>NW_028081354.1:5077700-5815500 GCF_014824575.4 Sturnira hondurensis | reverse complement strand
CCTGTGAGATTCAGTGGTGCAGTCTCCTGCAGGTATTTTGGTGTTCTCCACTGCCACCTACTCCTCTTTTTGGCTCCCAGCTGGTCAAACCTTTTCTTCTGGTCTCCCTAGCTGCAGCAGCCTGAGGGGCTATTAGTGTGGCCTTTCTCTCGTCTAGGTGAACTTAGCTGGTCTCTGGTCTCGCCAGTGCCCTCCCAAGATCCAGAATGGCGCCGCTCTCCCGTGCCCCACTGAGAGCAGGTTTTTCCCCAGGCTTCCCAACTCTGGCCTGGCGTGAGGCACGCACTCCCAGCCAGGTTTCCTGGTCTCGCAGGCTTGGGACTGGACCTTTCCCAGTGCTGTGGCTGCACACACTGGGCAACTCACAATTCTTCCAAGCTGGCAACCACAGCCTGACTCCAGGTGCTTCTCAGTCTGAGCCCAGCTGGGTAGGGGTAGATCTGGCTATTGGCGCTTCCCCAGGGGCCCTGTCAGTCTCGCGCAGCGCCCCGCGGCTGTGTGAGCGCCTGGAGTCCCCGGCTGGAGTCCCCCGGTATTGGGAATGCGAATGCGAGCCACCCAGACCTCCAAGCCGGCAACTACAGCCTGCCTTCCTGTGCTTCTCAGCCTGCGCCTGGCTGGGTAGGGAGGGAGCTGGTGACTGGTGCTCTTCCAGGGGCACTGACCATATCCCGAAGCTCCCCCGAGACTGTGGGAGCACTGGCTCAGGCTACTGGGAATGCTGGGGCCCCTCAGTTCCCCAAACTGGCAAACACAGCCTGACTCCACGGGTTATCAGAGTTCTCCAGTTTGCTTCCCAGTGCCCACTCCTCTCTCTGCCACTACAGGCAAACCGATCTCTCCTGGTGTTTTCCAATCTGCAGCCTGCTGGTTAGAGAGGGTGCCTGTGACTAGTTCTCTCATAGGGTTGTCGTTGTTGCCCTCCCTCAAGCCAATATAGTTAAGTAAGGAAAATAATAAGATGTATAAGGATTAGGAGGGAAGGAAAAATGTCATTACTTGCAGATAAATACAATAATTTGCAGATATGTTAATTAACTTCAGTAAGATCATTAGGTCCAAGGTAGCATTTAAAAATCTATTATGTTTCTTTATACCAGAGATAAACAAAAGTGAAAACTGAAAGATGTGATGTATTGATATAGTAACACTTAAAAAGTCAAGTGGCCAGGAATAAGTATAACAAAAATTTGTAAAGAAACTCCAAGCCATTATTGATATAAGTTAAAATGAAGGAATATGCCTCATTTATGTAATGGAAGAATCACTAATGTAAAGATGTCAGTTCTCTCAAAACAGATCTATAGATTTACTGCAACCAAAGTCAGATGCTCCCCTCCCCCCCCAAAAAAATCTAGGTAGAAATTGACAAGCTGATTTTAAAGTTTAGAATATAAGGAGCAAGGATAGTCAGACACAGCTAACGAATAAGATGAAAAGACTTGCTGTACTAGATATCAAAGTTAATTAAGGCAGTATAGTTCTGCTCTAAGGAAAAACAAATCAGAAACATCTACTTTTGTAGGGACACTTGATTTATAACAAACGTAGAAATTTACAAGGGTAAGGAAGGATGGTAGGTCAATTATATATGCATTTTCAAACAAATAAAGCCTGATCCCTACCAAATATCATACACAGAGATTAATTTGAGGTGGATATTAGTCCTAAATATGAAAGGCTCCTAGGAAATAATATAGTATATATTCATGACCTCTAGAAATACGGGAAAATTTTGTTTCAAAATATAGAAAAATCACTAGCTTTTTAAAGGAGAAACACTGATAAATCAAACTGAATTAAAATTATGAACTTCTGTCCCTCAAACAACAATGCCAAGGAAGTAAGAAAATGTTTGTAACACAAGTAACTGACAAAGAACTGAAACCCAAAATATAGACTCAGTAAAAAACTGACAAGAAACTTAGGCATTTCCCCAAAGAAGAACTATAAATAGCTAGTAAATATAAAAGTTCTCAACTTTATTATTAGAAAACTGAAAATTAAAATCATGAGATATACTACACACTTTCCAAAATGGTTAAAATGAAAAAGACAGAAAACACAAAAATGTTGCGTAGAATCTTGAGCAAAAGGATTTTTGCTACTAGGAAAGTAAATTGGTACAACCACTTTGTAAAAAACAGTTTGACCCTCTGTTATAGAAATTCATGTGTGTATATGGTGTGGGCTCTGGCCAGCAGTGTCTGTGGCATTGTGGATGAGACAAGACAAATTCACACAGACCACCTGAGTCCTGTGGAGGAAAAGGGATGGCATGGCCACCTCTCTCAAGGGGAGAGCATCTCAGCCACTTTCTCCTGGGGAGAGCACCTTGACCCTTGCCTTGACAGGCTTTTGTTGGCTTTCTAATAGCATACATTAAAGAAGATTCTCATTCATTATGCTTAGGTTTGCTTTAGGTAATTACTTTTTTCAAAAAGATTTTTTAAACTTATTTATCTTTAGAGGGGAAGGAGAGGAGAGAGGGAGAGAAATAGGGAGAGAAATATCAATGTATGGTTGCCTCTCATGTGTCCCCTGCTGGGAACTGCCCTGCAACCAAGGCATGTGCCCTGACTGGGAATCAAACCACGATCCTCTGGTTCGTAGGCTCACACTCAATCCACTGAGCTATACCAGCCAGGGCAGTAATTACTTTTTACGGATAGCAAAGGAAAGAATGTTACTGATTACTTCTTACAGATTAACAAGGAAAAAATGTTGCAAATGCAAGGGAAAGATAAGAGTAATTGGTCTGGTTACACATCAGTCCTTGGGAGAATTGGCACAGATTTCAGGAGGTTACTTTAAAGTTAATGCAGTAAGCCTTTTCTGCTTCACCTCAGGGTGAGGAAGTTTTAACAAGAGCAAGTTTCAAAGCAGCCTAGGTATGATGCAGGCCTGGTCTCCCACTGGAGAACTGATTCATGGGTTTGGTGTCCTGTGTGCCCCCACGCACCTGTGAACTTTCTAGTAGAGCTGGGCTACACTTGCCATTGCCAGGCAGATCAGTTCCCTATATGCATGTACCAACAGACATACAAAAATATTCACATAATCATGGCAGTATTCTTACAGTCTTCCAAAACTGGGAATTAGCCAAAATGTCTACTCTTAGTAGCATTCAAAAGGATAAATTGTGCCCTGGCTGGTGTGGCTCAGTGGATTGAGTGCCAGCCTGTGAACCAAAGGGTTGCTGGTTTGATTCCCAGTCAGGGAATCAAATGTGCCTGGGTTGCACATGCCTGGAATTTGCACATGCCTGGGTTGCTGGCCAGGTCCCCACTAGGGGGCACACAAGAGGCAACCACACATTAATGTTTCTCTTCCTCTCTTTTTCTTTCCCCCTCTCTAAAAATAAATAAATAAAATCTTTTTAAAAAAGAGAAGATAAATGTGGCACATTTGTAAAAATGGGATAATATACAGCAATGAAAAATAAACTACTGTGATGCAGCAGTATTTATGAGTTTTATAAGCAATGTTGGGAAAGAGAAACCCCACACAGAACAACATTCATACTGCACTATTAAACTGTAGTGTTATAGTTCAGGATAGTGATTATCTTTCAGGAGTACAACAGGGTTGTGATTAGAAGGGGGAGGTATTTTTACACAGCATGTGGGACTTTTCCACTCTAGCTCTCTACTTTCTAGACTCTCCTTACTTTCCAGTGGTGGTTATGACCACATTGCATCTAGTGCTCAGATTCCCATCGCCTCCCCCAGTGTGTGGCAGTTCCTCATTCTTTCTTCGTGTTTCATGGTCCTGATACTTTTGAAGAGCACAGTACTTATTATTTTATAGAGTATACCTCAATTTAGGTTTGATTTTTCTCCTTTAAATTAACTCGAGTTTATGCAGATTTGACAAAATGCCATAAAAGTGATTTTGTGCTTTCCTTGTTATGCTATCAAAGGAATATGACGATGTTTTCAGAGTGGTGATGCTAATGGTATTAGTTAGGGTGGTTTCTGCCAGATTTCTTCATTTTGATGTTACTGTTTTGCCTGTTACTGTAATTAATATGAATCTTACAGGGAGAACCTTTGAGATTATATAAATATCATAGTCATCCTAATTATTTTAACACTGACCCATGATTCTTGCCTGCAGTGTTTCTCTGGTGTTTGTCTAAAGGTTATTTTCTATTTCCATTATTTTTCTCTATTTTTATTAATTGGTTTTCTACTCTAAGGAAGATCTGTCTCCTCCTCTCTGTTAATCATTTTTAACAGTGTGAACACATGGATATCTCTGTAAATCTATGGGTTATAATCCATTACTCTCATTATTTATGTTGTTGCTCAAATTGTCCTACATGTAACCATTGGGAGATATTTCTAGTGTGCTCCCATGTCCTTTGCAAATGTCCCCATCATTTTTAGAGCATTTTTCTACTTTCTGTTATCACCAGATATTCTAGGCTCCTATTCTGTTTTAGGAGCCTCTCCATCCACCCCAGAAATAGAGTCAGTTATTTCTTCATGGAGCCCTTATTCTTTTTTATTGGAGGATGATGTTCAGAAATCAAGATATGGAAACTAAACTTGATTTGGCCGAGTATTATTAATTCTAGTTTCTGTCAATTCACAGAGCTAGGAAATATATGTATATTAACATATACATACATACACACACATTAGTTTTTTAAAAAAACCTCTTTCTATTTGTCTCTCTGTGTGTCTGCAGTCATCACCTTATTCAGATGCCTTGATTCCAGTTTAGCACCACAGGTTCCTTCTCTTCTTCCCCTTCCTTATTTTTATTTCTTTCTCCCACAGCAAGAAACCTGTCTCTCATCATCCACAATATATTGATTTATTTATTCCTAGTATACACACACACAGTAGTCCCAGAATTGCTAACCTATACGTTTGTGACCATATAATTTATCATCTAAGTTAAGATACTTTTGAGAGAGAAAAGGGGCATTGTTAATTATTTTTCAAGGGCAACAGGTGTAAACATACACTGTGTCGGGGAAACTGGGAGGTTATGGCTCCCTACATATTATACTGACTTTTTATTATTTAGCTTATTTTTGCTTCTTCTCTTTTCTAGAGTCATAAATTTTCTTTTGAATGATCTAGAAATCACTCTTGAAAACTTACTGTGTCAAAAGCTGTTAAAATGGTGAACACAATGATTTATACACTTAATAGAAAACATTCTCTGTAATCATAATAGACTGCTGTGGTAAAAATACTGAGTTCTTTTAAGATGGAACCGCAGCATTGCTATTCCCTGTTTTGTTTGGATCACTTCTATGAGTTAGAATCGGAGTTTCTCATGTTTCCCTTGAGAAGATTTTATTGCGTTTAGTGCTTCAGAGTTGTAAGTCTTAAAAAAGAATGTTGGCCAAAGAAATACTCATTTGAGATACTTGTCTGGTGGTTAATAACATTTTCCTGTTCAGGTGGACACACGCCTGCAAAATGGATTTGCTCCTGGGATGAAACTGGAGGTGATTGTGAAAACAGATCCTGAAACTTACTGGGTTGCCACCATCGTCACCACCTGTGAGCAGCTGCTCCTCCTCCGCTATGATGGCTACGGGGAGGACCGGAGAGCGGACTTCTGGTGTGACATCAGGAAGGCTGGCCTGTACCCCATTGGGTGGTGCCAGCAGAATAAGAAGACCCTCGAAGCCCCAGAAGGTAAAAAAGTACTTTCTGTCATGATGTAATATGAATTACTGCTATAGGTAATCTTGTCCATAATCTTGAGGTTCCAAGCAAATAGGTTTTTCTCACTTTTTTGTATTAGCATTTTGAAGGAAAATATAAGGAATAATGCATATTTTTCATGTTTTAAAATTATTTTCTGTGTTACATAAAGCCTCAGGTTTTTGTGACACTCCCTCCCTCTCTTTTCTTCTCTCTTCCAAATCACAAACATACCTGTATGCATGCGCATGCATTCGAGTCCATTGTAGACATCATGCCTTTTACTTTAATGTTCTCCTAAAAACAAGGACATTCATGAACATAGTAAAATAACAAAATCAGGAAATCAACTTTGATATATACTATTATTCAGTCTGCATACTATATTCAGTTTTTACCAGTAGTGTTTTTATTCTAGATCATATATTGTATTCAGTTGGCACATCTCATGAGATTTCTTTCATTGGGAGCACCTCTTCAAGCTTTCTTTGTCTTTCATGACTTTGACATTTTTGAAAGGTACAGGCCTATATTCCCAATAATGTTCATTATGCATAGGGCCAATAATATTCATTATGCCCCATTCTTTTCCTGGCCCAGGATTCAGTCCAGGGTTATACATTGCATTTGGTTGTCATATCTTTTATATAGTTTACTTAACCTTTCTTTGTCTGTCTTGGTGTTGATTTTTGAAGAATATAAGTCAGTTATTTTTTAGACTGTTCCACAGTTTGGGTTTGTCTGATGTTTCCTTAGATTCAGATCATGCACTTTTTTAGGAGAAATACAGAAGTGATGCTGTGTCCTTCTAGAGTATCTTAGCAGGAGAGACATGTTGTTGGTTTGTCCTGTAACTGGTGGTGCTAACTTTCATTGCTTGATTAAGTTGGGCTACGGCAGGTTTTTCTACCATAAAATTGCTTTTACTCTTTTAAATTAATAAGTATCTTGTGGGAAGATACTTTGAGATTATATAAATATCCCACTTCTCTTCAGATACTTCACTCACTATTTTAGCATCCATTGATAATTTTTGTCTGAAACAATTATCATGCCAATGATTACCAAGTTTTTTTTTCCTAATTTTTCTACACTTTATAATTGGCTTTATACTATAGAAAGAGCTTTCCCTTTTCTTCTGTTTACACACATACACTTACAATGTATGTGCGTATTTACATATATACGAGGTCTATCTGGAAAAAGTCTAGTCATTGTTCATATAATGAGAATGGTTTGCCCTACATCAGTATAACCTGGCAGCCAAGGAGAGTGGACTGGAATGTTTATGTGTGAACAATGACAGCTTCACTGTACCGGTCAGTGGGGGGCGGTAGGCACTGTTGAGTGAGCATGTGTACTGTGTGGCTGTTGCATTCAAAATGACTGAACAAGTAGAGCAACGAATCTGCATCGAATTTTGTGTGAAGCTTGAACATTCCTCCATGGAAACTATTCAGATGATTCAGAAGGCCAGAGCTGTGGACTACTGGTGATTGGCAGCTTCATCATGACAACATGCCTGCTCATGGTTCATGTCTTGTGCAGGGTTTTCTTGTGAAAGAACAAATCATCCAGGTGACTTGTGAGTCAGCCCTCCACAGTCCAGGTTTGGCATACCTTGTGACTTCTGGCTTTTCCCAAAACTAAAATGACCTTTGAACAGGAAGAGATTTCAGACTGTTGATGAGATTCAGGAGAATATGCCGGGACAGCTGATGGTGATTAGGAGAACTGTATGAGGTCCCAAGGTGCCTTGGGAGAACTGTGTGAGGTCCCAAGGGGCTGAGATGTCATTGTCCTATGTACAAGGTTTCTTATATCTTGTATCTTCTACAGTAAATGTCTCTATTGTTCACATTACATGTCTGAATACCTTCTGGACAGACCTCATATGTCAGTGTGGACTCATGATTATTTTATTTAATGGGTTATAATCCTTTGCTATCTTATTTATTTTGATACTCAGATTGTCCTAGATTTGGCCAGTGGGTACTTCTTCAAACTGGCTAATGTGTCCTTTATGTTCTTATATTCTTCAAGTAGTTTTAGCCCTGAAATTAGCCATTTTTTCCCCAAGAAATCTTTGTTCCTTTTGGTGAAGAATGGTATTTAAAAATGAGGATCTGGGTGTTAGTGTTCTGGGATGTCAGTGAGCTTCTGTTCGACCATATTTTTAACATTTTGCAAAAATACAGTATAAGGAAGATTGAGGCATAAAACTATCTGGCCCAGCATCTCATTTTAAGAGTACTATAGGAAAATTCATCTCATTTTAATTTGAACAAGAGACAGTGATTTCAGCTGAATCTCATAAAAGGTTAAGAAAAGGGTAGGACAGAATTCTTCCAGAGGAGCAGAACTACAGAAGAGATGAATGCTGTGTCAGATTAAAAAAAATCAACCCTGACTGGTGTGGCTCAGTGGATTGGGCACTGTCCCACAAACCAAAAGGTTGCTGATTTGGTTCCCTGTCAAGGCACCTGCTTGGGTTGTCGGCCAGGTCCCCGGGGGATCGGGGGCCTTTGAAAAGCAACCAGTGAATATTTCTCTTCCTCTCTTTCTCCCTCTATTCCCCTCTCTCTAAAAAAATAAATAAAATCTTTAAAGACAAAAAAAATTTGAAACAAGCTGAAAGAAAGTAATAGCCTTTTTTTGCGCTACCCAGGGAGAGTCCCATGCAGCATTGCTTTCAGTTTCTACATATCTTTTTTTTGAAGATCTTTTTTAAAAGGATCATTTATTTATTTATCTTTAGACAGAGAGGAAGGGAGGGAAAAAGGAAGAGAAACATCAATGTGTGGTGGTCTCTTATGTGCCTCCCACTGGGGACCTGGCCCACACACAACCCAGGCAGGTGCCCTGACTGGGAATCGAACTGGTGACCTTTTGGTTTGCAGGCCAGCACTCACTCCACTGAGCCACACCAGCCAGGGTAGGTTCCTACATATCTTAAAGGGACACTTTCACAGTGTCCAGAGTTCTTGATATCCTGCAAATGAAGGAGGAGGTTTTCCTCAAATTCCTTGCAGGAGGATCCCCCTTAGGTGGCACCAATCTTGATTTCCAAAAGGAACAGTACTGCTGAACAAGGAAGAGCGATGATATCTACACCATAGATCTGAAGAGAACCTGGGACAAGCTTTGCTCACAGATAGTACCGTGGTTGCCATTGAAAACGCTGCTGTTGTCAGTGTCGTATTGTCTAAGAATATACTGGCCAGTGAGCCATGCTGATGTTCGCTGCTGCCGCTGGAGCCAATGCTGTTGCTGTCACTTCACTCCTGGAACCTTCACTAGCCAGATCCAGCCTACCTTCTTGGAGCTGAGACTTCTGGTAGTTACTGTTCTCAGGGCTGGCCACCAGTTTCTTAAAGAGGCATCTTAATGTTGACCTGTGTAGCACTGCTCTGTGTAACACAGACTCTCCTCTTGTTGTGTGAACATTGCCATACTTTGTAATAACAAGGGGCCTCACTCAGTGGGTCTGATGTACTGGGTGCTGGCCTGGGAAGTTCTGTGCATGTGTGGCACCATCTCCCATGAACACCCCTGGGAATCATGCCTGATCTCTAAATCTACAGACATTCTGAAGAGAATGAAAAGGAAGAGCAGGCTGCAGTTGAAGACTCTTTCATCAAGGAGGCGTTTCAGGGTGCATGGACTGCTCTAGCTCCTAAGTTCACTGCTGTGCAACCTGAGGTTGCAGACTAGTCTGAAGGCACGCAGGTGCCCTCTGTGCCTGTCCAGCACTTTCCTTCTGAAGACTTGAGTGCTCAGCTGACACTGAAGACGGGTCTGCAGCCCCCACTGCACAGGCCACTTAATGGGTATGGGCCGTCACTTCATCATGGTCTTAGGCTATTTTTCCATAAGTTCTTAAATTAAATGGAAATAAGGTTGATGAAAAATAAACAGTTAATGGAAAATAAGCAGTTTTTTAAAGTAACAGTGATACAAGCAGTGGGAAAAAGCATGCGTGTAATTTATTAAAATTCAGAAATGAGGTGATTTGAGAAAAGGAAGATTTAAAAATAGAAAGTAGAAGGTAGTACAGAACTGGAAATTGAAAAATATTACAAATGAAGACTAAGGTAAAGTGAACACAGGAATGAATCAATCATGGATAGTATCTGAAGAGAAATAAGATGAAAAAGAGAAAAAATTTAAAAAGAAATGAAGAAAGGAATATAAAGGACTTGAGAAAATAATATAAATAGGCAAAAAATAGAAGTCCCTGAAGAATAAAACCAAAGCAATGAAATAGTAAAATATTTTAAACTGTAATTCAAGAAAACTTTACTAAAATAAATAGGACCTGAAATACTTACAGAAAGGGCTCAGTGTGTACATGGGAGAATCAGACAAGAACAGCAACATCAAGAAGTGTTTTAATGAAATTATTGAACTTTAAATGGAAAAGTAATCCCCTGGTTATTTAGATTAATTAATAACAATGCTTTATGCCAAAAGACAATACGGTAATATATTTTAAAAACTCATTGGAAGAAAATATGAAGCAAGGATTTTACATCTAGCTAAACTGAACTTCAGGCATAAAAGCCATATGCAAACTGTTATGATGTAAGGATTCAATTAATATTGTTTCTATGAACCCTTCCTAAGAAGTCCACTAGAGAATGAGCTTCAGAAAACCAAACGACTGAGGAAATATTAGCATAAGAAATGTTATGAAACATTAAATATATGTTTAGATATAGAACTTAGAACTAAATGATGGTTATGAGGGAGATGGTATGGTTTGTAATGGTGACATGTTCTGACAGTATAAACAATGTGACTATAAGAAATACGGAACAGCAGTGGGGAGAGCATGTCATATGCATGGTATAAGCTCACTCACTGCCTTTTTAAAAAAATTAGCTTTATTGCTGAATAGTTTAACTAACTGCCTTTTAAGTGTTAATTGGGAGTAAAAGCCTGTTACTTGAAATGAGATGCTAAAGAAAAGGAGAAAAAAGAGATCATAGCTAACTTGAGTATTATTTATAGAACAAAGAAAGAGAAAGTAGTCCAAAAATAGAGACAACTAAAGTATTACATAATTGTAGCCAGAAGAATAAAACACAAAACTTTCTAAATACTGAAGATAGATTAAAAAGAAAGAAAAAGTATATGTTCAAATAAAATACGTCACATTGTAAAAGACTGTTATACACAACAACATATAATATTTAACAATAAGACAGAATTGAGGCCATATGTATTAATAAGATCAATAAATGTTAATGGGCTTACTCATATTAAAAGTAAAAAACAATTTAAGTTGGCTCACAAAGCAAAACTTAATTCTGTGTCATGTACAGGAAACATCATACTTAAATGGACAGATTCTAAAAGGATGTAAGTATAGACAAAGATACATAGACAAATGCAAATAGAAAAGAAAGTAGGAGACTCATTCTGATGTCTGACACAGGTGGACTTCTTTGTCTCATTACAAGAGACAGGGCACTTCATAGTGGTGAGCTGCAGTGGTAAAAGGAGACGCAGACTATCTATAGACAGCCAAGGAGTGTTCTCTAGTATATTGTATTTTACAAAAAACAAAAATTGTGTACAGAATGAAGGAGAAGGAGAACATATATGAGTGTGTATATGAACATGTTTGCTAACTACTCCAGATCTGGTTGGAAAGATTCCCTTGGGTGGTGTGGGTCAGTGGGTTGAGCACTGGCCTGTGAACCGAAAGGTCACTGGTGTGATTACCGATCAGAGCACATGCCTGGGTTGCGGGCCAAGTCCCCAGCATATGAGAGGCAGCTTATCATGTTTCTCTCTTTCACTTTCTCTCTCCCTTTCCCTCTCTCTTAAAAAAATAAATAAAATCTTTAAAAAAAAAGATTGGCTATGAAGTGATAGTTGTTGAATCTGTGTGTAAGAGGATTCACTATATTGTTTTCTCTGCTTTTATATGTATTTGAAAATCTACATAATAAAAAATAAACTAGGTAACTTTTGGACAAATTATATTAACAGAGACTTGGGACTATTCCCCTTGTTTTGCATACAACTCTTAGTAAACTAACCAGAAAGTAGCTGTATCTAGGAGGATTTTTGTCTCAAGCTCTCAAACCATTGCCCAGACTCTTAGATATTAAAATGATCCACACACCTGTAAAGCATTTTCACTGGTTTAATTTGTATTCTGTTTAGTTTCTCTGTGTTCTGTGGCTGACATTATGAGTAAATCACTCATTTTATTCTCTTATCTAGGCATCAGAGATAAGGTTTCTGACTGGGAGGAGTTCCTGCGGCAGACTCTGAAGGGAGCCTGTAGTCCTCCTGTTCCGCTGCTAGAGGGCGTGAGTATTATTGCTTGCAGAATCAGTCTGGAAAACCCTCCCAGTCTTTAGTGGTATTTATTCTCTGTTCGAGGAATCTTAAAATTGGTTGCTCATTTACTACCCCAAGGCAAATAAGCATTTTTACTGCAGACGTAGGCAGGGGTATTGGGAGGTTTGAACTTAACCCTGAAAGGTTACAAACTGTTAGCTTGCTCAGTACCTAGACTGCAGAGGTGTCCAACCTTTTGGCGTCTGTGAGCCACATTGGAAGAAGAAGAGTTGTTTTGGGCCACACATTAAATACATTGTGACACATAATCACAAAAAAGCCTGTTTTAAGTAAATTTATGATTTTATGTTGGTCCGCATTGACAACCATCCTGGGCTGCATGCGGCGTGACACAGCCCTAGTCAGTATTCTGAATTAGTTGCTAACACATAAAAATCTAGTTTTCCAGATTATTTTATACATCTGGAAAATGTGGCATTTTGGGGCTCCCACTCTGTAACTGAGTAGGGGTTGACTCTACTTTGAGGATGGGCGTTCGTAACTCCCACAGTGGGTGATGTGCGACTCCCTTTATTCCACCACTCAGGAGGTAGTGTGTCTGTAGTACTTCTCTCACCGCCTACTTCCAGCAGTCCCTTTAAGTTATGTAGATTTTGAGCTTGTTAGTGATTATAGATTTCTTGTTTTTATGAAATTAGTTTGTTGGTTAAAACATTTCTAAGTTGTGTTTTGTTATTTCTGTCAGACTAGTATTATTCTTCGAGGCATATATAAAATAGAGTGTATGAAGGTTCTAATTTCTCTACATCCTTGACAACACTTGTTACTCTCTTTTTGGTTAACACTATTCTAGCAAGTGTGGTGTGTAGTATCTTATTTTGATTTAGGGAAATCACTTTTCCCTAATGACTAATGATGTTGAAGATTTTTCTTATGTATTTATTTGTGATTTGTGTAATTTTTTAAACTGTCTTTGTTCGTTTTAAGAATTTCTTATAAATTCTGGTTGCAAGTCCTATCAGATAGATGATTTCCAGAAATTATCTTCAATTACTTGGATTCTCTTTTCACTTTATTGATATCATTTGCAGCATAAAAAGTTTTTTTTATTTTAATATAGTCCAATTTATCTGTTTTTCTTCTTCTTCTTTTTTTTTTGCTTATGCTTTTGATGTCATATCTAAGAAGGCTTTGCCTGATCCAAGGTCATGAAAATTTACTCTCATGTTTTCTTGTAAGGTTTTTTTTTAAAGAGTTTTAGCTTATATATTTACTTCTGTGATCGACTTATAACCCTGTAAAACTTGGTGAGCATTCTGTTTCAAGCTAATCTTTGTATTGTATACTCTGACTCATTTCATTATGTTTAAGCAAGGGCTTGGCATATACTAAACATTCAGCAAAATTTGAATGAATGAGTGAAATCATGAAAAAATTAGGTAATAAAATTCTACATTACATTGACCTTGATTCTGTCATTCTGCTCTTTAGCGGTCAGTGGATTTTTCCATTTGTTCATATGTTCTTTTGCCTAATAAGAATATGTGTCCAAAAAAAGAATATGTAAGTATCACAGAGCAGTTCTTATTAGAAAAAAATGTAAGTTTGAATATTAAGAAATGGTTATGTGATTATGATGTATTAAGTAACACACAAATTGAAAAACAGTATATGGTGCTCCCTTTTAAAACAAAAAAAGTGTTAAAAAGAAAATAAAAAGAGAGTGAGTGTCCAGTCTCAAAGAATTCATGCCAAAGTATTCATTGTGTTTTTTTTCCTTGAAAGTGGGGTTGTGGGGGATTTTGACTTTAATTTTTTGATTTTTTTAATGATCATATTTGCTTTTACAATTAGAGACTAATGACAGTATTTTTAAGATCCTTACTAGATGAAAGTATATAACATAGTTCTAGAAGTAAAGATCTGTTAGAACAGTTTTGTTGCATTACAGGTAGATTTTTTTTGAAGATGAACATTTTTATATCACCTACAAATAACACTGTAGGGTCTTATATGGTTTTAGACAATTCAGTATCACTGGCCTTAGATGGGTAAAAATATAAAGGCTAGTTTGAGGTTATTTAAAACTTGATTTTTAAAAATACTATGTTAACTTATTTAATCATTTCACCTTTTTTGCTTATAGCTTCGTAATGGGAGGAATCCTTTAGATCTCATTGCTCCAGGTTCCAGGCTAGAGTGTCAAGCATTCCAGGACTCTTTAAGCGCTTGGATTGTTACCGTAGTAGAAAACATTGGGGGAAGGCTGAAGCTACATTATGAAGGCCTTGAAAGTTCTGACAACTTTGAACATTGGTTGTATTACTTGGATCCATTTCTTCATCATGTTGGTTGGGCAGCTCAGCAGGGGTATGAACTTCAGCCACCATTAGGTAAAGAGTAACATAACATTATTTAAACTATTACATTATTGTTATATTTTTATTAATATTTATAAGACTGAGAAATTCATTATTCTGCATATTACAAAAGCCTTCATTATCTTGCATGATAGAAATACTGCAAAAAAAAGTATATGGCGTTACTAAATTAAACACCTCTTTTTCTTGTAATTTTATTGCTTTTGTAATTTTCCACAGATACCGATATACCTCATAGACTTCTGCCCCACCTCAGACTGACCTCTTATCCAAAATGAAAGTAAAATTCCCTAGGTGGCATTCATATAGGATAAGAGTGGGACAGATCTTAGGTTTAAAGCTCATTATTGATCAAGAAATTACAACTGGAGTTACTGTTTAAATCAACTTGCATTTGATATTACGTGCCCCAGTTTGGATGTTGTATTATATTACTTGTGGGCTACAGTAGTCCTTACGTTGTCTCTATAGGCATTTCAGCATACTTAACTATCTGGGCTCTGAACAGAGGAGGCAGGGTGCTGAAGTGAAAGTGCAAATTCTCTGAGCAAAGATAGTATAAGTGGCCTTAAACCCTTTTCTTTTCCCAATGGAAATTGACTTTTATTTATGTGAATGCTTTCAGAATAGTTATTAAGTGTGTAAGTTCTGTCTTTATTTAAAATCATCTGTCTTATTTTACTAAAGCCATCAGACATCTGAAAAATGAAACTGAGTGGCAAATGATTTTGGCTAAAGTGAAAGAGGAGGAGGAAGAGCCATTACCATCTTACTTATTTAAGGTAAATGCAAAAACAAGTAGAGTAAAGCAATTTGAAGGAGGTGCAAAGCATCAGATAACCCCGGAGCCAGTGAGAGTGCCTCGGTGAGGAGGAGGGGAGAGATTTGAAGGCTGGAGTAATGGTCGTCCTTTTCTTCTAAAAGCAGTCTAGGTTATCTGCGAAAGTTCTCTTAAATCATTTTGAGACTTTTATGCTCTTTAAAAATAGAAAAAAATTAGATTATGGCTGACACACTATTATTTTAGTTTCAGTTGTACAACATAGTGGTTAGACATTTATGTAACTTACAAAGCAGTTATCCTGATAACTCTAGTACCCACTTGGCACTGTACACAGTTATTACAATATTATTGACTATATTCCCTTATGCTTTACTTCATGTACCTGTGACTGTTTTATAACTGGCAGTTTGTAATTCTTACTACTTCTTTTCTACTACTAACTGCATAGCCTTGACCTGTTATTAAATAAACTTATTTTTCCTTCAGGTAGTCCTTATGTTACAAATGTGGAAAGTAGGAGTGCCTCCTGTGGTTTTACTCCTGAATAATTATTTTTTTAGGGAAGAAAATGATAGGGTTAGATGATTTTCCAGAAGCTAGACAGTTTCACTATTTTAATTAGGAGTAGTATTCAGCTATATATAAGTATAAAGTTACCGTGAGAATACTCAATTTTTATTCCCTGTTGGTGTTTGCATTTCAGGACAAGCAAGTGATTGGTACGCATTCATTCTCTGTAAATATGAAATTGGAAGCTGTGGATCCCTGGTCTCCTTTTGGGATCTCCCCTGCTACAGTTGTTAAGGTAAAATGAGGGCGCCTTTCTCGGTAAGAATTCCTGTCAGGGTGACTGGTTTAGTAAATTGGTAGTGTTTTGATTTCAGGCTTTCCTCATTCAACCGTTGTTCTTTCTAAGCTGTGAGACTAGAATTACTTCTGTATACATTTTGTATTTGTACTGTCCAGTTCTCTGTGGCCCATTCTTTCTTCTGAACTTGGTTGCCCCAGCCTCCCAGAGTCTGAGCCCCAGAGTAGAGGGGCATGTTTTTTGAGGGGCAAGTCTAGCTGTAGTAGAGAAGGTTTAACTGGCCGGCAGGCTGTGGTACCTAAAAAGTATAGAGGTGGGCAGGGTCATCAGTGTCCAACTTGGTGCAGGGCTCCTTGAGCTGAGGCTCAAGGTGTGGGGAGCAGGTGACTAGTGTCAAAAAATCTGCCAGTTAGATTGCTCCAGCCATGGGTTCAGGTTCAGACTTTAATCTTTTGAAAGACTGACAGAAATAAGGCTCTTATTAGGAGTAAACACAAGAACTGGGCAGGTTGTCAAGGCACAGTTACTCAGTTACTAGAACTGAGGCAAAAAGGAGAGGATTTCAGTTAAAAACGGATTTACTGAAAGTAGAACCAACAGTCAAGTATGATTAGAGGAATAGCTGCTTTGATACTGAGTCATCCAGTCTGTTGAGATTTAAAGTTCCCTTGCCTTGGAAGAAGATTATTCCTAGAACAGGGAGGGATTCTGAACCTTCAGTGGGGTCAGAAGGCCCTAACTGGAGGCTGAGGGCTGTGGGATTGGAGGGAGCCAGAGGTTCATAAAACCTCTTTGGCACTTGAATCTAGGCTAGGATCTGAAAATCTAGTATACCTGTGTGCTTGACTCCTCACTAACCCTAAACTAAATTTTGTTTCGGGCCATAATACTTGGATTTGAATCTAGGTTCTGTTTGTTTCTGGCTGTGTAACATGGGGCAAGTTATTTAACCTCTTTTTAAACTTAGTCTTTTTATCTGCATAATGAGGTTGATACTGATGCCTGCCTTGTTAGATGTTAGGAAGATTAAAATTGAATTAATACATGAAAAGCACTAAATTAAAACAGTGCCTGACACACATAACATTTATTGAGTATGTAGTAGTAGTACTTTTTTTTGTGACATGTTCAGCTATGCCAAGGAAATGACGTGTGCGTGTACACACGTACACATAAACCATTCATCTGTTTTATCAATTAAATTGTATGTACAGGTTTTTGATGAGAAGTACTTTCTGGTGGAAATGGATGATTTGCGACCGGAGAATCATACAAGGCGATCTTTTGTGTGTCATGTCGATAGCCCTGGTATTTTCCCTGTGCAGTGGAGTCTGAAGAACGGTTTACACATTAGCCCCCCTCCTGGTATGCATTCATTCTTTTTTGAATTGTTTATCAGGAACTTTCACTGGAAATGAGACTTATCAGATGGAATTACCTTTATCTTTTGTCCCTCTCTCTCTTCATGCCCCAGCCTATCCTTAACATTTTGGGCACCGAAGACAAGTATAAACGAAGGTCTAGATTTTATATATTTACATATTTAAAAGTTATAAATTAAGTTGAACTATTTCATGAAGTATGTTCCATCCTCTGCATTGCCAGATGCATGTTCATGACAACTTAGGATCCCATGGTCGTTCCTTCTGTTGTGATTCTGTTGGGAGGTCGCAGAGGAATGGGGGTAGGGATGTTAGAGCCAGAGCTAGGAGGTAGATTATTGGTGATTTGGGGGTTTCTGGGCCTCATCTTAGAGGGAGACCCTTGAGATTCCAGAAAAAGGTTTATAGTCAAGAGTAGGATGTGGAGAGACTGTAGACAGGAAAGTAGCAGCTCATTTTCTAGTGTTTGCAACTTGCAAAATAGAGTCTTTGACCTTTTAATCAAGGCTCATAAATATGACTTAGTTGAGCTTGAATGAATTTTTTTAAATTCTCACCCAAAGGTATGTTTATTGATTTGAGAGAGAGAGAGAAAGGGGGAGAGAGAGATGGGTTGGCTTGCATATGCACCCTGACTAGGGATTGAAACTACAACCTAGGTAATGTGCCCTGACCAGGATCAAACCCACAACCTTTTGGTGTATGGGACAATGCTCCAACCAACTGAACCACCCAGCCAGGACTTGAATGAAATTTTTAGTATTTTACAACTTGGAGTATCTGGAAGTGCCAGATGTTTATCTGATTTTTATGTCAACCAGATTTTTTGGCAGTCTGTTTATTCTTTTTAAGTAGGCTTTTGATAAAGCAGGGCTTTTACTCTCTCAGTGTTGACTGCTGGAACATGTGGCTGAAGTGCTCTGATTGTTAACAAGAGTCACAAACCCAGAACTTTTGTGTTCCATTCAGCTTTGATTCATCCTACATTCATTTATGGGATGTTTGCTATGAACCAGGCATGGGCTTGCCATTGGGGAGACAGAAGTGAGTACAACACATTTCCTTCAAGGAGCAAATGAGGGAAAACAGTAACAGAGCCTCCTAGGTTCTCCTTCATCAGTGAACAGAGAGTGGGAATGCCTGCCTGGTGGTGATGGGGTGAGGGACACATCTACAAGAGAAAGTTCTGTTTTGTAGGAAGGCTCAGGACATCCCAAGTTCTATATCCTGCCTGCTACCTTTATGTGAAAAGAAAATCCAGTTATTAAAGCTATTGGAGCTTTCAGTATTGTTAAAGACAACTCAACTGTCTTTGTAGACAGAAAGAAAGTAGTGGAATATGTAATTGAAAATAGCAGGTAATTTGCTGTGAGGAATTGAGGTGAATGCAGGGGGAGAACAGGAAACCAGTCTCAGTTAGGCAAAATAGGTGATTGCAGGGGCTGGTTTGGTTGGAGGGTGGCATAGTCTTGAGTAGCCTGCCTTGTGCCTGTGAGATAATAAGCTCTGCAGAGCAGAGAGCAGTGTAGACACAGTAGTCCAGCTTCTGGCACACAGATGCAGAGGCCTCTTCCGGAAACCTTAGTAAACTTAAGTGGAGAGTTAAGCTCAACTTTTTTTCTGAAATGAATTCATGATTCAGGTTATAAGACCACTGAGATTCTGTAAGGCATGAATCTGAAAACCAGTGTCAAAAATATTGGATCTGTAGGAGCTAAGATAACGTTTAAGGAAATAGCTTTATGAAAGAAAAGAAGTCTTTATTGAATAAATAGTATTGGTGTCTCTTTTCCTTTAGAGCCTAAGTCATAATAGAATTGATAATAAGTTTAGATTTATTGGTACAAATCAAATCCAGTAATAGCTGTCTTCAGTATTTTTGTAAATTGGCAGTGACTAATCATAAAATACTGTTCAAAATTAATGCCTAGTTTGAAACATGAAAGGTTTAAAATTTATCCAAAGAATTGTATTGTCATGTAATTTGACCACATTTGCTCTATTTTATCAAATTAACAATGCTTTAGATTTGTGTTTCTCCCCTCTCTAAAATGATCAGAGTCCCAAATTAGCAAAATTAAAAGCTATGAGCCCTGGCTGGTATAGCTCAGTGGATTGAGCGCGCGGGCCTACAAACCAAAGGATTGAGGTTCGATTCCTAGTCAGGGCACATGCCTGGGTTTCAGGCCAGTTCCCAGCAGGGGATGCATGAGAAGCAACCATACAGTGATTTTTCTCTCCCTCTCTCCTTCTCTTCCCCTTCAAAGATTAATTAATTAATTAATTAATTAATTAATTAAAAAATAAAAGCTATGAGTGAACACTGGGCAGAGTGTAAAGCCAGGAAGCCTCTGTGGTACAAGTCATTGTTCTTTTGTTTCTACCTAGGCTATTCAGGCCAGGACTTTGATTGGGCCGACTACCTCAAACAGTGTGGTGCTGAAGCTGCTCCCCAGAGGTGCTTCCCTCAGGTGAGACGCCCAGCTCCTCACCGTCACTGCTTTGGGACTGCTTCCTGTGCGTTTATGGTTGCTGTTCTGAAGTCATTCCTCTCATTCAACCCAGTGATCTTCTTGTTGATTGTAATACAGTGGTACAGGAAAAATCCATTCACTGCAGAAGCTAATTTATTTAGTTAGTATTTAAAGTTTATCAGTTTTATTTTTTATTGGCTGAAAGTGTACATTTAAACATTTAGTTCATAGTTATTTTTGATGATTCAATATTATGAAAAAATCAAGTGGAGAAAATTTGTTAAACTTATTTAATAATATTATTGATATTAATACAATAGTAATTTATCAAAATAAATTTTGTGTCTGAACAGAAGTAAAAAGCTTAGAACATAAAACAGAGCAGTTCTCTGTTCTGTCCCGTTCCACAGTCTCCCTTCCCACGAGTACTCACTGCCTGTTCTTACTGTTACTCTGGTATATTTCTCATTTTCAAAATAATATGTTGCAGTCTTTTGAATCATTAATTTTAAACATGTCTGTTGGTTCTACATTATGGTAAATAAGCATTTAGCTATTTTATATTACCTTTCTCTTCTATCTTACCCCAACTGTCAGCTCTTCTTTCTATTAGAGTTATATTGCAATTTTTGGTTAAATCTGAATTGAGTATTTATTTACATTATCATGTGCATTCAGATATTATTCACAGCTGAGCGCTACAGTATTTTATGATTGTTTCCTTTTTAAATTTGTCTTTGTTTTTCATAGCTTAATTTTCTTTGTCTTATTGCTGGCTTACCACACCATCTAGTAGCCTTTGAAACTATTTCCACAAAGGCAGTCACGTTAGGAAATCTGTAATTCCCCTCCTTTATGAAACAATATATTTGAGAGATGGGAGAGACATGGAAAATATATGCAAAAGTTCCCTTATCTGGCTCTATCAGACAGATAATTGGTGGGTTAATTGAAAGTCAGATGAATCAGGGAATCATCTTTCTGATGAAAGAGTCTATTTTAATTTATAATGTATAAATATGCATTTTATTTGTTAATCCTTTGGGTAAGGCTTTTCCTTAGAGAATAGATTATCAACCAGAGCTTTTTCTTATATAAACTGCACCTAACATAAACCCTGTGATTTTTCAGTAGAATGACAACTTTGATACTTTGAAACAATATGAACACAAAATTTTTAAGCAACCAACCATTTCTGCAGGTGTCTATAGTTCCTCCATTAGCACATTTCGCTTTGTCTCCATCCACCTGGGAAATGGGCCCCGAGTGAGATGACTGTGCAGAACACAAGCACCTTTGCCCCTGTGCCTGGGTCATAGTCCCATGTTTGCAGCCAAATACTCAGGCAGCCGCCCTTCAGCATTTCCCAGAAGTCTTTGGTTGTTAGACTTACGTATTTTCTTTCTAGTCAAAGGGTTTTGTTGTTGTTTTAGGGTAAAAGGGTTTAAAGTACAGTGTGTTCTCTAGGCATGTTTTCTTTTTCACATACCCATGGCCACTCTGATACCCTGATGTTGGAAATCTGTCATTTCTAATATTTTCTTAGAGATTTCTCTTAGCAACCTCCATTTTCTCTGCATTCTAGGTTTGCAGTATAGTTTTAATTCTGGGAATTAAAACTGCCCTCCAGCGCAACCCAAGGAATTGACTCTTCCCTTTCTGTTTTGTGTATTTTATTGCCTCCTCTTTCTTTCTTGGTTTACTGCCTTGTTTTGATGGAGCCAATCTCTCAGTAGTATCCTGAAATGGAATGCAAGGGAGGTAAATTTTTGTAGGCTCTGCATGTTTGAAAATGTCTTCATTCTACTAACTTGAATGATTGTTTGGCTCAGTGTGGAATTTTAGGTCAGAAGTTATTTTACTTGAGAGTTGAAAACATTACTCTGTTGTTCTCTGCCTTCCAGTGAAGTTGAAAGCCATTCTTATTTTTGATCTTTTGTAGACAATCTGCCTCTTGCTTCTTCTCTGGAAGGTCATAGAATCTCTGTCACCATGTTTCACAGTGATGAGCCATGGTGTGACCTGTCTTCATCCGTATGCTGGGTTTCCATTGAGCACGTTCTTTCTGGACATTTTGTGTCTTTCTGTGCTGGCAGGTTCTCTTGAATTTCTTCCTTGATCTCCTTCCATTTCTCTCTTCTTTTTGTCTACAGTTTTTAAAATATTTCTATCCTGGGCTTCTGGATGAGGCCTCTACTTTTCTTCTCCTGTTTTCTGTTTCTTAGTTTTTTTGCTTTGCTTGCTGGATGATTTCCTAAATTTTATCTTTCAACCCTTCTTTGAGGTTTTAATTTTTAATATCATGTTTTTGATATTCAGAACTATTTTTGTTTTGAATATTTGGTTTAAATGCATATTATTCTTGTTTTAAGGATGTGGTAGTTTTTTTTTTTATCACTCAGAGGATGTTAATTATCCCTGCCTTTTGGGAAGTTGTCTTCTTGCATAATCTGTTTTTTCCAAATTGCTTGCTTTGTCTGTTTTGATCTCTAGCTTTCATATATTTAGATGGCGTGCAATTCTGGGTTGTTTGCTTATATTTAAGAATGGAGGACTAAAAGAAAAAGCTGATTCAAAGCTCTAGGTTGAGTATGTTGATGGGGCTTGTCAATCTTGCACCTCCCTGTAGGGTGGGATGTGACTGCTCATTTGTTGGGGTCACATAATCCATATTTTTGTGTTTCTTCTTGGGTTTATCATGTTACCGCACGAAGTCTCTTATAGTCCCTTGCCTAAACAGTGCAGGCAAGGGCTGGATCTCTCACATTCCCTGTGCAAACCCTGTTGTGGGCACTGCATGCCTGCCCTCAGCAGTTTCTTTGTCTTCCCGCCTGGGGATTTTGTGTGTTACTCTGGGGGATAAATCTCATCTTCTGTAGGAGAGGGGAAGGGACAGTGGCCCTGTGGTGTGGAGTGGAGGGGCTGATGGCATGACCTGAATTTCAACAAACCTTTTTGTTTTCACTATTTTACTTCTACCTATAGTTGCCTTGTAACTGGTGCTGTCAGTTCTTAGCTCTCTTCACTGTCAGCTTAGATTTACCTTTCTTTAATCTGCTAAGTTAGGTCTAGACACTGTTCTAAATTTTAGCTTATGAAATGTTGTTACTTCCCCTTTTCTTTATCCTAGTAGGTTTATGTCTTTTTAAAAACCCGTTAATTTTTGTGAATTGTCAGAGAAAGAGAGAACAAATACAGAGATTCAGTTCTTTATCTTGATCTAGAACCTGCAAATTTTTAAAACATATTTTAAATGACCCTTTCTCCTTATTTATCAGCATTACTTATCCTGACTGCCTTTTATGATACACATAGCAGTAGGAACCAGGTGGTTTATTATATGATAGGGCCCTTTATGGGAGGGACAGTGAACCAACAGTGCTGAAAAGCCATTTGGTTCAGGGCACAGAGCATTAGGTACCATATTTTATTGAAACCTCGTAATGACTCAGTGGGATAGGTATTCTCAGTGTCATCTGACATACGAGGAATCTGAAGCAGAAAGAGCTTGCATAGCTTGAGCAGTGTCACAGAGGTAGCAGTAATGCAGGTATATTCTGACTTCAGAGACCACATGTAACACCTAGAGAACAGACATTTTTTCTTTGCTTCGTTAAGAAACAGAAAAAAGTAAATTCATAGCCTTAAAGTTACTCTAGGATTAACATTTGGAAAAGGTGTTGTAGATTAGCCAATGAGTAAATACTTAGTGTGTTTTAGATTTGATTCATTTATTTTCTAGTCAATTTCTGAGCATGAGTTTAAGGAGAACATGAAGCTTGAGGCGGTGAACCCTCTTCTCCCTGAGGAAGTGTGCATTGCCACCATCACTGCAGTGCGAGGCTCCTACCTGTGGCTCCAGCTGGAGGGTGAGTGCTATTATCCCTGGGAAGCCTTGTCGTGGCTGCTCTTTGCCCTTTCTGTTCACCCCTGCAGTGTGGTTTGTTAGACTTGATCGATTAGCCAAACCAGGGGCTTGTTCAAAGACTTCTAATTTATAATGCAAGATTCCAAGCTAAAATTTTCTTTTCTTATCCTTGACTTTCAAATGTTAGGAAAGGAATATGACTAAAAAGCCTTTATTTTTGAGTCTTTCATTTTTTTTAAAAGGGAAAGTGTAAGTCAGATAGCATATATTTTGATATGATCAAAATACATGAGCATGGGCATTAACAACCAGCTTCTGCAAGGGATAGTGTTTTGGTTGACCCCATTCATTAGAACCAAAAGTATGTAAAGTAAAAAGATATTAAAAGTAATATTCAACACCTGGACAGGTTTGTGGGTGGAAGAGTTGACTGAGTACTCAGCGTTGCAGTTACTGTACGTGGCCTGGCATTTCCTTTTTATTCGGCTGCCAAATAGACTCAGTACCTATATTTCAAGTTTGTAGAATTAGCATTTGGTATATATCAACTACAGTATTGAATGTAGACTTTTCAGTATTTTTTTAACCTTTGCTGTGCAACTTGCCAGTGTCACTTACTGATTTGAATTCATTGATCTACTTTCTGGCTTGTCTCCAAGTACCACAACTAATGTTCTTGTTGAGGAGAACTGTCACTTTTGCCTTTGTTTGCCAGTTATTTCAGGGAGTTGACTGATATTTGTCAACCATTTGAATGATACTCCTGGTAGTTCCAGTTGCTTACTTGCTATTCCCTAACTAGGGGCACCCTGTGTATTCACTACCCATTTTGGTCTTTATACAGCTATGTGTGAAAGATAGTTAACTTTTTTTTTTCTTAATGTGTGTCACACATGAAAAAGTATGAGTTTTGTGTGAAAGGAACTTGTTCAAGAGACATTTTGTCTATTTTATTGCAATAGCAGAACACTGATTGTCTAGGGAATAGTTTATGAAGAAGAGTATTCAATGGTCTAAAACATTTGTTTTCAATCTAAACAGGTTCTAAGAAGCCCGTACCTGAGTGTATTGTGAGTGTGGGGTCCATGGATGTGTTCCCTTTGGGCTGGTGCGAAGCCAACGGCCACCCCCTCAGCATTCCTCGTCGAGCACGAGGTACCTGTCTGTCTGTGGAAATTTCAGAGAAAGACAGTGTGAGGTCCTGGTTGTCTCTTCCTGCATAGGAAATTATTTATTGCAGCGAACATTTATTATTTTACAGTTTCTGTGGATTAGAAACCTGGGTGTAACTTAGCTGGGTCCTCTGGATCCATCTCTCTCAAGGCTTGCGACCAAGGTGTCAGCCAGGGCTCTCGTCATCTCAGGTCCCCATGGGGGGAAGGTCTGCTCCTAAGTTTATGTGGAGGACTGTTGGCCAGAACACGTTTTCTCGTGGACTGTTGGACTGAGGGCCTTAGTTCCTTGCTGACTGTTGGTTGGAGGCTTCCCTCAGTGCCTTGTTGAGTGGGGCTCTTCGTAGGGGAGCTCACGGAATGGCAGTTGGTCTCCATCAGCCAATGAGACAGGTAAGAGAGGGTAAGAGAGGTTGAGCAAGGTGGAAGTCAGAGTATTTCTGTAGCCTGATGTTAAACGTTCCACTTCCCCTTCCCTCTTTAAATAATTTTATTGAGATATCGTTTCTATCAGTGTTTCCCAACCTTTTTGGCACCAGTTTCATGGAAGACCAATTTTCCACAGACCCGGGTGGTGGTATGGTTTCAGGATGATTCAAGTGCATTACATTCAAGCTCACCTCCTGCTGTGCGGCCTGGTCCCTAACAGGCCCTGACCAGTAACAACAGTCTGCAGCCTGCAGTTTGGGGATCCCTGATTTATATAACATAAAAAAAATCCGTTCTTTTAAAGTACAGCAGATCTTTGAATAACGTAGTTTTGTTCAGCAACATTTTGTTATAACGTTGATGAGATGCCATAGGAACTTAACTCTGGTTTATATCAATTAGCCTATGGGAAAATTGGTTTTGTTATATGCCATTTTGCTTGAAGTTGCAGAACCTATTGAAGATGTTAAGTGAGGACTTCTTGTATACAATTCAGTTGTTTCTAGTACATTCACAGAGTTATGCCACTCTTAACATAGTCGATTTGAGAACATTTCATTGCCTTAAGAGAAACCCATACTCCTTAGCAATGCCTCTTTACCTCCTGCTCTGGAGCCATAGGATATTACTAATCTAATTTACATATGTATAGATTTGCCAGTTCTGGACAGTTCCTATAAGTGGAATCATACATTGTGTGGTCTTTTGGGACTGGCTTGTTTTACTTACAGTGTTTTTAGAGTTTATTCACGTTGTAGTATATATCAATGCTTCATTCTTTTCTTTAATTTTTTAAAAGGTTTTACTTATTTTTAGAGAGAGGAGAAGGGAGGGAGAAAGAGAGAAATTTGAACATGTGGTTGCCTCTCATGTGCCTCCTACTGGGACTTGGCCCACACCCCAGGCATGTGCCCTGCCTGGGAATCAAACCAGCAACCTTTTGGTTGGCAGGCCTGTACTCAATCCACTGAGCCACACCAACCAGGGCAATGCTTCATTCTTTTATATTTCTTAATAATGTTTCATGGTTATACCACATTTTGTTTATTCATACATTAGTAGGTAGACAGTTGGATTGCTTCCATTCTTTAGCTATTACAAGTAATGTTGCTAATGAACATTTCTGTAAAGGTTTTTATGTGGACTTAGCTTTTCTTTTCACTTGAGTATATAACTCAGTGTTTATCACTGCCAGGATGTTTTATGAAGCAACTGCACCATTTTGCATCCCCACCAGGAATGTATTAGGGTTCCACTTTCTTCACATTCTCCCTACCGCTTATTTTCTGGGGATTTTTGTTTGTGTTTTATAATAGTCATCCCGGTGCATTTGGGGTGGTATCTTAACAGTAGTCTTGATTTGCATTTCCCTAATAACTAATTATGTGGAGAATCTTCTCATGTGCTTATCGGCCATTAACATAACTTCTTTGGAGAAATGTCTGTTCAAGTCATTTGCCCATTTTTTAATTGGCTATTTTTGTTGTTGAGTTGTAGGATTTTGTTACATATTCTCGACATCCCTTATCAGATATATGATGTGCAAATATTTTCTCCCATTCTGTGGGTTGTTTATACCTCTCTTGATAGTGTCCTTTGATACACAGAAGTTTTAAATTTTGATGTATTGCAATTTATTTTTCTTCTGTTGCCTGTGCTTCCAGTATCGTACCCAAGAAATCATTTCCAAATACAATGTCATAAATATTTTCCCCTATGTTTTCTTCTAAGAGTTTTGTAGTTTTACCTCTGTTCAGGTGTTTGATGCACTTTGAGTTACTTTTTTTATGTGGTATAAGGCAAAAGTCCTACTTCATTAATGTTGATACTCTGTTTTCCCAGTCCGATTTGTTGAAAAAAGACTACTTCCCTTGTTGAATGTTTTACCACCCTTGTCAAAATCAGTTCTTTTTTTGAATATCTATTCCTGCTTAGAAAATACTCATAGGAGTTGCTTGACCCGGGGAGCCTTCATTATTTTTGGTTTTTGTAAAGACCCAGAAATGTGCTTTATTTTAGATATTCAGACATATCAATGTTTGTTTATAATACCTGCTAGTTAGAAATATATAACCAGGTTTAAAATATGCTGATGTGATTTTAATACATACATAATTTTTCTCTGTCTTTCAATTTTTCTTGACATACACATTTTTGTATTCTTCTTACAGTACACAAACAGAGGAAAGTTGCAGTGGTTCAACCTGAAAAACAGTAAGTAATGTAATAGTGTATTTGACATTTGGAAGTTAGAATGTCTAGAAAAAGAAATAACTAAGAGTATATCTCCTCATATGTTACTTTCTCAGAGAATCATAATCCTTTAAGTGAGCTTTTGATAGTTTACATACTTCTTTATACATTGCCTAAAATGTCATTATATACAGAAGGGTAAAATCCATTTTCAAGATGTTCCCCAGTTTGAGTTTTCTTTTGCTTTTAGAGCTGGGAGTCATTTGAATAAGAGGAAACAGAGTCTCAATGCTGGAATTTGTTAAGGTAGAGCTAAAAGTGTAGATTAGGATATTATTTGTTACAGTGAGAAAAAGCCTGATCTAGAAGACAAGACTAAAAAGGCACATGAAAGGAATGCCCTTGTATCCCATCTGGAGACCCTTTGCAGCATATCTTCCTGCATAGTTTACGAGACGTGATTGATCAGTGTTGCCTTAAAAATACAAGGGTTTCTGTGTGTATGCATGTGTTTTTGAACATTGGGTTTTCAATTTTGTATGATTAGCTCAGGCTGTCATAACAAAATACCATAGACTGGGTGGCTTAAACAACAGATTTGTTTTCTCATAGCTCTGCAATCTGGGAAGTCCAAGGTCAAGGTACCAGCCTGATCTGGTTCCTGGTCAGGGCTCTCCTCCTAGTTTACAGACTGTCTTCTCTGTCCTCACATGATAAGGATGGAGAGGAAAGGAGATCTCTCTCTCTTCCTCTTCTTACAAGGTCACCAATCTTACTGGATTAGAGCCTAACCCTTACTTACCTCTGGAAAGCCCTGTCTCCAAATATGGTCACGTTGGGGGATTAGGACTTCAACATGGATTTTGAGGGGACACAATTCAGGTTGTAGCAAGTTTATATAATTTATAGCTGTTTTTGTGGTTATGTGAGTAATAAAGCTGACAATAGAGGTAAAGAGAAGGACCACAGAATTCTATTCGAGGTAGTGACATGAGATAGCAGGAAAAAAAATCTGGCCTTGGGTTTTTCCTTGACTTAGTTGTCCAAAGTTTTAGTCAGGAAGTAGTCTAAAAAGATAAATTACCCTTTTTTCATTGATTAGTGCAAATACAGTAATTCTCTTTTTTAATAATATAATTTATTTTTAGTTTTGAAACTGATGAAAGAAAACAAGATCCTGTATTAAAAATGTTTCCATTCCTTGGCAATTAACTAATAGTCTACTTGTGTTTTAAGAATCCCAGAAGGAATTATATAACTGTTCTTCACATGAACGAAAGTTTGTTTGAACAGGTAGTATCACATGTCTTTAGACTGTTGGCTCCTTAGACTGTCTACATAGTTTTAAGAAACAGTTGCCATTTAAAAAAAGTATAATCAAGAAAGCACCTTCTGTTAACAGAATTTGCAATCTGCCACTTTTGCTTTCTTCTTAGATTTGAAGGAAACTAACTCTTATGCTTCACTGACTTTAAGGATTATCTTACTATTTTATTGTGTATGTGGTGTTTTTGTTTTTTTACTCAGAATAGCATCCTCAAGAACTGTCCATGAGGGCATGAAGAATCAGCAGCTGAATTCCACTGACTCAGGTATAAGTGCATGCTTTCTTAGGGAAAAGAGGACCTTTAGTTTCTTTTAATGGACAATATCTAAAAATATCAATACATTTGATTTATAGGATGTAGTTTCATAGAGGAGTCTCTTAACTGTGATTTTAAAGAGTTATAATAGTCTAAATGTACTTATTAGACAAGATCGGGCATGTTCAGGGTGGTATGGCCATAGACTGAGATGTATTTATTACTAATGATCTTTAGGATGACATCTCTGTCCATTTATAGTAATTGTAGTTATTCTTTACTGATCACGTATTGGGTATGGGGGCTCCAGAGGTCAATATTATTATCCCTGAGTTTAGATTTCCAGGCAGTACTCTTTCTTAAGTAGGGTGATTGGGAGGTGGATGTATATTCTTCTCTAAACCCTTTTTATGGTGTTCACAGTTTGTATATGTATTTCACAATTTAAAAAAAACAAAGCACTGGAAAAACAGTTGTCCCAATACCTGATAAATGAGACAAAGTTTTTTTTCTGGAGGCCCAAATCTTTTGTCCAGCAGCCTCTCCCCAGAACTACTCTTGACTCTCCCTGTGCTGGTTGTATTATGTTTAGCATCTTGGCTGTATGTGTTCTAGCACAGGTTAGGCA
This sequence comes from Sturnira hondurensis, assembly GCF_014824575.4. Taxonomy (NCBI): domain Eukaryota; kingdom Metazoa; phylum Chordata; class Mammalia; order Chiroptera; family Phyllostomidae; genus Sturnira; species Sturnira hondurensis. The sequence goes on along the minus strand of NW_028081354.1, from coordinate 5,785,808 downwards.
TTTGGATGGTATTCAGTAAATGCCTAGAGAAGAAAAGAAATCAGAATTTGAAGAGATCATGTAGCTTATGAGTAGAAGGGTTAGAAATGGAACTCATATCTTTCTCAGGTTCCAAACCTGCATTTTTCTCTTCTACCCACCGCCTTTTCATTTTATCATTTATACATAGAGAATCAGGGCTGTGTAACTCTATTTTTGATGTATTACTGGCCATTCTAATGCCTACTGAAACTATAGGATTAAGACATTAATATCTCCTATATGACTGCAGCTGAGTTTGGGTTTTGTGATAGGTCCAGTCACCTTGGGAAAAGAATCTGAGACTCTTATTTACATGTAGGAGTTTTATTGGGAACAACTCCTGGAAGGGGTGAGAACAACTTTGAGAACAACTTCTGGGAGGGGTGAAGGAAGTAGGACTGGGCAGAGGAAGAAGTCGAGCCACAATTCACCGTTAACAGAAGTTTCTTCCAGTCCCACAGGGATCGTTGGTGCTGATATATCTCTCAGAATCTGCCCCGATTGAGGTTGTTACTGGAGATAGGCTACTGCTCCCTCTCCACCTTACAAAGGGTGGGAATCTTCGGGGTGGGTCTCCTACTGAGGTCAGTTCTAGGCTGAGTGAGGGTAGTTCCAGGATAGACTTACAACTGAGAGCTATAAAGTGTCAACATTCCCAGCTGCAGGGAGCATAGATGCCTTAATCCTGAAGAGCAGGCTCTGGGTGGTAGAGTTCAATTGGAGAAGTGGACATGCTGACCACTGTGCTAAGACTACATTTTAGGTGAACATTATGTACTTCAGGGTCCTGTCAACAGTGGGCAATGTATACATAACTCCTTTCCTTAACATTGGTTAACAGCATCCATCAGAATAGCTTCTCCCTGCTTGATATGAAAATGAAGATGGTTTGATGTCTTTGAATTTTTTGTATTCAGCAGCTGAATTGCTAACCACACTGAGGGGATTTTAAAAACGTTATATTGGAGTACAGTGTTCATATAGAAAAACAGTTGAAAAGAGGGGTCTCTAGGCCCAGTTATACCTCACAGTAATTAAAGAACTTAGAGGTATGATCCTGTGTAATTTCAGCCCTCTGAGAAATCCCAGAAACGGAAGGGAGCCCACATCACTGAAGGCTGCCGTCATACTACTTTGGTGGTTTTAAGAGGACAAACTGTGATTCTAGATAGTATTCACCCATCTCACTCCCTAGAAATATTCCAGAGTAGATTGTTGAATAGCTGTTTGTCAGGAATCATCATGGGTTTTGGAAGTAAATTTTCCATTTTCTTTATTGGTAGAAGTATATGGCTCTGGAACAGTGTCACATTAACCTGTAGGAGTTAACCTACATGTAATTCAGAGTGTTGTCTTATGTCAGCAGAGTGATGAGCTCCATCCATACTAGAGTGGTAAGGGATCTCTCGGGTGACATGTTAAGCTTCAAAATACGTAATTTCTAACTTTATATCGTGGTCAGTGTGCTTATTCCCCCCCGCCCCCCCCGCCCCGTCCCCGTAATCCAACTTTGGAAATGGGTTGGAAGATGACTCTGTTCTGAATATTTGTTTCTCTTCATTTCCCAGTTATGATTAATGGAAAATATTGCTGTCCAAAGATATACTTCAACCATCGTTGCTTCTCAGGGCCATACCTTAACAAAGGACGAATTGCTGAGCTTCCTCAATGTGTAGGACCTGGGAACTGTGTTCTGGTCCTCAGAGAGGTAAGGTTCTAGCCTAGAGCAAAGAACTTGGGGATTTTACAGAAGTCTCATAGACTCATTCATACAAGGATCTATCTATGTGCCATGGAAGTGACAGCTCTAGGGTTTTATTATAAGTGATTAACTTTTTTCATGTTGGACAATAAACTGGACACAATTATTTATGGTCCTAAGGAACATTTTTTTCTAAGCAGTTCTTTACATAGCAGGCTCACTTCTGTAGGTGTAGCAAGGTCTTCTGTCAGAGACCACATGAGAACTGCAAGAGCGAATGAGAGGAGGTGGTGGCATAGGCAGACATGGCTCGAATCTTTGCACAACCACATCAAAATTACAACTAAAGAGTAGTTCCAGCCAAGATGGAGGTGTAGGTAGATGTGCTTCACTTCCTCACAAAAACAAAAGAAGGATAACAGCCAATTTAAAAACAAAAAACCACCAGAACTGCCAGAAAATCAAATTGTATGGAAGTCCAACAACCATGTAGTTAAAGAAGAAACATTTATCCAGACTGATAATAGGGGCAGAAATGGGAAGCCAGGGCAGAGAAGATGCGCAGCAAGGCAGCAGCTGGTAGACCTGGGCTGGCAAGGCAGCTGGCAGCTGGGCAGTTCCACATTTGTGTGCAGATAAGCTGGGAGGAACAACTGGGGAGCTAGAAAAACTACCCAACGCAGAGTTCCAGCATGGGGTAATATATCCTCAAAACTGCAGGTTGTAAAAACCTGTGGGGATTTCGGTAGCAGGAGAATCTCCTCGTCTCACAGGAGAATCTTTTGGAGAGGCTCACAGGATCCTAGAACATACACAAGCCCACCACCCGGAATCAGCACCTGGAAGGGCTCAATCTGCCTGTGGGAAATGAGGGAAAGTGGGGCAAGAGCTGGGCAAGCTAGCAAGCATCATTGTCCCCTTTCTGACCCTTCCCAACATGCAGTGCCACAGTGGATCTATGTGGGTCAGAAGGAGAAGAGGAAGACCAAGAAATTGAAAACTTACTTGAACAAATAATAAAGGAAAACTTCCCTAATCTTGTGAACGGAACTAAACATGTAAGTCCAGGATGCTCAGAGAGTTGCAAAGAAGTTGGACCCAAGAAGACACACATTAAGGCATATCATAATTACACTACCCAAGATTAAAGATAAGGACAGAATCTTAAAAACAGCAAGAGAAAAGGAGATAGTTACCTACAAAGGAGTTCCCATTAGACTGTCAGCTGAGTTCTCAAAAGAAACCTTGCAGGCAAGGAGGGGCTGGAAAGAAGTATTCCAAGTCATGAAAGGCAAGGACCTACATCCAAGATTGCTCTATCCAGCAAAGCTTTCATTTAGAATGGAAGGGCAGATAAAGTGCTTCTCAGATAAGATCAAATTCAAGGAGTTCATCACCAAGCCCTTATTATATGAAATGTTAAAGGGACTTATCTAAGAAAAAAAGATCAAAACTATGAACAGTAAGATGTCAACAAACTCACAGCTATCAACAACTGAACCTAAAAAACAAAAACTAAGCAAACAACTAGAATAGGAACAGAATCACAGAAATGGAAATCACGTGGAGAGTTATCAGTAAAGAGCAGGAGGGGGGGAATGGGGGAAAATGTATAGGGAATAAGAAGTTTAATTGGTAGGCAAAAAATAGACAGGGAGATTAAGAATAGTATAGGAAATGGAGAAGTCAAAGAACTTACATGTACGATGCATGGACATGAACTAGGGGGAAGGAATGCTGGTGAGATGGGGGTGATTCAGGGCAGAGGGAGATAAAGGGGAGAAAAAATGGGACAATTGTAATAGCATAATCAATAAAATAAGAATGCAATGAAAAAATTACAACTAAAATATAGAACAACTATCTCAGAACCATCATAAATTGAATTGAATAGAAGTCTGACAACTACAAAATTAAAGAAACCACCTTCATCCAGTCTGGTAGGAGGGCACAAACTCGGAACAGGCTGGTCCCACACCCATGTGTGATGGATAAAAATTGTGGAGGTATATCTCAGGAGCGAGGAGTCCCAGACCCACACCAGGCCCCGCAGCCCAGTATTTCAGTGCCCTGAGGATAAATCCCCACAACTTCTGGCTGCAGAAACCAGCAGGGATTGAATTGGTGGAAGAAACTTCTAGAGCCCAAGAGCTCCTCTTAAAGAACCCACGCATGGGCTCACTTACTCAGACTCACTCCCTCTGAGCTCCAGCACTGGGGTAGCAGCTTGAAAGGCACTAGTGGCATACAGGGAGGAACTGAAGTGTCTGGCATCAAGGTGAACAGAGACCATTGCCCCTTTGCTAAACCCTCCACCACAGAGCTGGTAAGCTGGTGCCATATCTGAGATTCCATCAACATAGCTAACACTCTTTGACCCACCTTGGAGATCCCCAGAGACTCTGCCCCACCCAAGCTGCTTTTCAGTCGGAATGGTTAGTCTTGGCTCATCCTTCAGAGCTTCCTAAATCCTCTCAAACAAGTTAACAGCTAGCCTCAGTGAACCCCAGGCTTGTCATTAGCAGCAGCCAGCCTTAATTCACAGGTTGGCTTGCCCTGGGAAACTCAAGCCCAGCACAAGTAGCGGCCATCTCAGATCGCTTTATAGCTCAGGAACGGTGGCCCTGGGCAAAACACAGGTGGGGCTGACCTTGGCTTTCACCACCTGGGAAATCCCAGGGCCTGCACATCCAGTGGACAGCTGTAACCATGTTGGAGCACCATCTCCCTACCCCTACACAGCCAGTCCTCCATGGAGGGTGGAGGCTGGTGGTAAGTGGTCACAGCGAATCCTTGCAGCTGACTGGCTTGGGTAAATCCCTCCCATTGTTCTGCCAACAGCAACCAAGGTTCATCTACAAAAGGAGAGGGGCACTCAGCCCACAAGAAGGGCACACCTCATGTACCCAGCTTGAGTGATAAGGAGGCTAAGAGACCCTACAGGACACCTGCTACATTAGGCAACACTACCAAGACATGGAGTCAAACAGCTCTACTTAATACACAGAAACAAACACTGGGATGCTGTCAAATCAAGGTGACAAAGAAACATGGCCCAAATGAAAGAACAGATCAAAACTCCAGAAAAGAGTTAAACAAAATGTAGATAAGCAGTTTCTCAGAGGCAGAGCTCAAAACACTGGTTATAAGGATGCTCAAGGAACTTTGTGAGGACCTCAACAGCATAAAACAGATCTAGTCAGAAATGAAGGACATACTAATGAAATAAAGAACAATTTAAAGGGAAACAAACTATAGTAGAGTGGATGAAGCTGAGAATCAAATCAATGATTTGGAATGCAAGGAAGCAAAAAACAACCAATCAGAACATTAAGAAGAAAAAAGATTACCAAAAAATGAGGATAGTGTAGCATCCTCTGGCACAACTTCAAGCGATCCAACATTCACCTCATGGGGGTGCCAGAAGGAGAAGAGAAAATGAGATTGGAAATCTGTTTGAAAAAATAATAACAGAAATCTTCTCTAATTTGGTGAAGGAAATAGACATACAAGTCATGGAAGCACAGAGAATCTGAAAAAAGATGGATTCAAAGAGGCCCATTCCAAGGCACATTGTAATTAAAATGCCAAAGATTAAAGATAAAGAGAGAATCTTAAAAGCAGCAAGAGAAAAGCAATTAGTTACCTACAGGAGAGTTCCCATAAGACTGTCAACTTTGCAGGCTAGAAGGGATTGACAAGTATTTAAAGTCATGAAAAGCAGGTACCTACACCAAAGATTGCTCCCAGCAAAGCTATCTTTTAGAGTGGAAGGGCAGATGAAGAGATTCCCAGACAAGAAAAAACTAAAGGAGTTCATCATCACCAATTCATTATTATTAGAAATGCTAAAGGGACTTATTTAAGAAAAAAAGATCAGCCCTGGCTGGTATAGCTCAGTGGATTGAGCATGGGTCTGTGAAGCAAAGGGTCGCTGGTTCGATTCCCAGTCAGGGCACATGCCTGGGTTGCAGGCCATGTCCCCAGTAGGGGACACATGAGAAGCAACCACACATTGATGTTTCTCTCCCACTCTTTCTCCTTCCCATCCCCTCTCTCTAAAAATAAATAAATAAAATATTTTTAAAAAGAAAAAAGATCAAAACTATGAACAATAAAATGTCAAAAAATATATATCAACAATTGAATCTAATAAATAAACTAAATAAACAAGAGCAGAGACAGAATCATGGATATGCAGAGCATTTTGTTGGTTGCCAAATGGGAGGGTGGTGTTGGGGAATGGGTGAAGAGGTAAGGAGGTTAAAAAGTGGAAGTAGGTAGTTACAGAATAGCCATGAGGATGTAAAGGTCAGTGCAGGGAATGGAGGAGCCAAAGAACTTACACACATGACCCATGGACGTGAACAGTGGGGGGGGGACTGCCTGAGGTAGTGGGAATATGAGAATGCTCAGTCCTCTCAGACTGACTGAGAGGCTGTATGGCATTAATTTGGGCCGTAAAAAAAGCTACACATCTGCTGGACTTGCAGAGCTTCCCAGCAAGGGTGCTGCACTGAAGGTAACAGATGTGCGGACTGCTCATTGTTCAGTGCCTAGGGTGGCAAGGCAGGGTCTGGGGAGGCTGGAGCTTCTGGATCAGACTACTCCAACAACATGAAAGCTCAGCCATCTACAAAGTGTCCTAAACAAATATAATTATCTGAGTATACCATGACTGGGAAAGGATTTGGAAGGACATGCTAGAGGAATTTTAAATTCATGTTGTCTATTTGTTTCTGAACATAATGGTTTTGAATATTTAAGAGGGTCTTTTATTCTCTTATTTGTAACTTTAATCAGCTATTATATATTCAGTATTGTTATTTTGTTAACATTTATTAACTAATATGACTAGAATTAATACCATAAATGACATGCTAGGGGATAGCAAGGGTCTAATGGTGTGTTTTTCTCCTTCCCAACCCATATTTCTGTTTTAAAAATGGAGCACAGGTCCTCACACTACTTATCAATGCAGCCTATAAACCCAGTCGTGTCCTTCGGGAACTGCAGCTGGACAAAGACTCTGTGTGGCATGGATGTGGGGAAGTCCTAAAAGCCAAGTGAGTAAGCTCCTCTGCCTTTTGTGTGTATTCATCCTTAACGGGTCACAGGATCAGTTCCCCTTGGATAGTATTAGATACGTGGGTTACCTGGCGCAGTGCTTCTCCAACTGTTTGTGGTGAAGGTTTGTTTTCTTTTTTGTGTTTCCATTCTGTCACGGACAAATACTTTTAGAAGATATAGTGAAAATGAATTACAAGTAATGTGAAATTTAAAAGGCATAAAATTTAAGATAAGTTATTTTTGTCATTAGATATGAGACATAGAATTGCTTTTTTAAATAATTTGAAAGTTCAAAAACATTTACTCTTGTTTTCTGACTGGATCTTGTCATGGACGTGTGGCAGTGGTCAGGTGTTATTGGTCAGCAGACCACACTCTGAGGATCACTGCCCTGGGGTAAAGTAAGATTTAATGAAAGTCACTTTTCATTTAATAGTTAGTGTAGAAGTTATTATAGGAAAACCTTAGTCCTGGCTGCCGTAGCTCAGTAGATTGAGTGCTGGCCTGCGAACCAAAGCATCACTGGTTTGATTCCCAGTCTAGGGCACATGCCTGGGTTGTGGGCAGGTTCCCAGTAGTGGGTGTGTGAGAGGCAACCACACATTGATGTTTCCCTTTCTTTCTCCCTCCCTTCCCCTTTCTAAAAAAAATAAATCTTTTTTAAAAGTAAAGAAAACCTTAAACTTAGGAACAGAAAGCAGGGACCTTATTTTGCTAATTTAAGTAACTTAGGTTTTAGTTGTCATAGTTTACTAGATTATAAATTTGACCTAAGTACAAAATACATTAACTCCATATATTTTTCAGAATTCCCAAAACATAAACGACAGAGTCTTCTCACAAGCAAATATTGATAGACTTGATTTTTCTCTGGATAATTACTAGCCTAATAAAGTTGGTCTCTTGTGTCTTCTAATGGCAGATACAAAGGAAAGAGTTACCGGGCTACTGTTGAAATAGTGAAAACGGCAGATCGAGTGACCGAATTCTGCCGGCAAACCTGTATAAAGCTGGAGTGCTGTCCCAATCTGTTCGGTCCACGGATGGTTCTAGATAAGTGTTCTGAGAACTGCTCTGTGCTTACAAAGACCAAATATAGTGAGTTGTGTTTTTCAAACTTGTTAACTTTAGTAGCTCACCATACCTTTATACCCTGGAGAGTTTTTATTTTGCAGAGAATCGCATAACAGAGGTATACAAATATATTCCGTGAAGGGCCAGATAATAACACCTTAGGCTGTGGGTCATATGGTCTCTGTTGCATATTTTTGTTTTGTTTTATTTTCACATTTTAAAAAATCACTATTAAAAATCTAAAAACCATTCTTAGCTTGAAAGCCATACCAAACAGGTCACGTGCCAGATTTTGTCAACTTTTATATATAGCATGTATATATATTACGCTTTTTTGTCTGATATTTATTTTTATATTTATTTTTGTCTTATATTTATTATATTTATTTTCCTTAATGATATAATTGAAATTAGCCTAGATATTAGGAGTCTTTATGATTTTTCCCAATTAGTAATTTGAATGACATTAAATGGAATTATAGTCATACCTTGGTACTCATTGACTTCAGAACTTGTCAGACCTTGTACTCATCACATTTTGATGAGAAAAACGTGTTTCCGCACTTAGTGCTTGCTCAGGACTCATTGCACTTGCTAGCACTTGTATGAGCCAAGACAATACCATCCCCCTGCCCCCAAGAGAAAATGCTTCATCATTTAGTGCACATTGGTTTTGCCACTTGTCATGAGTTTGGGAATGAAATAACAAAGAGTACTGAGGTACCACTTTATATCTTGTAGAATTATTATCATTATTCTTTTTTTGGTAAAAATTACATAATATTTTGATAATACTTTAATATGTAACAGAGTTCGAATATGTTTCAATTTTAGAATTTTCTCTATATTCTAAAATTTATGCGAAAATACAAAGGATCTAGGCTAACCAAAACAGTCCACCCAAAAAAGAATAAAGTTGGAGGACTTACTCTGTCTGACTTCAGGTTTTACCATGAAACTGTAGTAATCAAGAGTTGGTTGGGCATTGAAGAAAGTGTAAGTCAAGTAGAGTGCTGGGACTGCATAGGAGGCCCAGGAAGTAGGGCCCAGCTCGTATGATTAAATTTAACGGGGAAAGAAAGTTCTTTTAACAAATGGCACTGTTAAAATTAGATATCCAGGTTGAAAAAAACAAACAAAATTCCTTGGCTCCTACCTCACAAATATGAAAAGTAATTTAAGCTATATCATAGACTTAATATAAAAGCTAAAACTATAAAAACACTTGAAAGAAAACAAGGAGGTTATCTTCAAAAGCTTGGGATAGGCAAGGATTTTGTAGAGAAGAGCACAATACACCAGTGTAAAGGAGAAATCAGTAAGTTAAACATCAAAATTAAAAACTTTTTCTTAACACCATTTATAAAAATGAAAAGACAAGCTACAGTCTTGGAGAAAATATTCTTTATATATATATATCTACCGAAGAACTCTCCAGAATATACTAAAACCTCTCACAACTCAATAAAAAGAGAAGTTTTACAATTAGAGAAAACTGGTAGTTGTACAATATTGTGAATACACAAAATACTGAATTGTGCAGGGTGGGGCAAAAGTAGGTTTACGGTTGTGAATATGTACAACATAGTTGATTCTTGTATTCTTATTATTTTTCATATGGAAAAATAATTTTCATATTATTTTTCAACTGTAAACCTACTTTTGCTCCATCCTATGTGTTTTTAAATGACGATTAATTTTATGTTATGTGACTGCTACCTCAATTTAAAAAGAGAGAGAGAGAAACAATGTTCTAGAATTAGATTATGGTGATGGTTGTGTAACAGTGAATATGCCAATGACTGCTGAATATGTACCCTTTAAAATGATGGATTTTATGTTATGTGAATTATCTCAATAAAAATGAGAAACAAAAAAATGAGTAAAAGACTTGAATAGAACAGTCACAGAAAAATATGTACAAATGGCCAATAAGCACTTAAAAACATACTCAGTATCATTAGTCATCAGGGCAATGCAAATTTAAACTTACTTTGAGAAATTACTACATATCCACTAGATTGGCTAAAATGAAAAAGACTGACAACCCCATGCTGGCAAAAGTGTAAAGCACCTACATCTCTCATACATTGCTGGTGGGAGTATAAAATTATACAACCCTTTTAGAAAACCGTTTGGCACTTTTTAAAAAAGTTAATCACACATCTATCATGTGATCCAGCGATTCCATTCCTAGGTATTTATCCAAGGAAAATGAAAATATGTCCACTGAGAGCCTGCACAAGAATGTTCATTGCAACCTAATAGCAAAACCTGGAAGCAGCCCAGGTACCCATCAACAGGAGAATAGATAAACTGGTATATTCATACAATGGGATGGTATTCATCAGTATGAAGGGATGAACTATTCAAACACACAACAGCAAAGATAAAACTCAAAAACCTTATGCTGAGTGAAAGAAGCCTTGCACTGTAAAGTACCTGCTAAAGTTTTCCAGAGATGAGTCGAACTAACCCACAGTGATGAAAATCAGAATAATGGTTGCTTTTGGTGAGAGGGAAAGGGACTAGAAAAGGAACCCTGCAACTTTTTAGGTTGATGGAGATGTTCCGTCTTGGTGGGGAAGGATTATTCAGGTTTATGCATTAGTCAGTACTAATCAAACTGTACATTTAAGATCCATACAGTTAAGATTATTCCTCTGTATGCAATTTCAACTTTAATCAAATACATCAAATACCATGTACATGTACCTGTTTTCTGCTGTGCTAATAGAATCTCTTGTGGTTTGAAGTATACAAAAATAATAAAGCTACTTCATTTTTTTTGTCATTCACATTTAGCACACTATTATGGAAAGAAGAAAAGTAAAAGAATCGGGAGGCCGCCTGGTGGGCATAGTAATTTAGCGTGCGCCCTGAAAAAAGCCAGTAAGAGGAGAAAGAGGCGGAAAAATGTTTTTGTTCATAAGAAGAAACGGCCCTCTGCATCTGTTGATAATACCCCGGCAGGCTCACCCCAGGTATGAGGTCTGATGATGTGCCTGTGCAGTCTAGAAGCCGGGGATCACTGCTTTACAACACAGACACAGGAAGAATGCGTGCAGATCTTTCTAAGACAGATCTCTGGCCAATAGAAGATGGTTTTGTGGCCCCAGAACTGGTTTGTCCTGAATTTTAATGACCCTTCTCTCTTTTTCCTCTAGGGAAGTGGGGGTGAAGATGAGGATGACCCAGATGAAGGAGATGACGATTCCCTAAGTGAGGGTAGTACTTCTGAGCAGCAGGATGAGCTACAGGAAGAGTCAGAAATGTCAGAAAAAAAGTCATGTTCCTCTTCTCCTACCCAAAGTGAGATATCCACATCACTGCCTCCAGACAGACAAAGGAGAAAAAGAGAGCTGCGCACTTTTTCGTTTTCTGATGATGAAAATAAGCCTCCTTCACCAAAGGTACCTATTTTTAAAATAGTCTTTCTTTTCCCCCTCTCTAGACTGTTTCTCTAGAGTATAATTTCTAAGTGATGTTGGCATTCTACTTATTTCAAAGTCAGGCTTCAGTTGAACTTTCTGAGTCTCTCTCTATTTTTTTAATTTATTTTATTTTATTACTTTTTAAAGATTTTATTTATTTATCTTTAGAGGGGAAGGGAAGGAGAGAGGGAGAGAAATATCAATGTATGGTTGCTTCTCATGCGTCCCCCACTGGGAACTGGCCTGCAACCCAGGCATGTGTCCTGACTGGGAATCGAACTGCGGTTATTTGGTCCGAAGGCCCACACTCAATCCACTGAGCTACACCAGCCAGTGGATTGAGTCTCTTTTTAAATGATTCCATTCTGTGGTTTACTTGTGTTTCAGGGATTATTTGGAAATAACTTTATCAAGAGGGAGGTCTCAGAGTGGCTGCTTGTCTTAAGTAAAAGAATGTTTCATTGCTAGTTTATTTTGTAAATAATAAAAGCCTGTCATTTAGTTCAGGGAAAAGTCCCTTTTTAATATCTTTCATAATATGTATGGTTTTATGGAAATATAATGCTTTTATAGAAGTAAATTATCCTTTTGATTCTGGTTAAGCCATCTTGTTTAGTATACTTAACATATACTTGTCTGCATGTTATATAACATTACACATTAAAGAATAGGAGTTAGTGTTTTAAAACTGGGTTGCTTTTTAAATATAGTCTGTGAACAGAACCAATAAATGACTTCTCCTGATAATTTAGCTAATCCTCTCTCATTGGAAATATCATCCCATTCACTTTAGCACCTACCAGAGAGAGTTGAAATAGACCAAAGCATGAATGGGAGATTTAAGAACTATTTTTTTTCTGTTATATTGTCCAAGTGATTTCTGCTGAAACTTTGAGGTAAAATTTTCCCCGTTGATATTCCTAGTTATAGAAAACAAACATTTCCTGCATACCTAGTGTATATGGTCTTTTGCCATCTTTGCTGGGAGAAATCACATCCTAAAAGTACTTTTTCTTTCTCTTCTCTTCTCTTCTCTTCTCTTCTCTTCTCTTCTCTTCTCTTCTCTTCTCTTCTCTTCTCTTTTCTTTCATTTATCTTTAGAGGTGAAGGAGAGGGAGAGAAACATCAATGTATGGTTGCCTTTCGTGCATCCCCTGCTGGGAGTTGGCCTGCAGGGAACCAGCCTGCAACCCAGGCATGTGCCCTGACTGGGAATCGAACCGCGATCCTCTGGTTCACAGGCCCGCGCTCAATCCACTGAGCTACACCAGCCAGGGCTATTCTTTTTATTTTTTATTTTTTATTGATTATACCATTACAGTTGTTCTATTCTTCCCTTCATTCCCCTCCACCCGCAATCTCCCTCCCCCACCATTCTTTCCCCCCCTTAGTTTATAACCACGTGTCTCAAGTTCTTTAGATTCTATATTTCCCCTAGTATTCTTGCCCTCCCCCCTATCTAATTTCTACCTATTGTCTATGCTATTTTATGTACCTTCTCCCCCCTTCTCCTCCTCCCACTCCCCTGTTGCTAACCCTCCATGTGTTCTTCATTTCTATGGTTCCACTCCTCATCTAGCTGTCCTCTTGGTTTGCTTTTGTTTTAGGTGTGGTTGTTCATAACTTAGAGTTTGCTGTCCTTTCACTGTTAATATTTTTCATCTTCTTTTTCTTATATAAGTCCCTTCAGCATTTCATATAATAAGGGCTTGGTGATGATGAACTCCTTGAACTTGACCTTATCTGAGAAGCACTTTATCTGTTCTTCCATTCTAAATGAAAGCTTTGCTGGATAAAGCAATCTTGGCTGTAGGTCTTTGGATTTCCTGACTTGGAATACTTCTTTCCAGCCCCTTCTTGCCTGTAAGGTCTCTTTTGAGAAATCTGCTGACAGTCTGATGGGTACTTCTTTGTAGGTGACCGTACCCTTATCTCTTGCTGCTTCTAGGATTCTCTCCTTCATTTTAATCTTGGCTAATGTAATTATGATGTGCCTTGGTGTGTTCCTTCTTGAAGTTTCCCTCAGGATAGCTGGTGGTCTCACAGAACTCGACCCGCACACACGTAGTTTTATCTGGTAAAGCGAATGATTAGAGGTCTTGGGGCTGAAACTTTATTCTTTTTTTTTTAAGATTTAATTTATTTATCTTTAGAGGGGGAAGGGAAGGAGAGAAATATCAGTGTATGGTTGTTTCTCGTGAGTCCCTTGCTGGGAACTGGCCTGCAACCCAGGCATGTGCCCTGACTGGGAATCGAACCTCGATCATGTGGTTCGCAGGCCCACGCTCAATCCACTGAGCTACACCAGCCAGGGCCTTAAAAGTACTTTAAATCCTCCCTTGAGGGGATATGAATTTAAATCGAGAGACTTTTAAAGAATATAATAGCTCTTACACCATTTGGCTTGATTTTGTTGTGGGGAATGAAGGAACTAAGGATCGAAGTTGCTGAAAGGCTTCACCTGGACAGCAACCCCCTGAAGTGGAGCGTAGCGGATGTGGTGCGGTTCATCAGATCCACCGACTGCGCCCCATTGGCGAGGATATTCTTAGACCAGGTAACCACCAAGGCCTTTAACTCTTAGCAACATGTTTCTGTAGCAAAGTACTGTGGGTATAATAGCAATTTATGTACAGGTCTCAGGAAAAATATTAATATGCAAAAGAAAAAATTATTTTAGTTCCATTTTTAGGAGTAGTACAATGTGAAAAAGTTATCTGATTTCTGCCATAGTTGAAGCAGATTATTACTGCATTCCCATTTTTCCTAAGAATATCTTTCTATCCCTCAGATATTTAAATGGCTTAAAATTAAGTATGCTATGATTAATTATCCCCCTGTTTTCCAAAATGACAGCTTGCCTGTTTCAAAAAAATAAAATCTGTAATGTATTAGGCTCTAGAGTCATGATCAATTTTAAGGCAGGTTTTCCGAAACACAAACACCTGTGGCCTTAAATAAATATTGAAATAGAATTGGTTTTGATACTTGGGGAGATTAATAAATGAACGTCTTTAAAGAACTTAATTGGGCTTTTATATGAATGCTGCATATCAGGACATTGAAGTTTAGTTAATACTTTATTTCAGATTTAGAAAGAGTCCTCTAGAAAAGTGGTTTGGGTTTTTTTTTTGGCACATTTAATTGCCAGTTACAAGGCTAGTCAGTTTACTAAATTTCTACTGAGCAGAAACTGTAGAATGTATTCTTATCCTAGGTAAAACTTGGTAATTAATTCTGAAGATTCATTAGTATGGAGGACTGTGAGAGATATCTAAAAGGAAATGTGTGATACTTATTCAAAACAGAAAAGTAATGAAAGGAAAGAGCAGGAACAGTGATTTTGACAAAGCCAGAGTGAATCATGATTGAGCTGTCATTTGCATGCACATCATAGATAATTTTTATTTTTGTGCTTTAACAGGAAATTGATGGGCAGGCCCTGCTGCTCCTTACCCTTCCCACCGTTCAAGAGTGCATGGACTTAAAATTAGGCCCTGCCATCAAACTTTGCCATCACATAGAGAGGATCAAGTTTGCTTTTTATGAGCAGTTTGCCAACTAAGAAGGACAACCAAAGTGAGCTGTATCTTTGAAGCACAAACTCAGCAAAACCTTTGCCGGCTCTGTCAGTGGAGCTGAAATAGTGCTGGGGCTCTGGGCCCTACAGGTGTGGACTTGTTCTCTTTGCACTTTCAGGGAAGGAGGACCCACAGTGAGGAAGCAACAACTGCACAGAGGTGGCTCTTCTTTCTGCCAGTGAAGAGTCCGGTGTCTCTCATTCAGCTGATGGCAGTTTTTAAAAAACAAAGATGGTGAAGAAAAGACTCAATATAAGAAGAATAAGCATTTCCAGTGGTGTTTTAACAAAGAATAATCTGGACTGCTGGAAAGCACCCTTTTGGTGGTTTTCTTTTTGTTCTGCTTCTTCCCATTGTAGACTGAACTTTGTTCTCTGCTTTCTCTTTCTTGGAAAGAGAGGACACAGCTTTACTTCAGCACTGATTCGGGACCGTGCCTAAGGCAAATCAGCAAGCCCTCCATTGTCATGGTGTTTCTGAGCTTTCAAAAATTAAAACGGTTCCTTTTGGGGATGATTATGTGGCTCTAGGATTTTAAATTTGCAGTCACACTTTGATCCATTTTAAAGTTTGTTCTTAGGAGTTCCTTTGTTTACTACCTCTGTCGATAATTGTGTTTGCAGTCATGTGTGAGGATTTTTGTATGGTGTCATTTTTAAGCTACATGAACACTAAAACTAAGGCAGATGTTGGAGGGGGAAAAACACCGTTTTCTCAAAACCATTGTGTGAGCTCTTCTACCAGTTCTTTAACTGACCTGATCTAAGAACTCCGCTGTCAGTGTTTTCCATCTTGACCCAGCTTGGGCTACCTATTTTAAGAAGTATCACAAAGATTGTTGGTATTGCAGTTTAATTGCTCTCTCTCCATTAGTTTTCAGAGAGACTTTAGTGGCTTTTATTTGGTGTTTACTTTTCTTTCAAGTTGTTGGTCTGTTTCATCTCTAAAGTCTTTACTTTGTCTAAAAGTCAGTAGGTATTCCTTGGACCCGTGATTAAATCCACTTCCCCTTCTTTCTCCGTGTTTCCAGGCAGATAGTGTAGAAGCACAACAGAAAGAACAGGTTTTGGAGGGTTATGCAGAGCATGGAGTTTCTGTAACTGTTTCCTCAGGTGGCTAGGTAAAGATTGAGAGGTGGTTAAGGATTCTAGAAACCTCTTTGCCTAATCAGGTTTATCATTTTCTTCAGTTAAATCTTTAAATTGAATCTAGTCTGTAGTCTGAGGATTCCCATTCAATAACTGAGTTTTCTTTTAGGTGTTTTCTTTCGATCCAGCTCAAGCTGATGTGAAACTACAGGTGATTTTCACTTAATGACTGCACTGCCAACTATTACAGAAGGAGGGCATTTGCTGTACTGTCCCACCCGTGAGGAAAGAGGAAAGACATATATGTAGATTGCTTCCTTTGAATGGTGTGCTCTGCTAAGTATATATTTTTAAATTATGCTAGTCACCTGCAAATTTATAATATAATTATTCTTCTTTAGACTTTAAAATGTTTTAAAACTATATGCTGGCTAATTCTAAATAGCTATAAAAATATCAGGTTGGCCAAAAAGTTTGTTTAGTTTTTTTCCATAAAATAAAAGACACCTTTTTTCATTTTCACCAGTAATGTTATTGAATTGGATATTTTGCATATGTTGGCTATCTCCTGTGTGGTAGAACATTGATTGTTCTCAATGTCTCAGTTTGATCGCTGTCAACTCCACCTGGTCTGCCCAGCCATGGAGCATCGTCCATGAGGAATCTCCAGCATGAAACTTCACAAACCACTTTTGACATGTTTGACCAGTCACAGCGCCTTCTCCATACACTGCACAAGTCTCTTTTTGGGGCGGGGGGGGGGGGTGTTTCAGTTGCATTTTTACCTTTCTTGAAATCATAAATTTAGCATAATATTCCAAAAATGTCACTTATTTTCTTCCATCTTCAACATTAAAATGGTTATATAAAAATTCACCAATTTTGATGTTTTTTAAAAAATGCATGCTGATATGACACCTGTTACAATACAATCTAACAAAATTGTTTCAAATGACATTAAAGACAACTAGAGCCATCATACAGAAAAAAACCAAACTTAACTTTTTGTCCAACCCAATATAGGCTAACATTATTACAAATATGAACTGACTGTGATTTGTTTTTCCTTTTCATCACCTTATTCCCCACCTGTTTTTATGGACAATTGGCAGACATTCTGTAGTCTGAATCCTCTCTTCATTGGCTAATTTATGAACCACCTTAACTCATGCCCTCCAACCAAACCGTGTATTAAAACATCTGCTCTTTGTTTAGGCTACCAGATATACCTGGAAAGAAGTTATATTTAAGTAAAAATTGGTATGCTTGAACTTAGAGACCTAGTTTTTAAAAATTTGATTAATTCTATGCCCATGGAAGAGGAGCAGAGATGCTTGGAAACAATTAGCATGATAAGCAGATGGACTTTGGAGGGGGAGATATAGCTTGAATAATAAAATTTCCTGAGAGCTCAGCAGTCAAGGCACCAGGACATTTTTTTGTCCTCTTGAAGATCAGTGGGACAAAAAAATGTCAAATTAATTAACATTGTTGTCTTAGGAAAATGAGATTTATTTTTTATAAGAGGGAATTTCCACATGTAACAATGAATCCAGACAGGGTGGGTCAAAAGTGGATTTACTGTTTATATAGAAAATAATATAATAATTAATAAATAATACAAGAATAAACTTTCATGTACTCAAGACTGTAAATCTACTTTTGCCCTCCCCCCCCCTCCCCCCCGCCTTCGGATGTTATAACTGCCTCTCTTTTGACTTCCCCAGAAACCATAGAATTCAGAACACCTCCCTTGACGAGTGACAGGTGAAAAGCTCCTGAGAGATGAAGCAAATGGCCCTGAGTAATCTGGTCTGGATTGAGTTGGGGCCCAACCAGCTTGTCTGTGTATGCCATTATTACTCAAACTCAGCTTTCTCCTGGAGAGAGGCTGACTCTGAATTGGAAAAGTAAGGGTTTTCCTTGATATTTCTTGCATTCTTATACTGAGATACAGTTTATCAGGCAACTGCATTACAGAAGAATTATACCCCCAGCCTCCACTCCCAGATATTACATAAGAGAGGATATTTATTTGGGAAGTTGGCACAGGGGTTCTCTCCACGCCCTGCTGCCGCCCCACCCTACTCCAGCGCATAAAGTTTAGATTCCATTTGCCTCATAAAGCTGCTGGGTCGGGCTGGATAGCTCTGAGTCTGATTCCTATGATTCTGAACCATTTTAAGCCCGATACTAAGTTACCATGTTGGGGTGAAATGTTTGTATGTTGCACATAGGTGCTGAACTGTTGGTGGAGTTTTTTTTTAGTCTATTTTTAAATGTTTTTTTATTGTTTATGCTATTAGAGCTGTCCAATTTCCCCCCCCTTCACTCCCCTCTGCAGACCCTGCACATCCTCTCCCACCCACATTCTCCCCTTTAGTTCATGTCCATGTGTCATACTTATAAGTTCTTTAGCTTTTACATTTCCTCTACCATTCTTACCCTCCCCCTGTCTATTTTCTACATACTATCTATGCTATTTATTCTCTGTGCCTTTTCCCTCTCTTTCCTCCTCCCACTCCCCTGTTGCTAACCCTCCATGTGATCTCCATTTCTGTGGTTCTGTTCCTGTTCTAGTTGTTTGCTTTGTTTTTGTTTTTGTTTTAGGTGTGGTTGTTAATAATTGTGAGTTTGCTGTCATGAACTTTGTTTTTTAAAGGTACCAACTTCTTAAATTTATGAGAGGTACATTGTGAGGTACTGCATTTATCGGAATTTCACCTTTAGCTGGCCCTATGGCCTACTTGAGGTCAGCAAGATTTCGTGATCCATTTTTGATCCTGAATTGCCAGGCTGGAGACAGGTGAATGAACTATCATTCTCCTGGGCCTTGAAGGCAGCTGACCAAGTTAGCTTGTTACTGCTATGTGAATGTGTTAGGGAAACCTTTCTCAGCGCATGAAGATCGGCTGTGACATTTTGACTATATTTTATTGGCTTGTGGGAACTATGCTATTTTCCTTTGTAAATTACCTTTATCCTTCTCAGTTGAAGCAGAATTGAAATGGGTAATGCAGGAAATGCGTAAACGGGGGCTTTTATCCTATCTGACTTTCTTTAGTAATGTAGGTGGCTCCCAGCATCTATATTATAAAATATATGAGGTCAGAGAAGGATACTTACCAAACTCTGGAAAAGATGGTCTTCTTGGCAAATATTTATTGAATTATGATAGAGGCAAACATAGAAAACTATGTTCAGAATTTGGCCTTTATATGCCTCTTCTTCTGAAAGTAAAATTATTCTCACTGTGAGGGACAGGGTTTTGCAAAGACCAAAGCTTCCCAAGGACTTGAATACATTTTACTGACTCTCTTGTACCAATTCAGTCACTAGTGTGGTACCTGAATATAGATGAAAAGCTTTAGAAGGCCTTAGGTAGTGTAGGACTCAGAACTGTTTCCCTATCTCAAGCCAAAAAGTATTTCTAGGGACTATAGAGAACATCAGGGAATTGTTAACAGTAGGTAAGATTTATCTAGATGGGGACATTAGGAAAACTGTCACAGGCATGTATATTTACTTGGCATGTATCACCAAAGACTTTTATATTGAAGACACCATTTGCTGGTTTGATTGATGCCCATAGAAGCTCTGAGAGAGTGGTTAGGAGTTAGCCTCAACCATGGGAATACACACTGAGTCTGAACTCTGGACCTGTATATTAGGGATGCTGTGTGTGTGTGTATGTGTAAGTTTAAAAGTGTTCTGTGTGAATAGTTGGCCTTATGAAGATGAAGGAAAAGATGTCACTAACAAGTGAAGTACAAATCTTGCTGGGGACTGGGTACCCCCTTTTGAATGTTTTTGGACCCAGGTCATACTCATTGTGCTGGCTCAGAAACTAGGATAGAGCCTCGTGCAAAACCAAAAAGAAATCAATTATACTCATGCAGTAGTAATTCTTCCTTGACTTTATTCTCTTTGCAATGTTTTGCTAGTGAATTTTGATGATTCCTGCCCACTATGTGAAAGTGTGCATACTTTGGAAATTTTAATTTATTCAAATAATAAGCCACCTTATAAATTTTGCAGAAAAGTTCAAAACTCAAAGCCCAGTCCGAATGGTCTGGTTTCAAATATGCTCACTTGGGGTTTCCTCTGTACTTGTGCCAGACCACGTAGGTAGCCTTGTTGCTGAGGGCTGCCTTAGGAGTTAAGGTACAGAAGGTTGGTGGGCGGTAAATGCACTGGAGATTGATTTTCTTGGTTCCAGTGTTTCAGAAGTCTTATGTTTTCACAAGAACCAGCAAAACCAGGAGTGAGGGTTGGGGGAAGGGAGAAGTAGCCCTAAAACTCCCTCTCCTTATGTCTTTTATGACTTAACACAACTTTTGGGTCTATTCTGGTGCTATAGCGTATCACAAAGGACTGTTTTAAAAGGGAAACAAGCCGTAACTTTGCAGGACAGGTCTTTAACGCCAGCAGTAAAGTGTGACCCTGAGCTGTGGGAGGCAAAGGACGATGCTTAGTAGTAAAATGAAGCCACCATTGCTGATGGGGGCTCCTGTTCTCAGGGTGGCGGCAGCTCAGCCCTGAGGACTTCGTGGTTTATTCACTCTCACTGCATGCCTAGCTTGACAGAGTGGCAAATAGTGTTGAAAGGATGAGGGTAGGCTTTGGGGGCAAATCAGGTCACAAAGCCAGAGATTGAAGGCAGTTAAAAGTTTAGACAAAAGTAAAACTGGACAGTTCTTCAGCTCCTTTTGCAAGAAGTCTTTAGGAAAGTATAGTTTGAGTGTGTGTTTCTCTTGAGGTTTGAAAGCACTCATTTCTTTTCCTGTCTTTCTTGGGTTGAGTATTCTCTAAAGACAATCAGAGGCCTGACAGGGCAGAACTTCTGGCAGGTTCCAGCACTGTCCTTAGGCCTCTTTCTAATACTAACTCCTTAGAACTGATGCACTTTGTTTAATGTATGTTGTCTTTTTATTATTTTTTAAGCTGCTTGTTTGGAACAGAATGAAATGCATATTGCATTGTATACTTGCTTGCTGTTTTTCTCTTAATTTTACAAGTCATGCATTGAGGATAAAGTATACTTAAGGAGAAATATGCACAAGAATACCTATTGAAAAAACTTCCACCAAGTTTGATGATATTTCAAGGGATTAAAAAAAATAACTATTTTGGATGAATATTTTGTGTGTGGGATTTTGTTTTGTTTTTTTGTAAATAAGAGTGTATATAAATTTGTGGTATATTATGGCAGTTTAAAGTGGTTGTGAGAATATTAAAACAGGTCTTAAGCTATGTTTAACTTCATTTAACAGCAAGAGGGCTTCTTGGCGAGAGTAAATCCTTCAAGAAACTTCCCAGTCGGGCCTCCTAGAGTCATCTCTGAATGGAGGACAAAGTTCCTTCCTACTTTAATGAAATGAACCTTTTCAGAATTCTGCCCCCTCTCCTGCTGTCTGATTCTTTCCTCTCCAGATTTAGGTACTTTTTTTCTTACAGTTTAGAAAAGGTAGGAAGAGCAGAACTTTCACCACGGCAACTTTGCTCCTGGCATTAGGGACTCTGCTCCTGATCTCTGAAGACTGCTTCTTGTTCCACTACACTTGCCTTGGTACAGCAGCAACAGGCCTTAAGGATTTCTCCGCATCTGGGTGTGCAGAGCAATGCTTTGTCAAAAACTTCATTTTTCAGCTGTGCAATTTTCCTTGAGCTGTCTGTGTCTTCAAGCAATCGAGTCTCCTTATGCCAAACCACAGTCTCTTCTGCTTAAGTACACATCCTCTTGTTTGGTTCTCTCTGAACATGAACTGTAACTGTTGAGCGTCCCCATAAGAGACCTTATTAGACGTAAAGACAGTAATGCGAATTTCCCTTACCTATTTATTTTCTTCACCTGATTTTCTGTATTTTCCCATGGTTAATACTTGTGGAGAGTTTTAAATTTTATAAATTAAAATTCAGTTTAATTTAAAAAGCATTTTGTTGCATATTCTCTGTGCTGGGACTAAGTTAGATTCCAGAGTGAGTAAAAACCAGTTCCTGCCTTCGGAGTCGGAGGGTGCGGGTTATACTCAGCATGACGACCATCTGACTTAACAGTCTGAAAAGTTCCAGTGGAGCAGCACATACAGGGTAATGTGGAAGTACAAGGAGGAGAGGGAGGTCGGGCAGGCCTTAAAAGCATAAGTAGTGGTTCTTGGAACCAGGAAGAGGGACCAGTATTCAACGCAGTGAGAATGCCGCCTAAAGGCACAGAGGTGTGAAAAGGTGTTTTTAAGAGCAGTCTGGAGAATTGGCTCTAGGGAACCAGTTGCATTTTTGTTCTCTGGATAATGAGATTAATATTCCAGTTAACCAAGAAAGGTTTTGTATAGCATTTAACTCTCTTATGTAATTGGAATTTCTTGGTCGCTATCTTTTAGGGAAAATTTCCCTAGATATTGTCTCAAAAATGCAGCCCAGTGTCTACTGGAATAATACTTTGTGTACACTGACATTAAGTAGATGTAGCAGGAAGGTCAGTGACTCTAGAGCACTAACAAGAGGTGCAGGGAGAGGAGCCAGAGGTTTCTGGGAGGGTAGATGAGGAAATGTGGACTAGAGGCTCTGGTAAAGGTAGGAAGCCGGTTCCAAGAAGTCAGAAAGGGTTAGGTGGGAGGAAATATGCATGTGTGGAGGGAGTTGTTGGAGACTGGCAAAAAAACAAGTTGACTTTTTTTAATGAATCACAAAGATATTAACACATTTTCAGAAACATTGTACATTTCAATTGTATTGAAAGTGACCATTTAAATTACATTTAGCAAAGAAAATAAAAAGTTGGGAGGAGTGGGGAGAAAATGCAGACAACTGTAATTGAACAACAATAAAGTAATTGAAAAGAAAAGTTGGCGAGGTCCTGACTGACTGGAAGCTCTAAAGTAAGCCTTTGGCCGGGTTATCTGTACAAATGAAAGCAGAGGGGCGCCGAACCTCTGGATTGGAAGGCATATGCCTGTGTGCTGAGTTTTGGATAGTTTTTCTCAACAACCAGCTTCGGAATAATCCAGGCGGCTTGCTGAAAATGCAGATTATTAGACCCTCGGAACTACTGAATTGGAATCTGAGGGTGGAATGCAGGAATATTGCTTTAAAATTTTGCAGGATATAAAGGATTTATCTTGGAGGGAAAACGACTTTAGTCACAGACCGCCCCTGCTTTCGCCCCTCCTGATCTGGAGCTCCGGGTCCCAGGGCCCACCCTCCGCTCTCACGTTAGGTGAGAGGAAATATGAATCCTTAGCTCATCCTTTTCACCTAGTTTGTCCTACCTGTGAACTGACTCACACCCCGCTCCCCCGGCCGCAGTCCCGCCCCTCGAGGGGAAAGCAGCCCTGGCCAAGGCCCGCCCCCATGCCGGGCCAAGCCAATCCCGCACTGCGATCTCAGACGTCGGGTTACGCGCGGCGCCGTGTGGGCCGCGGGGCGGAGGAACCGGCTGCCGCCTGGGACTCCGAGCTCCGGGCTCGGGGCTCGGCGGCGAGGCCCCTCGTAGGCGGCGAGGCTGTGCGAGCCGAGGTGTCTCCCGTTCCTACCCCAGCTCCGCCATGCAGGGCCCTGCCGGGAACTCGAGCCACGGACTGCCAGGCGGGCCGCCCTCTACCGTTGCGTCCGGGGCGGGCCGCTGCGAAAGCGGCGCACTCATGCACAGTTTCGGCATCTTCCTGCAGGGGCTGCTCGGCGTTGTGGCCTTCAGCACGTTGATGCGTGAGTCCGGGACCCCCAACCCTCCTGAGGCCCTGCACCTCGAGTAGCTGGCCAGGCGCCTTCTCGGGCACCCTCCTGCCTGAAGAGTTCAGGCCTGGGGACCCGGGACCCTCGGCGGAGGTGCCTTCGTCCGGCGAGCCCAGCCTGGGCATTCCTAGACCAAAGGGGAGCATCCTGAGCCTACGGCTTTATCGATGCTGCCTGTAGTCACAGGTCACCCCTGCTTCTCCCCTACAACCTGTACGCACCTCGCCTCACTTACCCGCCTAAAAGTCGCTTTCTTACCACCTTGTCAACGCGAATTAAGGTTACTCCACCTACCCTGAGGCCGTGACCCTGTTTTAGAGGCTTTTCTCAGCCTCCCCCTCCATACTTTGAACTCGCATCCCTAAATCCCCAGTTTGATGTTGAGCTTTTTAATGTGTCTACACTCAGAAGATTTACTATCTCCCGGTCCCATTTACATCCCGGTCCCATTTACATCCCGCTACTCTACAATACCTGGATTGTTAGCTGTGTATTGCGTTCTCGGTACTACCTCCTCCCCTACATCTCCTCCCACCCCGACCTTGTTTCTCAGTTTTATTTTCTGTTTTGGTCGGTGCAGGAATCACCCAGACTCCCTTATTCCACGCATTTCCTCTTTTCCTTCTTCCTGAGCGGGCCTACCTCTTCCATTCTGTCCTAGACTTTTCTAATTAAGTCTCAAGCGTCTCAGGCTCTTTCCTTTCCCAGCTCACTCTTATTATTTATGTTTCAAATTTCTTTCCTTTCCATGAGACTTGGGCAACCTAGTGGCTTCATGGAGAAGGGGGTGCAGAGGACCTGGAAGGTCTCCGAATCCCTGTGCTAAGTCACCAGGGACCTGTCCCTGACAGTTTCCTGTTGAGAGTAAGTTTCCAGAGGGCTCTTCTGGAAAACTAGAAGTTCCACCCTGCTGTCAGGTGGGCAGAGGGGAGGGTTGTGTGTTTTCTTAGTGCACATCCTTCCCTTTTAAAGTAACAAGGAGCTTCGGTTGGCTGGTAGGCCTAGGAGTGCCTCTGCGTTTGCATTTTGGGGGAAGGAAGGGCATAACTATCTGGACAGAGGCATTAATTCCAAAATGACTTGTTCTGAGAACTTCCCCACTGTGCTCACGTGGACAGAGTGGGGAGTTCCTGCAGAAAGTACTCACCTCAGCACCTGGGCGGGATCCTGCAGCAGTGTGCCTGTGTCTTGCAGGGCCCAGGTGCTGGAGTAGCAGCTTCGCTTGTTTATAACATAGGGCTTTGGGGGGTGAATTGTCCCAGATTTTGGTATCCTGAAAAGGCTGTTCTTGAATACCACTTTCTTCTGGTTGCCTGGCCTTGGTAAGTAGTTCTGCAACAAGTGCATGTGTTTGCCACTTTTCTTTTTGGTCTCCACTTGCCTTTCTATTTTCCTTGCTGAACAAATAAATACCCACTTGTTCTTGCAGTGGTCATTTGTGACTACGTAGCCAAAATTAGCTGCTGCCTTGGGTTCTTGAACTGTGTGTTTTCGAGACATTGTGTATGGGTCTTCACCCCCCTCCCACTCTGCTTTCCTCCATCTGACCTTCATTTCACTGTAAAGGAACTGCAGGCTTAGTTTTTATTTTGTTCTCTAACCTAAGATTTCTTAGCCTAGCTCTGGGCTACTCTCATAGATTTGATTGATGCTGATGGCCTTACTTACTCCCTAGGGTTTGATGCTTGTGATTCAGAGAGGGAAATGTGATTATGACTGGGCAGAGTTGCTCGCAGCTGAGAAGTGTGCCGGGTTGAATGTGTTCAGAGTAATGGTGCTGGCCGTGCGAGTCTTCGGGGATACACTTGCTTCTTTACTTAATATTCAGTGTGAGCACATATGCAGATCCACTGTGGTTAGTACTTTGTGTATGTAAAGACCGAATTACAAAGTGGTCGCTTGCTCAATGTAAGGCTAGGCATGGAGGAAGCTTGTGGAAGTGGGTGGGTAGTAGGTCCTGGAACAATAATGAGTGGGAGAGTTGGGGAGAAGAGTTGGAAAGGCTAGGGCTGTGTCTGCCCTGGACACAGAGGGAAGATGAGAGTGAGAGCTTTAGTCCCCCACCAAGAAGCAGACAACAGACTGGGACCCAGTCGGGCAAGTTCCCTTCTGATCTCTTAAACTTGGTTCTGTTGAAACACAACAGTGCATTTTGCACTGCTGAGGAAAAGGAGGAAATCTAAGAGGCTGCTTTATATTTGGGATGGCTTTGCTGGGGGAAAGAAAAGGAGGTGGAGGTGGTCTCAAGGAAGTACATCTGTGGGCTGTTTGGCCTTGTCTGGGCTTTTAGTCTTCTAGTCACAGCGTTGTTTCCTCAGTTGAGCAGAGCTGTCAGGGGCACCAGACTCCCATGACAAGTGTCTGCTCTGGCCACTCTGTCTTTCATCAGTTCCATCGTTATCTTCTTAAAGCATATTTTAAATACCAGTCTTCCCTCCTGAGCAGTTTGAATGAACAATCCCTCTCCTCTGTGGAGTCAGAGTCTTTTCCCTGCCTGTGCTTTTGTCCCCCAGGCAGGGGCCCAGTGCCTCTCTTCTGACTCTTCCCCCAGTTCTGAGGGCAGGAGCTGTTTTGTTTCCCTGTTGGACCAGCTCTGTTCTATGGGATGGACCCGCTTCTCTGCCACACAGGCTGGGAGGTACTTTTCATCATGCTCCATCCCCGATTTCAGTGACTTCTTAGACCATCGTCTTTATGTGTCTTTTTCTACCCAGAAAAGCCACTTTTCTTCTCTATTTAAAAGTTGCTATGCTTTTTTATCCTGGAGGATTTTGCCCTGGAGGAAGACTTCTTATATTATTCATATCTCAAGGGAGGATTTTAATTCTCACAGGAATTTCTCATCCTGGTGTTTGGCTTACCATGCGGGGTTTTCAGATGGCTCAGTCCAGTCACTTGAGAGTTTGGGCGCTAGGTGATGTGTGGCACTGATGCTTCAAGCTGTGTAAACATACAGGCTCTTACTGGCTACTGTCCACAAGCATGTCCCAGTGTCAGCATCTCCTTTTTAAACTGGTGGCCTTCCAGAAGCTCCAGCTAGGGAAGCTGAATCAACTCAGAGGCAGGCTGATACCGGGACTTACCACTCTGGGTTTTCTGAGATGTCACTGAATGGCACTGGGTGTCTGAGTAGAAAGAACTGCTTTAAACGAGGAGGCTTTGTCCTGATCTGCTTGCTGAGCAGTTCCTCTTGTTTTGGTGGCTTTCTCTGTAGTCTGTGACTCAGTGTAGTCACTCCCGCTGGAGTCCCAGCAGAGCGGAGCTGTGTGTCGTGGAACTCAGCAGACTGCTCCAGCGCAGGGCAATGGCCTGCTGTCAGCCAGAGGTCAGTACTGGCCAGGGTGTGTGGTGGCATTTGGGGTGTTTATTCCCAGAATGTGTGAATGCGCAGCAAACTCAAGCCTCCTTCAGTGTGCACAGTCAGAGTTCTGGGCTGAAGTATAGACAGAATTGGTTTCTCACAAAACAAGCATTTTGAGAGCTTGAATAAATCACGGTGCATTTTTCATGTTGTAGACATGGGGATGAGCCAGCTAGGAGAAGATGTCAGTGATTCACAGAAACACTGCTGGCCTTGAGAAATGGTCGCTTTTTTTCCTGAGGTCAGAAGTAACACCATAAACCAGTCTACCCAGTTTTGAAATCTTAATCTCAGATAGTCCCTGGTGTTTTCTCCCATGATGAAGTGGCCTCCCTGTACGTTCTGTACGGACATGCTCAGGTTGGGACGACTTTTTCCGGGGTCACCTCTTCCCACCGTATCCGTTTTTATTTTAAAAAACGTCAAACGTCTGGAAAAGATGAACAGTAATAGAGTGATTCAGAAATTGTTCACATTTTGTCATATTCACTTTATCTCTTTGTTGTTGTTGTTGATTTTCTGAAACATCTGAAGGTTAGTTGCGGCCAGTATCACACTGTATCCTGAGAACTTCAGTTGAGCCTCCTAAGAATAAGGACAGTCTTCTACATAACCACAGTTTTATGATCACACCTCAGAAAATAAGTAACTTCATAGTACCAGCTAATATCCAGTCCATATTCACACTTCCCCAAATGTCACAAGTCACTCCTAGCTGGAGTTTTCAAGAACTATGACCCACTCAGGGTCTTCTCGTTCCTTTTTTTAAGTCACATTTCTTTCTAGAAGACTCTCCCCCTATGCTCACACGTGCACAGTTCCTTTTTCAACGACATTGCCTTTCTGAAGAGTCCTGGCCGGTTGTCATGCACAGCGTCTCATGTTCTGGAGTTGCCTGGGCCTTTCCTTGTTGTGATGATGTTCCAGCTGTTTTGCTGACTCCTGTGTTTCCTGAGTTTGGAGGAGCTGTTAGATTGAGATGACCTTTCTGACAGCAAGAACACTCCAAAAATGGTGCCGTGTGCTTCATATTCCGGCCCATCAGGAGTCACGTGACGTCAGGCAGTCCCACTGAGGGGCACAGTCCACTACTGGGCGTGGGGGAGGTCTCTCCATCTCTTCCGTATAAAGGTGCGCTTTTCTCTTTGCAATTAAAATTGATCTTTGTGGTAGTGACACTTTGAGATCGTGTGAGTATCCTGTCACCCGGTAAATTTTCACTCAGTGACCACCTCCTCCTGGTAGAGGAACGAGACCTAGTGCCGGCTGAATTGGAGCTGGAGCTCAAGCTCGTGAGTGAGGGGAGTGTCTCTGGGCCGGACACCCAACTCAGAACGGTCGGCGTCCTGTCCTCCTTCCTCTCATTCCTGAGTGCCAGCCCAGGCAGAGGGAGAGTGTTCCTGCTTCTTGTCCCAGGCTGCTATTGTCCCCATGGGGGAGGGAGTGTGGCCAGCTTTAGCCTGACGGCTTGTTAGAAGTCTTAATTTTTAGAAACTTTTAAGGTTTTCTAAATGCTGATTTATCTGGTAGTACCTACTCCTTTATTTATAGTAAAATGTCATTAATTTGGAATAAAATCAGGGCACAAGAGAGAGTTGTCTGAATTAGTGGACAGTCTGAATTGTAGAATAATTTAAACCCCCTGTTCGTTAAGTGTTGCCCTCATAGGGGGCTTTCAGATCTCTACTGCTTTAATGATCTGTTTAAAGTCATCTGCAATTAGTATAATATTTGCATGAAGATGAAGTTGTGTTGACAGAGTTTAACAGGCAGTTAAAACTAGCAGGACCCTGGGCTCTGGAACCAGTCTGACCTGGCTTCCACTCCTGCTCTGCCCTGAAGGGCCCTGGGGCACCTGCATGTTTCTCAAAGCTTCAGTTTCCTCCCCAGCCAGATGGGGATAGTACATGTTTTGGGAATGTGGAGATTAGAAAGAATGTCTGTGAGGAAGGCGGGGTCAGTGTTAGGCCCTCTGTAAGGGGCGAAGCTTGGCGGTGATGCCTTCATCTGAATTGTTATTACAATATTTGCATTGAGGAGTTCCCTTGAACATTTTGCAAGTTCCTGAGTAACTTGTTTTCTGAATTTAGTTTAAATATTCCCCTTTTCATCTTGTTTGCATAACACCTTTACCTTTAGCCCCCTTTTTACAGTTCATGACTGCATAAAGTGTAAAAAAGTTTATCTTTCTCAACTAGCACAGTGATTGTGAATTGCAAATTAGCATGTACCCAAGCCCACTGTCTTTAGTATCTGTAATGATCTCCTTTCTTCACCCACCGCTTTCTTTGTTTTCACCTACAGAGTCTCCTATGGGCCTAGAGAAGGCAGTGGGTGGACCAGGGCAGCCCACTTACCGGTGATGAACCTGTGTCCGAGTCCCTGGCATTATTGGCGCCAGGTCCTTTGTAGCAGGTGGTGGCGCTGGGCACTAGCGCCAGCTTCTTTTCTGCAGCTTGCTCTTCACTGAGTCCCCAGCCTGAGAGTGCCATGCTCAGCCCTTGATGTACTTCACAGGATCCTGGAAGGAGGGGTTATTTTTATTTTGCAAATGAGAGCAATGAGCAGGCAAAGAGTCTAGCACCAAATCCTGGTTAGTCGGTGCAGAGTGGAAGGGTAAGCCAGGTCCCTCGGACTCCAGACGCTCCCAGCCGCGTCCCCTGCTCTGCCTGCCTCTTTGCGCCCCTTCCCACACAGGTGTACTTTCTGATTGCTCTGCAGCCCTGGCTCATTTTTTCCTGTTTGAATAATTTTGATTCTCTTTCTTATTAATTCTTTTCTTTAATGTCCAAAGTATTGTCTTAGGCTTTAGACTGTTTTATGGCTAGTGATAGCATTAAGAAAATATAAATTTGAAAAGAGTTACCAGTATTTAGTGCACATCTGAGTTACATCTCAAGCTTTCTTTTCTGGCCACAGCCTTGAGGCTTCTCTTGACTGCAGGAGTGGCAGTCCCACCTGGGAATGAGGCCCAGTGTCTGAGAGGCAGGGCCCTGGGAGCAGGGCAGAGGAGGTGGTACGTAAGTTCATTCAGTAACTGGTGGGAGGGGTTTGCAGAGCCCTGGGTGGTTTCAGGTTCCTTGCTGGTTTTCATGGAATATTTCTCTGGCGCTTGTGACCATTCAGAGAGTAGTTAGTAACTTGGAGTTAGGGTTAACCTTCAAGAGTTATCCCATTCTTCACGTGTGGGTGAATGTGGTCCACCAGTTTCTTAGACAACTCCACTCCTGGGAGGTTGCTCGTCCAACCCAGGGTTTTTCAACTTGGCATTTCCAACTGCTGACATTTCAGGTCAGATAATTCTTTGTTGTGGGGGCTGTCCTGTGCATTACAGGGTGTTTAGCAGCAACTCTGGCCCCTACCCAGTGGATGCTAATAGCTCCCCACCCCCAAACCCCTGTTGTGACAACCCACATTATCTCCAGATATTTCCAGTTGTCCCCAGGGGCCACCATCGTCCCTGCTGAGAACTGTATTTGCTCAGTTTGTGGATTAGTCAGCAGACTCGTGAGCTGTGGCAGAACAGAGTAGGTCAGTGTGTTGTCCCTGAAGGATGAAAACAGTCAGCTGCCAGGGTTTGTTAAGGTTCTGGGTGCCAGGTGTGGTACTGGGTGCCGCCTTGACAAAGCAGAGCTGAGACCCAGCCCCCTGTGCTTGACGGGCTCACAGCTGGAGTGGTCTGTGGTCAAAAATAGCAGGATCCTGTGCTGACAGTGTGAAGAGGTCGGAGAAGTTTGAATAGGCTTGAGAGGAGGGATGAGGGTTTCTCCCCGAGGAAGCCCTGGTTAAGTACAGCACTGGAGTTGAAGATGTGAGGGGCTCTCAGAACGGAGGGAGTGGGGAGAGCAAAGGTCCACATAGGAGACCAGGGGCATGGCTGTCGTTCTGGGGGCTGGAAAGCGTGTGGTCAGAGGCTCCCAGAAAAAGAGGCAGTGGTTTGGAGGGGGTTCTGGAGAGCTGTCCTTCAGTTTCAGGCCTCTTTTCAACAGCTTGCACTCGGTAAGTTAAATTATTGGGTGGCAAGGCAGGTTCTGCATTAACCTCATACTCCATTTGGATTGTTTCTTTGAGATCCTTTCCTTTAAAGCAGTTTTATCACACCCCTTTGAGGTCTCATGGGGTCCCCCTGAGAAACATCTACTGTTTGTGTCCTTCGGGCTGTAGGAGAAGTAATGGGGACCCAGGGAGTCTCTCCTAGCCCCTGCCCCATTGGCAGTGCCTCCTGAGGTAGGTGGCGTGGCGATGTGGGCAGGCCCGCTGCACCTGTTCATGCCAGGCATTATGTGTTAGCCGTTCGAGAGGAAGGGCTGATGTTAGCTCTGTTTACGGTGACTCAGCCACAGGGAGGTTAGATAACCTACCCAAGGTCGTGCAGCCAGTAATTGATTGCGTCAAGCTGTCTGGCTCTGGAAACATTGCTTTTAAAAAAAAAAACACAAACTTTTTTTAAATCTTACATATTTACTTCTAAAGAGAGGAGGAGGGAAGGAGAGAGATAGTGAAACACCAGTGTGTGAGAGAGATATTGATCAGTTGCCTCTCATGTGCCTCCCCACTGGGCACTGGGCCCGCAACCCGGGCACATGCCCTGACTGGGAATCGAACCAGCAACCTTTTGGTTTGCAGGTCTGTGCTCAGTCCACTGAGCCACACCAGCCAGGCCTGGAAACATTGCTTTTAGCTAACAATCAATACATTTCCCTGGCATTAACTAGCTTTTGTTGGCCGTCTACCGTGTTCCACACAGGTGTAGAGAAAGCAGAGATGCCTCTATCCCTGCAGTTTTAGTGCAGCCTTGACTCTGGATGGCTAAGGCAGATGCCAGCATGGGCGGGTCCTGGGACGCTCTGGCTGGCTCTGTGGGTGTGGTCCCAGGCTATGGTGGGGTTGGGCTTTGCTGAAAAATGTCTCTTACGAGAATTCCAGGTGTCTGTGTGTTCTAAAACTCCTGTAGCTGCCACAACGGAATTGTCAACCACTGGAATCGCATTTGGGCCAATGAGAAAAAGACTTCTTACTTGAATTCCCACAGTCCTGTCTTTCATCGAACACGTCTTCCCCCCATTTCATTTAATTTGGACTAACGTGTCTTCATTCTAACATAGTCTGTGCCATAGCCAGGTTCCACTTGAGCTGGTTCTCAGGAGGTGGGGACAGTGGTCAGTGAGGCTTGGCCTTAGCTAGGGCCGGGTTTGATGTGGGGTGCGGGGGGAGAAGGGTCACTCAGCTGGCTGGGGCACTCAACCAGTATTTTTCTTGGCTCTAAAACTTCTTTGAAAGACTTGGTGTCAAGTGTCTGTGGCTTTTCCTGTCACTAGCCAGTGTAGGTGCCAAGAGTGTTCACACTTTTTCACAGAGTTGTATGCACGGCAGGTTGGGACACATGCAGCCAACACTGTTTTTTTTTCATTTGTTCACCTTGCTCAAAATGCTTTCCCCCCACCTTTTGTTCTAATCTGTGGGCTGTTGTAACCTCTTAACCTCATCAGTGTTCTTCACAGACTTTCCCATTTCTTAGAGGACATTTTCATTAGTAACCTGAAAAATAATGTAGGGAGATGAGGTGGTAACAGTGCCCCAGTGAAATGACACAAGCCCGAGATGCCATCTTGTGGGAGCAGGTGGACAGCTGCTGTGCACTCTGCATCTCTTGCCCAGACCTTCACGTAGTGTGAGGGAACACCCTGGTCGAGGCGGCACTGGTGCATTCGAACAGGTTTTCTGTTTGGGCAGTGAGTTTGGGGCTAAAGTTTGCAGGTCGCCCGGCGAGCGAAGCTGCCTGCACCTGGTGCGCCTGCGGGGAGAGTTACTCAGAGCTCCCGGGAGGTGGTGCATTACAGATGGGGCTGCTCCTCACTGGCTGGGGTTTGCTGTTGTTCTGACGTAGCAGACTTGGAGATTGCAGATCTGCCATTTGCACTGTTAGCCCCACCCTTTGCCTGAAAGATGGGTTTTGTTGGGGCTCTGCAACCGAAGTGCAGGGAGCCTTAAATGAATGTGTTTTTTCCATCAATAGCCTTGGGTTGCAGTGATAGGAGGCATGAAGGTGTAGGGGCTAGGTGGGGAGCAGTACTGTCTGAAGATGTTCATAGCGTGTGAACCACTGAATTCTGCCAGTGAGTTTCTGAGTCTTCGGTCCCGCTGGCGGTAGCTGCTCGTAGTGTTATGTAGGGAGTCCTTTGCCTGGGACTGAGGTGGCATTCTGGTATCTTGCCCAATAGTCAGACTCCTGGACCTGCCCCATCCTTCTTTTCTTAGCTCTTTCTATGCTGTAGACTTTGCAATCACCGTACTTTGCCCTGTAGCCCGGGCCAAGGAGAATAGCCGTGTTATCAGGTGCAGCAAGATGCCACAGGGCTGCTCTTGTCCCAGCCCCTGCACCTGCCAAACCCAGTCCTGCTTCCTCCCTGACCCACCTCTGTCCTTCCCGAGTGCTTTTCCTTTTCCTCCTTACCAAGCCCTATCCTCCCATCTTCCAAGAAACTTTCCTTAATGACCAGTACTGTTCTTTGAGGTCTGTAGGATGCACAGTCTGTACTGTACAAGTTAGGTCTCTTTGTGTCTCTGCTTCTCATCGGGCCTGGCCTGCTTGGCTGCCAGGCTGGTGCTGGCACAGGCTGGTGCTCTGGCTGTGTGCTCGTACCCAGAGTGGCAGTTTGCTCTCTACTGGGAGGATGGTCATAGAAAGAGCAGTGAGATGTAGGAGACGGGGTAGATTGAGATCTTTCTCTTTTCTCACCACTAAATAGTTCAGCATTTATAGTTCTCTTTTATAACCACAGTACAACCATCAAAACTCAGGGTGTTTAACATTAATATGTTATCAATCCACAGTCTGTATTCAGACTTCGTCCAGTGCCCAGGTGCTGTCTTCACAGCTATTTTATCCCGGCCCAGCGTCGTGCTTGCATTCTGTTGTCACATCCCCTCGGTTTCCTTTGGTCTGGAACAGTTTCTCAGATTTTCTTTGTATTTCTTGGCCTGGATGCTTCTAAAGAGTACAGGCTAGTGATTTTGTAGAGTGTCTCAGAGGGTTGGGTTTGTCAGGTGTGTTCTTGTGATCACATTCGGTTGTGTGTTTTTGGCAGGGGTGCTGCGGGAGTGACGTTGCGGCCTCCTCAGCGAGTGGGAACTTGAGGCCCCTGATCTTGAACTCTCCCAGTATCCCCCAGGCGACACAGAAAGGCTCTCTTTGACAGCTTGGGGAAGGCGGTTCCTCCAGGTCTGTCCACTGTGACCTTAAAATTTTTCCCTTTGTACTTAGTAAGTAACTTGTAGAGGGATATTTTGAGACTTTGAAGGTGGAGGATTTGTTTTCATTCTTGGTTGGAAAGCCGTGCCTGGTTGGGAGGTCAGAGCTCAGGTTCTGGGGGTGCTTTTGATCTGGTGACAGCACTTACGTTTGTAGAGAGCTCATTATATGCCGGTCCCTGTAAGTGCCTTACCTATGTTAACTCTTATTTCTCGAATTAGCCGTGTGAGGTGGGTACTTGTGTTACCCGATTTTATACCTGGGGAAACTAAGGCACAGAGAGGTTAAGTGAATTGTCTAAGGTTGTGATGGCCACTAAGTGGGATGCTGAAGTTCAAACCTGGGGGCGTCTCATCCTGTTGCTGGGACTAGACTGCTCTGCCTGTCTGCTGTGCGCAGCAGCGTTCACAGGCAGTGTGTGAAGCAGGGGCACTGCTTCTCTCGCTGCTGGGCTCTCTCCTGCTATGCATTTTTCCACACCATTTGGCTCCCATTGTCCCTCGTCTGCTTGGCTTTCACTGAGAGCTTCATTGCAGCCATTTTTCTAGGCATGGTGAAGTATACCAGGAAAAGCCAACGGCTTCTCATTTTGAGATTGAAATCAGATAAGGCTTGTCATTGAAGTCTGATAAATTTCAGACTACTTTGCTGTTTAATGAGCCTTTTAGTTACATGAGAGAGTCAAACAGGTGTTAATAACTGAAATGGAGCCCACTTACTCTGTGCATGGTGACTTTTTGTACAGTTTTAGTCTTCTCGGTCCTTTTTTGTGAGGAGGCAGTCAGTGGCTCTTCTTCCCCCCACCCCCCAAACATACAGCAGCCATAGCGCTCTTATCTCAGTGCTAAGGGAGAGGAAGTGCTCAAGTTCTAAGCACTTGGTAAGTCTCTCCCAGCCACCTGGCATTCCCTTACCCCTAGAATGTACGTAGGCAGGATCACCACTCTCCTGATTCTCGTATCAGATTGTTTGGTCATTTCCTGACCGAGTGTTCTAACTCTGCTTTCTTTGGGTTCTGTACTTGCCCACCCATGTCAGTGGTACAGCTGCTAGCTCTTCTAGCATAGCATCAGGTGTGGTAGGATGCTTTTAGCTAAGTCTCCTGCACGTAGCTTGGTGGACCCGCAAGCCCAGAAGAAGCATGCTCCCTGGCACTGTAGCTGGGTTGGAGAGTCTGAGGACAGGTGGACAGGTCCTACCTGGGCCCTACACCTACTTTTTCCCCAAAGTCTCCTGAATTGTGCCTGGCCTTTCTGATCAGAAGCTAGTGTAGGCAGGCCTGTCTCAAATGAGAAATAGCAAAGACAGCATCTGCTGATTCTGTGGGGTTGGTGTATGTTCATTCTAGACTTCTAGTTAGGCTGGAACCAAGGAGCACACGGGTGTAAGACAAGCCCAGCACATGGCCCAGCAAACCCTTCTCCCAAGCCCAGATGCTTTCCCTCACTATCTGTAGCTGTAGTTCATAGCCTTCAAGGAAGGCGATGGAGGCAGACCTCCCTTTTGACTTGATCTTCAATCAGGCTGTCTGCCTAGCCTTTGTCCCCGAGGTCTCTTGCTCTCGATTCTGTGTCATAGGACAAGAGATGCAGATAAACTTAGTAGTGCTTTTCATGACCAGCAGGCCGCACGATGGCAGTCTTCCCATTGCCCTCCCCCCACCCCCCCGAAGGAAAATTGGAGGGATCGTAGAAGCTAGGTGAACAAAGTGGGCCCTGGAGTTCAGGAACCCTGATTTGACTCTGACCAGCTATTTTAGGACAGGCTGGTGCTCCAGGCCGTCAAGGTCATGGTTTATTTACAATGTCTCACTCCTGTACTGGAGTTCACAATTACCGTTTATCTCCCTTCTTCCTCCTACCCAGTCTCCTGGTTGTTTCCTCGTACAGAAGAAATGAAAGTAGCTGTGAGAGGACTCCCAAGGTACCAGAACTACTCGTCCGACCACTCCGAAAGGGATTCCTGCTGCTGGGGAGGAGCGTTACGGATATTTTAGCTCACAGGGGCTGAGGATATCTTCTCTTAGAGTCCCAGGCCTCCTTGGGGGCAGGTTGTTCCTATGAGGTTAAGGCTTCCTTTGCCGCCCTGCCACCTGGTTCCCAGGCCTTGAGACTGCAAATAAACTCTGCTGCTTCCCTTCTGCCCGGATTCTGGGTGTTACACATCGTGCATTGTTCAACAAGAGAAGACTCGGGGTGCCAGCTTCACTGGACTGAGAAGCTAGGGGAAAGGTCTCAGATCTTGATTTATAACTCTGATATCTAGAGAAGAGGCTGGCCTTCTATTAATTTTTCTGCTGAGGGTGCTTACTAATTCACCTGCATCCGTGAAACCTGAAGGTGAAGCCCCAGCGCGTCCCTGGAGCAGGCCTTCTGCCACGCGAACTCGGGGTGCTCTGCACACCAGCCTTGCACCCGCTCACAGCCCCACCCGCGCCCTCCGAAGCTGCAGGGCCACATTGGCTCTTCTTGTCTGTTGAGAAGGTCAGACAGGCCTTCTGAAGTACTTGGGACTAGTTAGTCCTTGGAAGCCCAGCTTTTCCTTGACTTCTTTACATAGCTTTGAAACAAGCCCGCTTCTCTCGGTCGTAGGTATGTGTGCTTGGAAAATGAGTAGAGACCGTTCTGTCCCGTGCTTTCAGTACCCAAGTGCATTTAGGGAGGCTCTAAGGACAGCCTAGCAGATGAGTGTCTGTCATCCAGAGGGAGCGCTCCCAGACCAGGGAACAGGCAGGCTACCCCAGAGCGAAGGGCTCCAGGACCGGGAACACTTACAGGATAGCCCAGTGGTCAAGTGCATGGACTCACATAAATGGCCTGAATCCGAGCCCTGTCTCTCATGTGACCACCATGCCACATTTTTCCAGTGCTGTGTGGCTTCATCTCGAGTGACTTTATTCCTCTGAGATTCCTCGCTCAAAATGAGGGAGGCTTTAGTGGGTTATTATGAGGGTTAAACAAAGCGAGGTACGCCCCTGGTGCACGTTAGGTGCTGAGTAAATGTGAGCTCACTGCAGCAGATGATCCTGGGGAGGTAGGACGGTTCACACCCTATCATCGGTTATTAGGATTGGAAAGAAACGGGTAACTTAATTCAAGACTCCATGTACTGGTGGAACTAGAGGGATCGAAGGGCTTGCCTGAGTCTCCCCAGCCTGTCGCAGACTGAACCAGGACTAGAGTGTGTGTCCTCACTCCCAGGCCTGTGTTCTTTCCCCATCACCACCCAGTCCAGCTACTGTTTCTTTGCCCCTTCCCCTTTCCCCTCAACACATTTACTGATGCTCATTGGTTTGTCCAGGGAGTTTGTTCTAGACTATGGCGTAAGCAAGGAACTCTTCCCTCCTCTGAACCAACTTTCCTAACCGACTCTAGCACTTGGCCATGACAGCCCGAGAGCAGAGCCTGGAGCATCTGCCGGTGGGAGGTGGTGAGGGATGTGGTGATAGTGGAGCGATGTTGCGCTCACTCTCTTGGGAAACCGGGGCTTTCCTCACTCCAGCTGCTTGGCCTGGCCTGAGGCAGGTGCAGGGTTGCCCAAGAGCCTGAACTGTCCTGGAGGCGGCTGAGTGGAGGAGTGGCCATAGGCAGGGCTCGTCAGAGGAGACCTGTCATATCCCTAGCCAGTGCAGCCTGTGCCCTGTCCTGATGAAAATGGCAGAACATTCTCACTTTTAACCTGCATCGAGACTTGAATTGACTTGGTACTACAAGCCTTGAAATTTTTGATGATGCATGTGTTGTAGCATTAAACACTACTAGCTATCCTCAGTGTAGAAAAAGTTCTTTATTCATTTTTTTTAAAGTTTTCTGAGCCAGTTCTCTTTTGGAGGCTATTCTTGACTTTCAATAATGCTGTCTGGATTGCACATAGAGGTTTACGTTTCATAAGCTTTACATTTTGTACATTTTTTACAAAATGTAAGAGTCCGAGTTCAGTTGATCCTGATGCTGGACCTTGTTTTCAATGGGGAATGAGGATCAGCAGTGGCCTGGGTTCTGGTCCTGGCTGTCACTGCTGCCTGTGGGACTTGGGCAAGTTCTTCAGCTGCACTAATCAGCACTTTATTCATCTGATAATTGGGTTGATTGAGTGGATCTGGGGGCCTGGAGCCCTTAGTATTTCTGGTGATGATGATGCCTTATCTGATCAGGCTTTCTTAGAAATCCTAGGAACTCAGTTAATGGGTCATGAACATTCCATCTAGGTGGTAGAGGAGGTAAAGAGGGTTTAGGTCGGGGACCCTGTTGGGCGTGAACCTGTCCTTAGCCCGTTTCACACGCACTGATTGCCAGAATGTTCACAAGGGTTGCCAGATGAGGAAGGTGGGTGGCTGGTGGCCCCTTTACTGTTGCCAGTGAATGGCACTTGAATGGTACTTGGCATATGACCTGCAGAAAGTCAGAGGGCAAATATGAACATCTTTATGAGTGAAACACAGTACATTGGGGTTTTCTCCTAGTGAAAACCTTGGAGTTAAGTGACCCAGTTAAGTGAGTTGGTAGTTTTGCAGTCACTCCTTTGGCTTGTGTTAAACTCTTGGTGATAGGATGTGATATAGCTAGACCTTCACCCTTTCTGTTCAGGTTCAAAGTATGAAAACAGGAGCTCTCCCTATACTCGTTATTTGTTCTGTTCTCTGCTGAGTGTGGGTCCCCCTAAGCAACTGGAATCAGTTCAGAGCCGTGGGTTGTAAGGATGAAAATGCACCTCATCATTGCGCCCGGGGCTGGTGGGTGCCTCCTCTGACCATCGGAGGCAGTGTCTGCGCCACCTGAGCTGAGGATCATCTTCGTGGTGGGGCTGGGCCAGGGGCTGCAAATGGCATCTCTGAGAAATGCAGACTCTGGGGCTGTGCCTTTATCTGTCTGAGTAGCTGTGGAGCAGCAGCGAAGGGCAGGCCTTCTTGTAATCAGAGGCCTCTGTTCAGCACAGCCAGGATTGATTAGTGCTTGGTTGATTTTTTTTAAAGGCAGGGAAACTGGGGAATTCTACAAAATACAAAACATACACAATAAGTGTTTTATTCTAACTGTGCCTGTGAGCACGAAGTGTGTGTGAGGGGGGTCCCTGGCCCGGCTGACAGCATGACGGGCAGTTCATCCACCAGAGACGGTCAGGAGCACCGCAAGGCCCCAGCCCCGGTTGGGGTGGGCCGATTGAGCTCCAGTGACCCCGCCAATGAGTTCTGCCCACTGGAATCTTTCCTCCCAGAAGGAAGGTCTGTATTAATTACCTGCTGCGAAAATCTGTAATTTTGTTATTTTTTAATTACTGTTTTTAGCATCAGAAGCTTTTCTTCTCAAATCTTTTTTAGATCTTTTTCATGACTACAAATATGTGCTCTTTGTAAACAACTAATGCACAGAAATACAGGGCATAAATTAGTGAAAGCTCCCTGTAAGTCCATTCTCTAGAGAGGTAACAACAGTTAATAGTTTGTTATTTTCCTACAAATTTCTGCATGTATATATCATTTTAAAAAATAGGCTCACATGACACTATTTGGGTGACTTGTGTTTTTTCCCATTTAACATGGGCATTTTCCATATCAATATAGATAGATTTACCTCACTTTAAAAAAATTTACATATTTTATTGATTATGCTATTACAGTTGCCCCATTCCCCCCCCACCATTCCCCTCTTCTCTGCACCCACCCACCAGCATTTCCCCACCTTAGTTCGTGTCCATGGGTCGTACATATAAGTTCTATGACTCCTCCATTTTCTATACTACTCTTAACCTCCCCCTGTCTGTTTTGTACCTACCATTTATGCTTCTTATTCCCTGTAACTTTTCCCCCCTTCTCCTCCCTCCCCGCTGATAACCCTCTATGTGATCTCCATTTCTGTCATTCTGTTCCTATTCTAGCTGTTTAGTTTGTTTTTGTTTTTCTTTTTTTAGGTTCAGTTGTTGATAGTTGTGAGTTTGTCATTTTACTACTCATATTTTTGTTCTTTCCTTAGATAAAACCTTTAACATTTCATATAATAATGGCTTAGTGATGATGAACTCCTTGAATTTGACCTCATCTGGGAAGCACTTTATCTGCCCTTTCATTCTAAATAATAGCTTTGCTGGGTAGAGCAATCTTGGATGTAGGTCCTTGCCTTTCATGACTTGGAATACTTCTTTCCAGGCCCTTCTTGCCTGTAAGGTCTCTTTTGACAAATCAGCTGACAGTCTGATGGGTACTCCTTTGTAGGTGACTGCCTCCTTTCTCTTGCTGTTTTTAAGATTCTCTCCCTCTCTTTAATCTTGGGTATCTTAATGATAATGTTCCTTGGTATGTGCTTCTTTGGGTCCAACTTCTTTGCGACTCTGAGCTTCCCGGACTTCCTGGAAGTTTATTTTCTTTGTGATATTGGGGAATTTCTCCATTATGTTTTCAATTTCTTGCTCTTCCTCTTCGTTTCTGGCACCCCTATGATTCGGCTGTTGGAATGTTTAAAGTTCTCCTGGAGGTTCCTAAGCCTCTCTTCATTTTTTGAATTCTTGTTTCTTCATTCTCTTCTGGTTGAATGTTTATTTCTTCCTTTTGTTCCAAATCATTAATCTGAGTCCCGGTTTCCTTCCCTTCACTTTTGGTTCCCTGTACATTTTCCTTTATTTCACTTTTTATAGCCTTCACTTTTTCTTCAATTTTGCAACCATACTTGAATCATTTCTGTGAGCATCCTGATTACCAGTGTTTTGAACTGTGCATCTGATAGGTTGGCTTTCTCTCCATCACTTAGTTGTATTATTTCTGGAGCTTTGATTTGTTCTTTCATTTTGGCCATTTTTTTCTGTCTCAGCGTACCTGTTTACATAGTAAGGGGTGGATCCTTAAGTATTCACCAGGGTGGGGCAGCCTACATAGCTGTGCTGTGCTGTGCTGTGTGTGTGGGGGGGGGGGGTCCCAGAAGGAACAATGCTGCTTGCTCAGCTCTTAGCTGGCTTTCAGTCACTCCCTCTGCTATCACCATCAATTTGGGCCCTTCTGGTGCTGATTCTCAGGTAGGTGGTCAGGTTTGTATACGTTCTAGGACCCCGAGGGTCTCTCCAATGAACTTTCCTGTGTGGCTGGGAGTTTCTTCTACCACCACAACCTCCACAGGTTTTTTCAGTCAGAGGTTTTGAGGCTTTTATTTTCTGGCACTAGAATCCTGGGTTGCACAGTCTGTCTTGCTCCCCAGTTGTACCTAGTTGATCCGCACACAAACCGCACACATGGGACCACCTGCTCCACCACCCACCGCCTTGCCTGGTCCTCCAGCCACCACCTCAGCAGCCCCAGTTCTCCAGCCACCACTTTGCTGCGAGTCCTCTCCACCCCGGCTGCCTGTCTCCACCCCTCCTACTGGTCTGGGTGAATATTTCTTTTTTAACTCTCTGGTTGTCGGTCTTCCATACAGTTTGATTTTCTGGCAGGTCTGGTTATTTTTTTGTCTTTAAATTTGTTGCTGTCCTCCTTATGGTTGTGCGAGGAGGCACAGTGTGTCTACCTACACCTCCGTCTTTGGCAGAAGTCCTGCCTCACTTTCTAAATACCTGTATTGAGGTGTATGATGCAGGAACTGGCCTGCAGTGTCTGCGGCGTTATGGATGAGACACAAGACAGATTCACACGGACTACTGAGTCCCATGGAGGAAAAGGGACGGCGCGGCTTCTCTCTCAGAGAGAAGCAAGCCTCAGAGCGCCTCAGCCACTGTCTCAAGAAGAGAGCACCCAACGCTTTCCTTGACAGGCTTTTCTTGGGTTTAATTTGCACAGGAATACAGGGTATATTCATAAAGCTCATCAGTCATTGTCAGGCAGAAATGATTAAACAACAGGTAACATTCAAAGAACTCTGAGGGCTTATTGTGAGTCAGGGTCAGATAGTTAAAGGACATAAAACTTTGGGGAACAAACTCATTTCCTGCTTGGACCCCTATCATTTAAATTGAGGGTATTAGCAAAATAGGTTTCTTAGATTTTATGCATTCTTTCTTAGGCCTGATCACCCCAGGGAACCCGCCCTTTCCAGCACAGGGCTGCATCCACCTCCAGCATTGTTTCAGGCTTAAGTCAAGCAGGGGAAGTAAGGCAGCCAAGAGATTAGGAGATTTCTCTCAGACAGAATGAGGACTCAGGCTTTGTCAGAGCCGAGAGGTGAGGGTCCATCACTCCGTTTTTCTATAGCCCCCCAAGTCCTTTCCTGGGGACGCCCATGATCGTGCCTGTCTTAGGTCATCCCTCCCTTGAAGAATCTTACCCAT
Source organism: Sturnira hondurensis (assembly GCF_014824575.4). NCBI lineage: Eukaryota > Metazoa > Chordata > Mammalia > Chiroptera > Phyllostomidae > Sturnira > Sturnira hondurensis. The sequence continues at coordinate 5,743,247 of NW_028081354.1, read as the reverse complement.
CATTGGCTAACCAATCAAGCATTGGGGGCCAGGCAGGGTGAAGGAAAAGGAGCAGAGGCGATGCCCCTGCCAGGGAGATAAGCTTTGTCTCCTCAGTGGCTTAGGTCTCAAGGTTACTCACTCAGCCTTAGCCTTTGGGGGCCTTACAGCTTCTGAAACCAGGCAGGGCAGTTCCCAACAGTATAATTTCATATCACAAAATTCACCTGTGGCAGGTGTACCAGCTCTACTTCAGTTTTTAACAGTTGAGTTCCATTACGTAATAATTCACATTTAATCCTTTTCCCACTGATGGACAGTTAGGTGGTTTTGAAATCTTCCACTGTTACATACAGTACAACAATGCATTCTTTTACACAGACTCTGGGCATTTTTATGAAATGGTAGAAGAAAATCCTAGAGGTAGAGTGTTAGGGTCACAGTGTATAAACATTTAAAATCATAATGTTGCCAAAATATCTGCTGCAACTTTTCAGGTCATCTGTACATTAATAAGGAAAGAAAGAACCGCACACACACATTTTTGCCCACTCTGAGATTATATGAAATTCCTAAATTTTCTTGACCGGGGAACATGGACTCGCAGTGCAGTGGTGATACAGCACAGGAGCAGATGCAGCGTATCTCCGAGTTCCGTGGACCGAGAGCGTCCCCAGTTGCTCAGGACACTGGCTCGCAGGGTGGGGTCCTCCCAGTACAGCCCATGCACACCTGGGGCCTCCATCAGTATTCAGGAAGGATTCACCCCCAACAGTGAAGCCCTCATTAGGAATTCTTATGGGTCTCTAGCTCCTTCTGGTTCTTAAGCCGAACTCTGCATCCTGGAGGCCTCGTTTGTCCCACCTTCCACTCAGCAGCATCTATAACATCTCTTCCTCCTGCATCCCTGGGTCCCAGAAGGCTTTGTTCACCATGACCACCCCAACACTAGTTTAATGCCCCCCTTTACCTGGTGGCTGTAGTGACTAGGGTCACAAAATTACTTTGCCAGTTTCCCCAGGATTGTGCCATTTACTTTTCCACCAGCATTTTAAGGGTTCCCGTTTCCTAATATCCTCACCAAAAGCTTGCTCATCTGGGCAAGAATAATGATTAATTTGCATTTTAAATGGACATTATTGAGGTTGCAAGTCTTGTGTGTTTGTCAGCTATTTGTACGTCTTCCCGTCAGACGTCCCCATGGAGCAGTCACAGTGGCAGTGCTCCCTCGCCCACACTGACACCATTGGTGGCAGATGGCTCCGAGACTGCCCCCCTGGAAGGCTGCGGTCCCTTGTTCAGAGAGCTAAGCATATGTATTTACTAGACAATTTAGCTTTTCTTGTTTCTCTCTCAGCCTTTGGTAGAACATCCACACAGGAGGATTAAAGTTGGCTAACTTAAAACCTTGGCTCCATCTATCCCCCAAATAGCCAAGTGTTTACCAAAAAAAAATGTTTTTGAGCACTTTGACTACAAACCCAGATTGTCTGGTTCTTGCATCTCTGGCCAGATACGGTAAGGTGGGGAGACTTGGATGGGCCAGTTCACCCTGCCTTGTGGTTAGCTAAGAGGAAGAAGGGTTTGGGGAAGTTGTCCTCTGGCAGATTTGGTCCTCTGGTCCAAAACCAGAGAAAGCTAAGCAATTTTAGTCCTGTTGCAGGAATAATGGTTTGCAGACTGAGCTCCTCGGAGAATCCGTTATGCAAGTTCATGGAACTTATTGAATTAAAAATAAATATTTTCGCAGTACTCAATTAATACATTTTAAATGACAGACTGAATGAATTCCTTTGGTCAACAAATACTGCTTAGCTACTTATTAGGAGCCAGGTACTCTCTTACCTGAGAGCAGGGCCCTGAGCCTATTCCTCAGTGGCTTGTATTGGGTTCAGTTTGCTCAGGAATATAGGTTAAAGCTCATCAGTCATTGTCAGGCAGTAATGATCAAACAGTAGATAATGTACAAAGAACTATGAGGACTTACTCTGAGTCAGGGTCAGTTAGCTAAAGGGCTTTGAAACTTTGGGAAACAAACTCATTTCATGCTTGGACCGTTATAAAAAAATCTACGGCATTCTTAGCAAATCAGATTTCACAGGAGTGTATGTATTCTTGCTTAGGCCTGATCACCCAGGGAACCTGCCCTTTCCCTGCCCAGGGCAGCGCTGCTCTCCAGCATTGTTTCAGGCTTAAGTTGGGCAGGGGAACTAAGGCAGCCAAGAGATTGGGAGATTTCTGGCAGACAGAATAAGGACTTAGGCTATGTCAAAGCCGAGGGGTGAGGGTCTATCACTTCCTTTTTCTGTAGCCCCTCAAGTCCTTCCCTGAGGGCCCCATCATGATCATGCTTGTCTTAGGTCGTCCCTTTCTTAAGGAATCTTACCTGTCATTGGCTAACCAGTCATCCACCCAGGGCCAAGCAGGGTGAAGTAAGATGGGGCAGAGGCGGTGCCCCTGGCAGGAAGATAAGCTTTGTCTCCTTCAGTGGCTGATGGTCCCAAGGTCTCTTTACTCAGCCTTAGCCATGGGGGGTTGCAGCTTCTGAAACCAGGCAGGGTGGTTCTCAACACTTTGTCTTACAGAGCTTTCTAGTGGGGGAAAAAAAAGACAGTAGTTAAGAAAACACATAAGATTTTCTGAGATGAGAGAGGGCCTAGGGGTGAAGAAAAGAAAACAGGGAAAGGCAGGCTGTGCACACCCTGGGTGAGGTGGGCCCTGGAGGCCCCCGAGGAAGTGACCTGGGAGCTGAGACGAGAATGAAGAGGAGGCACTGCCACCTGGGGAGCTGGGAGGAGGAGAGTGTTCCAGACAGAAAGTGTAGCAGGAGCCACAGGGGATGAGGTCAGAGGAGCAGACACAGACCTGTCCTGTGATACCTTGGCCACGAGAAGGAGTCTGCATTTTACTCTAACTGCTGTAGAAAGGCATGGGTGGGATTTGTGTTTATTTTGTTGTTTTTAAAATTTTTTACGGAGGTACCACTTACATAAAGTAAAATGCACAGATCTCAAGTGTAAAGTTTGACTTGCAAATTTTACATATTGGAGTTTCAAGTGGAGTAAAGGGGGACAGTTTTATTTGATTTTTCTTTCAGACTTTATTTTTATTTATTTTTAGAGAGGGGAAGGAAGGGGGAGGGAAGAGAGGAAGAGAAACATTAATGTGTGGTTGCTTCTCATGCACGCCCTACTGGCAACTTGGCCTGCAACCCAGGCATGTGCCCTGACTGGGAATTGAACCGGTAACCCTTTGATTCACAGGCTGGCACTCAGTCCACTGAGCCACACCAGCCAGGGCTTATTTGTATTTTAATATCTCCACCAACAACTGTGTGGGGGATGGATGGATGGATGGATGGATGACAGATGGACAAAGGAACGATAATCTTGTTTCATATTCAGTAAAGCATGGTATAACTCTGAATAGGACGTTTTGTGGAAGTCATTTGCAGGCGACTTACGAAGTTTGTTCCTATGGCTTCCCTGCCCCAGGCAATGGCTAGGAGTGGGGCTTGAGGTGTGAGTGAAATTCACAGTCCGTTCAGGTTTACTTCAGCTGGGGCCTGCAGTTCTGCACTTCCCGGTCACATAGTTGTTTCTGCTCAAATAAAATGCTTTTGATTGTATTGAGCAAATACAGCCTGGATTCTCACTGGACCCAACTGACTCAGCCTTCTCTCTGCCTAGGATAAATGTGAGTCATGTGATCAAAAGAGTGATGGAGATCACCCACGGATTTGATTTTTGAGGGTTTGTTTAAAAGGTCCCTCTTCAAAGATAGCTTTTCCTGCAGAACTTTGCTCGCGCCCAAATTCCTCCATTAAAATGTCTTGATTTTGAGTGTGTAAAGCCACCAGGGGTCACTGTTCTGAGTGATAGTTGGTTAAATACCAGGGTGACAGTGGAAGGGAGCAGGATGCAGACCGGTAGGTTTGGAAGGTTGTTGGGGTTTGAGAGAGATGCAGGCCTGCAGCACAGTGTCCCGAGCCTGCGGACAGGTCCCAGGGAGGGCCAGGTCCCAGGGAGGGCCGGGGCAAAGGCCTGGGAGGCCTGCAGCAGAGGGAAGGAGGAGCAGCGCAGGAGAGTGCCGCAAAGGCGCGAAGGCCCCTTAAGCACCTCCTGGTCTTCCGCCAGTGGTTACATGGTTAGTGAGGCTCCATGGTGTCACATGGAGGGACTGCCTTAGCTGAATTCTGACCTCGCTACAGATGGAGGCTGGCAGGCTAGGGAGCAGAGAGCACAGGTGGACACAGCTTTGTTCTGGGCCCACCTGTAAGTGCAGGCCAGGAGATGTAAAGCCAGAACCACAGTGCTAGAACAACCGATGGCCTTGGTTGTATTCAGTGGTGGCATTTTAGATAACTTTCCTCTTTCTCTTGTCAAATGTACAGTGGTTTATAGTTGAAAAAGAAGGACCTTAGGGAAGTCCTGGGCTCACGAATGGTGAGCAGATGAGTGCTCTGTTGCTGCCCACAGCCAGGCCGGGTGCCTGGGGGTTTTCTCTCCCTCTAGCATTAGTACCGCTGCTGCTGCTTGTAAATTGTGGACAGTCTCTGCCAGTACAGAGCATGGTTTTAAGCACTCTGAATATTGTTTTATTAATGCTCCTATGATGTGGATCCTGTAATTTCTTCCATTTTATAGGGGGGCAGGGCACAGGTCAGAGAGGTTAAGCAACTTTCCATGGTCCCACAGTTAAGTGCTAAAGTGAGCTCTTGAACCTAGAGCTCACACTGGAAGCACTAAGCTGTTGCCTCCCTTGATTTGTGTGTTCTTCTAGCGTGTTCCGCTTTATTTGTTCAAGTTACTAAGTAAGTGTCTGCTTCATTTCTGTCTGCCTCTGTAACTAATCACCTGGTGGGAGAGACAGACAAATCTTAAGTATTACATTTGAAGTGGTAATCCCAAAATAACACAGGGGACTTTAGGGAGCCTAGGGGAGGGAGGGATGCTGAGCTGTTACAAAGGAGGTAAGTCTTAGAGCCATCTAACTAAAACTGGAAGGATGCCTAAGAGGCATGCAAGAGAAGGAATTGTAGGGTGTCCGAAGCCAAAGGGGCGATGTGGGGGCAGCACTAAAATGGAAGCGGCCAGGCCAGGGCACCTGCCAACTTGAAAAGGAAGGGGAGGTGGGCATTTAAGAAAGGCCTGCCGTGCCCAGTGCTTTCCAGCCCCAGCTTGCGGGGCTCTGAGAGAAGACGAGTCACGAGGCCCATTGAGGCGGAGATGGGCCCTTCCCGCCCTTGTGGAATGCCCCCACACACAGCCATTGCTGTTGTAGGCTTCTCAAGGTGGCGGAGGGGCAGGCGGGCTTTGGGATCCGACAGACGTAGATGCAGGTCTGGGTTGTGCCCTTTTCGGCCTCTTGTAAAGCCTCTGACCTTATCTAGAAAGAGAGGATGACACCTTTCGGGGCCATCTCGCAGAGACTGAGTGATGGTGTAAAGCCCCTGTAATAAGTGCCAGCAGTGGCGGTGATGGCGGCCACAGCTGCCGCTGTCTTTCTCCCCACGTTGACCCGATGAGGTAGACAGCTGAGGAAACTTAAACACAAAGAGTGAAATGACTTAAATAATAAACTTTTTGGTAAAGCAGGGACTCGGTTTCAGATGCCCTCCAGCTTGCCTGCCGTTAGTTCCTCGCCATAAGAATCCCCTGGCTCTTAATGTCTCCTTGAAAAGTGGCCCAACCTGAGGTTAAAATTCTCATGGCCACACCCAGCTGTGGGGGTTGGGGGGGCACTGGAACTGTGGTCTGAAGGCTACCTAAGAGGATTCCCTCAGTAAGGAAGAGTTTGGAGGGTGGGTGCAGGGGAGGCAACGGCAGGCTGCCTTGGTGTCTTCTGAGACTTTTTCTCTGCTTTAAAAAAACTGGGTACCTCTGGGGCTTCTGACGGGATGGGGCTTGGCTGTAGGGATGATCATTTATACTTAGGGAAAGTGCAGAAATATTTCCGGGTTTTCCTTTGCTTGCTGCTTCCAGCTGTCAGGGTGGATTTGCTCAGCCCCCAGGATAGTTTCTGCCCATTGGGATTGAGGTCCTGGGCTCACAAAACCAGCAAGGCGTGGTTTAAGGTCACTGGTCAAGCCTGTGCCTAGTAGAAAGAGGCCTGTCCCAGGTGACTCGATTTCGTCACAGCTCCACTGGGGATCCTGAACAAGTCACTTCTTCCCTCACCAGTTTGCCACCCTTCCCACCAAGTGGGATGGATCCTCAAGGACCCTTCTGGCCCTGACTCAGAGTCCAAGCTGCCTGGTTTAGGAGCCGATGCCCAGCTGGCGCCACTGGCAGCCGCTTTGCAGCCGCTTTGCTGTTGAGCTGGGGAGGGACCTACTTGCCCTGGGCCCAGTGAGTTTTGCCATCCTCAGCGGGAAGCCTGTGTTGCAGGAGGCACTGGCCTGTGGCACAGCTCGAGAAGTGAGGCTGGCAGGGGCGGAGTCCAGGTCAGCAGCGTGTCACCGGGCACAAGGCCCCTGGTTATTGGCAGGAGAGCATCTTCTCCAGGGACAAATGAGAAAGCATACAGACGTCTGGCCTGAGCTGATGGTCTCAAGCAGCCTGACCCTGAGAGGTGAGAAAGCGGCTCCCGTTCTTGAGGCTCATGACACCTCACACAGAGACCCTTGGTTTCATGGTCCCAGGAAAGAGCTTGAGACTCTGATTTCCCATAGCCTGTGAGGCACGGCCGTCCAAGGTGGTGCCACATCTGTTGTGTCACATTTTTTGTTTAATTTTTAAAAATAAGTTTATTGATCCTGGGGGCAGGGAGAAACATCGATTGGTTGCCTTTCATATGCAGCCCACCTGGGGACCAAACCCACTTCCTAGGTATGTGCCATGACCTGAAATTGAAACCACGACCTTTCGGTGTGGGGGACAACCCTCCAACCAAGCCACACCAACAAAGGCTGTTCTATCACTCTTTGAGACGCTGAAGTGCCTACTGTATGTCTCTAATCTGCTTCCTGCTTTAAGATTACACTTTAGATGTAACAATACAAACATCTCACACTTCACATTGTAATGTAATTGTCTTGGTGGATTTTCATGACAAAGGGAGCTCTCTGCCAAGAGCCCTGCTGGGCTCACGAGCCTCTTCCTGTACTTTATCCTCAGCAGGGGGTGATTTTCCCACCCCAGTCGAATTGTGCTGGTTTGGGAAATGCCATCAGAAGAGGAGGGGCTCAAGGGACTGTCGCCACCTGGTAACTAAGTCTGCAGAATCCCAGCTTGCCCTGTCTCAGTTCAGCTGCAAGCCTTTCCCTCTTCCCCTGATAGTTAGGAGCTTCTTCAGTCTCATTCCTCGTAACTCTGCTTGTGTCAGGCTGCACCCACTGCCGACCAGACTGCTCTCCTCAGTTGTGTGGTTTAATTTCAAAAGAGTGGTGCCTTTTTGACTCAGTTCCTAGATAGGACTGCAGGTGCTATGAGGAAATATTATTTCCCTTCCAAGGCCTATGATTTGACTTTGAACACCACCTTTTTAAATGTCTTCTTCCTTGTGACATAAAAGGAAACACCCCGAGTAAAATCCCAGCTCTCCCGCACCACGTGTTCAGTTGGTGGGGAGCCCCAGCCAGGCGAGGCTCTGAGGACTGTGAAGTAGGTGCCTGGTCCCCGCCTCTAGAAGCCGACCCAGGGACGTGAGCGCAAAACCAAGCGACAGCGTCACATGAGCAGTTAGTTAGTGGTACGGCTGCTGGTGTGAAACAGACGGGTGGAATTAGATGATCCGTAATCGCCTCCTGTTGTATGGCACAAGTAGCACGAAACTTCTAGAGAAGTGAGCACTGTGCCCTGGTACCCTCAGGGAGGGGTGTGAGCTGAGGGACAGAGCAGGAGGGGCCAAGGGCGTGTGCCAAAGAGGAGGGCAGGTGGGAGCCTTGCCAACCCCACCTGAGCCAGTAGGTGGCATGGCCATGCTCAGACAGCCTTCTGAAGGATCGAGTCGTCCAGGCGAGAAGGTTCGCCAACACTGTGTGCTGGCAAGAATGTGGGGAAATGCTGCAGCTTCTGAGGAGAGCAGTGTGACAGAATCAGCTGTCATAGCTGATGCAGCAAGCCTGCTGCTAGGACTGTACCCACACAGGCGGAGGCGGTGCATAGCCAGGACGGTCACTGCAGCAGTGCTTGTAGAGTGACTCAGAGGTGGCACAGCCGTGCCGTGGGACACTCTGTAGCCCCTGGTAAAAGAGACAGCCATGTGTAGAGTAGGTTAAACTCCGGAGGTAGTTTCAGTGAGAGCAGCAAGGGTCCGACTGTGTGAACTGTGCGACCACCCAGCTCTCCTTCAGGGAGCATCCCTCCATTCTGTGCTCACCTTCCCTGTGTTTGGAAGGGTGCACGAGATCGCCGTCACAGTGGCTGGCCCTGAGAAGGGAAACAGGGGCTGGGATTTCAGATGAGAGGGAGACATCGTACCTAGTATGTTTTTATACTCCTTTAACTTTTTTTTAAAGAAAAATATGCCATATTACTAAATTTACTAAGGGTGCCATATTAGTTCACTAGGGATGGCATAACAGAATCCTGTCTTGGCTTTAACACAACAAACTGACTCTCAGTTCTGGAAGCCCAGGAGCCAGAGTGAAGGGGTGGGCAGGGCCACACTCCCTCCAGCAGCTCAGCGGGGAGTTTTGCCTCTCCCCATCCGTGCCCTTCAGGCGCTCCCTGGCTTGTGGCTGTCCTGGTCCAGTGTTCCTGTCATCACAAGGACCCCTCCTTCCCCCGTGTCTCATCCTGTCCTCTCTGTCTCATGGGATATTTGTATTTAGGTTTGGGGCTCACCTAGCTAATCCAGGTTGATCTCTTCTCAAGGTCTTCATCTCAGTTATATCTGCAAAGACTTTTCCAAATAAGGTGACCTTCACAGGTGTTGTGGGCCAGGATTCGGACATACCTTTTTGGGGACCACCATTCAACCCACCATAATTGCCAATCAGGTTTTGGGAGTAAAAGCTCACCTATATGCTGCTTACAATAGAACTACCTTTAATGTAAAGTTAGAGGGAAAGAGATTGAAAAAGATATATATATATATATATATATATATATATATATATACACCATGCAAACACTAAACAAAAGAATGTACTCTCTGAATTTTACGCACTTCATATGTTCACTCAGAGCCGGGGTGGAGGGTGCTGGGCGGGGGGGTGGGGGGGGGCAGGAGGAGAGCAGGGTTGGGATCCTAGGACCTTCCTAGTGAAACAGCCCCTGTGGGTCTTTTGTTCTAGTTCTTTTTTTCCTCACTGCCAATAAAAACTGTGACTCTCCATGCCAGAGTTTGGTAAAAAGGTAAGGAATTATTTAGTTAAAAGTTGTACAGCTTTAGAGTAATGGTGGAAAATTGTCATTAAGTCCCACTTCCTTTGAACACCCACAAATAGACACAGTCCTGTCCCACCCCCCACCCTCCACCCCCGCCACCCCTTTGCCCAGTGAGGCCAGTCTCAGAGCACTCCAGTCAGAAGTACCACCTTCCAGAAGAAACAAAACAAAACAAAACAGAAATGTGACTCTCACGTCTCCCGGTTCCCCCAGTAACCGTCCTCGCCGGGCTGGCAGGCCTCCCTCGGTTCCCAGCACCATCAGCTGTGTCGCCGCCTCCATCTCCGGTTCTTAATCCAAAACCGCAGGGCACCTCCTCATGGCCGGTGGGTTAGAGTCCTTGCACCCCTTCTTTACCCACATGGCCCCACAAGGTCCTGCCACACTTGATGGCCCACCTTTTTGTTTAAATCACAGCTTGGTTCCCAGTCAGGGCACATGCCTGGGTTGCAGGCCAGTTCCCTGCAGGGGACACACGATACATTGTGTGTCCTTGGCAGAGGCAACCATACATTGATATTTCTCTCCCTCTCTCCTTCCCTTCCCTTCTAAAGATAAATAAAAAAAATATTTTTTAAAAAAAGATTTAAATCACAGCTTGGAATCCCCTCCCTAACTAACCTCATCTCCGACTCCTCCCACAATCCGTGATGCCTGCCAGCACTCCCGCGGTTCCCGCCTTTCTGGGCTGATATAGTTAGTCCTGGCAGGTGTGGCCCCGGGGCCTGGAGCAAGCTGTCTCCTCTCCAGGCTCTGCTGCAGGCTCTGTAACTGGGGGACCTGCCTACCAGTTACATCATGGGTCAAAGTCCTGCCCATCTCCCTGGCCTAGGCAGACTATTCGGCATTAAGATGAAGCCAGCCTGCAATTGATACACAAGATAGTTCTCAGTAGTTGTGCTGCTGCTTTCCCCAGCCCCCCATCTAGGCTTGTGGGGGGCTTGGGGGCTTCTCAGCCTGCATCCATTCTGAACCTTGTTCCACGCCCATTATATTAGCCTTCCAGCCCCGCTTACCCCCAGCCACCTGTGGGTATGACAGGAACCGGTGGAGAATCAGGTTGCAGCTGACAGACCCAAGGCCACAGCTTCTTAGAGACCAGAGACTGGGATGGGGTCTCAGCCCTGGACTGGGTAGAGTGGATGCAGAGGAAAGGGAAACGGTCCAGGACAGGGACGCGGGGCGTGGTGTGCTGGCCTGAGCACAGGTTCTGTGCTTGCCTCTTCACTTGTTTGCCCCGTTTGATCCTGATGCCAGCCTGGTAGGCCGTGTCTGCCTGGCTTTTGACCACACCACTCTTGAAGGGGACCCCATGCCTGCCTTCAGGACATGTCTGCATGTAGTCAGCCTGCTCCGAGTGGAGGCGATGGTGCCTGGTGTCGTTAAGGAGTGAAACGAGCTGTGTGCTGCACGCCACCCCCACGGGCCCCCTTTCCTGTCCCCACTCTTTATCCCGCCTCCTTTCCCATCAGGGCCCTTTCAGGCACTCCCCCGTCAGCCTCAGGACCCCCTCTGGTGTCCCTCTGACTGCATTTGTGCTGTGCCTGCTGCTTCCTCCACCAGCCTCCCACTTGGGGGGACGGGTTGTAGAAGTGAATGTCAGAGAGGACGGATTGCGCTTTGTTTGGCCTCTCGCTCCCTCTGAGTTCTCTCCGTCCTGTAGGAGCACCGTCAGTCGCAGCCGTCTGAGGCTCGGCCCCAGCCGCGCTCTGAGCCTTTCCCTTTGTGGCCTGGCGCCCCCGCCAGCAGTTCTGTCTCTTACCTGCAGAGACGTCTGTGTCTCCCCAGTTCGACTCCACCCTAGTGCCACCACCGCCACCAAAACAAAAGAAATGCAGGGGGACAGTGCGCCTTCCCACCTCTGGAGTAGCTTTTCCTGGCTGTTCTCTTTCTCTCACAGCCACGCTGTCGGTGAGCCCCGTCAGTGCTGCGTTCAGGATACAACCGGATCGACCCCCGCCAGCCCCCTGTCCTTCTGCCCTGGGTTCGTTTGGTGGTCTCTAACTGGCCTCGCTGTTTCCACCGGCACTACTCCAGCACAGCAGCTGCAGTGAGCTTGTGTGGCTGTGGGCCACAGCCATCCTGCCGCCTCCCCCAGGTCACGGCAGGCAGAGGGGGGAGCCCTCGCCCTGGGCCTCCGGGAGACCCGGCTTCCTGACCCACACACCCCTTCTCTTCTCCAGGTCTTTGTTCCCCTTCCGGACCTCCTCATCCACAGCCCCCCATCTACAATGGCAAACCCCACTTCCCAGCCCTCCTCTCTCCTGCCTTAGTGTCACTTGTCACAGTCTGACACACTCTGTGTCCCCGCCCCCCAACAGAATGTGAGGAAGGTTAGGAGTCTGTGTTTCATCTCCAGCCAGGCAGGCCTGTCAGACGGCAGGCCCTTCAATGAGAAAACATGACTAGACTGACAAATGGGTTTTTCTGGGGTTTTCCTCCTGCCACGTTAGATGTAGAGGAGCTCTTTCAATGTTTCCTTTTCATTTAATTAAAAACAAAAGATTTTCAGACTGACATATTCTAGGGAAAGGGGGTGGTAGATGGCAGGAGCCACATTTCTGCTCTTGAGCAGAGTCGGAATCCAGCCTGGGTTCCGTGTCTGGCGCTGCTCCCCACGCCCGAGCGGCACACACGCGCCTTCCTTCCCGTTACTTGTCCAGAGCCCGCCTGGGGGTCACCCTGCTTCTCCCGTGTCCCACTCTGCTGGGTTAGTGCAAGTCTCTGACACAGGTTTGTCTTTTAGTTTTGAATTTTTGAAATAAAAGCAGTGTGGATGTGGAAGAATGTTTTAAACCATTCACAATGACATAAAAAGTCTACTCCCTGGGTTGATCATTCCTTTCATCAAAGGTAGCCCTTAATGATGCTCACGTATCCTTCGGGGGGGGGGGGAAGCGTGCATGGTCCCAGCATAAATATATGCCGTTAAAATGGACATGAACAGACTCACGGTAGGCATGTCACTCTGCAGTGAGTGCAACTCGGAAATCTTTCCATACTAACCCACACAGAGCCACCTGGTTTTTAGTGACCACCTCGTGTTGGGCTGTGCCGTGACGTGTGTTGACAAGCATTGGTTTCTCTCTGGGTTTTTTGTTACGGCAACATGATGGTGAAAATCCCTGCACATCTCAGCACAAGTTGCGGTAACACCTGTGGCGTGCACACCTGGCAGGTTAAAGGGGCCTGTGCTTGTACAGTTTTGATAGATGTTGCCAGACGACCCCCGATGGCCGCACTAGTGCGTTCTTCTAGAATGTTTTCCTCCTAGCATTTTATCGTAAAAAGTATTACACTTACAAAATAGTCTAGTAATTTAAAGAATATGCAAGTATTCTTGGTTTAGGTTCACCAATTATTGTTGCCACATTTATTACTTTGCTAAAACTACCATAACAAAATACCACAAAATGGATGGCTTAAACTGCAAACTTACTTTCTCACAGTTCTGGCAGCTGGAAGTCCCAGGTCAAGGGTGTCCCAAAAGGTGTTGCGGGTCTGGTTCCTTCTAAGGCCTCCTCTCTCTCTGGCCTGCAGAAGGCGGCCTTCTCACTGTGCTCGCATGGCTACCCTGCAGTCTCTGTGAGTGTCCGCATTTCTTAGCAAGGAGACCTGTATGACCACGTCTTACCTTACTTACGTCTTTTAAGGCGCTGCCTCCAAATACAGTCACATTCCGAGGCACTGGGGGCTAGGACTTCAACGTATGACTTAGGAGGGGAGACACGATTTGACCTCTGACACCACATTTGCTTCTCTTTATACAGTATATATCATATTAATGTAAGTGCTAAAATATGATGTATTATAATTATGCCATTTATATGTGTGTTATATATAATCATAGCTTATATAATTTTTCTTGTATGCCATTTGACAGTAAATTGTAGTAGCCATTCTGACACTTCAGCATGTATCCCTTAAGCGAGGGGGGACTTCTCCTTGGGACATGTTTTGATGTCTTTTGTTTTATACTGATGGGGGCAGATTCCCCTGCGGCAGAACAACCAGTGGGGTGACAGAGTTCCAGCCCTGGCTGGGGGCTTTCCTTCCACATGGTTTTATCCCGGCCCAGCATCCTCCACATCTCCTTCCTGAGACCTCAGCCGCTCAGAGAGACGTGGGTGCTCATGGGAAGGAGGCCTCCTGCCTGGAGAGCCATTTGTGCGAGCAGAACCTCTTGGCCTCAATTCCAGATTCTTCAGCGTGGTTGATGTTTTGCATGTGTGATATGTCAACAGAATGACACCATCTTACAATTCCACTTGCATTTTGGTTTCTATCAAAATATCTCTCTAAACACCAGACTGACTTCATTTCTATGTGCAGACAGCCTTGCTTTGCAGAATGCGGACTGCCTGTGTTCACTTAGAGAAGCAGGGTTTGTTAATGTGGGTGCTGTTTTCTCCCTCCCTATCTGCCTGCTCCTCCTCGCACACGCACTTTGGCAGCTCGGGACTCTGCCAGAGTTGACTCTTGTCACTGGTGGGAACGTGGCATCCTCCCTGGGCTTTCATCCCTGTCTGCTGCTTCCTCCGTACTTTGGTGTGGGAAAACATCACACGTGCACACTTCCCATGTTTGTTTTAGTAGACAGAATCCTTGTGGAAACAGTCTGCCTGGAGCATCAGTGGGAGACAGGACACTTAGAAGCCTTTTGTTTCCCTCTGTTCCAGTGGATGTGTCTGCAGGCCCGAGGCGAAGGTGTCAGTCTGGGGGGTCCTTTGCCTCCGAGGTCGGTCAAGCTGTTGCTGAGTGAGCACCCAGCCTGCTGGCTGCTCTACCCCTGGGAGCACCACTGCCTGGCGCTGAGGCACAGCTGGCGTCCCCTCTCAGTCCTCTTCACCCCCGGGAACCCGATTTAGAGCCAGTTTTCTAAAACACAGTTCACGCCGTGCCTCTGACTCTGCTTCGCACCTTTTGTCCTCTTTTCCCGGCAGGATTCAGTCTGGACCCCTTCCCCTGGCACTCAAGACTCTCCCTCATGTAGCCTCTGCTCAGTCTGTCTCCTTGTTACCTGTTGTATCAAAGCCAAGTCAGCTTATGCCAGACACACTCTGCCACATTGTGTGGCTGTGCCTATGAGCTCAGGTTGTGTGCTCTGCCGGACTGCAGCTCTCTCCCCTCCCTGGTCCACCTCAGCATCCACCTCATCAGTGAAGCCTTTCCTGGCTGGCACCCTTCTTCCAGGCAAGCAGGCTGGTCATCCCTCACTCCGCCTCAGACTCACCTCTTCTCTGGCACTTGCCACGCATGTGGTTATGTACCTGCCCTCCTGCCCGTGTCTCTTCAGAGCTGGGCTGGGAGCAGCACCCAGTGAGCCGTCAGGTGGGTGGGTGGATTAGTTGTTGGGCAGAGCATGTCCTGAAGTGAGAAGCAGCTGCATCCCTCCTCGTGGTTTCCAGTCCCTACCTGAGAGAGCCTTGTCACAGAGAGAAGAAAGTGCAGTTTTACACACAATGTGGGGAGTCATTCTTCCTAAGTGTCCGGTTCTGAAGCGTCTGTTCTGGTCAGCAGCAGGAGAGAGCCTCTGGGACCTTCCTGTGTTATTGTACCTTGTCAGAGAGCAAGCACCTTCACCTGACGTTGTAAACCCAACTTGGTATATGCATTTTGCTTTATTATCACTGTGGAAAGCTACTGAATGTCTGTCTTTTCTTTCAGTCAAACGCTTCAGAGAACCAAAGCATGAAAGACGTCCATGGAAGATATGGTAGGCCTTCAATATTAACTCATCCCTAGAATGTTTTTCACCATGTATTGTACAGAAGAATTTATATTCCTCAGGTAAACGTTGAGCCCTACCTTTATTCTGCCATCACCCTGCTGTTTGATTTTAGAAGATGGAAGATCGCACAGTGCTGCAGGCTCCTTTAGTTACGGCTCTGTGAGATGATGTTAACGCCTCGGGTTCTGTAGTCCGCATGCGTGTGCAGAAATAATCTAACTTTGGAGAGTAGTCAGATACACCATGTCAGTGCTCCTCTCCCCAAAACTCATCGGTTTTGTTCCCAGGAGGACTCTAGGGTAGCAGGTTCCTTCCTTCAGACGTCGTTTCTATACACGAATCTCCCAAAACTAAGGGAGTCACTTGCAAGGAGACAGGCAGGTCTCCGGGACAGCATGATGTGCACAAGAAGCCGTCTGTCCGGGGCTGCCTTAGGCTGGCACCTGCCCTAACAGGGTAGCCATGTCTCCAGACAGAACTTCTGATAACACCCCCGTGACAAAGGCCTCTCTAAAAATGTTAAGTACATACTTGATTGATCTTCAGTGTGTTATTTCTAGATGTTCATAGTTCTCTTTTTACTTTTCCCTAATCAGTTTCTCCCAAATATGGGTTTCGAGCTTGGGCCAGGGGGAACCTGGGGAGAACATACAGTTGGGGCAGGCTGTGTTTCACACACGCTGCCCTTGGTGACTCCCTACTTTGCCATGAATTTAGGAACCGATTTTCAAGCCTCGATCACAGGGGTGGTCTGGATTATCTCTCAGGTCTGTTCTGGTCCTGAGACCCCATGGTTGATGTCCCCTGCCTGTGGGCCCTTTCATCACCCCCTTCAGTGGCCCTGCCCAGCTCTGGGTGCTCAGCCTGGGGCCCGGGAGACATGACCACAGTTCTGAGTTCCTCAGCCACAAACCACAGGTTGTCTCCAGGCATTCGGAGCAGAGGAGAAACTGAAGGCCCCACATTGTCACCATGTTCCTGTGATGCGGATGGGCACGGGTGGAGGAAATGACACAGGGTGTCCCAAACACTAACGATCTTATTTTGTTTCCTTTTTGAAACTCCCGTCATCTAGCCCAGGGTTTGGCAGATGAGTGCTCACTAGCTCAGGCCGGCCTGACTCTCTGTGTTTTTATACAGCCAGTGTGCAGGGCTGGTGGCATCTGCGGCTGCTTCAGGCTCAGAGGCAGGCAGAGCTGAGTAATTGCTACAGAGAACAGTGGTCCACAAAGCCCGAAACATTTCCCCTCTGACCCTTAACAGCAAAAGGCTGCCGCCCCCAGTCCGGCCCACTGTTGCATGTCAGCAGCGCACAGGGGTTCGGGCCTCCCTCTGCCCTGCGTCTGTGCAGGTCTCGTGAGCTCAGCGCATCGCTTCCTCAGCTCGGCCGTGAGTGTAAACCAGAGGCGCCTCGGACTCCATCCCAGAGCTGGGACCAAGCATTTCATTTTGAAGTAACAAAGAAATGAACACGTGAAACATATTTATTTAGTGTGTTTAAACATATGGGGTGGGGCAAAAGTAGGTTTACAGTTGTGAATAGGCAAAACAGAGTTTATTCTTGTGTTGTTATTATTATTGTACTGTGCTCCGTATGAACAACTGTAAACGTACTTTTGCCCATGCTTTATGTTATTAATCAGTGGTCTTTTAGGGACTTTAATGCAAGTTATTGAAGGTTTTGAAAGGTAGCTGAAATGCCAAGCCTGAATTACCTGTATTTTGCCATGTATAGTCTGCACTTTTTTGCCCAAATTTTTGAGGGAAAAATAAGGATGCACATTATACATGGGTAGTACCTGAAATACTTTGTGTCTGTTCATGTGTTTTGTAATTATTTGTTACATAAAATTTCTTGTACCATAATATGTTCAAAAATAAATGTTAAAATTTCTTTATAATACAAAAAACAAGTATTTAAATATAAATAAATAAAAATTGAACAAAAAAATTAAAACGGAAGATTTTTTCCTGAAAGTTTGGGTCAGAAATGTGTGTGTACATTACACATGGCGAAATACAGCATTACTGATGCCTGGGGGAGAGGTGGCTGGTAACTGGAAGTTGGGGTTTCCCAGTGGCTTTTTTCTACTTCACATGTAACGTTTTCCCCAAATTGAGTATTGCCCTCCTGTCGGCGTGCTCACAAGTGCTGATTCTGTTTTGTACAGGTTTTTAGACACTTCCAAACAAGCCATAGGAATGCTGTTCATCCACTTTGCAAATGTGTACCTAGCAGACCTCACCGAAGAGGACCCTTGTTCCTTGTAAGTGGTTACAGTCTGAGCACAAATACCCCGCTCCTCCGGCGAAGATGCAGGCCGGCCGGGCTCTCTGCCGAGGCCCTGTTCCTGGGCTCGGGGGTGGGGCGGCTTGCCTTTGGCCTCTGCGCTCCTCCGAGAAACCATCCTGTGTGTGCTGCCTCTGAGCTCAGACACCTGGTGACAGTGGCCCTGTGCACTGGCTTCCTGCCAGCCAGTCAGAGCTCTGTTTCTTGGTTTGCTAGTACCCTTATGTCTCCAGCTTCAAAGCAGCTGCTGGCCGGGCAGCATAATGCCCTGAAGGAGTGTCTGTCTCTGCTGGAGCAGACACGTGGGACTTCTCTGTGGTGTCAGCCACTCAGGATCAGAGCCATTATTGACTGTCATTGACTTCTTGACCTGAAGACCGGGAGTTGTTCCACTCTGTCAGGGCAGTGTGCCTTCGACACGGCCCCCAGACCAACCTGCCTGAAACCCCAGCTGGGCCATGATATGCGGTGCCCCCTGCCAACAGCCCCCAAACCTCGCCTAGCTTAGCAGGCGGAGTGGAAGAGGAGGCCCACCTGCCTTACTCTGCCCCCATCTTCCACCTTCCTGGCTCAGACTCGGCACTTCAGCCACAGTGGGCTGCTCCTGGTGGCTCTCAGACTGCCCACTATCTCCTGCCCCTGTGCCTTTGTCCACTTCCCTCCTCCTGAAATGCCCTCCAGCCTTGCCCTGTCCTGCCCCTGTAGGAGAGTGGGGCAGAGGGCTGGCGAGTCCCTTGCCAAGAGGTCTCTCATATATTTAAGATCACTTGGACTGGAAGATTCTAAGCTTCTGTTTTTGGGTGACAGGGTACAGTTTTGAGATTTTGTCTAGGTCTAGACTTAAGTAGGAAGTTGTGAGGTCTCCCTCCCCAGGGTCTCCTCTTAAGTAAGACCTGGATAGATTGTGATCTGTTTGAATGTTTGTGTCCAACCCCAAAGAAGGGACCAGAAGGGTGATGGTCTCACAGGGGAGATGGTTAGAAAGTGCCTTGTCCTTCTAGTCCTTGAACCCAGCAGCAAGCTCATGTCATCTGGTGAATCATCTTGATGTCACTGGCCGAGATAGTCTGAGAGCCAGCTCTACACCCCAGAAGCGCTGGGGTGAGAAAGCCTAGTTCCTGGTGTAGCCTTGGCTACATCAAGCTTCTTGCATCCACAGAAGGAAGATGGTTACGGCCCTGGCTGGTGTGGCTCAGTGGGTTTGGTGTCATCCTGCAAACGAAAAGGTCACTACTTCGATTCCCAGTCAGGTATATACCTAGGTTGCAGGCCAGGTCCCCGCTTGGAGACATGCAAGAGGCAACCTATCGATGTTTCTTTCTGTCTCTTCCTCCCTTCTCCTCTCTCTAAAAATAAATAATTAATATCTAAAGAAAGAGAGGGAGATATAAATGATACAGCATTGAGCAGGACATTGACCCACTGCAGCATGGCCAGGATGGAGGAGGAGCTGTTGACAGGTCGTGAGTGCTGGGCCTGGAGAAGAAAGGTTCCAGGTAAACCTGGGCTGGTGACCAAGAGGCCACACTGTGGGAAGGTGGCCTAGCTTCTTTGAGCCTGTTTCCTCCTCTGTCCTTTGTGCCCTGCCAGGCCTTCCGGATCACTCCGAAAGTTTCATCAGATGATGAGTACGGTGCCATTGAAAACAGCGGGGGCACTTCCCAGTGAAGATGTTAGTAGTTCACTTGGAGGATATTGCCATTAAAACTTTGGAAAGACACGAGAGCTCCAGCAGCAGGTTCAGGCACTGCTACGGGAGGGTGGCGGGGAGGAGGAGGAGAACAGGCATCGCTTGGCGTTGTGAGGGGTCCTGTTCCTTGGGGAAGGGCAGGTGCGGACTGCAGTCTGTTCCAGCCCCACCACTGCTTTGCTCTGTGACTTTCTACAGATAGAGTAAGGGTTGTGTTGGACCTGGGGCATCTTGGGAGTCTGCAGACCTAGAAGAGGAGAAACTTGCAGACAGAGGGGGATGAGCTGCTTCCTGTGGCCTCAGGGGCCCCTGTGCTGGGAACACTGCTTTGGGTGTGAGCTGAGCTTTTTGACATCCAGGGTTCAGTGACTCTGAGGGTCCGTGATTCTAAGAACACAATTGTATAGTGCTTGCTTCCTGTGTGACAGGTGCTGTCTACATTTATTGAGTCATTTGATCCTCAAACAGCCCTGCAATACTGATGGGTGGATTATCTTCATTTGTAGTTGGGGAACTGAGGCACAGAGACATTATATAGCTCACAGCTAACAAGTGATGAAGCTGGGATTTGAACTCAGCCAATCTGGCTCCTGGGCCCCTATGATACTGGGCTGTTTGGTTCAGAGTACAGAGCATTCTCTCTTTATCCCCAGGCCCCAGCACACTGTAGACTCAAATAAATATTTGGTGGAGGAATGAGTGAACTAACACAGGTGCTGGCATACCTGAGGTATTGCAGGTTCCATCCAGACCACCACCACAAAGCGAGTATCACAATAAAGTGAGCTGTAATCTTGCTGGTGGAAGATCTTGCCTTCAATTTAAAAAAAAAATCAACATCTGTAAAGCACTTCAGTAAACTGAAGTGCGCCTGTCTGTGTGTTAGGTTGGGACTCAAATGTGAGAACCACTTGAAACCAATTAGATGTAAGTGTCTGAGCACAGCATAGCCTGGGGCCAAAGCTCGGCCCTTGCTCTTGAAGAAACTATCCGAAAGCAGTTGCTGTTTTTTCCATCTCTGGTCTGAGAGCGACCCCTTGTGATTTCAAAGGGGAAGGGCAGGCAGAAAATGCTGTCCCTCTGGTTTCCTTGCCACCCCAGGTCCCTGACCCCACGGAGCAGAGTGTGCACCCTCTGGTATCCGAGGGCTATGCCTTTCGTCCAAGCCCAGGCCATGGGGTGGGGGCTGACTCTGCATAAAATGCCTCAAGCCTCAGCATCCGGAAAGCACCGCAGGTGGTCCGTGGTGTCCGGAGCTATTCTGGGGAGTTTCTGAGCCATGTGGCATCTGAGAGGGCTAGAGACTGACCTAGTGTTTGCTTGTCTCCTGCTGTATGGAGAGTTAGGGCCTGTGGTCAGTGGGTCCCAGCGAGATCCTGGTACAGGGCCCTCAGGAGTGGGGGCATTGGGCCAGAGCCCTTTCCTTGGTGAGGAAAGAGGTGTGTGTCGGGTGGAAACACCTTACAAGCATACACAGCCATGGTGGCCATGCGCTTCTGCCTCTCCTCCTCCCCTTCCTCCGTGATCCTGCCTTTTCCAAGGGAAGTAAATCTCTCTCTCCAAAAATACTGACGGGCACTTGTCTCTATGGCAGGCTTGGAAGCACAGGGATGAGGGAAGGCCGTGCGGCTCTGCCCTCTTTGGTCTAAAAGCCCAGGCCACGCCCTGAGCAGCTGTGGTGCAGCCGCTGAGCGGGACCTTCAGGGCATGAACTACCATGGAGCAGATCTTTTCATCAGTTCTGTCTCCCTGCTGACTTCTGTGGCTGCTTCTGGGCACTCTGTCTTGTGTCGTGTCGTTTTTGGGCAGGAACACTTGTGGCCTTCCAAGTTTCTTTCTCGTTATCCTGCGCCACTCCGTAAGTTGTCCAGCCCCTGAAGAGCATCCACACACTGTGTGGCGATGCCTCACTGAGGCTCACAGACGTGAGCACTGCAGCCTTTTGCACAGGCACATCGCAGGCCCTCTGCCCCTGCACCCCCCACTCACCCTGAACATGGCCGAACAGAGTGTCGGGTCATCAGCCCTGACCTTGGCACTGGTAAGCACACAGGGCCTGACTCAGGGGCTCTTGCTCCCTGGTGGTGCTTCCTGATCATGCCACCGTGCCCTGTCTTCACAGGTACCTCATCAACTTCCTCCTGGATGCCACCGTGGGTATGCTGCTCATCTACGTGGGCGTGCGTGCCATCAGCGTCCTAGTGGAGTGGCAGCAGTGGGAGTCCCTGCGTTTTGGCGAATATGGTAATGTACCATGACACTGGACAGGTCATGGAGGGGGATTCCTGGGGGAGCTCTGCTCCTTGCTCTGTACAGCCCCCTGGGCCCATGGATTCAGAGAAGGTTCAGGTGCTGGTGGGTGTCTCTTCTGTAGTGAGGGAGCTCGTTCTGGGGCCTGAGCACCATCCTCCTGCTCGTGTCAAAGTGCCCACGTCCAAGGCCTGTGGGTGCTTGCCCCACTGCTTTGGCTCCCGCCTTGGTAGCAGGATGCACCCTAGATGCAGGGAGGGGGAGCAACGTCGCCTCTTCCACCAGAGGGCATTGCTGACCCCACCTACAGGGTCATGAGGCCACCTAACACTACCGAGCTGCCCACCTCATTAGAGAGTTGGGGGTGGCTCTCGGTCTGGGAGGTGCTCGGTGGGGAGCTGCCCCTCCGTACTGCATGTCTGTGCTTGTCCTGTGTTTGGATCACTTCAGTATTCCATTCACTCACAGAGGTGGAACTTAAGCACCTTATGGATGCCGGCCCAGCTTTGACCCCGCACATCTGGTCAGACCTTGTGGAATACAGCTTGCGTAGGAAGCTGCCTGCCTGCTGGGTCTGCGCACAGATGCAGCACCTTCTACTCTGTCCTCCCAGAAAAACGGCCAGAGGTGGTCAGGGCTGCCGGTGAGGGGTGCTGTCTCTGGGCCTTGCCATCGCCTGGTGATTCAGGCCTCAGGATTTAGGGGGACAGCAGCTCTCTCCCACCTTCACAGCTGGCCCTGCTGTCTGCAGGATGGGGCTGTTTCTCAGTGGGAGCAGCACGAGTGGAACCTTTGCCGAGAAAGGTGCACACCCGTCAAGAAGGAAGGAAGGCGGGTTGAATTCTGGCTCCCCGCTCTCCTGTCTTGGGCCCGAGGGCTGCTCACTCCTACGCGGTGGAACACTCAGCAGGGACTGACATTTGTAAAGGGGAGCCAACTACTGGAGCCAGCTGTGAGTGCCTGAGGTATTTCTAGAAATTTTAGTAGTTGTCTGTCTCCACTGAGGGGAGATGAGCTCAGGGAGGGCTTTTCTTAGCTTCGTCACTTGATGCCTGATGAGTCACTGACTTAAGATAGTGTTTGACACACAGCATGTGCTCCTGTGGCTCCGGGGAGGCTCTGGGGAGCTCCAAGTCGTTGAGTCCTCCGCTCAGAGGACAGAAACGGACCACAGTGGCATCATCCTTGTTTATGGGAGAGGCACCCAGAGCGTCCGAATGACGCAGGAAGCTCGCTCAGCTAGTGCATAGCTGGGTGGGGTGGAGGTTGCTCAGGGCTGCTGCACTGGGTTCCGGATCCCCCCATCACCTCCAGAAACAGTGTTCACAACTACTTCTTTGCTGTTAAGATCCCTTCTGGAAGGCAGTGCTTTCAACTTGCCCGTAGCTGACCAGTGCTGAGGGAAGCCCACCGCACAGCCGGCTGCACGCCGGTTGGTGACCTGGGAGTGGAGATCAGGTCTGGTCCTAACACCCCAGCAGCGTGGAACCATCCGCTCCCAGTGTGTTTTCCCCGCGTCCCCAAGGGTAGATTGGAAGGCAGGAGGCAGCGGTTGTGTGACTCTCTTATTTCCATGCCACCTTCCTCTTAGCTGTCGGGCCTGCATGGGCCCTGCCCTCGAGCCATCTGCCTCTGCCCTTGGCACCCCGAGGCAGGGTGCCTCCTGATGAAGCTGCCCTTTATCGGGGACCATCCTGGGTTCTCACCCCAGGTTGAGGAAGGGTAGTGTGCGTCCCCAGTTACCTGATTTTTATTTTTAATCGGTGGGTGACACTGATTTCTTTTGTTTCCAAGTAATTTGGTTATTTGCTATAACAACTTTATCACAAAATGGGTGGTTAAAACAGCACAGATTGATTATCTTACAGCTCCGTAGTTCAGAGGTCCGACATGGGTCTCATGGACTAAAATCAGGTGTCAGCGGACTGGTTCCTTCCACAATCTCTGAGGGCAGAAGCCGTTTCTCGCCTTTGCCAGCTTCTGAGCCTGCCCGTGTTCCTTGGCTCGCGGCCCCTTGCTGCGGCCCCTGAGCCAGCAACAGCAGGCTGAGCCCCTCTGCCGCCGCGTCGCCCTGGCCTTCTACCACCTCCTCCTGCCTGAAGCGCCCTGTGATGACCTTGGGCTCTCCTTGGACACTCCAGGAGACCCTCCCTGTCTTAGAGTCGGCAGACTGGCAACCTCCATTCCCCTCTGTCCCACTGTGCCCTGTTACCTGACACATCCACAGGTTCTGGGGACTAATGTGTGGCTCTCTCTGTGGGGCCATTACGCTACCTGCCACACCTGTTAACCAACTCATCTGCTTGAGGCAAAACCCCGTGTAGGCCCAATAGCTCTCTTCTCAGGTAAGTGAAGGAGAGGGGAGTGTGTTCTAGGTGCTTCCATGGTCCCTAGAAGAGGAGGTGGACTTGCTAACAAGAACATGGGACTTGGGGAATGCCACACAGCCCTGAGGGGCAGGACAGGATCCAGGCGACATGTGGTGTCTGCCGTGTGAAGACAGGCTGCTCGTTTCCAAGCACGAGCCCTGGAAGCAGGGCTGTGTCCTGCGGGCACCGTGGTCTGCAGACCTGCTGCCCGCCCCTGTCCTGACACTGCCCTCAGAAGCCTCTCTGGACACAGACATGCTCCCTCCCTTCAGCTCCTGTTCCTGCGATTTATCCTGAGGAAATAATTCAACAAAATGAAGCTGCTGTGCACCCAAGGGCATCCCGTGTGGTAAGAAGCGGTCACAGCAAGAATGCCCGGCTTGTTTGACCTTCGAAGATGAGACCACGGGGAACACAAGACTCTCACGTGAAACAGAAATGAGAAAAACCAGCACCTGTGCGTTCGTTCCGGCCGTCCTGACACGTGGCCTGGAGGCACAGGAGGAAGTGATGGGCAAGAGTGGGTGACACTTGATTTTTTCCATTTTTCACGGTGTTTTTTTCCTCTGAACTTCCTTATTAAAGCATCAAAACGAAAGACGAGGCAGCTGCAGCTGAGTTGTGGCTCTGACACTCAGCAGAATGAGCAGCAGGAGGCACATGGGGGAAACATTTCCTCTTTTGGCATCACTCACAGTGAAGAGCAGGTGGGGCAAACACTGCACACGCAGGCTTCCTTTGGGCGTTGAAGAAGTGTTGCCACTGGGTCTGTTGGCTTTTAAACACGCCAGTCCCGATTCATAAATACTTCCTACCAGTACTCTCTGTCTGTCCCCAGCCTTACTTAACAGTTTTTAACAAATATTTTGATCTGTTGTTTTTGAGAACTTTTCTCAGTGAGGTCAGATAGTTTACTGAAAGTTACAAAATGCTGCCGAAAATCTAGCTAGGAGAGATTGTGCTTCTGAAACAACTTGTTGGCTCAAGTGCGTGTTATCCCAGACATGGAATAGGATGGCCTCAGAGGGAGCAGGGGTGCCTCCCTGCGTGCTTGCTGCGCTTCTCCCGAGGTTTTCCGCCAAAGGGAGTGGCCTGGTGCTGTGTCTGTTCCCGCTGCCTGAAGGCACTCCTGGTGCTCCCACTGGGCACAGTAGCAGGCTTCGGCAGGGCTGGGGGCCGCGGCGCTGGTGCCTGGCGGGACTGGCTATAGCAGCAGATGAGAAGCCGGAGGTTTCTCTCGGGGCCATATTCTTTTCCCAGCCTGGCTTGGGGCCTTTGCCTGCCCTGAATGTTACTGTCCACCCCGTCTTCTGGCCAGTTGTGGTCAGATAGCCCCAGCAACCTCCCCTCTCCCCCAACTCTCCCCTGGGTCTACCATTAGGGAGATGTGTGTTGCCCCCAGAGGCCCCGGCCCCGGGGGGTTCTTCCTATCACTGAGGATGTAGACCTTTCCCTGAAGGGCTGGTCCTCCACCCTTCGTCAAGTCCCTTTCGAAACATTCTGGACGCACTTCGGGGCCTGGCGACCCTCAGCGTGGGCTGGTGGGTGCCCCTGTTTCTGAAGCATAGTGACTGACAGGATCACAGGTAGACCTTTGTCCACCCCGAGGTGGACACTCCTTGCCTTGAGGACTCATTCCTTGTCCCCAGTCCAAGGTGTTTTGGGGGGCTCTACCCCAGACAGAATCTGGATTCCTCCAGAGTTAGATTTCTGCTCTCAGGGCTGAGGCAGCAGGAAGGCGGGGGTGGACAAGGAGGTTGTTGCTGCCTTCAAATTCAAAAACATTGGCCGCTCCCGGGTGGGGGAGGGTGGACGGCAGCACAGTCAATGGAAAAACCAACAGTGGGTAATAATAGCAGTCTTGCTTAACACAGCATCTGCTGCCAGCGGACAGAAAGCACCAGCTCTTCTGAGTGCCAGCAATAGGCACTTACTAACTTTAGTGCTTTTTGATTGTATCTTAGAATCTCTTGGAAGAAAAGCCACTCTGGTAGCTCCAAATTAGGAATTTTCTGATTTTGTTTAAAACACCCACCCATATTAGTCTGCCTGGGCTGAGCTGATTCTCGGTGCTTTGGGGGCTCGTTCAGCGGTGGAGCCAGGGCTGTGGTGTGGGGCAGGGGAGTGCAGGCCCCCAGGGGCAGTGGGGGCGGGGCCTGGCCTGTGTCCAACCCGGTCCAGGCTGCCCTGTGACTGAGCGCCCTCCCTGCAGGAGACCCTGTGCAGTGCGGCGCCTGGGCCGGGCAGTGTGCTCTCTACATCCTGATCATGGTCTTTGAAAAATCTGTCGTCTTCATCGTCCTTCTCATACTTCAGTGGAAAAAGGTTTGCCTCTTGTCTTTCCTTCAGTAACTCCCTGGGATGCGAAGGCAGCACCTCCCCTTTCTATCCCCCCAACCTCAGCCCTGTTGGAAAACCAACTTTGTGATTTCTTCATTTGTTTTGTTTTTTAACTCCATGTACATGAAGTAGGGTTGGTCTGATGTGGCAGCTATTGGCTACCTGTCAAGGGAGTAATTAGTCAGTTTTTTGCACCACCCACTTCAATGATACAAGTGTCCACTCTAGATTAAGCCAAGGGAGTATGTAAATCCAGTGAAAATACAGCCCTATCCAATACTAGTCTTCATGCCTTGCAACTGTGAATGCCAGACAGGTGTTCTTTACATTTGCAAGTGTCTTCTTCACGTACCTCTCTAGGCCAGTGCCTCAGCCTAGCCTGTAGGTGCCACAGGCAGCAGCTGGTCACAGGAGGTTGGCCAGGCCCCTCAGCCCCGCGCTCTGCCCCAGCCCCCGCACCATGCAGATAAGCCTCCGCTGCCCACCCTCTCCACGTGCCCACATGACAGCAGCCTGAGGGGCCTTGGAAACAAGTAGCTTAGCCATCCTTCGGTTTTGATTGTGGCTGGACTTTATTTTTTAAGAAAATAAACCAAGGCTTTTTAGAGCTGTTGTCCTTCAGGAGGTGGTTGGGGTACAGGATTTCTGTTAGAAGGTGGTCTGACTCCTTATTACCAGACTCTAGTGACCTCACTCCCCAAGTCTGCGCCACAGGGAAACCACTGGAGCACTAACTGCTCCAAGTGGCCTCCAAGGGGGTCCCTCCTAGCAGTCAGATCTGGGGACTGCACAGCCCCGGGTGCGAGGTGCTGGGGTGAATGTCTAAGCCAAGTCCCCTCTCAGGGCCTCCCGGGGGTTTTCCCTCCGCCCCTCCTTCCAGGCACTTCCTCGGTGCCCTCCCCCACCTCACTGCGTCTGCTTCTCCTTGCAGGTGGCCCTGCTGAATCCTATTGAAAACCCAGACCTGAAACTGGCCATCGTCATGCTGATCGTCCCCTTCTTTGTCAACGTCAGTGCCATGTTGCATTTTTAACCCCAGTTTGCTCCCCGCCTTCTGGCTCCTGTTCACAGTTCTGAGTCTGACAGAAAAACACCTTACAGCCCTCAGGTCCCTCTGTGTGAGCATTTGCCGCCTCCTACCCAACCCCAGACCCAGAAATGGCAGGGTCGCTTCCTCACCAGCCAGACCCCTGCTCCGGGGCCTCTGGCAGCGAGTCTTGCCTTCCCTGCCCGTGGCCTTCTGCTGGGAGTCCCGCCCTTGGGTCACAGTGGCTCCTAGATCAGGGTCGTTGGGGTTGCACCCCGTCATCCATTCTTGACCACAGAGTTCCAAGAGAAGCTCATGAGCACACTGGCTAGAAGTTAAGAAGTAAGAGAGGAAACCATAGGGAACCTGAGTTTGACGGATGTGGCAGTGTGTGCTGGTGGACCTGCCTGGCCGGAGTGGGACCAGGCGCCCGGAGCCCTTGGTTCCAGGCCCCATTCCGCCAGTGGCTGTGACGAGCACTGAGGCAGGCTTATCCTGTCAGTCACCACGGTGAAATCCTCGGGGTAGGCAAGGCAGGGTTTTCTCTGATAAGAAAGCAAAGGAAATAGAGGTTAGAAATCTCTTTTCTGAAGCTTCTGAGAGATGGCAGGGGGGCCGGGCGCGTTTTTTTCTTTCCCTAGTTCGGGTGTTGTAATCGGGAAGGGGCAGGAAGGGCGGGGACCGGGGGCCACTCTGCGTGCTTTCATAAGGGGCCTGTCCCGGAGTAACTTGCACTTTTCCTCCCCACAGTCTCTGATGTTTTGGGTAGTGGACAATTTCCTCATGAGAAAGGGGAGGACGAAAGCTAAACTGGAAGAAAGGGAAGCCAACCAAGACTCGAGGAACGGGAGCAAGGTCCGTTACCGAAGGGCCGCATCCCACGAGGAGTCAGAGTCTGAGGTAGGGTTGGGCCCTTGTGCTGCTGACCTGAGGATGCCTCTGATCTTGTGTCTCGTGCCAGCCAGGGGCAGGGAGACGAGGCCGACAGTTCCCAACTAGTCTAGGCCCATCCCTGCTGTCCCGAGGGCCTTCTCCAGAGCAGGGGGGTGGTGCGCCTGGGGGGCCTGGGGGGCTTCCTGCTATATCCCCTAAACCAGTGGAGAAAGACAGGAAAGGGAGGAGCCACCTTTTTCCGGGGAAGCTGGCAAGGACTCGTGGGCCTGACCATTAACCTTTAAGCATTAAGGTGTTTGAGCCCCTGCCCACCACTAATGAGCAAGGAAAGTGTTGGCTGAGGCAGGTGGAAACTTCTGAAATGTAGGGGTAGCCAGATGTCCCAGGGGGAACCTCATCTCCTCTCATTTTCAAGGTTCTTACCTTAGAGGTTTGGACTTAAGGGAGACTCCTGGTCATAAACAGGAGCATGAGGCCAGGCTGCATGTCCTGGGCAGCCGGCAGCATGTCACACTTCCATACTGCCCCCTTGGTGCCGTTGTTCAGGTTCCATGGTTGCTGCCTAGTTCGCTGTGGGGGGCCTTCAGAATGGCCGAGAGAATGTCTCCCCAAGAGGCCTTTGTACTTGTGGACGAGGAGAAGGTGGTGCCTGAGGAGCCCCTCATAACTCTGTGTTCTGAGACGAGGCCTCGGCGGAACCCTGTGAGGATGCTGGGGCGGTCTGCTTCTCTCCCCGGGCACCAGAGGGCGTTTTGAAAGCTGAATGGATAGGTGGTAGGACGGAGAGTAAGCCCTAGAACCTGGCCTGGGGCCCAGCATGTTGTAAGAGCTCAGTGAACACCAGGTGAGTGACAGCGTTGCAGGCTGAAGCAGCTGCTCTGATCAATCGTGGTCACATGACTTGGGGTTCAGGTAGTGATGTAAAGTTTGTTATGGCCAGAGCAGCATGTGTTCCAGAAGGCAGGACAGAATAACAGAAAATAGCAGGGGGTGAAGGCCTGAGCTAGGTGGGCCAGGCGCTCTGTGATCCAGGCTGAGGGACCAGGCGTGCTTGTGCGGGTGGTGGGGAGCCACAGAGAGTATTGGGTTTGGGGGCCGGGGGGGGGGGGGAGCTGGAGGCAGGAAACCCTGCAAGGGAGTGGCTCAGGGAGAGGTGGTGAGACTGGCCCAGCCTGGGGTAGAAGGAGTCCCCCACACAGGGGCGTGACAGGACTCTCCATCCCTACAGGCTGTCCCATGCTTCCAGGGTGCGCAGAGGTCTGAGGGGCCAGGCAGGTGGGCGGTGAATGAGTGTGGGTGTCCTGGGCACCCTGCCTGCAGGGCCCAGTCATTCAGGGGCTCACAAAGGCAGAGCGTTCCTGCATCGGGGTACCCCACGGAAGTGTGCTTTTTCTTTTGAAAGGGGCTTTTCACTTAGCGTTTGCTGAATTTGAGGCAGCCTCCAGGACCTGGGCCTCCATCTGTCAGGATTGGGCTGTTTTGGCAGGATGACCTTGGGCTGTGCGTGCCTGCTGAGTTTGCTCTGACTGGGTTCAGTCCCAGCTGCAGGTTGGCAGAGAAGTGGGGAGCACCAGCGGGGGCAGGGTGTGTGGACTCGGTGCAGGTGTCCGTAGCCCCAGATGGGATGCAGAGGGGCCAGTGTGTCTTTCTGGAAAGGGCGGCTCCCCGTCACGCCCTTCTACAGAAATACGAGACCGAGGCCTCGTGGAGGGGCTGGCACCCCCTGCCGGGGTCCAGGGCAGGCAGAGGAAGGTGGCACCACTGGTGGTGACTCAGGGACATGCCTCTCCACTGCCTCAGATCCTGATCTCAGCCGATGACGAGATGGAGGAGTCCGACACGGAGGAGGACCTCCGCCGACTGGCGCCCCTGAAGCTTGCGAAGAAAAAGAAGCACCGCTTCGGGCTGCCTGTGTGACACGTTCCTGTGCAGGGTCATTCCCCGCTCCCCTCTCTGCTCCTCCTCTTCTACCTCCATGCTCTCGCTGTCTCTGCCCACTCCCAGACGACTGTGACTCGAGAGGGCAGGAGAGCCAGCGCCGTGGGGCGCAGCAGTTGGAGGTCTCCACTCAGTTGCACTATGAACACTGACCAAATATGCAAGCAGGGCGTTGTGTGTATGTGTGTGTGTGTGTGTGTGTCCTCGTCCTGACGGTGTTGGAAGGGACCCAGGAGCCCTGTCCTGTGTCTAGCAGGGTGGCACTGAGGAGAAACACACACAAATTGTGCAAAGAGCCTTCCCTGAAGGCTTGGGGAGTGAAGATGAAACATGTTTTGGGCTAGAAGTCACTCACTGACGAAGTTGGAACCACAATGCTTTCTTACTCGAAGTGGCTTTTATAACTATTATTGATTTCTAAAGTCAGTTTTATGAGCTGTCACAGTGTTAATGTTTTTTCAGTATGTGTTTATTTCCTATGGGACTAATGGGCAAAACATAGATTTTTAAGTCTTCCATATGCTGTTGACTTTTATATTTTTAAGTTATATTTTCATACTATTGTATTTAAAAACTTTTTAATTCCCAAAGAAATGGGTTTGTTTGCCTTTCGTGGGATGTAAACTGCTGGGAGGACAAAGCCGAGAGCTGCTGTCTGGAGCATCCTTAGGTAACCTGTAATAAGATGAGGCAGTGAGCCCAGTGAGAAGGGAGATGCGCCCTCACCTGAAGTCAGCAGCCCCGTGGTGCAGTGAAGGTCAGGCCTGAGCCAAGCAGGGCGGTCACCCTCAGACCCATCATCTTGTGCACGCCGGGGCTTGGCCGCTCCTCCGCGTTTCTGCCGGCTGGGCAGAGGGCCTAGTTATATGGGACAAAGAAAAGAGTCTAAGAGGTCTTTTTGTCCAGAGAAATTGCGACTGTGAGGCCTCTTCTGTTTGTTCCCTGTCTGTCGTCAGAGCCTCCAAATCTGCAGTTTAAAATGTCATCTCGGCCTTCCTGCCTCCCACTGTGCAGCCTTCAGAGCCAGCTTCCTGACCCAGCTCAGGGTCAGGCTGCCCCGGGCCTGTTATCTCCTCCACCTTTATTTTTGCACAAGAATCTGGAGAACACCTGCCTGACCAAATCATCCTGTTTGTCACGTACTCCAGGGCTGTGTTGTGGCTGCATCCACAGCCAGGACCAGGTGCTTCTAAGCCATGTCCCCTCCTTGGGGAGTGGCCCCCACTCAGCCTGGGCAGAGGCCCCTGTGGCTGTGGGAGTCGACCAACGGGCAGGGAGTGGGCTGACTGGACACTGGCCCTGCTGTGGAAGCGGCACGTTGGGGCACCCAGGCTGTCACAGCCGGAGGCACAGAAACCCACACTGCCGAGTGTGAGCTGTGAAGGAGATGGGTGGGGAGGCCACACCACCTGGAACCTTATTTTTAGATCTACATAAAAATGTGTCGTCTTAGTCTGAATTGTGGCATTGAGCCAAGCTGCTCACCCAGGCATGCTGGGCCTAGCCTCTGCCTGTCACACGTCTGGGACATGGGGATCTGCCTGGGGGAGGCCTTCTCCGTCCATCCTCTCTAGGAGTCCGCAAGCCAGAGGGGCTGAGGGGCTGGGCCCTGTAACTGCGGTGGGAGGTGACTGCTCGGTGAGCATCTGCAGCTGGAGGGAAGAGGCGAGGCCAGGGGGTGCTTCCTGTGAGATTGGAGTCCATCTCCTTTCTCATGTCACCTCCACTCACACTTTATGCCCTTCACGCCCTCCCGTGCTCTGGCTGCATCTGTGGGTGTCTCCACCAGAGAAGTGGCGTTGGG
This sequence comes from Sturnira hondurensis, assembly GCF_014824575.4. NCBI lineage: Eukaryota > Metazoa > Chordata > Mammalia > Chiroptera > Phyllostomidae > Sturnira > Sturnira hondurensis. The sequence goes on along the minus strand of NW_028081354.1, from coordinate 5,711,600 downwards.
AAAGACCAGCCCCTTGTGGCCTGGCTGACTCTCCTTGTCACTCTGATTTCATTTTTATTTGAACAACCTGTGCCCACAGCTGTTTCTCTTGAGCCCTTTCCTGAACTCAGAATCGGAGCTTCATTTTCAGTCTCGAGCCCCTGATGTTTCCAAACTGCAGATGGGGTCAGGGAGTTGTAGTCTGTGAACCAGGGAACCTGGGTTACATGGACCTCAGGTGGTCTGCTCACCTCAAGGCTTGTCCCAGTACCTGCTGGGAAGTGGCTTTAGTGGACAAGGAAGTTACGAGTGAGTGGTGGTTCCCCTGTGTCCTGATGTTCAGCAAGGGCTGCAGTCACTGAGCTGTGGCTGTGTAGCTGGCTAACTAGGGGATGGTATCTGCCCATCGAGGGCCTGGTCGCCATGGGGCTGGACAGGGTGGCCTCCTCCTGAGTCTGTGCACCCATGCACGTGCACACACACACAGCACAGAGTTCATATTCCCTGGGAGTGCATCCTGTGCCACTGGGTCGTGTTTGCGGCACGCTGCCCAGAGAGGGCGGATGCAGGGGGCCTGTCAGGACTTCTCCGGAGCTGCCCTCCCTCCCTGGGCGAACTTCCGCACCACCTGCTCCAAGGTGCCTTATGAGGTGCGGCTCCTTGCTCAGCCACGTGGCAAGCATCACTGTGCTTGAGAAACCATAGGACCCTGACCGTATGTTGTTCACTGCCCATCTTGTATGTCAGAATCTGAACCTTGGCTAAGCCACCCATGTTGGAAGCTTGTAAGTCAAGGTCATGAATAAATTTCTTGTAACTAATGGAAATAACCTGAAGAGGCAGAACTGTCGTGGCTGAATGGAAGAGATGATTGTGGCTCTTCCTTTGGCTGTCAGTGGGATGTGGACAGTGGTAAGGAGGGATGTTGGTGAGATCCCAGGTAGCAGTGGCTTCATGGTCCACTCAGCCGGAAGACCTGTGAGGGGAAGCCCTCGGGCACACTGGCGGGCTCCTGCCTCAAGCTTTACCTTGTGCCCCTTCCCGGCAGTGGGAGTCCTGGGTTAATGTTGGTACGTCACACCTCTAAAGGGAAAACATAGAAAGGCTCCGATCCACGTGTCTTCCCCTTGGCAGAGTAGGCCTGTAGGCCGCTGTCCGGCGTCCCTGACTAAAGGTGCCCCAGGACTGCAGCCCACTCGGCCCTACTGACAGCAGGTCGCTGGCCTCTCTACAGCCAGGCCGGCGTATTGTTGCTGGGAGCTTCCTGTCCACCAAAGCAGCAGCCCCTCTGTAAGGTGTAGGACTTCCTTTTATGTTTCCCACACTTCCAACTGTGGGGACAGCTCTCTGTTCTACCCTGGGAACCTTGGCAGCCTGCAGGGTTTTCTCCTCGGTGAAGGACTTCCGGTCCAAGTGTTGTCGCTACCAAGAGGTGCTGGGTGGGTGGGTTGGTTTAATTTGATTTCTCTTTTTGTGAAGTGTGTTAGAAGTCAGACGTATGTGAGCAAGAACCATGGCCTACTTCCACTGTCTGCCGAGGGGGCGTTGATTGGTGGTGGCACAATTCACAGAAACACATTTTTGAAATGAAAGGGAAGACGATGTACTTAACACTGTAAAATGGTTTACAATAAAGTTTGACATCTTACTACAGCTTTTTTTAAAAAAAAAAGGAAACTATCACTTTTGTGCTGGTTGGTGTGTGTTCTGTGGAGTCGAAACAGCTTAGTGCTGTTGAGAGAATCTCTGCAGGGGGTTGGAAGGTGCCCCCTGGGAAACAGCGGGAGGGGCCTTACCTTGCCTCGTTGCCTCCGGGCAGACGTGGGAACCAAATCTGCTTAGAAAGAACCGAACACACTCTTACCAATTCCACTTCCCTGCTGATGTGAGTAAAAGCTACTCTACATCCCCCCTGGGGAGCAAGGAGTGCTGGGAGATGGAGTGTGAGAAGTAAATGTCCCACATCCTCGTCTCTGAGGCCACAGGACAAGAAGGCAGGTGCCTGCCTGGGCAGAGCCAGCTGAGGGGGCAGCTCCCTCATCCTGGGAGCTGGGCCGGCACACGGCCCTCACAGTCCAGGCCTGCCCTCAGTGCCTCTCGGCCCCCATGTGGAGTCCTGGGTTTATGCCCGAGTCCATGGGAGAACATTCCTCATGTCAGCACTTGTCTCAGATGGAGCCTGGCAGTCTTCGCATTGGCCTCCTGGGGTCAGGACCAGGCAGGGGGGATATGGTGGGGTTTGAGGTGTGACAGCAGTGGAATAGCATTCAGGATAACCAGATGTCAGTGCCCTGGTTGGGTTGGTCTGCACAGAGCCTTTGAGGATAAAGATAATCTCACATGTGCTGCCCACGCCCACCCCAGGCTTAAGGTCCTGCCGGGGGTCTTCCCTGCAAGGATAGGGGTTTTAGAAGCCAGCAGTGGAGAACTAAGTGACCTTCAAGGGAGCCCTTTGCCTGTCCCTCTCTACAGCTCAATACCTGCAAAGGTCTTCACTTTCTCCCCCCACCGCGGGCTTTCAGCATCCTCAGTGTCCTCAGGCCTCATGACCTTATATCAGTCGGAGGTTCAGTGCTGTTTCCTGTAATCAGCTCACCTCTACACAAAGCACGGTTTCCTCCTGGTCCTTCTGGGCACTTCACCCCCTGCTTTCTTCGTCCCTTTGCTAAATGCACACTGGCAGTGAGACAGGGGACAGTGGCATCGGCACCCAGCACGGATGGAGAGTGCCCCAGGCTTCCCCTGGCTGCAGTCTCCACCTGTGAACCAGGGGTACCCGGTGCTCTGAGTCCACCATGAGGGCCCAGGGAGCTTGCAGTGAGCAAGGCTCGAGAGAGGCAGACACAGGAAGCCCCCGCCCTGCTCCTGGGCAGGATGGGAAAGTCTCTTTCCCCTGGAACCCAGGGAAGGGGTAGAAGAGAAAAACAAGTTCAGTGTAGTCCATCCTGGCCCCAGACCCTCCCTCAGGGACACCCCACACTGGGACGGACTGTTGCAGATGGACAGCTTCTACTGCCACACGCACATTCCAGGACCTACATTCATAAACACACGAGTCACTGCCCGTCCCAGCACCTCCCACTTGAAAGTAGAGCAGCTGTGTCACCAGCGCTCAGCCTCCTGGGCAGAAGTGCTCAGTGAGCCCCTAACATCTCCGAGAATAAACGCTGAAGCCAGTGGCCGTGTGGACCTGAATCATAAGGAAGCCTGTCGGAGCAGGGGGAGTGACTTCCCAGGACTGGCAGGCGGGCTATATAAGCTCCAGAGGGCTGGACGCCGCTCAGGTCTCCCCCACCAGCACCTGCCCGCCAGAGAAGCGCCTTCGGAGCAGCTCTCCCACAGCACCCACCATGTCCCAGGTAGGGGCCCAGCACGGGTTGGGGGTGGGTGGATAGCTGGACACTGTGTCTCGAGCTGAGTTCCAAGCATAAACAGAGGGCTTGGCCGGGAGAACGCTCCACCCAGCTCACCCCGGCAGACCCGTGTGTAGCTTGGGTTTAGTGGCAGCCCGTGGCTGGTCGGGAGGGCCGGAGGAGCTGTGTGTGCTTCACCATCTCTGTGTGTGCCTCTGTTGAGGGAGCTGCCTGTGTGACTTGGTGTGTGCGTTTGTAGCTGTGTGTGTGTGTGTGTACGTGTGTGAGGTGTCCATGCCCTGTGTCTCCAGCAGGATGTATCCTTATGTAGGGCTGTGTGGCCCAGGGTCCCAGCCTAGGCTCAGGGACCAGGAAGCCTTTGCCCCTGCCTCTAGGGCTTAGGAAGCAGTAAGGCCTCAGACTCCTGGGCACCTGGGGTCGAGGGGGAGAGTGGGCCCTGAGTCCAGGTATCCCAGCTCTGGAGGGACAGAGACCAGCCTGCTAAGGGGAGGGTTGTCCTTACTGCCTGCTGCACAGGCAGATGCTGACTTTGGACTGTGACTTCATGAGCATCTGATTCCTCTACCACATTCCACCCCAAAGCACACGAGATAAATCCTGGCAATTTGGGAGGAGAGCAGAAATATCTAAGGGACCCCCACTACCACCCAGAGAGCAGGTCTCAGTATTCACCAAAAGTCTTATAATTCAACCTCAAAGCTACTCCCTTTCCCCCTTGCCCATTGTACCCAAGCTTGAGCTTGGCCAGCAGACAGAGTGAGGCCACAGCATCACAGCTCCCAGTCTGGAAAGGTCAGAGGGACTCGGGTGAGGGGTAATGTATACAGGGTAATGTATAGTCAGGAAGGCTTCCTGGAAGAAGGGGGCCTTGAATTGGCTTGACTTCACTGAGCAGGGAAGAGGGGTCTCAGAGCCGAGGCACAGAGGTGGGAAGGGGGTATCTCAGCCTGAAGGCCTCAGGTTGTAAGATGAAGCTCTGGACTCTCCAAGGCTGGCCCTCAGGAAGCCCCCATCAAGAAGAAGCGCCCCCCTGTGAAGGAGGAGGACCTGAAGGGGGCCCGAGGGAACCTGGCCAAGGACCAGGCCATCAAGTCCAAGACCTACCAGGTCATGCAGGAGTGTGGTGAGTGTTCTCAGGGTGCTGGGGGTGGGGGGTGCAGATGTGTGTCAGCAGTGGGGAGGGAAGGGGTTCTATGGGTTCTTTCTAAGAGTCCAGAGCTTCTGGGCTCAGGGGTTGCTACCCAAAAAAGTGACCTTCCTTCCCGAGGAAGCTGGGCTGGGCCCCTGAGCACACTTGCTCCCGTCCTCCTTGCAGAGCAAGCTGGCGTGGCCGCCCCATCGGTGTTCAGCCGCTCCCGGACCGGCACTGAGACTGTCTTTGAGAAGCCCAAAGCCGGACCCGCCAAGAGTGTCTTCGGCTGAGAGGAGCACACCAGTCCCCCGGCACTGCCAACACCCGAACACAGGAGTCTCCCCAAGATCTCCTTTATGCCAGAACTCACTCGCTCCCTGGCTGGCTCTGGGACTGCCACCCCTCCCCCAAAGCCCTCAGCCTGGGGACTCCCACCAGCACCTGTGAAACACCAATAAAGAGGATGCCTAAGCAGCTCCAGCATTTGGAGAGTGTTGGTTGGTCACTGGCCATGGCCCTGGAGTGCAGGAGAGTGGGTGGCAGTGTGGGGTGTGGGCATATTCTGTACCGTTCATGTCTTTTGGGAGAGTCCTAGAGGGTAATAAGCTGCCATTATGGCCACCACTATGTACTAGACAGAGCCACGGAAGTAGAGATCTGGTGCTGAGCAGTGTGGCTTCGGACCACCTCTCCTCTTCTGAGGCTCAGTTTCCCTTTGTGTGTAACAGCATTGAGCTGGAGCCTATTGCATAAAACAGGCCACAGTGACGCTGCTCAGAGGGAAGTGTCGCGGCGGAGGATGGACCCTCGGCAGAAGCCACGGAGATGCTTCCAAGGAGCCAGGGCCCTCACGACTCCCTCCCCCTGCACCCATGTACCACTGCCTTGCTATCTTGTATCCCTCAAAAGACAAAGCCACATCAAGGCTCCTGTGGCCAGTGGCAGTCTGCTTCCTGAGCTATGTACCCCCAAACTCAGGACGAGCCCCCCCATGCCACTCCCACAGCTCAGGCAGAGCTGTGAGAGCACGGGGTTCTGGGCTCGTGTGAGATCCTTTACTCTTCATGCCGGTGTCCCCTGTGTGCACAGAGCTTTCAGATTCAGGGGACTCCAGAGGCTTGTCCAGCTGTGACAGCAAGACCACAGACAGTCCAGGGCCAAGCTACCAGGGCCTGGGTCCACAGAGCCTGGCTCAGGGCTGTGCCAGCAGGGAAGCCCTGCCTGTCCCCTGGGCAGATGGAGCTGCCTGCTCAGAGCCTTTCCCACGTTCCGGGCCAGCCTGGCCTCCTTTTGTAGCTGTTTCTGGGCTGGGCCTGTGTTCCGTGCCCCAGGGAACAGGCCTTCTGTGGGCACAGAGCCCAGGCCTGCTCCTGGGCCCCTTGGGGAGGCTCTTCCCCTGGATTGCTGAAGGATCCGTCTGGATCCTGTTACTTACTCACTTTATTGCTGTTTCTTTTAAAAGCATTTCAAATTTATTAAAGGAAAATTAAACAAAGTCATCGGTAATACCCCTGACGCTGGGGCCGCCCCCAGCTGTGGGTCCGGGCTCATGACAAGGGCACTGCCTTTCTGTGCTGACAGATGGGCTTTCTCACATGAGCTGTGGTTCGTGGGCCCCCTTGACGTGACTGGCCTCCACACAGGCCGTCCGCACGTGCACGCCACCACACTACATCGTCCCCTTAGGAGCTCTGTCCTTTCTCTTCTGTTCCACACTTTCCTCTCAGTGAATTCCCATGAGGGAGGGCGCTGGGCCACAAGGTGCAGGTGCCTTGGTGGCTCTCGGTTTGCAACGCCAAAGTGAAGTCTTGTGCAGGGGCCTTGCTGGAGTTGAACTGAAAGTCCTGGTCAGATTAGTGGGGCCTGAACAGTAGCCTGGGAGCACAGGGAGAAAAGGGGTCTCCTGGGCACAGCTGCTCCCAGCCCAGAAATAGGCGGACCCATCCTGTCTGGGCCCCAGCAGATGTTGCCCCACTTGGACACCCCAGGGGGCGCTCTGTGCTTCATTGCCCTACCGCCCAGGCACCCTGACCTGACCTGCAGGCTCCTTGTTACTGGAAGCGCCCCTAGTCCTCTTCCCAGCCATCCCTCCATCCTTCTGTTCCCCCCAGGCTGGACTTACGGAGCATGGGCTGGCTCACTGTTGTATGGCCCAGCCCAACGGAGCTTGTAAGTGGACCAACTGGTGTGGGGTGGAACTTTTAAAAAATATTTCATTTATTTATTTTTAGAGAGAGGGGATGGGAAGGAGAAAGAGTGGGAGAGAAACATCAATGTGTGGTTGCCTCTCATGTGTCCCCTGTGGGGGACCTGGCCTGCAACCCAGGCATGTGCCCTGACTGGGAATCAAACCAGCGACCCTTTGCTTCACAGACCCATGCTCAATCCACTGAGCTGCACCAGCCAGGGCAGTTTCTAGAACTTTGAGATGGGATGCCAATACCCAGTTCCCACCTGAGCCTGCCTTTCCCCCATATAGCAGGTCCTCAAATAACGTCGTTTCATTCAACCTCCTTTGGTTATAGTGTTGATAAGGGAAAAAACAGACTTCCTGCTAAGGTCACCATGTGGAGTTTGCACTTCCTCCCCACGTCCTTGCAGGTTTTCTCTGGGTCCGCCGGTTTCTCCCGCACCCCGAAGGTGTGCATGCGAGGTGAACTGGCATGTCTGCGTTGTCGCAGCCTAGCGTGGGTGTGTGTGAGTGCGACCTTCCACAGAAGGCTGTGCTGTCCAGGTTGGGGTCCCACCCTGTGCCCTGGAGGCTCTAGCTGCCTGCAACTCTGAACAAGCAAGTTGGAAAAGCATGATTTTACTTGTTTTTATTAATCTTTCTCAAATATATGTATAGCTCATATTTATTTCAGTGTTTAATATTAGGCGTGTTTGGGGTTTTTACTTGGAAGTTTGGCGATGTTTTTGTGACCAGCAACATGCTGTAGGAACTGAATTCATTTGTATCGATTAGCCTCAGGTAAAATATACATCCTTTCACTTAAAACTGCAGTTTCCAAGAACTATCGATGATGACACTGAGGACTTACTGTGCGTGTTCCTGTCCCCAGCCAAGGTCCACAGGACATTTGCAGTTTGCCTGCTTATCTGAGGCCACTGCAAGTTTTGGCTTGTAGATCCCGATTTCCCAGAACCTGCCCCCAAAGGGGCGGAGCAGCAAGCAAGTTACTAATTCATTCCCCACTTTCTCTCCAGTTCAGAAGCAGCCTGCCAGGCACTGGAGCCAAAATGAAGACTCCAGCCTCTGCTCACGCCTGTGGCGTCGTGCTGGTCCTGCTCTCACTGCTGGCTGTCCTCCAGACCACCTCTGCCCAAAAGGTAGCGGGGGCCACGGGCACCTGCGTGTGCACCTGAGTGTGAGTGATGTGAGCTAGAGCCTGAGGTGCAGGAGAGCCTGTGTGTGAGTAAGAGAGCGTCAGCACAAAGGGGCCAGTGTGTGTGTGAAGGAAGTGGCGCTGACCACCCAGCCGGCACGGCCCCGGGGCTTTGTGGACACTCTGCCACCCCCTAGAAGGGGTGGCCCTATTCCCACGTTCCAGGCAAGGAATGGCAGTGCAGCAATTGCCCCCGGATGCCTGGCAGTGGGTGGGCTGGGGTAGGTGAGAGTGGGCCTTACCTCTGCCTAGCAGGGCGACCTCAGTGAAGTTGTGCTTCCTCTGTGTCACTTTCCTCATCTGTGCAACAGGGTGATAATAGGATCTGTTGGAAAGTTGTTGGGAAAAGAAACCTGTAACACTGTCAAGTGCAGTGCCTGGCACCGAGAGACGCTCATACGTGTATACAAGCCACTCGGCCAGTCACCCACCTCCGTGCTAAGCTACGTGTGCGGGTGGACAGAGCTGCATGTGCACAAGGGTGCCACGTGCAGGCAGGCAGTGTGTAAGGCTCCTCGTGTGTGCACGTGGGAACCTTAGACCTGGGTTGAAGAACATGTGCCTGGGTCAGTGACCTGTGGGGATAGGCGGGGCCACTAGGGAGGGCCCGGGGCTACAGGGAAAGTGGGTAAAAAGATTCCCAGCTTTTAGAGACTGGACCCTCGATACCTCCAGATTCTCCCAGCTCCTGTAGGCCCCTTATGGGAGACAGGAAGTTAAGACCATCAGCTTCCTGATCCCACCAGGGCCAGGCTAAGTGAGAGTCCCCTCTCAGACTCACTGGGGCTGGAGCTCAGCCACCCACTGCGTGTTGACTGACCAGTCCCTGCCCCATGGTGCTGTAGGGTGGGGAGTGAACCACACGGCTGTCTCTTATTTGAGAGGAGGATTCACGTATGAAATGCCCCAGGAGGCTTAGCCTGAGATCTGACCAGTTGCTCAGTCAGCATCGGGGGCCAGGGCTCGGTTTGAGAGCCGGGTCAGGGCCCACTCTTGAAGAGTGCTGCCCTAGGCTGGGCTGGCGCTGAAGCCGTCCCACCCTTCCTCCTTCACCGGTCCAGAATGACATCGACATCTACAGCCTCACTGTGGACTCCAAGGTCTCATCCCGATTTGCCCACACGGTCGTCACCAGCAGGGTGGTCAACAGAGCTGATACTATGCAGGAGGCCGTCTTCCAGATGGAGCTGCCCAAGAAGGCCTTCATCACCAACTTCTCCATGTAGGTGCCTTCCTGCCCCGCTCCTGTTGCCTCTCCCCCACCCAGCACTGCCACCCCGCCCCCTCAGGAGAAAAGGCCTCATCCTGATGTGAGGTGTGTGCCCTCCACCTGCAGGCACTGCAGGAAACCAGAGGCCCTCCTCAGGAACTTCGTGCACCCTCAGAGGGGTTTCCACCTGCCCCTCCACTCCCACTCCCTCCAGCCCTTCAGCTCTCCGTCCGTCCCTCCCTCACTCCACCCTTCCCTGCATCCATCTCTCCCTGCCTCCACCCCTCCATCCCTCCCTCCCTCTGTCCTTCCCTTCACACCTCCTTCCGATTATTCCTCCCTCTTTTCATGCCTCTCATCTTCCATCCCTCTCTCCATCCATTCTTCTGTCATTCCTAAGTGCTGCCCAGGTGGCAGGCGGAGAACCACAGCATTTTTGTGTCTTTTGCTTTGAGGAGCATAGACTTGGGGCATCCTCAGCCAGGCCCAGGCCAGAGGGAGTCACCAAAAATCAGATCCCAGCTGAAAACACAGAAAATGTCCTAGCCCCTGGGCCGCCTCACAAAGTAGCGACACCTCAAGGTGTGGGACCTCCTTACCACGGGACGCTCTAAGCCATGCTGGCCCCCCACCCCCAACTGGGATGCTGCAGAAAGGGCATGTCTGCTGTGGGTCAGAGGCCACACTGGGAGGCCCCTGGGGTTTCTGTGGACTCTGTGAGCTGAGGGTGATCCTCACCTCGTCCTTTACCGTCCTCCCCCACCCTTCCCGGCCCAGTTTTGCAATGTTTGCTAAACATGAAAACTCTTGTCTGTCCCCTTTCTCACAGGAGAGGCAATGAGGAGAGGCTAGAGGGAGGCTGATCCCTGAGGCTCATGGAGGGTGATGGGTGAAGCAGAGACCGAGCCTTTCTCAGGCTGGGTCCTCAGTGTACCCTAGGACCTCTGAAAAACTGCTGTGAGGGCCGGTGCCTGTGGTTTGCTCCTCCCTCTCACTGCCTCTGCACAGAGCCAGGCCCGTGCACCATGAGCCTCTGAGCCTCGCAGGCTGCTCCTGGCCCTGTACCCTGGGGGCCAAGGCCACCAGGTGGCGAGGCTCCAGGCCTGGCGCATCTGCTGAGAGCCCAGGACTTGCACCCCTCTCTGGGCCCAAATCCTATTGCCGCATGAGATAGGGAAATAGGGGGCAGGGTGCCCTGCTGCCTGACCTGGCTGGGACCCCAGCTAGGTATCTGGGAGGAGAAGCCCTACAGCCCATGCGCCAGCCCTGTTCCTAGCCCAGAGTGAAAGTATGACCAGGAAGGTCCGTGTGGTGGGAGGCAGAACATTTTGCCATGATGTCCTGGCTGCCCTGCCCCACCTGCCCCCTCCCACTCCCACTTTTTCATGATACCCCCGGATGGAGCAGGCTTGTGTTTGCCTGCCACATCCCTACTCACCCCACAGGAGGTTCTAGGAGAGTCATTTTCTCCCCAGAGGAACAGACTGCGCAGTCCTCTCGGTCCCAAAGAACAGCCACTAGGATAGTGTCCACAACCCTAGGAGTCCCTCCCAACAGTTGTCCAAAACCTACTTTCCCAGAGGCCACCCCACCTGCAGAGTACCCTGCCCTGGGCAGGTGAGAAGAGGGTTCAGAGCCTCTCAGCCCTGTGTCTCCCACTGGCCTGGGAGCCTGGCATCTCCTTGCTCCTCAGTCTGCCCCACACTGCTGGACACAGGGCTGGGTGCAAACCAGCTCAGAAGGCTCTTGCTGGTGACTGGCTGGTTCCTCTGGGAACAGTCTATGAGGTGGAAGGGGCAAGTGGAGTGTGGGGCCAGACTGGAAGGGAGAAGGGAGGCCAGGACTCAGCTGCGCCCTGCCTCCTCTGCAACCTCCCCTGTCCGTTCCGTTAAGCTAATGTTCCCTTACACTGTCCGTGCCTCAGGGTAGATGGAGGCCTGCCATACCTTGCAGAGGCCATTGCCCTTACCCAGGATCCTGTACAGAGTCTTGTACACAGTAGGTGCATAATAAATGGGTGGGGTCCAGCAGAAGTAGGGGTCACTCTATCAAAAGGCACACCAAGTCCCAGAGAGGGTCCCTGGAGGCGGTGGGATTGGAGTGGGCCACCCCCACCAGGCTCTCGACAGCACACACCCTCCTGCCCCAGGATCATCGATGGTGTGGCCTACCCAGGAAACATCAAGGAGAAGGACGCAGCCCAGGAGCAGTACAGTGCTGCTGTGGCCAGGGGAGAGAGCGCCGGCCTCGTCAAGTGAGCCCAAGGGGGTGGCGCCGTTGAGGGTGGGGCAGAAGCTGCTCCTGCCTTCGGCCCTTCGGTCCTGTTGCTCCCCCGCTCCCCATTGTTCATACCCCACCTAGTCTAGAGGGGCAGACTCGATGCCCCTCTCCTGCAGGGCCACCGGGAGAAAGATGGAGCAGTTCCAGGTATCAGTCAGTGTGGCTCCTGCTGCCAAGGTCACCTTTGAGCTGGTGTATGAGGAGCTGCTCAAGCGCCATCTAGGAGTGTACGAGCTGCTGCTGAAAGTCCGGCCCCAGCAGCTAGTCAAGCACCTGCAGGTACCTGCTGCTGCCTCCTCCCAGGAGCCCCCCTAATGACCCCCGCGCTGCCGAGGGCAGTCCCTTCCTCCTTCCCCCCTCCCCGGCCTCCTGCTAGGCCCAGCCCTGGCTCCTAGCTCTCCCACTTCTTGCCTCCAGATGGACATTCACATCTTTGAGCCTCAGGGGATCAGCTTTCTGGAGACAGAGAGCACCTTCATGACCAGTGCACTGGCGAACGCTCTTACCACCTCACAGAACCAGACCAAGGTGGGCCTGCCACAGTTGGCCACTGAGGGCGCTGCGGGGCCTGTCTTCAGGCCGGCCCTGTGAGCATGAATTTCCAGAGAGTGAGACAAATGGGTAGAACCTCTAAGCTGGGTGGACTTCTGAGGTCTCTGAGTCTGTGCTGATATGAGGCAGACGGCGAGGGCAAGGCTTAAAGAAGGGGGACAGGTGCTGGTTTGAACCCTGAGATCAGGGGACAGGGACATGGAGAGGACACTGATGAGAGGGTCGGAGGACCAGGGGGAGGGGAGGGGGCAGCTGGATCGTGCATACCCTGAGCCCAGCCTCTGTTTGCAGGCTCCAGGAGCAGGGGTCTCCCCTGGCACACGCCTGCCAGGCTGAGGCAGTCTATCTGACAGCTCAGCCTAAGAGTTCCTGGGGTCGGACCCAAGGCCACATCCTGGAATTCTCACTTCAGATGGGGTGAAGGGTGTTGCTGACGTGGCCTCACTGCTCCTCCCAACTTTAGCCTCATCGTTTCTCCAGGCTCACATCCGGTTCAAGCCGACAGTCTCCCAGCAGCAGAAGTCCACTGAGCAACAGGACACCGTTGTGGATGGCAGCTTCATTGTCCGCTATGATGTGAACCGGACCCTCTCTGGGAGTTCCATTCAGGCGCGTGGGCTCCAGAGAGTAGAGTAACTGGGAAATTCATCCCTTCTCAAGAGTCTGAGCCTGGGTGTTCTAGAAGAAAAGGCAAACAAACAAACAAACAAAAAAAAAACTCCTGCTAATCGGTGTGCACCCCAGGGGCAAGACAGACAGAAAATAAGCAGTGTAGTTTTACTGTCCCTGAAAAAATTCCCTTTCAGAGGCAAAAAGTTTCACCTCTACTGAAGAACTGCGCTGCAGGGTTTCCCTTCTTGCCTTGACTGTCAGGAGGCTCACAGATTTGTTTTTATGCTCAATTGAGATAGCTTCATCCACAGAAATTCTGGCATCATTGTGCTGCTCCTTTACTCTTTTGATGGGCCCTGTCTTTGGAGTCTTAATGCTTTTGATGGATCTCAGGCTTATTATATGTGAATGTTTTAGTATAAATTGCCTCAGATATTCGGACAAATAGGAGGTAAAGTGGAGGTAGATTTCTGGTGGGCCATGCATGTGTAGGAAAGCCTTCAGCAAGAGAATGGCCTAGCAGATGGGGAGGACTCGGGGAGATGAGCAGTGGGACAGAGACGGAGGGGCTTAAAGAGGAGAGCGTGGAGACCCACGGACTTGGGAAAAGGACTGCGGGCAGGGGTAGGGCAGGGCAGGACTGCAGCTCCCGTCACCTGGGTGCATCTCCCTCTGGTCACAGATCGAGAATGGCTACTTCGTGCATTACTTTGCTCCTGTGGGCTTGTCCACAATGCCCAAGAATGTGATCTTTGTCATTGACAAGAGCGGCTCCATGAAGGGCAAGAAAATCCAACAGGTGGGTCCAGCAGGCCAGGGCGAGGCCCTGAAAACTCTCAGATGCCTCACACTATTAGCTCTGGTCCAGCAGGCAGACCTTCCCTCCTCCATCTTCCTGATTAGGGGGCTCCCAAGGGTCAAGGTTGGTCAGAGCATGGGGCTCGTCCTGCCTCTAGAGCATTCACCATGTCCCCGCCCCAGGTACGGGCCTGGGAGTTCTGCTGAAGGGCACATGAATCCCCAACGAGACCCCTGTGAGACACTCACTTTGTCCTCCCTTCCCCCGACCAGACCCGGGAGGCCCTAATTAAGATCCTTGATGACCTCAGCCCCAAAGATCAGTTCAACCTCATCAGCTTCAGCGGGGAAGCAACCCAGTGGAAGCCATCGCTGGTGCAAGCTTCGGCCGATAATGTGAAGGCAGCCAAGGACTACGCTGCCGACATCCAAGCCCAGGGAGGTGCGCACCACTGCAGCCCTGCAGGGTGGGGGCTTCTGGGCACTGAGCCCCTCCTGGGAGCTATCCTGAGATTGTGTGCCCCTCAGGGACCAATATCAACGATGCAATGCTGATGGCCATACAGCTGCTGGAGAAAGCCAACCAGGAGGAGCTGCTGCCCGCAGGGAGCATTCCCCTCATCATCCTCCTCACTGACGGGGACCCCACTGTGGGTGAGGGCATTGCCAGCAACTCCAGGGCACACTGCCCAGAGAGGGCAGCTGGGCCTCCATCCTGGCTTGCTGTTGGACCTGTAGAAGGGAGGGGTTCCCTGAGGCCCCTCTGGTTCTGCGATTCCAAAAACATCCCTTGAGCAAATCTGTTTTCTCACCTGTGTCCCAAACCCTGCATCCAGGGGTGACTGACCCCACGGAGATCCAGAAGAACGTGCAGGATGCCATAGGTGGCCAGTACAGCCTCTTCTGCCTGGGCTTCGGCTTCGACGTCAGCTACGCCTTCCTGGAGAAGCTGGCGCTGGACAACGGCGGCCTGGCCCGGCGCATCTACGAGGACTCGGACTCCGCCCTGCAGTTGCAGGTGCCAGCTTGCCCCTGGGGGCTGCGTGAGGGAGGGATGACTCCGAGAGGCGGGCAGCTCCATCCGGCCCTCGTGACACCACCGCCTCCGACCCTGCAGGACTTCTACCAGGAAGTGGCCAACCCACTGATGACAGCAGTGACCTTTGAGTACCCAAGCAACTCTGTGGAGGAGGTCACCCAGGACAACTTCCGGCTGCTCTTCAAGGGCTCCGAGATGGTGGTAGCCGGGAAACTCCGGGGCCAGAGTCCTGATGTGCTCTCAGCCAAAGTCCACGGGCAGCAGGTGGGTGTGGCCAGTCATCCTGGAGGGGAAGAGCGGCTGGAGCAAGCATTTGGAGGGGCTGGGTTCAAACCCCAGCCCTGCCAGGCTCCTCTGGCTGGCCTTGAGCGAGTTCCAAACTGGCCCCTGTCACTTGTGGATGACATCAGGCTCCACTACATGGGCTGGGTGGAGGTGGAGAGTTGATGAAATAACGCTGTGATTCCCCTGAGAGTGCCTGTGCTTGCCTGCACATGGTAGGTGCTCCGTCGTCCATGTGTCCCTGCGGTGCTGGGGGCGCAGGGTGCTGGGCATCCCCTCTGTCCCTACGCCAGCCCTCGGGGGCTACAGTCAGTCTGGGGGTGCTGTTCCCTCTTCACAGAGGAGCAGACTGAGGTCCGACTTTTCCAGGTGGCACTGCAGCGGGGCAAGACCCCGGCTCACCTCACAGTGCCCTGCCCTTGTCTCGTCCTCCCTGCCTGTGCAGGGGAGGACGGGGGGAGACCCCTCATCCCACAAAGAGAAACTCAGCGCTTGCTCTGCTCCAGATCCTTCCGCAGGCCCTGGGGAAACTGCTCTGGTGGGAGAAACAGTGTGGGTGAATCGCTGTACTAACAGGGACCTGCAGGTTGTGTGTCCCTGCAGATGAACTTGGGGAGTCAGGAGCGGCACAGGCGACCCAGCCTGGCCTGGGGAGTCAGAGAGGGCTTCCTGGAGGAGGCTTAGCTGAGACTGTGGGATGAGTAGGATGTGGCAGAGGCCAGATGGGGAAGTGATGGAGAAATCTCTCAGGCTTTCGTGGCAGGCAGGCAGGCAGTCTGTGTGGGGAGAACAACAGGTGGACAGGGCCCAGGCGGGCATGGGGGGCCCAGGGCCAAGTCTCAGAAGTAGCCAAGTGTCACGATGAGCAGTGCATGCAGGGTGACCAGCCTGCCTGGCTTCAAGCCCCGCTCTGCCCCGTCCTGGTGGGGAGTTACCTACTCCCTGTGTCTCAGTTTCCTCCTGTGTGAAAATGAGGATTGGTCTCTCTGCCCACCTTGTAAGGCTGCTATGGGGGTCATGGCTGGCCCCGTGTAGGCGTCCCATACATGTGAGCTGCTGGAGTCACCCTGTAGGCCAGGGGTTCCCGAAGTGTGGCACCCACCGTGACTAGGGGGAGTCACAACATGTCTTTGTTTTAGTAATTACACACTTATTTTAATGTGTCTTCTGAAAACTACAACTCAAATCTCAGACCTAACGTTTCACAGGTATTGCTTGGGAGAAAGCCAAGTAAGGAGTGTTAGTCTATTTAAAGTCTATTTAAGATCTATTTATCAAATAAATAGCTGTACATGTGGATAGGACAACATTTGTGCAGGTGGCCTGCACGTGACAAGGTTTAGGAGGTCTGGTTCAGGTGAGAGACAGAGGAGACTGGGCCCAGCAGCAGGGACAGGACTGGTCCCCACTGGAAAGGTCTGTAGCCACTGTAGGGGTTGTGACAAGACCAGGCTGTGGCCCCTGTGCCCCAGACCCCATTTCCCAGGGGGCCGGCCAGGTCAGCCTGACCCCAAAAGGCCCCACCCTGGGGCAAGGAGCAGCAGTCCACCCAGAACTTGGGCACACACCTCGCCGTCACCACTGCATGGTGCCCAGTCCCAGCAGAGGGCACCAACTTGGTTGAGGGGACAGCTTATTGGAGTAGATGGGACCCCAGATCCTGTCAGGGCTACGACACCTGAGTTCTCTTCCCAGCCCTGCCTCTGCCTGCTGGAGAAGGCACTCCCCTTTCTGTCCCCAGGTCTCCACCTTTGGGGTGGGGGCAGGCTGTGTCTGGGGACCCTTTCTGCTCCAAACTGTGCTTGCTGCTGTTCCTGTGCTGGCCTGGGTCCCGGCCCCGCCTTCGTCTTTGTTCCTCCCCAAAGCTCCACCTGATCTGAGCCCCAGCCCTCCCTGTGCCCCTGACAGGTGGTACCTGCAATACTTTCTGCCTTTTCTCTCCACTGCCTTCTCATCCTTGGGGACCCTGTGGCTGAGCCTCTCAGACCCTAAACTCCCTCCCTATTCCCCACTCCCCTGGAAGGAAGTGTGGTCCTCACAGCCAGTGCATGGGCCCTGCCCCAGCTCCAACCAGCTTTCTCAGGGAAGTGTTCTGAGGCACCAGGCCAGGTGCGCACGCCAGGCCCTCATGCGCCAGTCCTGGCGGGCTCCTCTTTCCAGAGCATGCAGAACATCACCTTCCAAACGGAGTCCAGGGTGGCAGAGCAGGAGGAGGAGTTCCGGAGCCCCAAGTACATCTTCCACGGCTTCATGGAGAGACTCTGGGCATACCTGACCATCCAGCAACTGCTAGAGCAAATGTGGGTGACCTGCACCCCCAAGGGCCCCCTGGGGTGGCTACACACAGCCTCAGGTCCTGCCGGAGCTCCTCACGGGCAGTGCGGCCCAGCTGGTGTGGGGCATCTCCCAGCCATGCAGACAGGGCCCATGGTGCTGTGTCTGAGCTCCACACTCACTGCCCCAGCCAAGCATGTGGACTCCTGCCGAGCCTCTCATGCTCTCCTCCCACAGGGTTTCCGCGTCGGACGCTGATAAGCAGGTTCTCAAGACCCAAGCTCTGGGCTTGTCGCTCAACTACAGCTTTGTTACCCCCCTCACGTCCATGGTGATCACCAAACCTGAAGGCCAAGAACAGTCTCAAGTTGCTGAGAAGCCTGTGGAAAATGGTGTGTGTGGGAGTAGGCTCCTAGCCTCTGGGGGGCCCAGACCTCTGACCCAGTGTTCTCCCCACCCCCTCCCAACATCCCAACAAAGATCCTAACCCTGCTGCCGGCTCCCAGGACCCCCAGGAGATGCATCCCATTTCACTGTTGAGGAAACTGAGGCCAGTCCCCCAACCTTTCCAAGCTCCCTGCAGCTATGTAGTGCTGGGGTTGGGAAGCAAGGTTAAATATAAGCATTTTGAATGTATCAAAAAAAAAAGCAATTGTGTATCTCTCTCCTCCCCCCCCCGCCCCCGCCTTTCTCCATCTCCTCCTCCATCTCGCTCCCTCTCCCTTTCTTTTTGTTTTATCTAGAAAACAGTCACCGGAATGTTCCTGCAGGTAAGGGCCTATTACCCTCAAAGGCTGGCCTACGTGACCGTTGGCTGATGAGGGCCAAGGACAACAGTACCACAAAGTCACCGGCCAGGGCCTCTCCAGCCCTGCCCCACTAAGAGGGGCGGTCATCGGCCCAGCACACTGGTGCCTGTAGTCACCTGTTCATTCAGATACTGGCTGTCCTGGGCATGAGGGGCACAGTCCCCTTCCGGCTGGATGCACACGCAGGTCTCTTTGATTTCCAGGTCACGCTGTCTTCCGATTTCATTCCTTGGGACACAGAGGGCCCAGACTACCAGGTAGCAAAAGAGGAGAGGGAGGGAAAGGGAGACGGACAGAACTTTGACCCTTGTCACAGACTGGTCTCTGTCCTAACTGTTGGGGGAGAGTGACTGGCTTAGCTCACCTGGCTGGTGGCAGGGCTGGGACTCCAGTGCAGGTGTGTCTGATTAGGAGGCAGCTACGCAGAAGAGTCCACTTTTACAGCTTTGCATTTCTCCTGACCATGGAGGGGCTCTCAGAGTACTAGGTGTGGGGAAGGGGGCCACTTGCCCTTTGACGTCCTTCTCCTGGGGTGGCCCCAGAGCCTTGGCGGTGGGGACCCATGACACTGCTTGACAGAGACTGCAGGTTGTCAACTTTTCTAAAGCTGGAGTTTCCAGGATGCCACCTCGCTTGCCGAAATTGAGAGACCCTGGACCTGTTGCTCACCATCATTTTTATATTCCCCCTCATGATGGCTTGGATTTGAGCCTGCGCAGCCTGTCAGGTGAGCCTCTCTCCGACCCTGGGGGTCCTCGCTTCCTCGAGGCAGTAGTGAAACCCGCCTGCAGCGCTGAGTGAGAGGAAGCGCTGGGCCCGGGCCCAGGCCCAGGCCAGGGAGAGCGGCTGCGGGACATGACATTCAGTAACGTGGCCTGTATTTTCACTGAATCGGATTGGTTACATTCTGGAGGCTGGCTCAAGATGGAACCTTCTGGAAAGGGAAGGCTTCCTTCATTCCCAAAGCCATTAGCGGTCCCATGAGCTGTTTCTGATCTCCAAATCTGGACTCAGACACAGCCACAAAGCCAGGCTGGACCTTGTCTGCTCAGTGCTTGTCCTGATAGTGTGCACTTCTGTGGAAAATCTCTTTGCTAAGGTTCTCCTAGGCTGGGTGCGTGGGGGGCAGGGGCAGCTGGGCTGGAGCTTGGTGGTGGCAGGTGGCAGTGATGGCCGGAGGGCATGCTGATCCCTCTGAATCCTGAGTGCCTTCTTCCTTTCTGTTCCTTGCTGCACCTGTGCTAGTGCCTGCCTTCGCAGATCCTGTTGGAGACATGTATGATGATGGCTTGGATTTAAATAGCAAAGGTAGCTCCCAGACCAGAGTCCCTGCAACACACTATGGCCCCATAGCAGAAAGACACTGGGACGGAGAGCCCTGGTATATCCACGAACCTGTTAGATGCGTTTCTTAAGGTCGGAGAGCAGACAGAACCCTGGCTATACCCATCCACTGCTCCGTCCTCAGCTCCCCTGCCCCCAGTGCCCCCGGAAGGGGAGCTGAAACCCAGACCTTTTCTTCTTTCAGAAACACATCCAATAGCCCGATTACCAGGTAAGTTACTATCCCCCCTCAACCCCCCTTCCCATGCCTGCCCCCCAGCTCACTCTGCCTGTCCCAGGACCCTCATCTGCTGTCCCAGACTTGATCCAGGCTCCTACGGTCATCCTGCCACTGCCGGGGCAGAGCACGGACCGGCTCTGTGTGGATATCAAGCACACTCAGGGGCTAATGAACCTGTTCTCGGACCCTGACCAAGGTGAGACCCTGAGCAGTCATCCACCCAGAGAAACCCAGATGTACCACCCAGCCCCGACTCACCACCCTGGAGATGACACCAGGACACCTGCCCATGGAGGCACACGTGCCCCGCACGGGCCTGTCCCAGGTCACGGCGTGGTCATGCCCCTGAGCACCGACACCTTCGCTCATACATCCTCCCCACAAACCTTACACTGGGTGCCACATGTGTGTCCACCTGGGTGGCCTGGCACTTCAGGTGACCAGCTATGGGCTTGCCCCTAGGCATGGCCATACTTCAGGGGCAGAGAGATGGACCTGGGTGAAGACAAGCACAGCGGCCTGTGGTCAAGGCCTAGAGCACTGTAGAGACAAGCTCAGAGGAGGAGACAAGAGCTGTTTGAGGGTCAGGGCAGGCTACACAGGGTCACACAGGAGTGACTGGGCTTTGGCAGACAAGTGGGGTCCACCAGGAAGAGGAAGAGGTAGGTGGAAACCCAGAGCCCTAAAAGGTCATGGTGGGACAGTAGAGAGTGTGTGGAGGAGGTGAAAAGTAGCGGGTGGGGGTGTGCTGACCAGATGGCTTCCCAGCCCCAGAAGGGTCTTCCTGGTCACACTGAGGTATCATGTCAGATGTGGGGACGTGGAGCGCTGAGAGATGCTCACATTTGGTCCCCCACTCCCGCACGCCATGCTGGGCTGAGTCCATTGGCTCCCTGAGCCGGTACTGATTTCCCATCTTGCTCCCGGTCAGGGCATCTAGCTCAAGGCCAGGCATACTGCAGGGGCTTTAAAATGTTAATTCACTTCAGGCAAGATCTCCCTCCTGAGAGGGCTTATCTGACGGCTCCCTGAGGATGTGGGGCCCTCCCAAAGTCAAATGAAACCAAGGGATGAGAGAAAAAACCATGGAAACCAGGCTCCAGTGCAAAGACATGGTGGGGGGGTGGGGAAGGGCCCTGAGGGAGGGAGTTAGGGAAGGACTGTTCAGGGGGACATAATCAGGGAGACCTCCTGTTCAGGCCAGTGCCAGTGGGGGCCATGGCTCTGACCTCTGCTCCTGGCTCTCTCAGGGGTTGAGGTGACTGGACAGTATGAGAAGAATAAGGCCCAGTTCTCGTGGATCCAGGTGACCTTCAAGAAACCCCAGCTGCAGGTCCATGCATCCCCTGAGCACGTGGTGGTGACTCGGGACCGAAGAAACACTGCATACAAGTGGAAAGAAACGCTGTTCTCGGTGATGCCTGGGTGAGCCTCAGGCTGGATACCGGCAATGGCCTCTCAGGCTGTGTTAGCTGGTGACAGTACTGAAGGTGGCCTGAGGCCATGGGCCTGGGGATGGAGCGGTGGGGCTGGTCCTGAATCCTCTGCAGTGGGCTGTCCCCCCAGGTCGGGCAGAGAGGTGGAGAGCCTTCCATGCCCCTGGTGCTCCGGGGGGCACCAAGGGGTTGTTCTGGGCAGCTGGCTGCCCTCACACCTAACCCAGGTCACTGTCCCATGTAGGGGACAGTGTGGTTTGGAGCTAGCTCTGCTTCTAGTCCTGTGTGACCCGTGGCAGGCTGCTTAGTCCCTCTTAGCCTCCGTTTCCCCACTCATAACTGGGGAGAATCACCCCATGCCTGAGTCAGAGATGAGGGAATGTGGCCAGGGAGCACTTTCCCCATTAGAAGGGGTGCTGCCCACTGGGCACACCGGAAAGCAGCTGTCCATGCGGCAAGCTAATGCCAACAATAATGGGACGCTGAAAGTCACTGTCTGCCAGGGGAGCGTATGAATGTTATTCTTAGCGCACTCCTGAAGCCTTGGTGAGGGGAGGCACGCCTGTCTGGTGTCCAGCACCAGGCAGCTGGTGGCTAATGGAGGTGGATAGTGACCCCTCCCGGGCGGGGCTGCCCCACCGTAGAGCCTTCCAGAGATAGCTCTCAGCTCTGGAAGTCACGAGGGGGCTGGGGGGAGGCTGAGCCCCGGGCCCTTTCGAAGCTTTGCTCTCCAAGCCCCTGGCCTGTGCTGAGTACGTAGAGCCTCGTCTCTTCCCTCTGACAGCTCTTCAGGAGAGACTGGTTTCCACCTGGCAGGTCAGTGAGCACCCAGAAAATCTGAGGGGCTCACCTGGAAACCCCCAGTTTCATAGACCTTAAATTTCTGATAAATATACAAGGCCTCAGACGTACACACCAGAAGGTAGAATAAACACTTCCTATTAATGGTAGTGATAGAGAGTCCACACACCTTCACAGACCAGAGGAGACATAGGTGAAGAAAAACAGACCACACCTCTTATACCAAATCACGCCAAGACAGTATAAATTCAGTGTAAGTCCATTTAAAATAAACTCAGCGTAACAGCAGAGCCTTATTCAACATGCTTGAAGGAGCCTAGCATTCCCATGGAAAACAAGAAAGTGTAAGAATTTCAAAGATTATTTTAAGTAGAAGAGAAGGGGACAGAATGAGAATAGACTTGCCCTCCTAGACATTAAAACATGCAACAGAGCACTCGTCGTCAAAGGAAAGCGGCAGTGGCCACCAAGGGGACAGAGTGCATGTGCCATATACCCCCCGAGTTACAGAAGACAAATTCGTGAGAAACCAGATCTCGGAAACCCAGAGAGAAGGGAGCTATTGTTTTGTGTTACAAATGCTGGGGTCATCAGATATTGACTAAATTAACTTTGGTCCTGGTTTACTAATGAGAAAACTGAAGCTCAGCATTTTTCATCGACTTCCCAGACAAGGCCACAGAAGGGGTTCCTGAGGACAAGGGGGCAGCCCGGCCACTCCCACCCCAGCTGCCAAGGTCCCCTGGGGGTGGCCCCCTGCCTACCTTCCTCTCAGAAGGCTGCGTTTCCCATAGCCTCCTCCTGATGACCATGAGCGAGGAGGGGCTCCTGCTGCTCAGAAGCCCAGACAAAGTGACCATCGGCCTGCTGTACTGGGACGGCCCCGGGCAGGGCGTCCGGCTCCTTCTGCGGGACACTGACCGCTTCTCCAGTCACGTCAGTGGGACCTTTGGTATGCTGGCCAGGACCCTGGCTCAGGGCATCCTCAGAAACCACCTCTGCCTTCAAACAGGCAGTAACTCACCTGTGTGTGTATCCCTGTCTTCGAGTCTTTAACCCTTGCTGACTCTCCCTTCATCTCTCAGGCCAGTTTTACCAGGGTGTGCTCTGGGCGCCTTCAGAAGCAGCTGATGACGGCAAGCGAACACTGACGGTTCAAGGGCATAACCACCCTGCCACCAGGTGACTCGGTGCCCACAGACCAGGGCCGAGGGCTGGGAGGCTGAGAGCTGGGCCCTGAGGGCCTCTGCCTCCTGCCCTTGCCCAGGAACTAGAGATAGTCAAGGGTAAGGTCAGTGCCTTAGACACACCTGACCCAGCTCTTAGTGCAACCCCACAAAGGATAGTCAGCTCAAAGCCACAGGAAACACACCAGTCAGAGACCACCAGGGTGAGTTGGGGGTCGCGGGAAGTTCTCTGAACATTTGGAGCCCTGGACCCTGGATGCCACACAGAACTGGGTCGCCTGGGGTGACTGGGCCTCGTCAGACTCTTTTGGAGGGAATTCTAAGGGGCCCAAAATTCCACCCTCCATGTTCCTGTCCCCAACTCTCACCCTCTTTTCCCACCACACCTGAGATTTGCTAACTGTCTATCTGTCTGTCCGTCTGTCCCTCTATCCATTCCAGAGAACCCAAGCTGGATTACCAAGAGGGAGCCCCAGGAACAGAGTTTTCCTGCTGGTCTGTGACACTATAGTCCTGATGGGAGGAGCCGCCCGCACTGCCTTCCCACCACACCACGCCGCTCTGTGCGGATGGCTGCCACCCTGTGACCGCGGGGCCACCTGTGGGGCCTGAGCCACGATGTGGAGGGGAGCCCACTTATTACAAATAAAGAAAGGCAGTGTAAGCTGGGGGCGTGCGCATCTGTGGTGCCATCTGGCCAAATCCCGAGGCTGCAGAACCGTGTTCCGAGCACTTAGCATCGTGCAGTGTCAGAATCTTCCACTATAAACCCCTCAAAGGCCTGTGGCCAGTCACCCCCTGAAGAGCTTTCAGTCTAGTCCCTTCATTGTACAAAGTGGGAAAACTAAGATTTAGAGAGATTACACCGCCCCTGTACAGCCCCCAGCATGGGGCCGAGGACAGGAGAACATTCCCTGGGAGCAGAGGTTCAGTCTCGGTCCCTGAAAACCACTTTTGATTCTCCCCGCTTTCCCAAGAGAGTAAATGGGTAGAAGTTCTCAGCAAGTTTTGGGCCCCTTTCCAATGGGATTTCCGACACAATTTGATTTTCACACCTGTGCTCAGGAATGGGCCTGTCTGCTCGCTCCCCTGTAGAGAAGCTAGCATTGGAAGACAGAGGAGATGGAGGTGAGATCCCCGTCCCAGGAAGGAGGCGCATGTTCCCAGGAGCCGCCAGTCCCATGGAGGGTGACCCAGGCCTCCAACTGTAAATCCTCTCCTATCCACGCCCCAGGGTGAGGCACCCCAAAGGCCCCACCCAGTCCCCGCACAGGCACAGCATTCTTAAACACATTCCTAATTACGCCACCTAATTCTTTAAAAAATAACAAGTCTTTGGCTGAGCAGTAAAAAGAGAATAAACCCCAAACCATGAGAATGAGAGGAGACGAGCAAAGCAGGAGGAGAGATAAATCAGTGGTACCAGCACAAAGTTTTGCTCTGAGCTCCCTGGCAGCCAGAGCAAAGCCGAAAATGAGCTCATTTGCTACAGGACGCAAACCAGATCATCAGGGAAAACATTCTTTTCTCAGCTCTTCGAGCGCTACTGGGTGTTGCTGAGTGAGTCTTTCTAGAAGGGTCAGAGGAGAGGCTGGTGGGAAGGGCCCAGCTGAAGGTTTGCCGGGTGCCCAGGGATACGCCGTCTGCCTCTCCATCAAGCCTGGCCAGCTGGCAGGGGTACCGGCCGACTTGCTGTGGGGCAGCCCTGACACACCAAGATGGGCGAGGGGCGCCCGCCTCGCCCCTCCAGGACACCATCACCTGGGCTGGGCTGTGGGATTCGCCCAACGACAGAGGGGTCGAGGGTGACTTTCTGGCCCAGCCAGCGGGGCAGGTGTCTTGTGTGAACGATTGGACTGTGCCTTCATCTGTGCCTTCATCGTGTGGGGTGCTGAGTGCTTTCCAGCACCTGTAGGACGGGCCCTGCTCGGAGTGCTGTGGCTACACCAGGCACCATCACAGACAGTGCCTACTGTGACAGCAGCCACCCAGAGAATGACCAGGTGCCTCGAGGAGTCCGGAGCGAGTCATCTTGCCCTCCCATCAGGGAAGGCTTCCTTAAAGTGGCATGGCGGGGACTGAGTTCTGAGGAGCATACAGAAGTTGGACCAGCAGAAAAGCTGAGCAAGGACACAAGCCTAGAGCCAGGATGCTGCGCACAGCGTTCAGGACAGGGAAGGGAAGCTGCGCCGTGGGTGCGGAGGGAGGGGATGCCGCAGAGGTGGAGAAGCAGGGCCAGGCCGGCATGGACTGTGTGTGCCTTGCCATGGAGCATGACTTCTATCCCGAAAGCCAGGGGAGCTGCCCAGGGAGCCCCCAGGGGCTGCAGACAGGGCCGGGCATGGCCGGAGTGATATGGGGCTGGGGGGAGGACAGTCTGCCTGCATGGAGGGTGTCCCTGACTGTGCTGGGGGAGGAAAAGGGGCAGGTTTGGGCTGGGATTCTCCTCTGCCTTTCTGCCACCCCACGGGACTAGGCTGCCAGCTGGAGGGGCAGGGTGAGGATAGGGACTTCAGAAGGACCAGAAACCATATGATGATCTGTCTTCACACCCTCCATCTGGCAGAAGGCTTCTCCCCATTTCACAGACGTGCGAAAACCGGCCCCAGGATGACTGGTTAAAAGCTATGTGGCTCCTCAGCTGAACCAAGACTGAATGAGTGGCAGGCTTGCCCACTTGAGGATGCCCCTTCCCAGGCCTGGGCCCTTTGCACCGGCCCGGCTTGGACACCTGCTACGTTCGCTCTGGAGCTGGTCTCACGTGGTCCCTCCCAGTGCAGCAAAAGCCTCCAGTGCACAAGTAGCCTCTCCTAGCCCCTGGCAGGGCTTCCTCTGGTGATAAATGTTTCTTCCAGACTGGCCCCCCAATACCCTGTCCAGGACCCCAGGCTGGTGTCCCTAGGAAACCCTAGCCTGGCTTGGGCAGAGGGGTCCCTAGAGTGGGAGGCAGGAAAACACCCTCATGACTCACAGCCAGATCCCATCCCCACCCAACCAACGTTCCTCCCCAGGGTGACTCCAACCCCCTCCAGCCTTGCTGTGCCATCGAACAAAGCTGCCCACTGCGTCCTTCAGTGGGGTACCCTCTGCCCAGCATGCCCTTACCCCCTCAGGCAGAGAGAGCAGCAGAGGCAAAGAATCTGGGGCAGGAGGGGTTCTGTTTGCAGAAATGGAAGCACTCTGTGTGTCTGGAACCCAGAAAGTAGGGGAAGGCGCCTGCTGTGTGGAGCTCATGAGGCTGAGAAGCCACAGGAAGAACTCTGTCTTTGTCCCAAGAGCAATGGGCAGGAGATGCCATTTACAGGGTTTTAGGCAGAGAGCAATGACCGGTTCTGCTCTGTGAAAGCTCTCTCTAGAAGCCGGAGAACCAGGAAGGGGCAGGTCCCATTGTTCAGGCGGGAGAGGCTCCCAGAGCCCCACGTCCAGCAACTGCTCTGACCCTCACCCCACCTGGGACTTGAGACAGTGCAGCAGGTGGTCTTTGTGGGAGGTGATTGGGGGATCCCAGGGATCCCCAGGCCTACTGGAGACAAACTTAAGGCACCCATGGAAACAGGAACTGAGTCACTAAGCTGTGCGCCCCCAGATCCTCACCCAGGATGTCGGGTGCATCTGATGAGCGGATGGGTGATTGGTGGGCCGGTGGATGGCATGCACGTTTAGCTGCAGGTGGTGTCTGCCCTGGAGCACTGTGCTTCTGAGTCACAGAAGGGTCCCTGGGCCTGAAGGTCCTGACAGGAGTTCCGGAGCCCCCTGACTTTTCTTATGGCCCTCTGGGGCTCCGAGTTGCATTCAGCCCTTCCCTCCTTCTCAGAGCCTCTTGACTCCAGGGTCAGTTCTTGATTTTTTTTACTTCCCGAACCACCATACATCTGACTCCCTGGAGTGCTACCCCAACCAGCCTCCTCACTCAGGCCCACTGATGGGAAGGCCCACTGTCTTCCTAGCAGCCAGTCCTTCCTTTGAGCTGCCACAGGACTGGCTGGTGTCCCCGGAGCAGGGCCTGAGGGAGGCACGCAGAGGCTGACAGCAGTCTGGTCTCCACCTTGGCCTTTATTGTTGCTGTCCCCCCTAGGCTCGGCTCTGTGCCCTGTTCCAGGTGCCAGGTGAGCTGGACTGGCCACCTCAGAACAGGTCAGGGACAATGTAGTCACTGTGGACTCCGTCAATCAACCCTTGGCCATTGTTGTGGACAAACCAGCAGGACACTTTGGTGCCATCTCTGACATCCTTGCTGTAGTCTTTCTGGGAGCCCCTGCAGAAAGGAGAGAGATGCAGTGATGCACAGGGTGGGCACGGTGGTGGCCACGCTCGTCGATCTCCTGTCGACAGAGGGAGTAAAGCTGCTAATCCTAGAAGTCCAGAGCTCTTCAGTCAGGAATGAGGTTGCGTAATTACTTCTTCCAGGGGTCCAAGCTTGGCCTTTTTCTGATTTGGAGGGCCCTAAAGGGGGCCGAGATCCCAGAAGGAAATGAGGGCACCCCACAGAAGACAAGAGCCTGCTGGGCCAACATGTGTGGGCAGAGAGGCATCTTTCCTCCTGGCTTGTTACTGGGCAGGGAGAGGATGTCAGATGAGTCCCCTCACCTGGTGACTGTCAGCCGATGGTTCTTCACCACCATTGTGGCCTGCGGCTTTGTGGGGTCGGAGCCTGGGTGGACATCAGACACTTTAAAATTGAAGGGGTGGAAGAATTGTCCTGGGAATAAAAGCATTCATGCTGTCAGCACTTGCCAACACCTCAGGTAACACAGCCACTGGCCTTCCAAGGTCAAGGTCAAGGGTGAATGGGGTGTCTGGGGTGACTAGGATGGCTTTTCACATGGCTTTTCCCTCTGCCCTGTGAACAGCCGGAAGCTTGAACATTCCATACCCAGCAGCCCATGTGTCTGCACTGACATCCGGTGACTGTCCACCACGTAGAAGCCCAGGAAGTCAGTGTGGACAGGATGTTTCTTCCACACCTGGTGCAGAACCACCACAAAGGTCACCCCATCTCCAAAGGAGACCACCATGTTCTTCTTCCTGTTGATCATCACGGACAGCCTAGGAGAGAAGAGGAGGGCAGCAAGGGGCACACTGGCCATGACACCAGGTATCTGAATCAAGGACATCTCGGCAGGGCCTTCCCTGTACATGGCACCTGAGACCACAGACTCCGGTAACTACCTCGGGTATTGAGGAAAAGACACCTCACATGTGCCAATGACATTCCTCTCTGAGTCTGTCCTGGCACCTCTATAAACAGGAGAGGGGACAGTCCTGGGAACTGGGAGGCCCAGGATTGAGTCCCAGCTCACCCACTGGCTTCCTGTGTGACTTTGGGCACGTTCTGCCCCTCTCTGAGCCTCAGTGGGAGTAACACTCCTGTCCTGACCACTAGGTTCTGAGTAATCTACAGGCATAGGAGAGGCTGAAGAGTTGGGGAATGAGTCAGTTCAGCCAGAGAAGATGCAAGTAGGATTATCGTTGTTATCAGATTGCCATGGCCCCCTAAAACTTTCATCCATGCAGCCCTTTGCTCAAGGTCAGCCCTATGATTGGTCCTGAGATACCAATTCTGACAGGGCACCTAGGGGTTGTTTGGGGTCTACCATAGTCACCTTCCCCTGGGCAGGGGCTGATCTCTGAGGCCACCAGTCTCCTCTGTGACTCCTTATGGCTCTACTGTCCTGGGGTCTCTCCAAACCCTTTGGGCCTCCTTAGATCATCAGACCATAGTGCCCCTCAGAGGCCCAGTAGTGGGGCCTTACCCGTCCTGTGTGATCGTGACTGTGTCCAGCCAGCTGAACGTGCTCTGTGCAGCCCCATTCCACAGGGTAATCTTCTCCGGAGTCACCTCAATCCGGAAGTCCATCTGAGCATTAGCAATGCCCAGTTTGCCAAAGTAAGTCTTTCTGGTCTCAGAGTTAGAGCTGTCTCTCTTGTCACCGATGATCTGCCCATTAACTGTGAAGCCTGCCCGAGACACGGCAGGTAAGAGACCAGTGAGATCTCCCAAGTGTGGCTGGCCTTCAGAGGGCGGGCCTTCCCCTCAGCCAGACGCGCTGAGAAGCAGTAGAGGGGAGGTCCCAAGAAGAGAGCAGAACTTTAGAGCTAACGACATCTGTTCCTAGACACTCTTGGGTCACACTGGTGGCTGAGGGTCCACATTGTAGCCCTGCCTCTTGCCTGGACAGGGGAGTAGCATTCAGAGAACAACTATTCCCCAGATATAGGCTGGGCTCAGGGCCAGGCTGCCCTTAATTCTAACCATCTCCCAAACACACTGGCCCCTGGGGGACTTGGTTAGCCTATGGTCCTGGACAGGACTTGGTTAGCTTATGGTCCATCCAGCATGCAATCTGCATATGAAGATGCGTGCCTTATGGGCAGTGATGACTCTGTCCATGTGCCTACCCTGGGCGGGGTCCAGGCCTTCCCAGGAAGAGCCCCTGGCCCTGGCCCACAGCCCCCACCTGTGATGGGGTCCTGAATGAGGCGCAGCACTGTGCCTGGGTCTTCGTCGATGTTGAAGCAGATGGCATCGTCTTTCTCTGGGGCATGGATGATGAAGTGGGGGTCCCCATCCACTGAAGGCACATCAGAGAAAGGCCTGGGTCCTGAGCCTTTCACTGTTCCTGGGGCCTCTCCTCACCCCCTGGCCCCTGTAGGGTGAACTTCTAGACAGGCAGGAGACGCTGGGCCCTGGGTCCTGGGCCCTGAGTCGTGCCCCAGGAGGAACCGGGGAACTCACCATAGTAGGAAGGTGGTGGAGGAGGCTGCTGGTAGCTGTCTGTGGACGCAAAGGCAGAAAGGGATGAATAGAACAAGTGGGCCTGGGGAGGAACCAGGACCCCACCCAGAGTTTGATTCATGCCCCAGGAACAGTGAAAGGGGTTACTTAATTCTAACCCCTTCCCTGATCCCTATTGCTCTCAACACCCAGCCACCCAGCCACCCCTATCTGCTCAAGATCCCACCATCTGCCTGTCCCAGAGAGCTGATTCAGGAGAACTCCCATGGGCCATGCTCTGGGCAGGGGCTGCAGCAGCAGCGTTCACTCACTCAGGTAAACTGTGGAGGGGATCACTGAAAAAAAGAAGCCAGAGGGCAGTCGTGAGTGGAGTCTAGGATGCCCCTCTCCCCAATCCCCGTGCCTCCTGCCTGTCTTGGGGCTACTGGTGTCCAGTGAAACTCCAGCAGTGACAGATAGAGAGCAGGAGTGGGACCCTTAGGCTTAGGCTATGAAAATGTCCTGGGAACTCCTTGCTAGGGCTGGTGGTATTGTGGGTGTTGCTTTAAGGCCAAGGGCATGGCATTTTGGTACGGCTAAAACACAAACCATTAGATGGTCAGCTTCTGTGTCATGAGTAATGCTCACAACAGATATTGTCCTCTACCCTTGAACTCCATCCCACTGCAGGGGGTTGGGGGTGGTGAGGCTCACAGCTGTCTATTGTCCTTGGTAGTAAAACACACACACATACTTATCATGTGCACATACACACCAGCGACTGTATACTTGATAAGGCTGTTCTAGGGCAAAGCTATGACCCCAGTCCAAATGCGCTGCTTGGATAGAACAACCTGTATTAATGGAGGTGAGGCAAGCAGGCAGGCAGGGGCCGGGGAAGCCCCACCTGGTGGTGGTGGGCTTACAGGAGGTGAGGTTCCAATTTTATGATGAGAGAAGCTCAGGGTGCTGTGAATTCCAGCCCAGGCACTGTAACCAGGCTGCCTGGGCCAGAGTTCTGGCTCGGCCACCTGCTGAGAGAGTCCCTGAGCAAAAAGCCTTAACCTCCGTGCCTCAGTTTCCTCACAGCAAAGTGAGAAGCATAAGAGGACTCCCTCAGAGGGCTGCTATAGGGATAATGGAGTGTGAGTGGCTGATGTGGGACATTGCCTGTCTTGCAGGTCACGTAATACTCTCGCACTGTCCCTCTTGGGCAGAGGAAGCAACCCTCAGTCAACTGACAAGGGCCCTGAGGCCCAGAAAGGGCGGAGCCTGGCCCCAGGTTGCTCATGAGTGACAGCAGAGCTGGAACCTGACCCCGGGTGTCCTGAGGGCTCCTTCTGAGGCCGGGCACCCCCAGCATGTTTGGAAAGGCCTCCTTATTCTCTCGGGTCCCCATCCTGGGACACCCATCCATCCCACTGCTGGCTGAAGCTCACCTGTATCCTCAAGCCCTGTGAGGGAGAATAGGAGAAATGTGTTAGAAGCCGCAGACTGCTGGCCAGTGCGGCCACCTCGCTGCCTATCCAACCAGCTCCAGGTTGTGGGCCTCCCAGCAGCCAGCTGTGCTCCCACGGGGTGTCCGCTGGAACCAGGAGTTCCTGGCCTGACCCGGACCAGCTCTTTGCCTCCCCTGCCTCCCAGTGCCAACCCTGCTCCTCCTGTGCCCAGCTGCAGGGACACTCAGAATCCCCTCCTGGGGGAGCGGGGTGAGTGGGCCTGGTCCCAGCCTCCAGCTCTCAGGGCCCTTTCCTCTCGCAATGCCCAGGCACATGCTCCAGGCCTGGCTTTAAGGCCGGGAGGGCTTCCTCTGGTCGAACTGGGCCTTTCTGTGCTGTGGCCTAAGCCCCTTCCCTGGACATTACTCTGGGCAGTTACTCACCCCTTTACTCATATCCCACTAGAGACTTGGAAGCCCCTGTTCACCTCACACCCCATTGTCCACGCTGATGGCTTCACCCTGCCCCCCAACAACACCCTCCCAGCCCTTGCCCCGTTTCTCTTCAGTGCCCCTGGACTAGCTCCTCTTCAGTGGGTCTGGGTCTCTCCAGCCTGGCCTACTCCTCTCCGGGGCCCCCCAAACCCGAGTCCTAGAGGAAGGCCTCCGAGGTCTGGCCTTCGCTCTCTGTGCCCACCTTCCCCAGGCTTGTTGGCGAGGGCCATCTTGTTCTCATTGTCCTCAGGCTTGGTCACCACCATGGAGGTCAATGGAGTCACAAAGTGGTACTTGAGGGACAGGTCCAGGGCCTGGGCTGTGAGATTCTCCTTCTCATCGCCATGGGCATTCTTGCTGTAGGGAGGAGAGTGGTGAGAGGGTCACCCCCGAGGCCAGCCCCTTCCCATCTTCCCCTGCTCTGACTCCCAGCACTAGGCCAGGAGCCTCAGAGCAGCCCATTAGTGCTCAGAAAAAACAGATTTGCCAGGTCCCTTGGACAGATGGACAGGCTGTGCTTCTCCCTGAGGGGCCTCAGTGTCCCCACCTATAAAATACAAGGGGCTTGAAATGGTCACTGCAGCAATCATTCATGATGTATGCTCAGCACGGGCCAGGCCCCGCTCTCTGGGGACCGAGGCCCAGACCCCAGCCTTTCGGCCTCTCCACTACCTGCCCCAGAAGCCAGGCTGGCTCCGCCCCTGGAACGACACTCGAGGGGCTAGGCGGAAAGGGGGCAGGAAAGCTGGGAATGTGCCTGGGGTGCATTCTTCCTGGGGCGTGGCCCAGTCCTCTTCCTCTTGGGGACCCCCAGAGCAGAGCCTGCACAGGGTGACGCTGGGACAGTGCTGGGGGCCTGAGGTGGGGCCTGAGATGGGGCCTGAGATGGGGCCTGGCTGGGGGAGGGCTGGGCCAAGGTCACCGTTTCTCTAGCAGCTGCTCGATGGTGAGATAGGCCCAGAGCCGCTCGATGTAGTTCCCAAAAATGTAGTCCTGCTCCTGCAGGGCCTTCTCCATCTCTTGCATGTCCACCTCCTCTGTGAAGGTCAGGTCATTGGTGGCCTGGGGCAGGGAGCAAGAAAGTGAAAGGCTTGGGGAATGGAGGGCTGGAGCCCTGTGGCCGAGGTCCAGGGACTGCTAGACCACCAGCCAGTAGGCGCGGACTCCACAGGTACTGCCCCCATCCCCAACCCACAGCTGGCCCCAGCCCAGCTCACTCCATGACCCGCCACATTCGCCTTAAAGTTGTTCATGTATTCATCCACCAGGCGCCCAGCCACCACGATCTCAGAGCCATCATAGAAGTTCTGGTAAGTGTTCTGGGTGAGGTCCAGGATAGCATTCTCAGGGTACTTCACCTCCACCCTCGTCAGCAGCGGGTTAGCCACCTCCTCATAGAAGCCCTGGGGGTCAGAGCGAGAACCCAGTCACCTCAGGCGGCCAGGATGGGCAGACATGGAGGGGACAGTGTGGGCGTGCCCTCACTGACGCCTCTGATGGTTGTCAAGTTGCACGAGCTGGGCCGATCTCCACATCTGCGTGGCCTGGCCTGTGCCCTTCAGTGTGAGGGAGCCCCGCTCCTGGCAGAGACCAGGAAGAATACAGACGGTGAGGACAGAGCTCTTGGCACATAGAAAGCACTAAAAAAATGTTGGCAAAAATGTTTGCATGAAAGTAAGGAGAGAAGGACAGGACATGGGGTGGGAGCAGGTGGGATGAATGCCCGGGGACTCCCCTACAGGGGTGGGGGTGCAGTTACCTGCTCCAGGATGGAGTGGGGTTGCCAGGGTTAGTGAAAGAAAGTATAAGACATGCAGTTAAATTTGAATGTCAGGTAAACAAGAAGTTAAGTTTTAACATAAGTATGTCTGTTATGGGATGAATTGTGTATCCCCAAATACATAGGTTAAATCCCTTACCCCTAGTACCTCCAGATGTGACCTTATTTGGGGATAAGGTCTTTTTAGAGGTAACCAAGTTAAAATGAGTTCTTTGGGAAGGACCTCAATCCAATAGGACTGGTATCCTTATGAAAAGGGGGAATGTGGACCCTGAGACAGACATTCCCAGGGAAGGTGATGTGAAGAGACAGGGAGAAAATGACCACCGAGCCAAGCAGAGAGGCCTGGGAGATCTGCCTCTGAAGCCCTGACAAGGAACCAAGCCTGTCAACACCTTGCTCTTGGACTTCTAGCCTCCAGAAACGTGAGACAGTGAACTTCTGCTGTTTAAGCCATTCCTCTGGCAGAACTGTGTTACAGGAGCCCCAGCACATAAACAGTGTCTTATGCAATCTTTAGGGAAGACTTACACTAACACATTGCTCCTTTTCAATCAGAAATTCATATTTAACCATGTCCTATATTTGATCTGGCAATCCCGTGGAAGGAGCAGACCTGCTCCATGTAGCCCGAGGCCAAACCCAGAACCCAGCTGGTGGGTAAGTGGCAACCACAGGTAGATTTCAGCCTAAGAGGAACAGCTTCCAGGGGAAGGAGTGAGCGCCTGGTTCCTGGGCGGGCATGAGCAAGGCACACCTGCAACTGCAGGTTGGCATCGGAATCCTCATAGATGCGCCGGGCAAACCCGTTGTTCTCCAGGGCCATGCTGTCCAGGAAGTCATAATTCAGATTGTGGCCGAAGCCCAGGTTATATAAGGGGAACCTGCCTCCGATGGCATTCCGCACATTCTCCTGGATTTTATGGGGTCTGCTTTCACCTGCGGGATAAAGGGGTGTTCACAACGACCACCTGGACCAGGTCTGTCTGAAGAGATCCGACCCCTGCAAGTGCACAGCTGGTGGCATCATGGCTGTGAGCCCTTCTCAGGGCAAAGGGTGGGGAGCCCTGGGAGGGGGAGGCAGGCCCCACCCTCGAGGGGCTCACAGTTCACGGGGGAACCTGGGGAGAGCTGCCCAAAGTCCTACGGCAAGCAGGCTACAGAGCCAGGAGTGGCAGCCAGGCACTGTGGCTCCGATTCACAGCCATGGCCACCCGCCTCACCAACATTGGCGTCCCCGTCAGTCAGCATGATGACGATGGAGGTGCTCCTCTCCGGGACGATGTTCTCTTCTCGAGCCTTCTTCAACATGTTGATGCCTCTCAGCAGCCCGTCATTGATGTTGGTCACTGGTACACGGACAACACCGTGGGAGGGCGTCCATGGGAGGGGTGCTCGGGGGGCCGGGGTGGAGGAGTTGGGACATTGGGCCCTGCTCATGTGCCCAAGAGCCAAGTCCCCCAGTGTGTGGAGGTGCTCAGTACATGTGGACTAATGAGCAAGAAAATGAGGGATTTCTTCTTTCAAATGGGGATAAAACCAGTCTCTCAGGGCTGCTATAGAGATAGAAGCACATGGTGGTCATAAAAACACTTTGGAAAACAGTCAGATGGGCTTCCAGCCCCCTCACTGGGAGGATCGGGGACATCACTTATGATTTTCCATAAGAAACAGCCAATGGTAAGGGTTCTCTGTAGCCTTATTTTGCTGGGACTTGTGGGGCACCAGGATCACGGGTTAAAAACAGAAAGAAGGGTTTTTCGTAGATGGCAGAGAAGATACTCTGAGATCAAGCCTGAGGACCCTCACCTTACTCCCGCCTCCACCCACAGTAGGGTCTGCAGGGCCTGGGCCAGCAAAGTCTGTGCCCCGGGGCGGGGGGGGGGGAGGAACAGGGTGCTCAGGCAGAAAGACAAGCGTCGGGAGTGGGCACCCCGCTCTGGTCTTACTTCCTTGATCACGAATACTGTTCACAAACGCCCTGGCCTCCTGGATGTTCTCAGGGGTGGCTTGAACTAAATTGTCTTTCCAAGTGGACACATCTCCACTGAACAGGATGAAATTCAGGTAGTCCTCCTCTTTCATATCCTCCAGGATTTTGAGGAGAGCATCCTTGGTCTGGGAAAGAGAAAGACAGACAGACAAGAAGCTGGGAGAGGGAGCAGCAGACAGACTGGCCTCTTCCCAGCCCAGGCTGGTGACGGGGTGCCTGCCACCTGAAATGAGAGGGGCAGATGCTTTGTGCCTTTCATTATCCTGTTCCCCCTCCTTCTCTTTCACTGGAAATATCAGCTTTGTCCACTTGACAGGAAATCTCTCTCCCTGACTGCTCACCCCTACTTGCACAGAGAACAGTACCTGGTCCAGTTTCCGACCACGCATGGAGCCGCTGATGTCAATCACAAAGACCACGTTCTTAGGCACCACAGGAAGGCCTTGGGGTGCGAAGAAGTGCACAAAGTAGCCGTTGACTATCTGGAAAGGGGAGAGACAGACTGGAGGCCCCTGTCGCTTTAGCAACTGCATGTCGGTGCTCTTGCAAACAGAAGCAGACACTCAGCAGGTCAAGAAGACGCTCACTCCCACCTTCCCAAGTATGCCCCACGAGCTCTGGGCTGACTGCCACCCTGGTGCCCGACGGAAACCCGTACTTGGAACGAGGATCCAGGATGACGAAGGCACCAGATGCAGCTCCTCCCGCACCAGTCCTCACCCCACTGTGAGGCAGAATCGACCAGCCTAACAAAGCCAATGAGGAGGTACCTGCACATTGGCCGGAGACGCTCTGTTCACGTCGTAGGTGATGACGAAATCTCCTCTGAGGAGGGAGTCTGTACAGTTGGGGCATGAACGCTGTTGGTCCAAGCTGGGCTTGAAGGACACATGGCCCTGAGTGGGGAGATGGAGGGCCTTGCTCAGCTTGGCCAGGGTCTGCCCACTGCAGACCTCAGCACCGGGCGCTTCAGGGAGCGAGGCACGCCCTCACTGGGAGGAACCTGGAGGTGGGCCCCTGGGCAGCCCTGTCACCACCCAGCACACACCGGCCTCTCGAGCACTTCTCTCCCCCCCGGAGATCAGGGGCACCTCAGAGGGCAGTGGCCTTGTGTGATTCAGCTTTTGTCTTTCCCTGTCCAACTAAGTCCCTTGGCTCAGTGTGCTTGGCGTTCAGCACTGAGAAGCTACTTAGGGAGGGGAGTTTTGCACCATGAAAAAAAGCTTCCATGCTGGGTGGTACGTGTTGGTACCCAGAGGAGGGGGAGGAAGGAGGAAGCAGAGCAGGGAGGTGGGAGAGGGCTGGGGCAGAGCCTCGCCCTACAGAAGCCAGCAGCCCTCTGAGTGTGTGCTCCTCGGGCCTCGCCCTGGAAGTCCTGAATGACTGAGGTTTACATTTCATGTACAAATCCATGCATCCACTTCCCACAACCAGCGAGACCCTGGACTAGCTGGGGGCTTGGGGACCAGAGTCAACCACCAGCACCAAGAATAAAATTCTTCTTCATCTTCCACCCCTCAAAGTGGAGTCAGTAGATCTAAATGACTCTCTCTGGTCTCAGTCTCCTTATCCGTAAAACAGGGATGGTAACCTGCCCTGCCCACCTCCCAAAGTAGAATGAGGCCAGGCTTTATAAATGGTTTCCCCCACCGGCCACCATTTCCAGCCCAGGCAACTGATGAAACACTTCAAGGTAATCAAGCACCCACTGAAATGGGGGCGGGGGTGGAGGGATGACAGGTTGGGGGCTTGGGGAAGGCCCCTGCAGCAGGTCAGTTCCTTGCCTCCAGCACCCCACTTCTGACCCAGGTGGCCAGGGAGACAGTGATGGCTGCAGACACACCCACACTCACTAGCACCAGCCAAGCCCTAGTGCTCAGTGGTCCTGCTAGGATCTGTGTCCCTGCCCCTACCCCCCTAGGCCTGAGAGGCATCCGTCCCACCTTCTTCCCTGAGAAGGACTTGGTGAGGGCACTGCCCAGGACATCATTGGTGATGAACGAGGCCACAGCCTCCAGTGTGCTGATGCCTTGGGGCTCGAAGATGTCTGCCTCGATCTGAAATGGCCACAGAGAAGGAAATGTTACTTAGTGCAGAGGCCAGCCTCTAGGACAAGGCCAAGGGGAAGGAGAGGGGTCAGTGATGGTGCAGGGACCAGCTTTTAGGACAACTCTGTGGCAGCCACACCTGGTGTCTCCCACCAAGAAAATGACCTGCCGATGGTACTCTGACCCCCAAGTTCTCCCACTGCCTGCCCAATGGTGTCCAATTTCCACCACCAAATTCTTTTCTTTGGGTTTCATATCTAATGTAGGTAATGCACCCACATAATCAGTTACTGGCTATCCAGAGACACTTTGTGATGTCCCCAAGGGCCCAGTACCCAGGGACCTGGGTGGGTGCAGCCCAGCCTCCTCCCCTTATCCCTGGTGCTGGGGCCAGAGCTGTTGTAATTCC
Organism: Sturnira hondurensis; assembly: GCF_014824575.4. Taxonomy (NCBI): domain Eukaryota; kingdom Metazoa; phylum Chordata; class Mammalia; order Chiroptera; family Phyllostomidae; genus Sturnira; species Sturnira hondurensis. The sequence continues at coordinate 5,674,007 of NW_028081354.1, read as the reverse complement.
CCAAGCTTCCTCAGCCAGTTCTGAGGCCTGGGCCTGTGGTCTTAGCCTGTTCCAAGCTCCATCCCAGAGGCCCTTCCCCAAACCCCCATTCTGTCCCCCGCCCCAGTTTCAGTAGGGCCTGCAGGGGTGCTTGATTACCTCGAAGTTCTTGACCAGTTGTTTGGGCTGGATCTTGAGGTACATCTCGTACTTGCCCTTGTGCCTCTTCAGCAGCTCTTCGTAGGTTAGCTCAAACGTGACCTTGCTGCCTGCGGCCACATTGACCGACACTGTGAATTTCTCCAGCTTCCGCCCAGAGGCCCTGCATGGGGATGCAAGACAATGATGCCCCACAGACTGCATAACCCCATCCGTCCTGGGCCTCGGGTTCAAGTCCCAACCCCTTGGGGGAGACACCTACCCCCTCTAAGCCTCTGTTGCCTCAACTTCAAAGTGGGATACTGTAAGAATTACGGACACGTTTTGCAATGATAATAATAACTACTGCTGTTGTTGTTTTCATACCTTGCAGACCAGGCATTCTCCCCAAAGCCTGGGAGTCCAGACTTACTTGACCAAGCCGGCTGTCTGACCCTGGGACACAGCCTTTTCATACTGTTTCTTGGCAACTTCCTTTTCCTTGACATTCCCAGGGTAGGTAACACCGTCGATGGTCCTGCAGGGAGAGAGTTGGGGAGCTCACGCTGGGCCAGACTCTCCCCAGAGCCCGGATCCAGCAGCCTAAGTGCACCCACAGGGTGAAGTTGGTGATGAAGGCTGTCTTTGGCAGATCCACATCAAAGGAAATCTCTTTGGCGGCATCTGCCCGGTTGACAGCTCTCGTGGTGACGACATTGTGAGCAAAGCGGGAGGTCACCTTGCAGCTGATCTTGGTGCTGTAGACCTCAATGCCATCAACCACCTGTGGGAGGGGGGATGGCAGTCAGCAGGGGTGGCCTGCCAACCTGGGCCACTGGGAAACCAAGCATTCAACCTGGCCACTCCTTTTCCAAGCTTCTGTTATAGATGGCAAAGGCCCTGCCTGGTAAGTGACCCCTCCATTGTCTCAGTCACTCGTGTTGGAAGCTTGGGTGGCCTCTTCCATCCCCATGTTTAATTGGCCACCATTTGGCAAAGGGAGCCTGGGCAGTCCCAATGCCTTGTGCAGGCACCAGCCTTTCCAAGACCAGGGGCTTCTCAGAGGGCGGAGGCCGTGTCTGATTCAGCCTTTGTTTCTCCCTATTCACCAGGCCCCCCAAGTTCCTTAGCTCAGCCTGACTGGTTGCTCAGCAGCAAGAAGTCACTTAGGGAGGGGAGTTGCACACCATGAATAGGAACTTCATGTTATGCCAAGAGGAGAGGGGAGGGGGAGGGAGCAAAGGAGGGAGGGGGGGTCCTGCTCTGCCTCCTTAACCCTGTAATAGGTTCCCATGCAGCTTGCAGCCAGTGAGACCTTGTAAAGAAAAAAAAAAAGAAAAGAAAAGAAAAAAATGTGACCCTCTCACCCTCCCACTTAAAACCTCCTGTGCTGCCCCTCACCCTGAGATCCTCCAGGCAGGCCCTGCGTCCTCCACTTGAGGGGCTCCAGCCAGGCCAGGTCTCGGCATGTCTGCCCCAGTGGGGTCAGAGACCTGTTTATCTCCTCCTGTTCACCTCTCACACTTTCATTTGGAGAGATCGCCCTCCACCCTCTTACTGTGTCCTTTGGTAATTGCCTGATTCTACCTCCCAAGCAGGCACTTATTTCCAGCGCTGAGGGGAATGCATGGGATGGGCCTTCATGACCCCAATATCCTCTTTCCCACGGGCGTTTGGTGGACTGAGGGAGGCCCTAGGGAGACAACTGGGTTAAACATGATACGAGGATGCTTTGTGAGGGTGTGACGGGGCCATTCACTGTGTGTCCCCAGCCCAGCCTAGTGCCCGCAACTGCTAGGTAAGTGTTTGTGGAAGGAAGGACTGGTCGAACGCCTGTCCTGGGCTGCACCTGGTGTAGTCTAAGAGGGCATGGTTCTGTGGCACTCTTTCCTGGGGGTCTTGAGTCACATGGGGGTCTGGGAGAAGGGGGCTGTGAGCCGTTTGCCAGCTGTGTGGGACCCACTGTTATGGCCCACCTCTTTAGCTGTCAGTCAACCAGCTCCACCTTGCCCTACTTCACCCCACACCATCCCTGGCAAAAGTCCTCACCCCTTCCTGGAGGCTCCGTTTCTGCAAAAGCAAAGACAAACACAAGGCCAAGGTCACAGTGGCGGGGGTGCAGGTTCCAGGCTGAGATAAAGATTCAGTGGTGACCCTTCCCCATGTACACCTTGGAGGGCCTTTGGACTTAAGACCCACCAGGAGTCACATGGCAGAGTAGGAAGGGCTCTGAATAGGTGGAGAAACTGAGATCCAGAGAGGGCAGGTCTCCAGGCTACCCAGGGGGCTGGGCAAAGAGAACTGAACCCAGAGCTGCTCCCCTACCCCACGCACTCCCACTCACTCTGCCTTTCCCTGCACCCCAGGTCCATGAGGCCCCCCCCACGGAGCACCCCACCACCAGGGCACACCACAGGGCTCAGCTCAGCCCTCCCGAGAGGCCTCCGTCCTTTTCTTAGATGTGGACCTTTACGTCTCCTCAGCGAGGTGAGCAGTTCAAGGAGCATCGCCCACTTGACAGGTGGGGAGGAAATAGGCCCAGGGAGAGAGGCTTCAGAGCCTTGCCCAGGATTAAACGGCAAGTTCTCCCAACGCCCAGCCCTGTTCCCTGCAGCTCACTGCCCTGCCCACTCCCTCCCCTCTCCCTCCCCCTCACCCATGTAGAGGACTTCTCAGGCTGGTGGTACCTCTGCCTGAGTTTCAGGCCCAGATGGTGAAGACGGGACAGACTTACCTCAAGTAGCCGGGAGGGGTTTCTCGGGAAGCCAAAGGCCACCGAGCCAGAGAGCAGGGCCAAGATGAGGCAGGGCCACCAAGCAGACGCCATCGCTGAGCACACAGGTCTGGCTCACACCCTTTATATGAACCAGCTGACTGGTAGGGTCAGTGACCTGCAGCACAGAGCGGGAAGAGCAGAGGCGGAGGCTGTCCGGGAAGCTGCAGCGTGGGTGGAATAACGGAATCTGGATCTGCCTGTACCAAGGTGGGTTGTCAATAGCACTGGGACTTTACTCCCAGTGGCGGGGGGGACGTGAAGGCTCTGGGGAAAGCAGAAGCTGTGTGTGAGCCCTGTGACCCCCTGGGTCACAGGGAGTCAATAGTGACAAGGTATGGAGTCACGTTTAAAGCAAACAGCATCTCTCAGCATTGTTGCCTCTCACCCCTGCCACTGACATGACCTCTGGATCAATTCTACCTTCTTCTCAAGGCCACCAGGGCACAGAACCAGATCATCACTCCACGGCTCCAGTCTTCACGGCTGAAGCCCTTGCTCACTATCCTTCTATGTTTCTCACGGCCCCAGGGAAAGGACAAACCCCAAGTCCAGGGGCCCAGCTCTCTCTCCGAGCTGCCTCCAGCTTGCTTTTCTGAACTTTCTCTTCTCCCACTAGCATGCCCCCCCGCCCCATCTGCACACTGCATCTCTCATCTGTGCCAGCCCCAGTGCCCTCCTCCAGAAGCCTTCCTTTTTCACCCCCCAGCTGGCCACAGGCAGCCCTGCTCCATCACTACCCTGTGTTGAGCTTTGCATGTGTAGGACTGATCACCGCCTCTAGCCTCCGGGCTCCTGGAGGGCCAGACCATGTCTGTTTCCCTGCGTTCCCAGGGCCTGAGCAGTGACTCTGCTGCCCTGGACCTTTTGAAGAGTCGTTTCCCTAAAGCCCCCAGTGAGGCTGAAGTGCCAAACTCCAGGACAATGGAAGCTTCAGCGGCAGGGGCTGGTCCCCTCACAGTGGAGAATGAGACCTCCTGGGCCACACCAGGGCCCTGCCATTCCCTGGACCTTCCAGAGTGCCAGGTGTGTGCTTGCCAAACTCATACTCTTTTAAGCAAAGTGACCCAGTGACCCTCCCACTCAGCCATGACTGAATGGAGTTGGTGAGGATGCCTGGGCACAGGGCAGCTGATTTGTGGATTGCACCATGGCCTTGGCGGAAAGCTTTGTACCTGACTGTGAGATGTCCTGAGAGAGCTGGATGCTGGGAACAGAGGAATAACAAGAGACCCCCTAGGCCCTGGCTGGTGTAGCTCAGTGGATTGAGTGCGGGCCTGCGAACCAGAGGATCGCGGTTCGATTCCCAGTCAGGGCACATGCCTGGGTTGCAGGACGGTTCCCTGCAGGCCAACTCCCAGCAGGGGACACACGAAAGGCAACCATACATTGATGTTTCTCTCCCTCTCCTTCCCCTCTAAAGATAAATAAATAAATAAAATCTAATTAAAAAAAAGAAAAGAAACCCCCTTATCTCTTAAAAGAACAATTCTGAGGCTGCTCAAGGGGCTCCTGAGGGACCGTTGGGGACTTGGAGGGACTCAGAGTCATCACGCGGAATTTAAAGTTAGATAGGATCTAAGAGATCTTGAGCCTCACCCATTTCTCTTTTACAGGAGGGGAAACGAAGCCCCAATTGGGCAGAGTCTTGCTCAAAGTGATGAGCCAGCTGGCAGCCTATGGCTCTCCCTAGAGAAGCCCAGAACACTCCAGACAACAGGTTGGTGTCTGAAACTCCACTGGCTGCCCTCCCTCCCCAGCCCCCCACTGAGGGCTCTGTGTTTTCTGGGCCTGGATCAGCGGTGGAACTAAGTCTGAATTTGTGTTATTGATCTGGGCCTTGGTGAGCCTCATTTGGAGTGGGAACTGAACAGAAGCCAGCAGAGAAAAAGCAGAAATCTTTTGGAAAGGAGTGAATGGAGGCCATCAGCTTTCACACAAAGGGCCAGCAGCTTCCAAAGTGTCGTTCACCTCCCTGCGCCCTTCGACATTGCACTTTAACTGGGTCCAAGGCAAAGCCGAGGGAAGGAAGGAACCCCAACTGTGTGTTCCAGGGGTCAGTGTGAGAGCCGTTGGGCTGCTGCTGTTCCCGACCCCTGAAACCACAGCTTCTGAGCCTTTGAGAAGCATAATCTCGTCATCAGAGGCTGTAACCACCCCCATGGGAAACTGAGTTGAAGGCGGGGCCCAGAAACTGCCTCCTGAGCCCCTGACCCCAGCGGGTGCAGCCTCCAGCTACTGACAGCACTTCTTCAGGACCCTGAGTCCATATATAGTTCATGTTTCTTTCAGACACTCATTATAAGTGATACTTTGGAACATCTGGAGTCAAATCCTATGAGGCTTTGGCCATCAGTCACACGGCCTGACTGGAGTATTGACACGGGGGTGATGAAGCACTCAGGTGCTGACACCAGAGAGCACAGGTTCAAATCCCAGCTCTGCCACTTATAAGAGGGGCGATTTTGGACAAATTACCTAACCGCAGTCTCCTTAGTTGTAAATGGGTGTGACAAAAGTCTCCCCTGGCGCTGTTGGAAGCATACATTTAGTTCATTCAACTAAGGCCCTGAGAACAATGCCTGGCTACAAGAAGCACTGAGTCAGCTGTGGCTGTTGCTGGTCACGCCTACGCATGCTGCCAGAGTGTCCTCTGGTCCCCGAACCTGTGGGAAGAGCTGTGTGGGGGTGCATTCAGGGCATTCAGAGGCCAGGGGCAGGCAGCAGCAGAGAAGAGGGTGGGGGGCAGGCGAACTGATGGGAGCTTCCTCCTGGCCTCCAGGTCTGCTGTGGCTCCTGAGCCATTCTGAGGGACAGTATTCCTCTAGGGTTGCCTCCCCGCCATCCGACCTTCCAAAGAGCAGCCGGCCTGGGAGGGACATAGCCTATCTTTAATGGAAGTCATGGGTGCTTTGACACATGCGACCTCTTGGACAGAAAGGTGTGGCCTGGGCAGCAAGTCAGGATGCTGTCCTCCAAGGCAAGATAGGTATGCTGGCCACGGGTCTCAGAAGATGTCGGGGACGATATAGTCAGTGTGAACACCATCGATCAGTCCAGCCCCATTGTTGTGGACGAACCAGCAGGCCACCTCAACTCCATGCCGGGGATCCTTGCTGTAGTCTTTCTGCAAGCCTCTGGGGAGAGACAAGTCCGCTGGGGTCACCTTTTGGAGCCAGTAGGGTACACCTCCCAGGAAGCCCATCCCACCCTGTGATACCAGGAGGAAGGCCTGGATCAGTGAGAGGCGATACCAAGGGCAGAGATGCTGGGAGAGCAGCCCACCCACCTGGTCACCGTAAACTGATGGTTCTTCACCACCATTGTGGCATCTGTCTTTGTGGGATCAGAGCCTGGGTGGAGGTTGGACACTTTATAATCAAAGGGGTGAAAGAATTGTCCTGGAAAAGCACATTGGAGGAAGCAGTTACCAGGGGGCGGTGGGAGAGGGAGGAGCCATGCTCATGCATTGCACTCAGTAGGTGCTCACTGGAGGTTAAGAGTCACTTGAACTTTCTTTTCCAAGGGCTTGACTGTTTCTGATGAATTTTGGCATCGAAGCCACTCATTTAGTTCACCTGCTATAGAGAAGCAGATAATATTGTCAGGTGGTTGGCTATACCTCCTGTCGTTTGGGCCAATTTCAAAGGAGTGTGGCTGGGGGAGAGTTGGATGGGTAGGTGCACACAGAGAACAACATCTTTAGGAAGGCCACGGAGAGAAGCTCAGTGGCGATGACCACGGCCCCAGGAGTTCTCTGGGAGCCCGCTGGCTGGGCCCTTCTGTTTGCTCACAGGCTTACTCACACTTCAGTTTCACTGTTGTCTGACTGCAGCCTTTTTGAGGGACAAGACCCTTGCTAGGACAAGCCCTCTTTGGATTGCTACACCTTGGAGGCCATGTCGGGGGTGGGCCTGTCTGGGAGCCCAGCTGCAGGGCTGACCAGTCCACTGGCTTCGGTGCCCCACCCCCACAACTCTGCCTGCCTGATTGGTCGTACCCAGCAGACCGTGTGTCCGTGCTGACATCCGGTGGCTATCTAGCACGTAGAAGCCCAGGAAGTCCTTCTGGATGGAACTCCCCTTCCACACCCGGTGCAAGACCACCTCGAAGGTGCCTTCATCCTCCACAGTCACCACTAGGTTCCTCTTTCTGTTGATGGTCACCACCACCCTGCAGGGACAGATGGCCATGGGGACACATGTGGCTGCAGGGCACCTTCTCTGCATTTAGGTGCTCTTGTCCTCTGAGACCCAGCTCTCACGACCCCCTCGCTCTCATACCCAGATGATTGGGCGTTACCTGCTCTAAGCTTCTTCCCACATGTCAGTACCACATATGGAGCCCTCACAGTATGCTAGGACCTGCATGAAGCCTTCCATGAAAACTGCATCTTTCAGTTCTCACTCTGATCCTGTGAGGACCGAGGCTCAGAGAGGTAAAGTAACTTGCTCTAGGTCACACAGCCATAAGCAGCAGAGCCAGGACTTGGACTCCAGCCTGTCTAATGCCAGGGTCTGTGTTCTCTGACTCCACATATCACCTATGTCCTCCACATCAGACTCTGCCTACCTCTTCCAAAGCTCTGCTGCCCAGCACTGGGCTCTGCTGCTCAGAGGAGCTTATTGAATGAATGAAGGAGCAAATGAAAGAACAAAGACAAGGCATGCTAGGACAGGTGCTGAAAGAGAAGGCCAGAGAACTCCAGCATTTAGCAGAGAAAGAGACTAAGAGGGCTTTGGGAAGAGGTGGCCAGCTTTGTTTGGTGGAGGTGGGGTGCACTGTACAGGCATCCAGACCTTTTGTCCAGAAATCTGGGAAAATGGGATGGTCTGCCGAGTTCTAAATGTCTGCACAGCTTAGCTGGAGGCCACATTAATGTCACTCGCTGACATGGCTCTAGATACAAGGGCCCAGCAGGCACAGGCAGCAGGGCTGGCTCTGGGGCTCCGTCTTGGCCCCCACCACACCTCCCCCTGCCTCCCTGCCCAGGCCCCAGTCCCAGCCCAGTTACTCGTCCTGCCGCAGTGAAGCCTGGTCCTTCCAGGAGAACACGGGCCCACCCGAGCCAGGGTTCAGTGTGATGTTCTGAGGAGTCACTTCCAGCTGAAAGTCTGTTGCGGGGTTTGCGATCCCCAGGCGCCCAAAGTATGTGCCCTCATGTTGGCCAGGGCTCCTGGCCTGGTTGCCAATGAGCTGCCCATTCACCGAGAAGCCTGCATTGGGGTGAGGGGCCATCCAGGTCAGGGAGGGGCAGCTCTCGCAAGACACCCAGACTGCCTTTGCTCAAGGCCCCTGCCCAGGATATCCCCGCATCCCACCCACGGCAGGCCACCTTTGAGGGTCTTACCTCCTGAGGGGAGCCTTTGGGACTGGTTCAGGCCATGCACAACATTTCCTCTCTCCCTGCCACCCTGACCCCGACAGGCTCCCTGCCCAGTATGTAGCCCTCGGGTCTGGGCTCTGAAAGAGGCTTTGCAGGAATTGGCCCACTCCCTCTCCGTGACCCCAGTCCCTGACACAGGGCAGTGCACAGTAGATGCTGTAGACACATTTGGGTGGCCTCTTCCTAGAGGCCTTCTCTGACCTGAGCAGCCAGAAAGCCCTTCCTCGTCTTCACTGTCCTAACTCAGCTGGTCTCATGTTTGGAAATTGTCACCTAAGAATTCGGTCACCTGTTTGTCTCCTCTAAACTCCATGAGGGCAGGGCCCTTGTCTCGGCTCCCTCTGCATCCCTGCCCCTGGCCTGTACTCGGCAAACTCTTGCAGCTGGGCTGACTGGACTGGGAGGACAGAGTGACTGAGATGCAGAGGAAGCCTGTGTCTCCCATCTCCTGGGCTCTGCTGGGAAGACAAACTCTGGGCTCCGTCAGCCATACTGGGGAGAAAGGCAGGGCAAGACGGCTATATAATCTGCAGGACTCAGTACAAAATAAAAATGTTTAAAAATTGTTAAGAATTTTGGCCCTGGCAAGGTAGCTCAGTTGGTTAGAGTGTCAAGACTCTAACCAACCCCAAATGTCAAGACTGTGGGCCTGATCCCCTATCAGGGTAAATACAAGAAGCAATAAGCAAACGCATGAGTAAGTGGAATAACAAATCAATGTCTCTCTCTCCCCTCTTCTCTCTTTCTTTCAAATCAATAAAAAAATAAGTCAATAAAAATTGTTAAGAATTTCAAGACAGCAACAAGAGACCATCAGACTGAGCAGGGGCCTCCGCAGGTGGGTGGAGCGAGAAAACGGCAAGTCGAGGCCAGCCAGGGGATCTGGGGGGCAGGGGGTGTAGGCAGTGGAGGCCCCAGCCACTGTCTTGTCCATGGCAGAATGCAGAGCAGGTGAGCCCAGGCCCTGCCCCGTCTGACAGGCAGTGTGATGTCACCTTACCTGTGTCAGGGTTCTGCACCAGACTCAGGACCACCCCAGGCTCTTCATTGATGTTGAAGCACAAGGCATCCTCTTTCTGGGGCACGTGGATGATGAAGTGGGGGTCAGTGTCCACTGGCGGGACAGCATGGCATCCGTTAGCCTGGGCATTGGGCAGATGGAGCCAGCCAGGGGCAAGGGTGCAATAGGTAGCGGTGACCCTCAGACCCTCCCCAGGACTCACCACTGGTTACTCGGGTTGGCAACTTCTGAACACTGGAGTTGGTTTGAGTCCGATGAAGGGGCTGCTGCTCAGCTGGCAGCACGAACGCTGACCCACGAGAGTGAATGGCATTTAGAAGGAAGGCGGCTGGGCTTCCCTGGAGCTGCTGGCTCCTTTTCCTAGGCCCCTCCCACCCCAAGGCCATGGGAGGCAGCAGAAATGGACACAGAACCCTTAATGCCTCTCTGGAGGAGGGAAGAGAAATTCGGCCCAGCGCAGTGAGCCGACCTGCTCTGTCTCCTTCCATGGGGACCTGGCTGGGCTGGTGGTAAGGGTGTCGGGGAGGCCAGGCCCACGTCAGGGTTCTGCCTGAGGATTCCCACTGAGGCAGTGAGGAGAGCTGGAGCGGAGGAAGGAAGCCCTGGGCTGTCGTTTCCTCAACAGGCAAAACCTAAGGGCTTTGCTCCAGACTGAAGGCACTGCCTGAGGGACAGCGACACGTAGAGCAGAGAGGCAGAGATGTGTGTCATCGAGATGGCTGCCACTTACACAGTCTTTTCCCCAGCATCTCTGTGGAGGACAATGACAGTGTCATCCTTGCCACCCCATACAAAAGGCACGTGCACCTCATTGTCCAAGTGCATCCCGGGCCCCCAGGTCTATCAGACTTGGGTCAGCCCTCCGCCTGGGGGTCCCCGCCCACCCAAGGGCTAGGCCTCCTCACAGACAGGTACTAACACAAGAGTCCCACTGGAGGCCAGTGTGGGGCTCAGGACGTGCAGGTTCCCTGCACCCCCAATCCCCCCCCACACACAAGACAACAACTAGTTTGTGGTGAAGCGGGCAAGGGCATCTTGGGGAAGGAGAGCCATGAGGGCCAGAGGCAGGGAGAGGGGTGTGGGGAGTTGCTAGCCGGAGCGCACGCCGCTTGCCTAGCCACTAAAATCCCCATGAGAAAACCAACTTGATTTAAAAACTCACCCAAGGGCAGAGACTCTGGAGGGAGAGAAAGGAAGGAGAATTAAAGCCCAGGAGGCTTTAGGCCCTCAGAAGCCTCCCTAGACCCACAGTGTCCCCCTCGGCAGAGGCCATACCCTCCGGTGCCTTGTCAATGACGGGCCCCAGGCCATCCCGGTCTGTCAGGCCATTCATGGTCATGGAAGTCAGGGGGGTCACAAACTGGTAGTTCAGTGCCATCTGCAGGGCCTTGGCTGACAGTTCAGCCTTCTCCTGCCCCTCCAACTTCTTCCTAGGAGACAGACGCCTGCTCCAAGCCCTGTCTGTGGCTTGGTGACAATGGACCTGCACCCCTCATCCTTTCACTCATTTGTTCACTCATTCATTCATCAAACATGTATTGAGCAGCTGCAGTGTCCTTGTTCTGTGGCTGTCATCAAGAACCTCATGACTTAAAGACCTCCCACATAGAAAACCTGGAGATTTGGCAGGGTTGGGGGAGTTGCCTCAGAAATGCACCGAGAATTTAACAGCTATGAGATTTCGGGCAAGTGGTCTCACCTCTCTGAGCCTCAGTTTGTTTATCTGTTAAATGGGGATAATGAGGACATTCCCCTGGACGTTGTGAGGATTAAATGAGTGATTATGGACACAGCAGCCCCACCGTAAAGGGCAGCCTCCCCCATGGCAGCTAGGCAAGGGCAGAGTGTGCTGTCCTGTGGCCCCAGTGGGCCCTGCCCACACTATTGATTGACAGGTTGATACAAACTCAGTGAGCAAAGCAGGACAGTAAATCTAAGGCCAAGGGATACTCTGGGGTGGACAGTGCCTGCTGGGCAGCTGCAGGGGTCGGTCATACCTCTTGGCCAGCAGCTCCTGGATGGTGAGATAGGCCCAGAGACGCTCAACGTGGTTCTCCAGCATGTGGCCCCGCTCTTGGAGCAGTTTCTTCATCTCTTCCTCATCCACCAGGCAGGTTGTTTTGAATTCTTGGCCCCCCTGAGGGTTGTGATGGGAAGACAGACTGTGAGCTGTGAGGGACACAACCACTGGCTGGTGCTCAAGGCTCCAAGGGGCCCCATTCTTCTCTGGTCTCTGCAGCTTCCTTCTCAACAGCCCCCTTTCCTACGTCTGCTCTCATCATCTCCATCCACCCATTTTTTCCACAAAAGTTGGCCTAGGCCCTGGGGCATCCCAGAGATAGGAGAACCAGTCCCTGATCTCATGGATTCACTCTCTTTCAGGGATGCCAGCAAGCACTGGGCTGCTTCTACCGTGTAGCTGTTTCCTGCACACCCTGCTCCTCCAAACACCTGCTGTGCTCTTGGTGGGCTGCACCATTCACCCTGCCACAGCACACAAATGTGCCTTCTCTCCCCAGCTACCCAGCTTCCTGTGGGCATCCCATGCACCAGGCACTGCATAACCTTATTGCGTGGATTATTTCATTTACTCCACATAGCTCTTCAATGTAGTACTGCCCCCATGGTACAGAAAGGAAACAGATCTAGAGAGCTGGACCCATTTGTTCAAGGTCACCCAGCTGGTTAGGGTGGAGCCAGGGTCCAGCTCAGCTCTGCTCACTCAAATCCTGAGCTCTGCACCCTCTACAACACTGCAGGAATGGAGTCCACACCCTGTAGGGCAGGGGCCTGGTCTCACACACCCCGACCCCCAACGCACGTAGGAACACATGCTTACTTGAATGGTGTTCAAGTAAGAAGAAATGAGCTTGGCCTCTTGCTCTCTCATGCCTTGAGGGGAATGGTGTGAGGAGTAACAGGTGGTCCATTTTGGGCCAAGGGACTACAATTAATCAAGGCCCTGTTCACTCCACCCCACCCTGTCCCTCGAACACCTGCATGGAGGAATGTCCTGGCCTGGGGTATGTGTGGCACAATGCAGGGGTGGGGACACTGCTCTGGGGCAAGAGGGGCCCCTTGGTGGGGCAGGAATGGGGAACAGTGTGGTTTTGGAGCCTCTGGCTACTACGCAGCCTCTCCACCCTACACCCCCACCATTTACCCCATGGGCCCGCACGTCAGCCTTGAAGCTGCTCAGTTTGTGGTCAGCGATGCGTCCAGCCACCACAATCTCCGAACCTTCGTAGTACTGTTTATGGCTGTGCTGGGTCAGGGCTGAGACGGCGTCCTTGGGGTATTGCAACTCCACATCTACCAGCAGGGGGTTGGCTACCTGGTCATAGAAACCCTGCAGGGGCACGAGGCGCAGCTTCAAAACTCATGGTTTACCCTGGGCACCCAGTGGGAAACCCGCTCACAAAGCGGGGTGTTGGGATCCACGCTTTATAGAAGGAAGCATAAGCTCAGAAGGATTAAGTACCTGGTTCGAGGCACATGCCTAATTTGAACCTGTGCCACAGTGTTATCTACTCTGGGCTCATGGGCAGATGGTTACCAAGGCAGGGCTCCCTGTGGGCTGCTATCAGTGGGACACTGGGGGATGGGGTGGGGTGGGGGAAGGAGGAGACCTGCAGCTGCTGGGTGGCATCATGGTCCTCATAGATTCTCTGGGCCCGTCCATTGTTCTCCATGGACATGACCTCCAGGAAGCCGAAGTCCACATCACGTCCAAAGCCCAAGTTGTAGAGTGGGAACTTGCCCCTGATGGCGTCACGGACATTCTTGAGGATCTGGGAACGGTCTGTCACCCCTGCAGCCACATACCCAGGCAATGACTGGATACTAGCTCACAAGCATGTGGAGCACCAGGGCACTTTGAGCACACTCCCTGGAGGCCAAGCCTCGAATCTTAGGCTCAACTTCCTATAGGCATCTTGCAGCAACACCTCCTGCTGGCTAACCTGGGAACTGCAACAACTGTTAACAGCTCCTCGCCTATCTGCATGGATCCATCACAAGGAGATCTGATTCTCCTCTAAACCCTCCCATGGCTCCTTGCTGTGGCCTGTGAGGCCCCGCTCACCCTTCCACCCTTTTTCCCCTCTTCTGCATATGTCTGCCGTTCCTGGCAGGCTCTGCCAATGCACACATCGTGTTTTGCTTAAGCTGCCCCCTCTGCCAGGGCTCCCTTCCTGCTTCTCCTCTCCATCTGGACTGAGCCCAGCAGTCACCTCCTCCAGGAGGCTTTCTCAGAACATTTTTGGGCCAGGTACTCCTCATCTGTGGTTCTGCAGCCTCCTGGCACCCTGTTTTTTCAGGGTCATCGACAAAGCTTCTGCTCCTGGGTCTGCCCATGGACCCTGAGATCCCAAGGACAGAGACATGTATTATTCTCTTGGTGTCTCTACTTGGTCCCTAGCTCTGTACTTGGCACACAGTCGGTCCTGAATATATGCTTCATTAAACTCAACCCAGGAATCCTGCCCATCCTCCTGGGCCCTGTGCAATGCTATGTCAGGGAGAAACTTCCCCAGTCTTTTAGCTCAAGACAGAAGTGTACCTTGGAGCTCCTCCAGACTCTACAGTGTGAACTCTGTTTTTAGATCCATGTTTGTCTTTGCCCTTAGCCTTTCTGACTCCCCCAAAGCCTCCCCAATGCTTGGCTTTCCAAGCGCAGCTTGAATGCCTTCAGGAATGAAGAGATCAGTAACTCCTAAGGTAGCCTTTGAGGTGCTTACCCTCAGTGGGCTCGCCATCTGTCAACATGATGAGAATCGGGGCATGCTTGGTGAGTCCTGGTGTGCTCCTCTGAGCTTCATTCAAGATCTCAGTTCCCCGGAGCAAACCTCCATTCAGGTTTGTGGCTGCAGAGGAGAGAAGGCAGACCAGTGCATGCTCTCATTCTCAGGGGAGAGAGACAACACCAGGGTGGCCCGAGACACCTGCCCTTACACCCAGCAAGGTGGAAGCGCCGCACGAAGTCCTGAGCTGCTTGCAGGTTGGCAGCAGATGCCGGCACCAGTGAACCACTCCAGGACTGCACTTCAGACCCAAAAAGCACCAGGTCAAAGTAGTCCCCTGGCCGTATGTCCCCCAGGATTTTAAGGAGTGCCTCCTTGGTCTGCAAAGATAGGTCAGTCAGTGAAGGGACATAGTCCCAGGAGAGCGATTTCTGTCAGCTCCAGATACCCGTTTCAAAGGTCCCCAGAGGAGAGGTACATGGTGGACAAGCAGGAGGGTATGGCCAGGTGGTGCCAGGAGAGGAACATCCTGCAGGGCCCTGGGGTTGGTTAGGTGGAGAGAGAATGGTACCAGTGTGAGAGGAAGAAATGACTGGGCATTCAAGGGGGGTGGGATTCAGAAAGAGAACCTAGGGGGCCGAGTTCCTAAAACTCTGCTCATCCATTCCTGGTTGGGTAACTCAGTTGGTTAGAGAGTTGTCCTGATATGCCAAGGTTGCAGGTTTGATCTCTGGTCGGGGTGTATACAAGAAGAAACCAACGAATGCATAAATAAGTAGAATAACAAATTGATGTTTCTCTCTCTAAAAATCAATTTTAAAAAAACCTCTTCTCGCCTGATTGCGGCTCCGTTGCACCATAGACAAGACTCTAGAGCACACTCCTGGCCCTGCTGAAAAACACCTCCCCACAGGCTCTCTAATTAGCCCCAGGTCCCATCTCCCAAGCTCCTCCTCACTGATAACACTGATGACGCTGTGGCCACTATTATTCCATTCTGCCACTGAGGAGAAGTGAATGCACTTGCCCACAGTTGCACAGGGAGGGAGTTGTTGGTTCCAGAACCCCCAACCACTAGAATTCCCCATTAAGTCACTCTGCCTCTGATCAGGAACAGAAATCCCAACCCCAGATACCAGCGAAAGCAGCATGATGCGGGTGACAGGGCTGAAGAAGCTTCCGATGGGTGAATTGCTTAAAGGCACAGTTTACCTGCTTCACTTTCTCGCCTGCCATGGAGGTGCTGATGTCAATCACAAAAACAAGGTTCTTGTTCATGTTTGTCAAGTTTTGGGGGGCAAAGAAGTGGGCAAAGTGGTTATTGGCGACCTGAAACACAAAGGGAAAAGTGAAGCGTCTCTCACAAGTGCCCTCCCCGCTCACCCACTGAGTTTTGGGCCAGAAGCATCAGGCTCACCAGGAGGTCACAGGACTTGTCTCGACTGACATCGTAGTTCACCCTGAATTCCCCATCCATCAAGGTAGTGGAGCATGCAGGGCAGGACTGCTGCTGGCCCACAGTGGGGCGGAAGAGCACCTGGCCCTGGAATCATGAAGGCGTGCGGCATTACTGGTTTGTGCAGGTGCAAATACGATGTTTGCAAAGATGACAACATGAGGGGTGTGTGTGTTACACAGGTATAGAAATCAGGTGGGTGGGCCTCATCCAGCTGCTGAGAGTAACACCTATGGTTAGAAATAGAAACCAATTTCTTTGCTTGTATGCTTCTAAATCTTTGGGATTTTCTCTAATAAGCATCACCACGTTGGGTACAAAACAATAGCAGAATGACAGTCTGAGAGCATCAGTCCATTCAAACTATGGAGTAAAGAGGCAAGGCTATAGCACTGTGCTGGAAAATAGAGCCAGCTGGGGAGTCGAAGAGCAGAGGGTGGAAGGAAGGACCAAGAGCAGGAGCCGAGGTCTGGACTGATTTGGTGTGAATGCCCAGGGACATGAGGGATGGCTTTTACTTAATACTTCTCTATATTTCTTTACTTCACACATTTTCTTTAAGACTTTTTTATTTTTAGTTTTTGTTTGTTTGTAAAAAAAAAAGATATGCTCTTCAAAAAAAGGGGAAGAATTGTTAGGAAGACAAAGCCCCACCCTTTCACCCCCTGCTGAAAGCAAGCATGTTTGCAGAACCTCCCCCGAAACTGTAAGAAACATTTCTTTTAAGTGAATTGCTATGAGTCACTATGAATGCTGAGAACTAAAGGGTTGGCTCCTGGCTGTAGCTGAGGGCACGTTAGGAAGCAGGGCACTAGCTGGCTATCACCCACCCATATGCCATACCCCTCCGGGACTGGGGAGGGCACAGCAGCAGGCCTCTTCAAATCCTGCAAGTGGGTGATGAGTGACAGGTGGCAAGTGGCTGGGTAGGCCAAAGGCCTTTTCAAACCTAAATGTGTTTCCAAGAACACTGGAGCTTGGAAGTCTAACCTCAACAGCATCTGACATTTGCTCATGTGCACTGAATGCTTTCCTATGGGTGTGAGACAGGCAAAGAGGAAACCCAGCCTCAAAAAGCCAGGAACTCACCCCAGACCACACAGCCCATGCGGGCGCCTTCCTTAGCCTCAGCATGCAATTTTTTGCTAGGTTGCTCTGAAAACCAGGAATGCCAAGTTTCCCTGGGATGCCAACCCCAAAACACCTACCTCTCTCACCCTGATGAAAGCCTGAAGCCCCTCCCTGGTTCCCAGACCAAGCTCAGATACTCCATAAGGGGTCGAACCAGGCTGAGATGTTCTGGAGGGCCTGCCACCAGCCCCTGCCAGTTCACACACCTTTTTGCCTGAGAAGGACTTCTTGATGAGTTGAGTTGCTATTTCCTTGGGTAGGAAGGAGGCCTGGGCATCCAGCTTGCTGATTCCTTGGGGCTCAAAGATGTCCACGTCGATCTGCATCATTGAAGCAATTCCTGCCCCAGGGCTCCCATTTGGGCCATTATCAAGAGCCAAGAGCTCTCTCAGCCAAGAGCCAATATGTGTCCTGGCCACCTACTATGTGCAGTGTCCACCCAGCCCTCAGCAAAGGGCCTGGCAAGGCATAGGCACTCCAAAAACATTCTCCAAATGAAGATGTGCATGCTTGTACCCCTTAACTCAGCCACCACGGTGGTGCCAGAGACAACCAGAGTTCCTGAGGATGCCCAGGACTCTCTGGCTTACAGACTACCTGGACATTTGTTATCTCTTGTGATCCTTGTGGCAGCCTTGGCACACACAGGAAGCCTCATTAACAGAGAAGCAAGCTGAGGCTCAGAAAGGAGGAGGTTAGTAGGTTCAGGAAGCCTCCTGCCCATGGAGAGACCGTTGGAACCCCCCGCCCCCGTCCCCCGCCACCAAGGAGCCAGTCCCCTGCCCTGTATGCTCCGGGATGGCGCATGACAGATTTTGAGCCAATGCGGAGAGCCACGGCGAGGGGTAGGCAGGAGCCCTGCTCCAAAGACCATGCCCCTGAGTCTGTGGTCACCAGCATTGTACCTCAAAATGATGCACCAGCTGCTTGGGCTTGACTTTGATGACAATGTCGTACTGCATGAGCTTTCGCTTCAGCACCTCCTCGTAGGTCAGCCGGAACATGGCCTTGCTCTGGGGTCCAATGGTGATGTGGATGGTGAACTGCTCCATCATTCTCCCCGAGGCCCTGGTCATATTGCCATAGGCAACAATGCAGACAAATGTAAGTGATATGTGGGTCCTTATCACCTAACGTATGGGCCTCAGTATCAGTTTCTCTTATTTTAGTGCTTTTCTCCAGTATCTTTGGCTCTCACCCTTATCTTAGCTGGCAGGTCAGAGTCAGGGCCCCAGTGACAGGGCCAGAGGCCAGGGTCCCACTTCTCCTGCAGGCTGGTCTGGGAGATAAGCAAGTCAACACCAGCCTCGTCCAGCACATCTGTTCGGGCGCTTTGCTCACTTCCCATCGGTCTGGGGCTGCCCTCTACATGAGGCCGCCTTGCAGTCCTCAGATCTGTCCTGAGCTCAGAACTCACCGGACAAGGCCAGCATTCTCTCCTGAGATGGCCACTTTCCGGTACTGCTTCCATGCCGTCGCTTTGTCCTTTATGTCTCCGATAAATGCTTTTCCATTTGTTGTGCTGCAGGGAGGAAGAAGCCCTCAGGGGAAGTACCCCTCCCTGATGATACAGGTCCTTCATATTGGAGGTGCTCCCGGCCCAGACCCTGAGAAAGCACTGCCTGGGTGAGCGCTCGTGGGAGGGTGTCTCCTGCTGGTCCCCTTCTGCCCAAAGAATTGCTTGGAGGCCCCTTAGCAGTGAGGCAGGCAGCTATAGGCAGAGTCCAGCAAAAGCCAGGGGCGCCAGCCTTTGCTCCTTGGGCCCTAGGCTGAAAGCCTGGTCAGAGGTCCCAGTCTGCTGCCCATAATGGGAGCCCAGAACAGACCTACAGGACTAGTCCTCCCTTCAGAGCTAAAGTGGCCTGTGGCCCTCTGGGAAATGAGAAGATGGTCTACACTGTCCAGCCACTCTGGGCCATGGCCTTGCCTGGGCCTAGAGAATGGACAGTTCTGGGTGTGGGAGTCAGGCAGGGCACGCACATGGCAAAGTCACTGATGAAGGCTGTCTTGGGGATCTCCACATCGAAGCCCACTTCCCTGGCTTTGTCGGCAGTGTTGACCACTTGGCTGGTGATGACATAGTGGGCGAAGCGCGAGGTCACTTTGCAGTTGACTTTCAGACTCTGGATGATCACACCGTTGACAGTCTAAGGTGAGACGAGGGCGCTGTGGCCTGTGATGGAGACCTCTGAGCCACTGAGAGACCTTGCATCGTATTAGGGTCAGCACTCAGTTCTCACTGGTGCAAGGTGCCTGAGAAACAGACCAGACCTCCCAGGGAGACCCATTGGTTCTCTCTGCCAGAGACCGAGCAGTGGAGATGAGGTTGGGCAGGAGAGTCCCCATTTCCAGGAGACAGGAGTCCCTCTACCCCCAGCAGTAAGAGAAGGAAACCCCCCACCAGGGGACAGGGAAAATGAGGCTGTAATGATGGCCCCACCACAGACTCCTCTGTGGAGACTCACTCACTGTGTCTACAGCCTGTCGCTTCTGTAAAACAAACCAGAGTCAATGTGAGTGTGAGTGCTCAGGGGACCATGGCTTTTCGTCAAGGGATAGGAGTGGGACACAGCCTGTGTCCTCTGCCCCTTGGCCCTGCTCTCCAGTCAGAGTTGGTCAAGGTGGGTGGGGGTGGCCTCAGCCCCTGGCATGAGGGTCTCGTGTCCCCCTCCCAGGCCTTGTCCAGGCCCAGCTGCCTGGTTCTGCCCCGGGGGTTTATCCACATACCTCGCTACTTTTGGGCCTTTTGGGTGCACCCTGAGTGGGCATGGCCTGCAGGGTGAGGAGGGACACCAGGGACAAACGCAGCAGCACCCGCATCCCCATGGCGCCATCCATGGTCTCAAGGTTCCTGCTGACTTGTCACTTCACTCCAACCGCCAATCAATAAAGTGCTGGACAAACATGGATTAAACATTAGACAAGATGAGGGCAAACATTACAATTCGGGGGATCCGGAACTGACAGTGGGGGGATTTCCAGCTGAGCAAACTCCTGATGGACTCCAACTGTGCCCCTCTGCTTAGAACTGCACTCAGACCACGTGAATTTTGAAGATCCCACTGTCTGTCTGAGCCTGAATATTGCACAGGACAACCAACACCCGTAACATGGTGACATGTGTCGAGAAACCACAGTTAAAATGCATTTCTAAACTTTCTTACACTTTACTTTAAAAAGTCTTCAAGCATCAAGAAACTTTCTGGACAGTAACACTTTGGCCCGGGAGGCCCATGGCCTAGAGAGCATCTGTCCACCCCTGTTTCTGATGGCACCATCCCAGCGGTTCAGCCAGGGGCAGGCTGGGTGGTCCTTGGGGTGCAGAATGGGTGACCCACACTTCAGGACAGTTGCTTCATCTCTCCAGTCCTGCTCGCTCAGATTTGGAAAGGAGAACAGAAGTAGCCCCATCGTTACTCCTTCTGAGCAGGAGGTGACAGCGAATGCCACCTCTTCACAATGGAAGGCTGGTTACGTGACAAGCATTCCTCCAGTCCCTTTACTGTTCAACTTTATCCTCTTGGCATCCCTGAATGTTCCTGGTGTGGGGGCCTGTGAGCCTGGGAGAGACTTCCGTGTTGCACCGGGGCTCAGCACAGAGCTCTGCTGCAGGAGGCCAGCAAGCGACAGAGCAGGACCTTTCAAACCAAGACCTTTCAGACCCCAAACCCCAAGCCGATCAGGTGATGACAGAAATGCCCTCTGTGTCATTAGAAAGAAGGGAGAAGCAGAGTTAAAGACCCTTCCTTTACTTGCAATTTCTTAATTTCCACACCCAAGCCCTTCCCGTCCCTTACAAGCCACAGCACACTGCGCAGACATGACCCCTGGTCAGTCTACCCCAGGCCCTGGGTGGAATGTACTGGCTGCTGTGACCCTGATGTGGGGAGTGGGCCCAGGGGACTCTTTGATCTCTATTTGCTTGTCCTGGACTTTGTCTCACAGAGCAGCTTCTGGGAAAGTGTTTATTGCACTCTACCCAGAATGCCCTTCTAGCCTGTTTTCTGGCCTTTGTGAAAGATAAGGTGAGCCAACACTAATGGCACATTTGAGGCTCTGTCTTCCTGCACCTGTATGGACTGAACCCTGGTAGGGTGGGCACCGTGCCAAGCAGTGGGGCACCACAGTGCTGAAACTCAAGTGCCTCACTATGTCCAGTGAGCTGATGCTTCGGAAAAGGAGTCAGACAAGTCAGAGGAAGCCCAGTGAGTCCAAGGAGGGCTCAGAGGCTAAAGAGGAACATGGAGGACCAACAGAAATCTGAAAAGAGTGGAACTCATCTTCCACAGGGCTTTGGAGAAGGCTCCTGGAGGAGGTGTCCAGGAAATAGAGCGGCACTCGGAAAGAAGTAGATGGGAACGGGAGGGAGAGAAAAGTGGGTGGGTAAGTGCAAAGCATGCTCAGAGAAGGTGCAGTTGTCTGCGTGATGGGAGCACAGCCTGATGGGGAGGGTGGGGAAGAAGGGTGGGAGGTGGTTTGAGACCAGCTGGTGCAGGGGTCTGAAAGTGGCCAGTCTTTTGGGTGGGAAACACTAAAGTTACTTGAGTGGGGGTGTAGCAAGGTCAAGATTGGCCTGTGGAGAGATGGATAGCACTGAGCCTGGTCCATGGAAGGTGCTGGAAACATGTTTGTGTGGACTGGGGAGGATACAGGATATGAGGAGAGCTAACAGGGACTAGTGCCTGGCCGACTTCTCAATCCTAATTCATTTACTGCTCACAACTACCTCCCAAGAAATAGATACTGTTTTTATTTTCACATTAGAGGAAAGGTTGACCCAAACTGTAGATGTGGTTGGTGAGGAGAGGGGTGGACAGAAAGCAGCTGAGTTTGCTGAGGACTGAACCTGAGCACAGCAGCACAGCTACCCTCTCAGGGGACTCACTCAGTGTGTCTACAGCCCGTCACTTCTGTAAAGCAAACCAGAGTCAATGTGAGTGTGATGCTCAGGGGACCACGGCTTTTCGTCAAGGGATAGGAGTGGGACACAGCCTGTGTCCTCTGCCCCTTGGCCCTGCTCTCCAGTCAGAGTTGGTCAAGGTGGGTGGGGGTGGCCTCAGCCCCTGGCATGAGGGTCTTGTGTCCCCCCTCCCAGGCCTTGTCCAGGCCCAGCTGCCTGTTTCTGCCCCGGGGGTTTATCCACATACCTCGCTACTTTTGGGCCTTTTGGGTGCACCCTGAGTGGGCATGGCCTGCAGGGTGAGGAGGGACACCAGGGACAAACGCAGCAGCACCCGCATCCCCATGGCGCCATCCATGGTCTCAAGGTTCCTGCTGACTTGTCACTTCACTCCAACCGCCAATCAATAAAGTGCTGGACAAACATGGATTAAACATTAGACAAGATGAGGGCAAACATTACAATTTGGGGGATCTGGAACTGACAGTGGGGGATTCCCAGCTGAGCAATGCTTCAGGACCCTCTCAGGTAGCTGTGCGCTGGTGCAACAGGACAGCACCCAGGACCAGACCCGCTCTCGGCTCCGCCCACGTGGCCAACTGCCTGCCTGATTTTCACAGAGCCCCTCAATCTGATGTGTCCAAACTGAAATCATGACCTTTCTCTCTCTTTCCTGCACTCCCACCACCAAGCCTGGCCTTGCCACTCTTGTTGTCCGCCCCAATGAAGGCCACCACCATCTTTGCAGGTATCCAAGTCAGAAAGCTTGGTGTAATCCTGATGCCGCCCTCCCCTAGACACCCTACCCCAACCCTCCAAATATCTTTCTAGTCCACTTACTTCTCTCCAAATCTCCAGTTACCACTGAGTCTAAGCCACCTTTGTCTATCACTTAGAGATCTGTCCCTCCTGCTTCCATTCTGCTCCCATAGACTATTCTATAGCAGCGATCGGAGTCATCATTTCAAAAGCCAAACTGCTCTAGGCCTTTCCCTATCTAACACACTCCCAGGTCCTGAGTAGTCTGGCCCTGCTGACCCCTCCATGTCAACCCAGCCATTGCCCCTCTAGGTCTCTCAGCTTCAACCATAGAAACTTTTTCCTGATTCATGTAGGCAGGTGCTTTTCCACTCATTCATTTATCAACCCTCAGTTTATCCCCTCATATCGGCTAGGTGCCAACTCCTGGATTTGGGGCGCTGAAGCAGGTAGGCTGACTCATTGTTCAGAGAGTTCACACTGAGGTGTGGAGGTGGAAGCACAAAAGAAGTCCATTGAGCCTTAGCACAAGGTGCTCACTCTGACTGAAAAAGTTTTCCTTCAGACTTATGCCCAAGCAATGCTTGTCTGGGGCAACCTCCTCCGGATGCCTAGGCTGGGCCCAGTGACCTTTCTGCACAGCACTGACCTCACTTAGCAAGAATAACTTGTTAGCATGCCTCATTGGTTAATGGCCATCTCCCTCTTTGACTGTACCCCCCACAGGGGCAGGACTTTATGTTTTTCACTTTGTGCTTTCAGGGCAGGGCGCCAGCCTTGAACTGTGTGGGTCCATACTAAATGTCTATAGAGTGAATGATAGGTTTTTTTAAAATATTTTTTTTATTTTTAGAGAGAGGGGAAGGGAAGGAGAAAGAGAGAGAGAAACATCAATGTGTGCTTGCCTCCCGCGTGCCCCCTACTGGGGACCTGGCTGGCAATCCAGGCATGTGCCCTGACTGGGACTCAGACCTGCAACCCTTTGATTTGCAGGCCTGCACTCTATCCACTGAGCCACACCAACCAGGTGAGTAATAGACTTGATGAAGAGCAAGTTGGAGGAGGTAAAAGGCAGAGGGCAGAGCACAGATCTTGAGAAACTTCAAAACCTGAGGCCAGCATGAGAAGTCAAAAGAGAATAGAAGAGGACCTGACTGGTGTGGCTCTGTGGGTTGAGTGCCAAACTGAGAACCGAAAGGTCACCTGTTTGATTCCCAGTCAAGAGCACATGCTTGGGTTGGAGTTGCAGGTCAGCCCCACTTGGGGGCGTGTGAGAAGCAGCTGATAGATGTTTCTCTCCCTCTTCTTCCCTCCCTTCCCCTGTCTCTAAAAATATATATAAATAAAATTTAACCAGAGAGAAAGAGAGAGAGAGAGAAGAAGAAGTATATAAAGGGAGCAGGAGAGAGAGAGAGAGAGAAGAAGAAGAAGAAGCAGAAGAAGGAGAAGAATAGTAGTATAAAGGGAGCGGGAGAGCCAGGAAAATTCTAGAAACCAAGGAACAAGAGGATTCCCCAGAGGGGCAACGACTGCTAAGGGGAAGAGGATTGGATAAGGACTAAAATAAACATCTAGGCAATCTGAGTCATTTTCCGGAAGCTTTCTTGGGGGCAGATGAGGCCAAGTGACTATGAGGGCTGGGGGACTTAGGAGCAAGCAAGCCCTAAAGCTTCTAAAATATTGTTTTGAGCTTAACTTCCCAGGGACTTGTTTTCTTTAACTGTAAAGTGAGGATGATAAGAGCAACAGCCACACAGGGTTGATGTAAGCATTCAATGAACTAATGTACTTGACTCCAGGAGGAGGCTGAGGATTAACTGGGACAGAGCATGAATTAACTTTCCTGGGTAATAGTATGCTCTATATTATATATTTTCAACAGGGTGATATTGCCCCCAACTGGAAAAAAATTGGTTGTCAAATGTAGGCAGAAGAAATCTTATCTTTCAAAGAGATGAAGTCAGGCCCTTGAGAAATACACTCCTGGATCGTACAACATAATATATCCATTCTGTCAAAAGGACACAGGAAGCTTTACAATTCCATGATTTTGGGGGGTGGGGGGGTGGGGGATAAATGCTTCGAAAGGACACGTTGGCTGGAGCAAACAGTAAGTTCTTGTGGCAGCTTTGAGCTTTCATGGGCAGGCCTTTAAGGGAGGGCCAGGGTCCTCCCAGGGACACTGCCTTAGGCTGTTAGAAGCCATGCCAGAATTTGGTCAGGTCACTTAGTGCAGGGGGAATAGAGGAGTCATTACGTAGTTCTTCACATTTTTCAATGCAAAAACTGAAGTGCACAGTGAATTGGATACATCCAATTTACTTCGAAATGAGTGAAAAATAAGATGGGTTGCTGGATGCAGATAGACGTGTGACAAAGGGGTAAACAAACCAAATGGTACTTGTAAGAGTCTAGAATCTGTCCCTACCTCCCACCCTCACTAGAATGTGAGCTCCAGGAGAGCAATGAGTTTCTCAGCCTGGCACATGGTAGGCAGCCAATAAATATTTGTAAAGCGAATGGCGAATACTCGTAAAGCGTTTAGAACAAGTACTCAATAAGCGGAAGCCTCCGTGCCTTTATTTATTTTGCCTGGAACCCGGAGGTTCGCGGAGGTGGAGCTGAGCCTGAGAGTGTGCGCAGGGGCAAGTGGAGCCGCTCTGGCCGCCAGGCGCCTCTCTCATTCTTGTATGTGCCCGGAGGCTGGGACAACCATAGAGAGGCAGGTCCTCCGGAGGCTGCCGAACCACCCGGTGGAGCCTCCGGGACCGCCAGAGCATGCGCTGAGCTGCGCCGGCTGGGATCGCTATGGCAGCGGCGCCGCATCGGGCTGAGTGTTCGGGCTCCAGCGCGGGCCTGGCCGTCTTTGCAGCCCGGGACACGGCCGCATATCGGGCATGAACTGGGCCTCCCTCTGTGGCCTGCTGCCTTGCCTTCTGCCACCTTCGTTGCCATACCCCTGTTGTTGCCCCGCGCCGGGAACATGCCCCTGGACGCCTACAGCTACCTGCAGGTCGTGGGCAGGGGCAGTTACGGGGAGGTGACGCTCGTGAGGCACCGGCGGGACGGCAGGCAGGTCGGCTGAGTTTAGGGGTCCATCTGGGGGCGTGGGGCACCTAGGGGGTTCGCCGAGGGCGCCATCCAAATGTTAGGCCCTGTGGTGGATGAAGTGGACTCACCTCGTATGACATTTCCTTTGGGCCAATGTCCCACACCACCAAGACCAGGCCCTACCTCCCTGTAGTATGCACCCTGGATGAACACCCTGTAGTTTTTCTTTGCAGTTTTAATTGCTGTGCTTGATCTACACTTTCTCCCTCACTCATCGATCTCATGAGATCATGCATTCCCAGGACCTAACACAGCACCTGGCAAATAACTACTCCTTTAGCAAAAAGGCCCCTCACTTATGGCCTCAAGGCTATGGACTCACTTAAAACTCAACTCCTCACCTTCCCGCCAAACCACTCATGATCCTTATTTCAGGTAGTAGCACCAGTAACCAGTTGCCCATGCTGGGCACCTGGGGGTCATTCTTGACTCTCCTCTTGCCCCCACTCCCATTCACCTGTCTACCCCGCCAGCAGGCTCTTCTCCCCCTCCATTGGTACTACCCCAAACCAGGACAACATTATCTCTAGAGAAACTATTGTCAAGGCTTCCCATTGGTCCTCCCTGCCACTAGACTCCCTCTTCTCCAATCCACCCCTTTCAGTGCAGTCTTAGTGATTGTTCTAAAACTTTATTTAATGTCACTCCTTTGCTTAAAGCACTTTATCCCAACCTCAGGATAATGAGCTAGTTCTTTAATGTGGTTTATAAATAGGGTGACTAATGTACTGTACAAACTGGGGTAAGTTTGAAACTAAAAGGACGTGCCATTAATAATCACACCAGCAGTGGGTCTGCTGCAGACAAGCTTAGAGATATCTCCTTAAGTATAAGGCTTTCTCACCTATTCTGCCTTATTTCCTGTGCTGGTCACTCAGGTGGGGGAGGTCATTGGTTTTTTAGAGTTGAGTATGGGATTCTAGCTGTAACAGTAGCCCCTCACATTTGAGCAGTAGTTTACATTTTACAATGCATGTTTATATGTGTGTTTGTTAAGTAATGAGTTGTATGGTCTTTTGATTGGTTGAGGGCATTGTATTAGGTATGAGAGGATATTGATTTTTTTAAAGATTTTAAAGATTTTATTTATTTATTTTTAGAGGGGAAAGGAAGGAGAGAGGGAGAGAAACATCAATGTGTGGTTGCCTCTTGTGTGTGCCTGGCTGGGAACTGGTCTGCAACCCAGGCATGTGCCCTGACTGGGAATCAAACCGCGATCCTCTGGTTTGCAGGCCTGTGCTCAATCCACTGAGCTACACCAGCCAGGGCTTGATTTTTTTTAAAGTAGGAATAATTTTGTATGTTGAGGATCAGTGCGTTTTAACCTTATTGGGCTATGGATCCCTTTGAGTACTTAATGCAACTCATGGATCTATTCTGTCTGCAGAAAATTTTGGTGTCAGCTCCCCGCACCCCTCGCTCTAAGTCTAACCAGTAAAAAGCACTGTTAGTGATAACAAATGATTTTTTCACAATTTTGTGCTTTGTGAATAACAAAATGACTAGGTTATCAGACAGGTTCCAGAAGATTAGTTTTCAGGACATTCAGGAGAACCCTAAATACTTCCGAACCTATAGAACTGTATGTTTATTTGTGCATTGTAAAATTATGTGTTTTCTTTGTAGTATGTCATCAAAAAACTGAACCTCCGAAATGCCTCCAGCCGAGAGCGGCGAGCTGCCGAACAGGAAGCCCAGCTCTTGTCTCAGCTGAAACACCCCAATATTGTCACCTACAAGGAGTCATGGGAGGGAGGGGACGGTCTGCTGTACATTGTCATGGGCTTCTGCGAAGGAGGTGACCTGTACCGAAAGCTCAAGGAGCAGAAAGGGCAGCTTCTGCCTGAAAGTCAGGTGGTGGAGTGGTTCGTTCAGATTGCCATGGCTCTGCAGGTACTGTCCCGACTCTTAGCATCCTCCTTGTTCCAAGGGGACGGGGGATGGCAGGTGGGTTTTATGGAAATTCTGCCCCAAATGTGTACATGAAAAAAATGTGGCGTTTTTTTGAAAATTCATTTATGAAGTGGACCCAGTCACCCATGTTGCACCATTGGAATGTTTCTGAATAAGGGATACGAAGTAGACATGGATTTCATGTCTAATTAGAGGGAAAGCCGGTTCTCTATTCTTTGGTTTTTGGGGGGCTTTTTGTTTGATTTTTAGATTTCATTTATTTATTTTTTAGACAGAACAGAAGAGAGGGAGAAAGAGAGGGAAATATCAATGTGTGGTTGTCTCTTGTGTGCCCCCTATGGGGACCTGGCCCAAAACCTGGGCGTGGGCCCTGACTGGGAATCAAACTGATGACCCTTTGGTTCACAGGCTGGCACTCAATCCATTGGGCCACACCAGCCAGGGCTGTATTTTTAGTATTTATACCAAAGTACATTTTAAGGGCCCTGAGTCTACAGAGAGCAAAGAATGACCAGTCACTCAGCCAGTCAGCTGTTTCATACGGAAAGGTGGTTGGGCTAATTAGTGTGCCTAAACTGCAGGGGTTTGGGCTTTAAACCTGTGGCATAGTGCGTGGAAATGCAAAACATGTTTGGGGTTAAATATACAGGTATTCAAGAGTGAGACTGTTTACGAAATACTCTGGAACTGGGCAGATTCATCCAGAATTAATTGACCTTGTAGTTTAAATTCTAGGATTCTCTCTCTAAATAAAGGTGAACTTGATATACTTGAAAATATTAATAAGCTGAAGATTTTATGAATCTGAAAGGAATGTGCACCTGACCTTGTATAAGTTTTTTTTCCTACCTTCAGGGGGAGTTTGTATGCATGTTTATAAACTGGATCCATGTAACAGTAAGTGGTATAATGGTCAGTGAACAATTTTGAAGGAAGCTGGGCAAATTAGTGCATGGAACTTAATTTTTTTAACCTTTTTTAAAAGCACTGTCCACCTTTAATACCTGCTGTAGTCACAGTGTTTGTTGGGGAGCTGCTGAACACTTGGGGAACCCCAGGTGCTTAGGGTCTGTCAGTGCTTAGTATTCTGTGGAATTCTGTCATGGGCCTATTAGTGAGCTTTAGAGGGCTCAGGGGTGGCAGGGGGGCTGGTGGGGTTTAGGGTCAGGTGCGCCCAGTCAGGCCACAGGGCCGTGTGTGACTTTCTCTGGGTTTTCAGACAAGGCAGTTCTCTTAGTGGACATTGTGGTGATTTCCCTCAGGACTTGCAGGTGGGAGCATGGGTTACTGAGTGCAGGTACGGCAGTGTCTGGGGAATGGGCGCCTGCCCCGGGCCCAGTGGGGTGGACTTCCGCATCTTGGACTTGAACAGTGTGCTCACCATTGTGGACTTGCCCAGCCCACTCTGCCCAGCACTGCCTGCTCCTACTGCCATCACTGCCATCACTGCCATCATGGTTGCCATTGCTGCCATTTGCTTGTATTTTTTTAATGTTTGAAATTTTTAAATTTACTGATTGATTTTAGAGAGAGAAGCAGGGATGGAGAGAGAGAGAGAAACATTGATTTGTGTTCCATGTATTTATGCATTCATTGGTTCATTCTTGTATGTGCCCAGACCAGGAATTGAACCTGCAACCTTGACATACCTGGTAAGATGCTCTAACCAACTGAGCTACCCAGCCAGGGCAAATTTTTTTAAAAAGTTATTTATTTGAGAGAGAGGAAGGTAGGGAGAAAGAGAGGGAGAGAAACATCAATGTGAGAAATAGCAGTCAGTTGCCTCTTGTATGTGTCCCAGCTGGAGGGACTGAACCCACGTACTAGACATGTGCACTGGCTGGAAATCCAACCAGCAGCCTTTCACTTTGCAGAATGATGCCCAAGCACCTGAGCCACATTGGTCAGGGAGGGGCAATTTTTTTACTTTGGAAAGTTGTAAATTAGACTTTTTATTTAGAGACTATAAAACTATAGTGTTTGATAGGTAGGTAACTGAGACTCTTTAACTCATGCAATTATTGATTGTATATAGGAAGTCAGGAATAAATGAGCAAGCAAGCATATTTATACTTAATGAAATTTTCTTTCTTTTTTCAGTATTTACATGAAAAACACATCCTTCACCGAGATCTGAAAACTCAAAACGTCTTCCTAACAAGAACAAACATCATCAAAGTGGGTGACCTGGGAATTGCCCGAGTGTTAGAGAACCATTGTGACATGGCCAGCACCCTCATCGGCACACCCTACTATATGAGCCCTGAGCTGTTCTCAAATAAACCCTACAACTATAAGGTAGGGTTGGGCTGTGTGCCCAGCTCACCTTCTCTTGACAGCAGTATTCGTAATTTCAAAGCTCCTCAGAGTAGTTATGTCAAAGAATTCTCTGTGAATTGGTTTAACAAAAATGTCTTTTCTTTTTTAAGAGGAAAAAATGTAAATAAGGTGTTCTGATATATAACCATTTGCTATTTTTCTTTTCTAGTCTGATGTCTGGGCTCTGGGATGCTGTGTTTATGAAATGGCCACCCTGAAGCACGCTTTCAATGCAAAAGACATGAATTCTCTAGTTTATCGGATTATTGAAGGAAAGGTAAAGAATATTCTGAAACTAATTGTTTTTAATATTTGGACCAAGTTAATTCAGTGCAGCTTTGTAAGTAGCTGCTGGTAAAAGAGTAATTGTTAATGTGGGGTGGACAGTTAAAAATGCTGGGTCTATAAGGAGAAACACACCAAGGCATATCATAATTAATTAGCCAAGATTAAAATGAAGGAGAGAATTCTAGAAGCAGCAAGAGATGAGGGGACAGTCACCTACAAAGGAGTTCCCATCAGACTGTCAGCTGATTTCTCAAAAGAGACCTTACAGGCAAGAAGGGGCTGCAAAGAAGTGTTTTAAGTCATGAAATGTAAGGACCCACATCCAAGATTGCTCTATCCAGCAAAGCTTTCATTTAGAATGGAAGGGCAGATAAAGTGCTTCTCAGATAAAGTCAAGTTAAAGGAGTTCATCATCACCAAGCCCTTATTTGAAATGTTAAAGGGACTTTTCTAAGATGAAGAAGATAAAAAACATGTATAGTAAAATGACAGCAAACTCACAATTATTAACAACCACACCTAAAACAAAAACAAAAACAAACTAAGCAAACAACTAGAACAGGAACAGAACCACGGAAATAGACAACACCTGGAGGCTTATCAACAGGGGAGTGGGAGGAGGAGTGAGGGGGAAAAGGTACAGAGAATAAGTATCAAAGATGGTAGGTAGGAAATAAGGGGAGGGCAATAATAGTATGGGAAATGTAGAAGCTAAAGAACTTATGACACATGGACATGAACTAAAGTGGAGGAATGTGGGTGGGAGAGGGTGTGCAGGGTGGACAGGAATAAAGGGGGGGAATGGGGTAACTGTAATAGCGTAATCAATAAAATATTTTTTAAAAAGACCAAAAAAATGCTGGGTCCCTTCTGTGGGTAAGGTTGAACTAGAGGAGAAAGAATCAATCATTTCTTAATGTTAATTTGTAAAAGTGGCTTGAAGGCTCCAAGAGACTGGCTTTTTGAAAACCACTACCTGTAGCCACAGGACTTGCAGGTGCCCGAGAGATTATTGGTAGCTTTTTCTAAGCAGCTATGCTTCAATGAGCCCCATTTAAAATGTGTTCACTCTGGCCCTGTCTGGTGTGGCCCAGTTGATTGGGCATTGCTTGGGAAAGCGAAAGGTCACTGGTTTGATTCCTGGTCAGGACACATGGCTTAGATTGTCTGTTCGGTCCCTGGTCAGGGCAAGGGGCAACCGATCGATGTTTCTCTCTCACATTGATGTGTCTCTCCCTGTCTTTCTCCCTCCCCCTCTCTCTAAAAATAAATAAATAAAAGTCTTTAAAAAGATGAGTTCACTCTGTCGGAACTTGTTCCTTTAATAATCATCACAATCACTAGTAACCAGTTAAGAACCGCAAAAAGCACTGTGTATGATACAGATGCCAGCATGACTGAGTTTTTGCATTAGTTCCGTGAGGTTAGTTGCCTTCTGCAGTGTAAGGCACCACAGACCAAGTCGGAGGCTGTGAATCACCTACAGATTCTATTATTACACCAAGACTCGTTGAGAAATATTGAAAAATACAAAAAGTAAAATTTGCCCATGATTCTATTTAAAGAATCAAACAAGAAATGAGTGAAATTCCCCTCTCCTATCCATTTTAATCCCCTGGAGATAACCATTGCTAACAAATTGGGGCATGGCATTCCGGCTCTTTCTTGTCTTATGCAGGTATAACTCTAGGTGTATATGTACACATATACACAAAGATACTTTAAAAAAGTAACTGAAATGGAATCAGATTGTACCCGTTGTTAGACAATTCACTTTTTTGACTTAATGTGTGAGGGACATCTTTCCAGGTTGGCACAGCTTTTATTGTTTGAAAAGGCTGCCTCGTGTTTTATTAGGAGGCCATACCACAGTTTCCTACAAGTCCCCTATGGGTGGACATTTAAGTTGTTTCTAGTGTTTCACTACTGCAAGAACAATAGTGCAATGAATATACTGTTACATAACTCTTTAGGAACTTATGCCCTTATTTTCTTTTAAAAAATCATTTAAAAATTTGTTTTCAGCTTCAGTTGACATACATTATATATTAGTTTCAGGTGTACACTCTGTGATCAGACATTATATAACTTACTAAGTGATCATCCCAATAAATCTCATACCCATCTGACATTGTACATAGTTATCAGAATAGTATTGACTATATTCCCTGTGCTGTACTTCACATCCCCATGACTATTCTGTAACTACCAATTTGTACTTCTTAAATCCCTTCACCTTTTCACCCATCCTGCCAATCCCCCTCCCATCTGGCAACTGTCAAAATATTCTCTGTGTGTATGAGTCTGTTTCTGTTCTGCTTGTTGTTTTACTTTGTTTTTTAGATTCAACTGTTGATATGTATTTATTACCATTTTATTGTTCACATTTTTTATATTTTTTCTTCTTAAAGAGACCCTTTAACATTTCATGTAATACTAGTTTGCTGGTGATGAACTCTTATTATCTGGGAAGTTCTTTTTAGGTCCTATTTTTTTATTTTCAATTTTTTAAAGATTTTATTTATTTTTAGAGAGAGGAAAAG
This sequence comes from Sturnira hondurensis, assembly GCF_014824575.4. Taxonomy (NCBI): domain Eukaryota; kingdom Metazoa; phylum Chordata; class Mammalia; order Chiroptera; family Phyllostomidae; genus Sturnira; species Sturnira hondurensis. The sequence goes on along the minus strand of NW_028081354.1, from coordinate 5,641,547 downwards.
GGAGAGAGAACAAGAGGGAGGGAAACATCGAGGTGCAAGAGATACATCCATCAGTTGCCTCTTGCATGCCCCCAATCTGGGACCTGGGCCACATCCCAGGCATTTGCCCTCACTGGAAATTGAACTGGTGACCCTTTGGTCCGCAGGCACTCAGTCCACTGAGCCACACCAGCCAGGGCTGTCCTTCTATAGTAAATGATGGCTTTGCAGGTTAGAGTAATCTTGGTTGTAGGGTCCTTGCTTTTCATCACTTGGAATATTTCTTGTCAGTCCCTTCTGGCCTGCAAAGTGTCTGTTGAGAGATCAGCTCAACAGACACTTCAAACTGATGTGTCTAATGGGAGCTCCCTGCTGGATAACCAACTGCTTTTCTCTTGCTGCTTTTAAGATTCTCGCTTTGTCTTTACCCTTTGGCATTTTAATTATGATGTGTCTTGGTGTGGGCCTCTTTGAGTTCATCTTGTTTGGGACTCTCTGTGCTTCTTGGATTTGTATGATTATTTCCTTTGCCAGGTTAGGGAAGTTTTCTGTCATTTTTTCAAATAGGTTTTAAATTTCTCTATCTCTCTTCTCCTTCCAGCACCTTGTGATGGGAATGTTGGTATGCTTGAAGTTGTCCCAGATGCTCCTTATACTGTCCTCATTTAAAAAATTTTTTTTCTTTTTGCTGTTCTGATTGAGTACTTTTTGTTTCCTTCGATTCCAAATTGCTGATTTGATTCTCAGCTTCACTTACATTACTGTTGATTCCCTATAAATTAGTCTTTATTTCAGTTAGTGTATCCTTTTCTGACTGGTCCTCTTTATGTTGTTGAAGTTCTCACTAAGTTCATTGAGCATCGTTACAACCAGTGTTTTGAATTCTGCTTCTAGGAGATTGCTTATCTCCATTTTGTTTAGTTCCATTTCTGGCGATTTGTTCTGTTCTTCCATTTGGGACCTGTTTCTTTGTCTCTGCATTTCGGCAGCCTCCCTGTGTTTCTTTCTATGTATTGGGTGGAGCTGCTGTGTCTCCCAGGCTTGATAGATTGGCCCAATGTATTGGGCTGGCCAAAAGGTTCCTTTAGTTTTTAGTTTTTTCCCTAAAATAAAAGACATGTTTTTTTTTTTCATTTTCACCAATAACTTTATTGATTTGGATGTTTTGAGTATGTTGGTTATCTCCTGCATGGTATAACGTTGATTGTTCTCAATTAATGGTTCAATTTGATTGCTATCAATTTCTGCTAGTCTGCCCAATCCTGGAACGTCATCCAGAGAGAAATCTCTAGCATGAAACTTCACAAACCACTTTTGACATGTTCAGTCAGTCACAGCACCTTCTCCATACACCGTACAAATCCTTTTTAATGTTTCAGTTATGCTTTTACTTTTTTGAAATAATAAAGCATAATATGCTGAAATTTTAGCCTGTTTTTTCATCTTCAGTATTAAAATGACTACACAAAAATCCATCAATTTTGATTTAAATGCATGCTGATATGACAGCTATCACAATACAATCTAATAAAATTGTTTTAAATGCAGTTAAAGGCAACTAAGTGCTACTGGAGCCACCTTACAGAAAAAAATAAATGGATTTTTGGCCAGCCCAATAGTAGGTGTTCTGTAGGGTCCAGTGGCGTAGTCTCCTCGACCACCTAAGACAGGCACTTGAAGTGCACTCCCATGTAGGCTGTGTACACCCTTCTGTTGTAGTCGAGCATTGATTGCTGTTGGCAGGTCAGTGGGAGAGATTTACGCCCAGGATGATCAGCTGCAGGGGCTGCCTATGACTGAGGACCTCTGACCACAGTGGAGAGTCAGCTGTGCAGGGGCCCACTCTACATAGCAGGACTTACCTCAGCAGGGCTCTGGTATCCCCTGAGTCTACCCTTGAGTGTGTCACTTGTGGAGGTGGTTGGGTGGTGTGCTTCAACTTGGTCTGAAGCTGTCCACTTGGTGCACTGGGTCTGGGGCCTCCTTGGGAGGTTCAGGCCAAGGTCAACTGCCACCTCAGTTCCGCCCCAGTCCATGTGGCATGAGCTACAAAATGATGTTCAGATGACTGCTACTTGTTCTGGTCCTGGAGGTACCTAGGTGAGGTCAAGCTGTGAACCAAGGTTGGCTGTTACTAGTGCCAGGCCTGGGGTCACTTATTGAGAGGTACAAGGCTTGCTGAGACCAGTTGCTGCTTTTAAGAGATTTTAGGAAAATCTGAAGCATGAGGCAAGACAAGCAATTGATATGGAAAAGTCACCAGAAACAACTTGGGTGGGCCCAAATATTGGGTGGGTGGGGCCTCAGGGAATCACCAGGGTGGGAAAAACAATGTGATACAGGTTGATGGAGTCTAATGTGGGCTGCCTCCCTGGAGTGAGGGCTCAGAAAATGGCCTCAGGCAGCACTTCTGTCTGGGGGAAAGTTGCACCCGTAGCTCTTGCCCTGATGCCAGACAATTCAGTTCCTCCTTGTTTGTCCCTGGTGCCTTTCATTCTGCTGCCCGAGTGCTGGAGCTCAGAGAGAACTGCTTGGGACTCTATTTCCCTCAGCCTCGATCCCCTCTTATTGTTATAGCCAGAAGTTACCGGGACTTCTCTTCCTTGTACTGGGATCCTGGGCCTGGGAGCCTGGTGTAGGGCTGGGACCCCTTGCTCCTTGGGTGGGCCCTGTGCAGCTGAGACATCCCTCCTAATTTTAAACTGCCACACGTGGGTGTGGGACCAGGCTGTTCTGCATCTTTGCCCCTCCCACCAGTCTTGATGTGGCTTCTTTAATTCTCTAGTCCTGGGACTTCCATTCAGCCAGATTTGTGGGAGGAGGTGAGTATTGCCTTTATCATCTTGACCAGAACTCTCATGCCCTTACTTCTGAAGGAGGGAGTCCTCAAATTGGGACTGCTGGCTTGAAGGATATACTTTCACAGTCTTACAACTTGCTGTTATAATCAGACATCAGTATGCTTCCTGTAGACTAATAGACTGGTTATTTTATGCTCCTGTGGATAAAGACTAAATACTAGAAAACTCTACCTTCATTTATTTTGCTTCACAAGACCACTAGTCTTAGTTGCGGTGTTATTTCTCTTTGCAGCTGCCACCAATGCCAAAGGATTATAGCCCAGAGCTGGCAGAACTAATAAGAACGATGCTGAGCAAAAGGCCTGAGGAAAGACCCTCTGTGAGGAGCATCCTGAGGCAGCCTTACATCAAGCGCCAGATCTCCTTATTTTTGGAGGCCACAAAGGCGTAAGATACTTCCCTTGCAAATAACTGGGCTATGTAGATGGAATAAAAGAGGGCGGCTTTTGTAATTTTAATGTGCAAAATTTGTGGCGAGTTTCTTTTAAACATAAAGTGAAATTGCGTGATTAGAACATAGATTGGGATTTGTTTAATTGCTAAAATCAGAAACTGAGAGAACCATTTAGAAAATCGGAGTTTTTTTCAGTTTCAAGGTATATCGAGATGATTCATTCAAAAAGATATGTATTTTAGAAACTATATTAAAATGAGGGATTATCTAAGAAACCTATTACATTATTTACTATGTAAGGTAATAGTCACATCTAAAATATAGTGCTCAGATTTCTGAGACCCTCATAAGCTTCTCTCTTCACTTAACAACTTCTCAAGAGAAAAAGAATTCCTTTCTTTGACTTGCAGGTCTTACCTTCACTAAACGGCTTCCAGAATCTAAGACTTAAGGCTAGACGAGGCCTTCATGCTCTCTGCCTTGTGACAGGAAGAAGTTGGGAGGCTGTGCTAACAAGGCCCCAGGGGATAGAGGACCATCTTTTTGTTTACATTGTCTCTAATTTTCCACCAAACAGAACTTGGGCCTTTCATCCACAGTGCTGGTCTTCATGCTTCCCTTGAATTTCCCCGAGGTTTAGCCCAGTTGTAGAAACATCGTACCAAAACAGCTGGGGATATTATTTCTGTATACATTTGTTCTGCAAGTCAAAACTGAACATACCAATCATTTTTACTCTCAGACTGGGCAAAGCAGTTGTGGTAATATTACAAACATGTGAAATTTGAAGAAAAAATTATCCTGGGCCCTGGCTGATAGGGCTCAGTTGGTTTACAGCATCGTCCCATATGCCAAAAGCTTGGGGGTTCAGTTCCCAGTCAGGGCACACCTAGGTTGTGGGTTCAGTCCATGTTCAGGGTGCATATGGGAGGCAACCAATCAGTGTTTCTCACATCGATGCTTCTGTCTGTCTGTCTTTCCTTTCCTCTCTAAAATCAGTAAACATACTTGGAAAAAATTATACTTTCAAAATTATAGCCTTAAAAGAAAAATTATTTCTTTTATCTTTAAAAGGAAAAGAAAATTGTTACTTATGTATGTAGGGCAATTTCTCACAGGATCGTATTTTGGGATAATTTTGTATTTATAGCAAAGTTGCAGCAATAGCGCAGCAACTTTATGTGTACCTGCCACCCAGTTTCTCCTACCACTACCGTGGTACGTGTGTTGGTACTAAGAACCCCACCCACATTGTCAGTACCTTACTGTTGACTAAACTCCACCCTTACTCAGCTTTCCCTAGTTTTTCCACTAATGTCCTTTTTCTGTCCCAGGATTCAATCCAGGCTATCATATTACATTCAGTCCGCATGTCTCCTTACTCAGGTTGGGTCTGAGACAACTTTAACATTCTTTGTTTCTCATGACCTTGATTGTTTTTGAAGAATACTGGTCAAGTGCTTTGCAGAGTGCCCCCTGGTTTTTAGAAGACTGTGCTCTTTGAATGAAGCAGTTCTGAGAGGGAGTGTTGTGCATACGTGCATTTCCTCGTATACCTTTCATCTTCAGTATATTGGTAATATAAAGATAAAAAGTTTCACTGTGTTCTTCATTATGTTGATAACATGTTTGTCTTTTCTTCCTCATAAAGAAAAACCTCCAAAAATAATATTAAAAATGGTGACTCTAAATCCAGGCCTTTTTCTTCAGTGGTTTCTGGAAAGGCTGAAACAAACCATGGAGTAGTTGCCCACCAACCACAGTCTTCTGAAGGCTCCAAGACATATGTAATGGTATGTTCCTTTTTAAAGGGTGTGTGTTTTAGAAACTGCGTTAAAATGACAAGTTATTTAAACAGGTTATTTTCTGTGAAATGATTAGGCTTTACTGGAGATTCTGTTGTGTAATTAACTGTGTATTGTAGTGGGTGAGGGTGATTTCATTTATCCTACTTTATCCAAAGTGGGCTGTCAAACTGTTCATGAAGTCAACACTGTAATAACTATTGTAAGAATTTCTTTTTATTGAGGTGAAATTTATGTAACAAAGTTAAGCATTTTAAAGTGAACAGTCAGTTGCATTCAGTACATTCACAGTGTTGTGCAGCCATCACCTCTACCTAGTTCCAAAACATTTTCACATCACCCCACAGGAAACCCCATACCCATTAAGGAGTCATCCTCATTCCCATCCAGCCCCTGAAAACCAGTGCCATTGGGTTTACTGTCTCTTATGGATTGGCCTATTTTAGATATTTCATATAAATGGAATCATACAATGTGCGACATTTTGTGTCTTGGCTTTTTTCACTTAGCATAATGGTTTTGAGGTGCATCCACATAACATGTAGCAATACTTGATTTATTTTATGAAGCATTGTGAATAATATATCGTTGTATGTGTATAACAGTTTGCTTATCCATTCATTCATTGGTGTATTTTGGGTGGTTTTTACTTTTTGGCTATTGCTATGAATATTTATAATTAATTTGTTTAAGCACTTGTTTCAATTCTTTTGGGTATATAGCTAGAACTGGAAATGCTGGTCATACAGTAATTCTATCTTTAACTTCTTAAGGAACCACCACACTTTTGCATCTCAGTTTCTTTATTTTACATTCCTACTAGCAATCCACTAGAGTTACATTTCCTCCACGACCTTGCCAACTCCTGTTACTCTTGTTTTTTGATTTAGCTCTCCTAGTGGATGTGAAGTGGTATCTCATTGTAGTTTTGATTTCCAGTTTCCTGATGACTGATGGCATAGAGCGTCTTTTTGCAAGCTTGTTGGCCTTTGTATGCTGTCTCTAGGAAATGTCTGCTCAGTCCTTTGTCCATTTTTAATTGAGTTTTTTGGTTTTTTGTCATTAAGTTCTTAGAGTTCTTTCTCTATTCTGGATACTAGGCCCTTATGATTTACAAACATTAACTCCCATTCCACAGGTTATCTTTTCATTTTCTCGGTGATGTCCTTTTATGCACAGAAGTGGTTTTTTTTAAAATTTTTATGAAGCCCAGTTTGTCTCTTTTTTTCTTTTGTTGCACGAGCTTTTGGTGTCATCTCTGAGTTATTGCCAAATCCAAAGTCATGAACATGTATGGCTGCGTTTCCTTTTAGGAGTTTTAATTTGGCTCTTATGTTTAGGTTATTGGTCTATTGTTAATTTTTTATTGTGTTAGAATATATATAACATAAAATTTGCCATTTTGGATCATTTTAAGTGTACAATTTAGTAGCTTTAGTTATATTCCCAGTGTTGTGCAACCCATCATCACTGTCTTCCAAAAACCCTTTTATCACTGCAAAACTCTGTGCCCATTAAGCAGTAACTCTCCATTTTCCTACTCTCAGGACTCATTAACCTCTATGAATTTGCCTGTTCTGGTATCTTATATAAGTAGAACTGTACAATATTTATTCTTTTGTGTCTGGCTCATTTCACTTAGTATGTTTTCAAGATCTATACATGTTGTAGCATGTATCAGAATCATTCCTTTCTATGGCCTTACAGTGTCCCACTGTATGTATACCACATTTTGTTTATCCATTCATCTGCTAACAGACATTTGGGTCCTTTCTTCCTTTTGGTCATTGCAAATAATGCTGCTGTAAACATTGGTGCACAAATACCTGTTTGAGTCCCTATTTTCAGTTCTTTGGGATATATACCTAGGATTGGGATTGCTGAGTCATATGGTAATTTTATGTTTAACTTTGTGAGGAACTTTTTGTTCCATTTTGAGTTAATTCTTTTTATGGTGTGAGGAGTGCTGTAATAACTTGGAAACATTTCACTCAGGGTGAAGACAAAGGCGTTTCCCAGGAGAGACACATAGTCATTGGCCCCTTGAAGACACCTGCAAATCCGAAAGGCCACACCTGCAAACCAGACATGAGCAGTACCACAGAATCACTAGCTACAATCAGCAGAGTGAACATTGACATCTTACCTGCAGAAAGGGACTTGAGTGACGGGTTAGTTCAAGAGAATCAGCTAAGACCCTTAGATGCCTCTAATGAGCTAGAAGGTAAATGCAGTATTTCTCAAGTGAAGGATAGGCTGCAAGATAACACTAAGTCCAGCACTCAGCCTATAAACCTAATTCCTACATGCTCCTCTGATGATGTCACTGGGGAGAGAAAAGGAAATCCTCTGCAGCCCCTAAACAAAGACCAAAAGCCAAAGGACCAGGTGAGTGGCATGCACGAGGTGTTGGTTTCAGAGAGAAGACTGGAAAGTGCATTTATGAAGGTGTGGGTTGTGTTGTTTAGCTTTATTCTAGTTGTTGTTTTAGGAAAATTAGCTATTTAGTGTACCAGTTTGTTTATGTATGTATGTATTTAAAATATTTACTTAGTTTTAGAGCGAGGGGAAGGGAAGGAGAAAGAGAGAGGAAAATTACTGATTTGTGGTTGCCTCTCACACACCCCCAGCTGGGGACCTGGCCTGCAACCCAGGCATGTGTTCTGCCTGGGAATCGAACCAGCAACTTTTCAGTTCACAGGCTGGCACTCAATCCATTGAGCCATACCAGGCAGGGCAAGTGTACCAGTTTAAATATACCAGAAACCAAAGGATAAGACCCGAGGTACTTGGTGGAAGCATGCTATTTGCATGTTTTTTTCTAATTTCAGTATTGCTCTTCTTTAGTCCTCCTAGTGGAGGGGTAGTTCCAACAATTAGATAGTATCTTCAGTATTATTATTGTTATTATATATATTGTGATTTTATATATTGTTATCTAACAATTAGATAGATAACATTCCTTCTTTCTTTTGAAAAGTTGGATTGTTCTAATTTCTTAAGGAATTTTAAAAAATATTTTATGTTTTGGAACCAAAGGGGAGGAAGAAGGAAAAAGGAAAAAAGGCTTCTGATATTGACACTATTCTGAGTAAATTTAATGGTTATCTTCTAATTGAATTTGGAAAAAACCTAAATCAGTTGAAGCATGGTAATAGCTGAGGATTAAAAAGAAAAACAGAACATTTGATTAACTTTACTTTTTTATGTGTAAAATATTTTTAAAATAGATTTAATGATTTAATAGGTATATTGACTATATTTTATGATCTATGCTATATATATATTTGAATTTGATATTGATACATATATTTAATGTAACATCATTTATATAAACATTAAAACTTTTATTCATGTGTATTCAATTTTTCAAATCCTCAGTTATTTATTTATTTATTTATATCCTGAGGATATATTTATTGATTTTTTTTTTTTTTAGAGAGAGAGGAAGAGAGTGAGAGAGAGGAAGAGAGTGAAAGAGAAGGAAACATCGATGTGAAAGAGTAACATCGATTGGCTGTCTTCTGCATGTGCCCCAAATGGGTATGTGCCCTGACCAGGAATCGAACTGGTGACCTTTTGGTTTGCAGGATGATACCCAGCCACCTGAGCCACACTGGTTGGGGCTAGTGTATCTCTTTATTGTTCAAGTTATAAGAGTTCTTCATTCTAGATATCAGCCCCTTTTAAGATAAAAGATTTGAAAATATTCTGCCCTGGCTGGTGTAGCTCAGTGGATTGACCATGGGCCTACAAACCAAAGGATCATGGTTTAATTCCCAGTCAGGGCACATGCCTGGGTTGCAGGCCAGTTCCCAGCAGGGGACCCACAAGAGGCAACCATACATTGATATTTCTCTCTCTCTTTCCCTTCCCTCTAAAGATAGATAAATAAAATCTTTAAAAAAAGAAAAAAATATTCTTTTCACTTTCTTGATAGTGTTCTTTGAAGCACAAAAGTTTTTAATTTTTTTTACAATTGATTGAAGATCCATGAGGTTGAAATTTGGGGGAAGGAGAAATTTGTCTAGAAAATCCATGCTTGTTTTAATAGCCATGTAATAAGAATCTATGTAGAAGACATTTTCTGAAATAGTCTAATACAATCTGTATTTCATTATATGGTAGTGTCCTTAGGACAAAGTCTTGCCACAGAATGTTCTCTGCATATGCAATTAAGCAAAGAGACAAATTGTATTTAAAGATCTGAAGGATATCAACACCATTATTTTTCTAACACAAAATGTTTTTCCCATAATGCCTGTGACCATTCTTTTTTCCCTCAGTAGTACTTGAATTGCAAATAAAAGAGGGAGAGTCCTTACCACAGAGTTTTAGTTATATCTCTGGAATGTGTCTCAGATCCCTAAATACCATCTTCCTTCACTAACTGTTCTGAGATTTTTACCGTGTGTTTTATTCTTTCTACCTAAGGCTTTGCTGTAAATGAAACAGAAATTCCTGGATAGTTGTAACTCACATCTTTCTTTCTTCCTCCTTCTCTTATTTCCCTTCTATCCCTTTGTACCTCTGTTCCTATCTCCTTCCCACCCAAAATATCAAAAAGCTTCAACATTTCTGGTTGAAGTGGGGATAGGGAACTTGAGGCACCTTTGGCATCCTTGCTCATCCCTTGCCTACTCAAAGCCAGCAAAGCACCTATAAACTCAGGACAGCTCTGGGGCTCCCACTTGCCTACACAGAGATGGCGGGCAGGAGTCTTCCTCAGCTCTGCACAGTGTATGGAACACTGCCTGCTGCCCTCAAATTGCTCTCACAGAGTTAAATTTAGACCTGCTGCCTGAGAGTTACGGAATTTGAATCTCCTTCAAATGTGTTGAGCTGGCTAATGAGGAAGTAGTAATTCGAGTGGAAATAAAGTTTTACTTTTAATGGTATGATGAAAAGTGCTGGACAGACATGGGTTCAGTTCCTGACTTTGATTTCAGAGCTGTGGTGGGACTTTGGTCAAATCATCTGTCATAGCCTTAGTGACTTTATCTTAAAATAGGGATAATATTTCATTGGATTGCTGGGAGGAAAACATTTTTTAATTGTGATGAAATCCAATTTTGCCCATTTTGTTGTTGTTTCTTGTGCTTTTGATATCATGAATATTTACCCCTATGTTGTCTTCTGTGAGTTTATAGTCTTAGTTCTGAGATTAGGTCTGTGATTAATTTGAGTTAATTTTTGTGTATGGGGTGAGGAAGGGATCCAACTGTATTCTTTTGAATGCAAATATCCGAGTATCCTAGCACCATTTGTTCAAAGGTTATTCTTTCCCTATTGAATTATCTTGCACTTGGTGAAAAGCAGTAGACCATAAATGTAATGGTTTGTTTCTAGACTGTCAATTGTTTTTCACTGATTTGTATGTCTCTCCTTAGGTCAGTGTGTAGCTTTGTAGAAAGTTTTGGAATTGAGAAGTTTGAGTCTTCCAATCTTATTCATATTTTTTAGTATTGTTTTGGTTTTTTGGGGATCCTTTGCATTTCTATATAAATTTTAAGATTAATTTGTCAATTTAAAAAAAAGGCTGGGATTTGATTGAATCTGAGCTTCTTTTGCAGAATATTGCTATCTTAATATACAGGGTAGGGCAAAAATAGTTTTACAGTTGTGAATTGGGAAACACAGTTTATTCTTATTAGTATTATGATTAGTATTTATTATCGTATTATTTTTCACATTGTACAAACAACTGTAAAACTACTTTTGCCCCACCCTGTATGTCTTCGAACACTTTGGACATGGGATATCTTTGAATTAATTGATTTATTTCTGTGTATTCTATTCCATTTGATAGTCTTATAAATGGAATTGTTTTCTTAATTTCATTTTCATAGTGTTCATTGCATATGTATAGAAACACACTCAATTTTTGGATATTAACCTTATGTCATACTGTCTTACTGAACCCATTTATTGATTCTAATAATTTTTTATAATGGACTCCTTAGGATTTTCTCAATATAAGATCATATCATCTGTGAATAGAGATAGTTTTACTTTTTCCTTTCTAATCTGGATTGCTTTTATTTCTTTTTCTTGCCTAATTGCTCTAGCTAGCACCTCTAGTACAGTGTTGAATAGGTGAGAGTGACATCCTTCTTTTGTTCCTGATCAAGTTCATGTCATACATTAAACTTTTAGAGCAGATTTTTTTGTTTGATGGAATTCTATGTCCAGCATTTCCTCTTTTGGTGTTACTGTTTTTAACAGTAGAGGAACTTTTTTTCAGGATGAGTTGGATTTCATGGAGAAATTCTCTAAATCATTTGTTCTGTCACTCTTGTATTGCACTTGTATAAGCTTTATTTTGAACAGTCTGTGCTTACTCAGCAGAGAAACATTTACTTCACTCTTCAGAATTATGTCATTCATTGTATTATCTTGGTACCCTTGTTCAGCTTGTTCATTATGCAACAGTATTGTAAAATGTAATCCTTTACTATATGTTCTATATGACATTAGGTATACTCTTAGAAGAATAAATTTAACAATTTTTTTTTTTACCTATAGAAGCCAGAAGATTTGGATGACAGATGACGTATTTTTTTTTACATTTTTAAAGTTTTTTAATTTAATGATATGTATTAGACCAAGCATACCTGGCTGCTACAGGAGTGTAGTAAACAGGTATATTTAAGGAGCAATTTTATTTTGAGCAGGGGCAGATCACATCTTAATGATAATGACAGTGACTCTTAGAAGCAATTTCACCCATATTAAAACCACATTGTTTGTTTTTCTTTCTAAAATGTACCACATAGGCCCTGGCTGGTGTAGCTCAGTGGATTAAGCACAGGCCTGCAAACCAAAGGGTCACCAGTTCAATTCTCAGTCAGGGCACATGACTGGGTTGTGGGCCAGGCTCCCAGTAGGGAGTGTGTGAGAGGCAACCACACATTTATGTTTCTCTCCCTCTATTTCTCCTTTCCCTCCCCTCTCTCTAAAAATAAAATAAATAAATGAATAAAAATTTAAAAAGTAATTCGGACACCAGTAGTTTCAGGTTAATAAATAACTGAGTAATTTAATTAAAATAATTATATTTTTAATTTGGGAAAAGGAAAAAAGCCAGAAAATATGAATAATTAACTGATATTAAATTAACATTTGTCTGTCAACACTGCAAATAAGCATTTATTTTGAGAATGGCAACTCTTTTTTATTTTCATTTATAGTTTTAATAGTAGGTATGAAGGGTTTGGCTGTTTGGAAATTCAAAAGACTATTTTATTACTTTGCATTATTGTATTTTTTTAAAGGATCAAGTTGCTGGTGAATGTATTACTGAAAAAGAGGACAGAACCCACCCAGGTTTCCCCGCACACAGCTCTGGGTCTGAAACTTCCCTGTCTCGACAGCGACGGCAGAAGAAGAGAGAACAGACCGAGCACAGTGGGGAAAAGAGACAGGTTGGATGAGATCTCTTTGGAATAAGTCATTGTGCTGCTATTTGGGAAGTATACTTTAAGACACTTAATTCTGCTTAGAATGATTAACAGTTGCCATAGAGGCAAACAAGAAATGCAGGAAACATTTAGAGAAGGATAGTAATGGCAAGATAACTAGTTTTCATATGTCCGTAAGTTGGAAGCAGAGTAAGGATTTTGTCTCCCCCTGTGAAGATGGGCAGATCATCGTGAGTTAGAGGAACCAGAGTAATGAGTAAATATCTGATCCTCCCTCTTGTATTGACGAACAGTTTCTCCTTTATCATCTGCATAAAATCATGTTGACACTTCATTTCTTTTTTTCCTTAAATGGAATATTACACTATTTCTTGAAGTAACTTTCATAGGCACCCCGTCATGTGCTTCACTTTTAGCAGTTTCTTTCCCCCCAAGTGCAGTGTTTTGAAGTTTCTGAGAGCAAATCACTATCAAATATATAGGAAACATATTGACGGGGGAACTTTGCAGGTGGGTTATCATTATCATGTGGAATTGATAATTTCCCCTTTTTAAAATTCATTTAAGTTCCAGGAGACTCCACATCCACTTTTGCCTTCTCTTCCCACTGTTGGAAAAGTGCATGTCACATCACCCGAAAAAGAGGCTGAAAACCAAAGTAGGGTGGCCCCTGAGTCTGTGAGCAGTTCCAGAAGCAGTGAGATGTCATCATCAAAGGTTTGTGGGGGATACACATTGGCATTTTAAAAATCTTATAAAGCTTGTTTATAATCTTATAAATCTTATAAATCCTGCATATATTGTGAAGTTTGATATTAAAGCATCTTTGCCCTGCTTTTTGCCAAACACTGGAAGGGATAGATTTGCGAATCTTAGCAGAAGTGCTGATTGAAATGGACAGATTCTGAAGTTCCAGAAATGGTCACGTGGTTAACCATGGAGAACAAGTAGATTCTAAATGGAGGAAATGCAGAATTCTCCAACTGCCCTTCCAAAAATGAATGTAGTACTTCCCAGAAATGGGGCTGCTGTGATTGGCCCTAGCTAGAAGCTGTAACCCTGATGCAGACTGGTTTCAAATGGACACCCCTTGGAGACCTGGACAAGGCCTTTCCTATAGTGCTGGATGACACGTCCCACATTGTAGGTGTTGTAAGCATAGTGAGTAGAAATGGAAATAACTCTGACTTTCTTTAAAAGGATCGACCATTATCAGCGAGAGAAAGGAGGCGACTAAAGCAGTCACAGGAAGCGGTGTTCCCCTCAGGTAAAGTTGTTCTCTTTTCTTCACCTGCTGGAGGTTTTACTCATGGACATAAGCATTGGTTCTGATTGTGAGGTGTTAAGAATTTTCAAGCAACAGTAATACATTTGGGAAACCGATTTGGAAGAAATTTTGAAATTTCTTAGTCAAGACTTTAAAAACCAATCAGCATAGACTCTTGGATCTGGAACTTGTATTATCAGTGGAAGAGGATTTTAATAAGTGAGCAAGAGGACTTTAAGTGACAGTAACTCCTGGGAGGTTTCAGACAGGAAGTCAAGTGTTTAATTTGTTTCCATTTCAGAGTCTGCTGGTAAAAGAAGCAGTTTCTCAGGAACAGGGAGGGGAAGCTGGGAGAATGGTGGTACCCAGGGCTGAGTGCTATCTATGATCATTCCTGTTACTGTTATCTAAAGACAGTACTAGCAGTTTCCATTAATTGAAGCTATCTATGTCTCAGGCACTGTGGTAAGCATTTCAAGGACATTATCTGATTTTATATTTACAGTAACAGAAACAGGCAGCATTATCCCCATTTTGCAGCTGAGGGAACTGAAGCTCAGAGTAGTTAAGTATCTTATCTTGCTCAAGCTCACAGAGCTGGTAGCCCTAGAGCCCAGGTTTGACGTGAAGTGTCGGGGTGCCAGAGTGATGATGATGTGCTCTCTGAGTTACTGCTAGGCTGGCCCTTGCTGGTGTGTCTTCCATACCTGGTACAAAGCCCTCTCCTGTTGAGGCCAGCCCACTGCAAACGACGACTGGCCTGGTCACTCTTTCAGCCCCTTCAGTGAGGAGCGCTTCTCCTAGTGCAGCGGGGCCAGGAAAGCCACAAGAAGAAAGCCAGCCCGCTTCTGCTGTATGGTTGTCTTCTGACCGAAGCTTTGCTCAGGTACATCACTTAGTTCTGAGGGAAAAGGCGGACATGTCTACATCTGGCAAGGCCAATACAGTAAACCTTATCAATGCCAGCTCCAGTTATTTCCGGGATGATGCTGGCATAAGTTACCCTTTTTCACTCTTGGTAAGGGAAAGAACTGGTCAGTAATTTTAAAAGATTATGTTTGCTTCGTTAAGGGAATGAATTTTTCGGGCACTTTTGTAAACAATTGGGTAGCCTAGTTAAATATCTTTTTTAGGTAGTCTTTAAAACAAGACTTCCAAAGGGCTTCCACTAGGCAACACAGTGCTGATTCTGCTGTTGCTAATTTACCCACCTACCAGGCCAAATCTTACTCTCACTTGGTTGTGTCCTGTTTGTCACAAAGATCTTACCTTCTCACCTAGGGATGATATGGGGGGGTGTGGTGGCTCAATGGGTAACTGCACGGTGTCCAGCCATGCTCACTTTTCTATGTGATAATATCCTGGAGATAATTATCCATCTCTGTGTATTCTAGTTTCTGACATTATTTCTAGGAGCATATTGTTATTTTTTAAAAATAGAAATTTCCTGTCCTTGAAAGGAATGAAGATTTGTTTCTTTAACAACATTCTATGATTTAGTTGTTGCATTAATTGAAACAGTCCTCTTCATTTTCCAAAGTTGTAAGGTTTTCGTATAATTATACCAAGTAATCCTTTAAAGTAGTTTAACAAAGGGTCTCACATATCAACAAATTGAGGTTGCTTTTATTTAGGTGGCATTCTATTTAGTTTAAAATGCCAATATTCCTTATGATACCAGCCGTCTGCGTAGGCATTGGAACACCAGAATTGTTTGTTCACTCTTCTGTGGAAAGAAAATTTCTTAATAGTTGAGACTTTCCGGGGCCCTTGTAAAACTTCACCTTGATGTTCCTCAGGCTTGTGAACTTGATGGGTGAACTGGGATATCATTTGGGTAAAGTAACTTCAATTTGTATATCCATTGGCTTCTCCTGTTAAATTGTTAAGTACGCATTGTAGCTGGACATGGCATCTAATAACTTTTTCATGCATTGCATTCTGGTTGTGTGGTCATGTGGGATTTTTGTTTTTCCAAATATTACTAGAAAAGAAAACTCACCCGGTGTTTCTCTGAGGAGGAGTTAAGTTCCTCTACAAGTTCAACTGATAAATCAGATGGGGATTCCAGGGAAGGGTAAGTCCTGTTTTTCTGTTTCCCTTCCTAAACTGTTTCTGTTTGAACTAATCATGAATGTATGTTTATAGTAGTATTCGGACCTGCAGTATTGCCATCAATAACATTATAAAAGTCTTTGATATATGCTAGCGCTAAAAATATCTCTTCTAATGAACACATCTGATTTTCATTTAGAATTTTTATGAATGTCTTCCTTAGAGTTTTGGGTTTATAGTTTTCCTCAGAATTGGAAGGGTTTTTGACCATTAGTTCTTCAGATATTTTTGGGATCCCCCACCCCACTTTCTTGAGGATTCAAGTGACCTGTTTATTAGTTACTTAAAGTGGTCCCACAGCTCAGCAGTAATATTATGTTTCTTACACTTTGTTTCGTTTTTTTCCCCATAGATTCTGTTGCTTGTCTCTGAGTTTACTCATCTTCTGTGATGTCCAACCTGTTAATCCTGTCCCGTGTGTTTAACACATTGCACTTTTCATTTTTAGAAATTCAGTTCGGGCCTTTTTAATATCTTCCATGCCTCTCCTTAATATTTAATGCTTTTTTCTACTTTGGACATATGGAATATATTTGTAATTTTATAACTATTATTTGTAGTAGCTTTAATGTCTTCATCTTCTAATTCTATTGTGTCGCTTCTGGGTCTGTTTCTATTACTTGCTTTTTTTTTCTCTCTTCACAAATGTGTGCTATTTTCCTGCTTCTTTGCATGTTTGGTATTTTTTTCTGGATTCCAGACATTGTCAATTTTCTCTTATTAGGAGGTGGTGTTTTTTTTTTAATCCTCATCCGAGGACATGGTTTTTTTTTTCATCGTTTTTAGAGAGAGAGGAAGGGAGAGAGGATAGTAGAGAGGAAGGGAGAGAGAGAAACATCCATTTGTTGTCTCCTGTACATGCCCAGATTGGGATTGGTAGGCGCCCAGACTGGGAATTGGACCTGCAAGCTAGGTATGTGCTCTGACCGGGAATCAAACTGGCAACCCTTTGGTAATGGGATGACGCTCCAACCAACTGAGCCACACTGGCCAGGGCAGTATTTTTATATTTTAAAAAATATTCTTGACGCCCTGGCTGGCGTAGCTCAGTGGATTTAGCACAGGTCTGTGAACCAGAGGATCACAGTTCAATTCCCAGTCAGGGCACATGCCTGGGTTGCAGGCTAGTTCCCTGTAGGCCAATTCCCAGCAGGGGATGCACGAAAGGCAACCATACATTGATGTTTCTCTCCCTCTCTCCTTCTCCTCTAAAGATAAATAAATAAATAAAATCTTTAAAAAATATTCTTGAGCTTTGTAATTAATATAATATAATCAAATCACTTAGAAATAGTTGGGCAGAATTTATACCTAGAATTTGGGGCTTCCTCTTTCTGGCTCTCCCCTTTCCAAGATTCCTCCCTCATTTTCTAGTGGCAGTGGTTGTCTCGAAATGTGTCCTTTGGGTCTGAAGGCCAGAAGGACTGTGTTTTCTGTTGTACTTTAGTACTTATGGCCTTTCTTTAGGGTAAAAGGTGTTGACTTCCCTCCAGAATCTGCTTGCAGATCTTGTGCACTCTCCAATGCCTTCACATAGTGAATTTTTGTGTTATGTTCAGCATTTATATTTGTAACCTGTGGAAGGGTCTGTCTGCCGGAGATTACTTGGCCATTTGAAAAGCCATTTGGCATTTCCTAGAGGTCATTTGGTCATTTGGCATCTAATTTTTTTTATGAAGCCAATTAAATAACAAGGGGATTTTTTTTTTCAGGAAAAGTCATTTGAGTGAAATAAGTGACTTGGTACAATTGATGACTCAGACCCTAAAGTTGGACTCTAAAGAGAGCTGTGAGGATCTCCCAGTGCCAGATCCAGTGTCAGAATTTAAACTTCATCGGAAGTACCGGGACACATTGATACTTCATGGGAAAGTTGCGGAACAGGCAGAGGAGCTCCGTTTTAAAGAGCTACCTTTCGGTGATCAGTTTATTCTTTTCTAGCAAACTGGAGAGCATGGGTTTATTGGAGAAATGTGTCAAACCAAGGAGCAGCTAATACTTGTCAGTTTTTTATCTTTTTATTATTTAATTTAGAAATCTCCATAAAAGGTATATCTTGTTTTATATAACAGTTGTGATCCTGAAAAGTTCCATTAAATTGATTTCTAAAAATAAATGTAAATAAATACATGTTTGGAATTTTTTACATGGATTTTGCTCAAATTAGACAGCTTTGTTTTTTAGGTTTAGGAGGTGGTAATAAGACATAAAGCATAAAGTCATATACAGCCATACCTTGTTTTATTGTGCTTCACTTTATTGCACTTTGCAGATGTTGTATTTTTTTTATAAATTGAAGGCTTGTGGCACCCCTGCATTGAACAAGTCTATTGGTGCCATTTTTCCAATGGGCTCAGATGATGGTTAGCATTTTTTAGCAATAAAGTATTTTTAAGTAAGGTATATACATTGTTTTTAAAGCATAATGCTATTGCACACTTAATTGACCACAGTATAGTGTAAACAATTTTTATATGCCCTGGGAAACCCCCAAATTTGTGTGACTCACTTATTGTGGTGGTCTGGAACCAAACCTGCAATATCTCTGAGGTGTGCTTGTACACATTTTAGTCACTAAAAATACATGACATCATTAAACTGAACTCTTGTCAAAGTTAAAAGGATCTTAACATGACAAGATTTTTAAAAATTGCATTCTTCTGCTGCAGTGCTGAAAGAATTCATTTTTTCCTGTCTTTGTTATTACTTTCTAGCTATCATGCCAGGTTCTGAAAAGATCAGAAGAATAGTTGAAGTCTTGAGAGCTGATGTAGTCCAGGGCCTGGGGATTCAACTTCTAGAGCAGGTGTATGAACTTCTGGAAGAGGAGGATGAGTTGGAGAGAGAGGTGAGTGTCCTATTAGCTTTGTCTGTGGCTTATGCTATAGAATTTTTTAACAGCCTTTTGAAATATAATTAATATACCCTACATTTTACCCATTTAAAATTTGTAATTCAAAAAAAACTAAAAAATGACATATGGTACCAAAAAAACCCCCAAAATTTAAAAATAAAATGTACAATCCATTGGTTTTTAGTATATTCAAAGTTGTACCACTGTCACCACAACCAACGTTAGAACATTTAATTACCCCCAAAAGAAACCTTGTAGCCACTGGCCGTTGCTCCCTGTTATCCCCAAAGCCCTCCACCCCTAAGCAACCACTAATATTTCTGTCTCCATAGATTTACCTGTTCTGGATATTTCATTTAAATCAAATTGTACAAAATATGTGGTCTTGTATGAATAGCTTCTGGCATAATACATAATGCATGCATCATATACTTACTTCATTCCTTTATATAGCCAAAAATAGTCAATTGCATGGCTACACCATGTTTTGTTTATTTGTTTGTCAGCTTATGGACATTTAGATTGTTTCTACTTTTTGGCTGTTATGACTAATGCTGCTTTGAACATTCATGCATAAATTTTTGTGTGGACATATGTTTTCATTTTTCTTGGTTATGTACCTAGGATGGAGATTACTGTATCATATGGAAAGTCTATATTTAACATTTTGAAGAAGGATCAGACTGTTTTCCGAAGTGGCTTTACCATTTTACATTCCCACTAGTAATATGTGAGGGTTCTAATCCCTGTCAACACTTGTTATTGTCATCATTTTGGTTATAGCTATTCTAGTGGGTGAGCTAATTCCTGATTGTGACAATCAATCATAGTTCACAATATGCCAGTTACTCCCCACTAATCATTTGCATTATGTCACATCTGCTTCATGAAAATTTCAGAGTGGTAGAAGTGCCTGAACAAACATATTTTGACCATTTGCTCTTTTTGGATATTTATGTTTCAGGTTTTTTTGTAGTAATAATAATAACAATAACAACAATAAAGTCTTAAATTCCTAGAAATATAGTTGCTCCTCTACCAATTTAATAATAACATATCTAAGTGTTATTTTAATTTTTTCTTTTAAAGTAATTTTAGATTAACAAAAAGTCATAGATATATTTAAAAATTTCCTTAATACTTCTTATCTATATTCCCCACTGTTACTATTCTACTACTTTTGCCTATCATTCTCTTTCTCCATATTTATAATTATTTCTTTTATCCATTTGTGAGAAAGTAGTGAGATGATGTCCTTTTACTCATAAATTCTTTGGTGTGTTTCTTAAAAACAAGAATATTTCCTTGCATCACCTCAGTAGATTATCAAATCTGATAATTAACATTGGCACAATACTATGATCTAAGTCTGTAGACCTTATTTGTTTTTTTAATTTTTATTTATTTTTAGAAAGGGGTGGGAGGAGGGAGAAAGAGAGGAAGAGAAATATTGCTGTATGAGAGAAGCATCAGGCGGTTGCCTCTTACACGCCCCCAACTGGGGATGGGGCGGCAACCCAGACAGATGCCGACCGGGAATTGAACCAGTATTCTTTTCTTCAACGGATGGCACCCAGTCCACTGAGCCACACCAGTCAGGACTGTAGATGTTATTTAAATTTCACTAATTGTTACACTGATATCCTTTATAGCAAAAGAAAAAAAATTTGCTCTGGGATTTAATCAGTTCAACTCAATCAGTATTCAATTCAACAAGGATTATACACTTTAAAATCTTTATTTAGATATAATTCATATACCATACAGTTCACCCATTTAAAGTATATATAAAGTGGGTTTTAGTTTATTCACAAATATATGCAACTATCACTATGGTTAATTTAAAATATTTTCATCTCCTTACAAAGAAGCCTTAGCCTTGGCTGGTGTGGCTCCATGGACTGAACACTAGACTGTGAACCAAAAGGTTGCCAGTTCTATTCCTATTCAAGGCACATGCCTGGGTTGTGGGCCAGGTTCCTGGTTGGGAGAGTTCGAGAGGCAACTGATCAATGTTTCTCTTGCACATGGATGTTTCTCTTTCTCCCTCCCTTCTCCTCTCTCTAAAAAAGAAATAAAATCTTTTTAAAAAAGAAAAAAAAACCTTATACCTTTAACTATAGGCCCTCTATTCTCTCTTCCCTCCGGACCTAAAGAACCATTATCCACTTCATGCCTCTGTAGATTTGCATATTATGGATGTTTCATTTAATGGAATCATAGAAAAACATAGGGTACTTTGTGAGTGTCTACTTTCACTTAGCATAATATTTTCAAGTTTTATCTGTGTGGTAGTATATGTCAGTTCTTCATTCCCTTCTATGGCTGAACAATGTTCCATTGTATGGAGTTTCTCCTCACTCATGGTTTCACTTTCTGTGGTTTTAGTTATCCATGGTCAACTGTGGTCCTAAAATATTAAATGAAAAATTCCAGAAATAAATAATTCATAAGTTTTAAATTGCACACCATTCTGAATATTGTGATGAAATCTCAAGCTGCCCTGCTCCCTTCCACCAAAGATGTGAACCGTCTCTTTGTCTAGCATATACATGCTTTACATACAGTACAACAAAATATTTTGAGAGAGATCACATTCATATAACTTGTATTACATTATAATTATTTTATTAGTTATTTTTGTTAATCTCTCACTGTGCTTGATTTATAAATTAAACTTTATTGTAAGTATGTATATATAGGAAAAAACATAGTATACATAGGGTTGGTACTGTCTATGGTTTCAGGCATCCACTGGGCGCCTTGGAACGTATCCCTGGTAGATAAGGCGGTTCTACATCACATTTCATCTGTTCCTCAGGTGATGGACCTTTGGTTTTCTACCTTCTGCCTATTATAAATAATGCTGGTATAAGCTTTTGTGTGGATTCACCTGTCTTGGATGCATAACTAGGAGAGGAATGCTGCGTAATATGATAACTCTACATTAAATGTTTGAGGAACTTCCAGACTTGTTTCCAGAGCAGCTGCACTATTTCACATTTCTACCAGCAACATAAGAGGATTCCAATTTCTCACATCCTTGCCAACACTTGTTATTGTCTGACTTTTTGATAGCCATCTTAGTGGGTATTCATTATGGTTTTGATTTGCATTTTCATGATGACTAATGATGTTGAGCATCTTTTCATGTACTACTTATTATTCATATATTTTCTTGGAGATATGTATACTCACATTCTTTGACCTTTTTTTAAAGGTTTTATTTATTTATTTTTTAGAGAGAGGGGAAGGAAAGAAGAAAAAGGGAGAGAAACATCAATGTGTGCTTACCTCTTTCATGCCCCCTACTGGGAACCTGGCCTGCAACCCAGGCATGTGCCCTGACAGAAACTGGTGACCCTTTGGTTCACAGGCTCCATGCTCAGTCCACTGAACTACACCAGCCAGGGCTGTCCTTTTAAATTGATTTATTTACCTTTTAATTACTGAGTTTTAGGAGTTCTATATATATTCTGGATACAGATCTCTTACCAAATATATGATTTGCAAGTATTTTCTCTTATTTTGTGGGAATTTCAGAATGTCTTTTTACTTTCTTGTTGTGTTCTTGGAAGCAAAAGAAGTTTTTTTTATGAAATTCAATTTATTTTCTTTTGCTTTGTGTGCTTTTGGTATGATCTAAGAATCCATTGCTTAACCCAAGGTCATGGTGTGTTAACACTATGTTTTTTTTTTCTAAAAGGTTAATTGATTTAGACCTCACATATAGATCTTTGATGTATTTTGATATGTTATGAAGTAAAGGTCCAACTTTATTCTTGTGTATGTGGCTGTCCTACTATCTCACTGCCATTTGTTGAAAAGACTGTTCTATGATGTCAAAAAAAATTTATAGACACATGGATTTAATTTTGAACACCCAGTTCTGTTCCATTAATCTATATCTCTGTCCTTAAGCCAGTACCATACTGTATTGTTTACTATTGCTCAGTAGCAAGATTTGAAATTGGGATAGGTGAGTCTTCCAATTGTGTTACTATTTTTTTTTTTAAGATTTTTTTGCTATTCGGAGTCCCTTGTACTTCTATGGGTTTTGGAATTTGTCAAATTCTGCAAATAAGTCAGTTGGAATTCTCATAGAGGTTGTGTTGAATCTGCAGATCAATATTAAGACTTCTTATCCGTGAAAATGAAATAATTTCCCACTTATTTAGACCATAAATGTCTTAAAACAATGTTTTGTTATTTTTGGAGTATAAGTTTTGCATATCTTTTGTTAAATTGGTTCCTAAGTATTTTATTCTGTTTGATGTTTTTGTCATTAGAATTATAGTCATTTGGGATTTTCACTGCAAATACATAGAAATAAATTTGATTTTAAAAATAACGACCTTGGTATCCTGCAATCTTGCTGAACTTGTTTATTAGGTCTAATAGCCTTTTTTTTTTTTTTTGGTGTGAGGGTATATGACCTTAGATTTCTATATATAAGATAATGTTATCAGCAAATAGAGTTACTTTTACTTCTAATCTGGATGCCTTTAACGTTTTTTCTTGTCTAAGTGCCATAGCCAAAACCCCCAGTACAAAGTTGAATAGAAGTGGTGAGAGTAGACATCCTTGTCTTGATCCTGATCTTAGAAGGAAGGCATCCTATCTTTTACCATTCAGTATGATGTTAACTGTGGGTGTTCACGGATGCCCTCTATCAGGCTGAAGAATGTCCTTTCTATTCCTGGTTTGTTGAGTGTCCTTTATTATGAAAAGGTGTTGGGTTTGTCAAATGCTTTCTCTCTATTTAGATAATCATGTGGTTTTTGTTTTTTATTCTATGATGTGTTAGGATAATTGGTTTTTGAATATTAAACCAGCCTTGCATTCCAGAGATAAATTGTGCATGGTCATTGCATATACTACTTTTTATATGTTGTTTCTAGTATTCTGTTGAGGATTTTTGTGTCTGTATTCGTATGAAATGTTGGTCTTTAGTTAGTTTTTTTTGTGATATCTTTGCATGTTTTTGTTTGTCTCATGTCTTTTTTCCCTGTATTCCTTCTTTATTGCTTTTTTCCTTTTATGTGAATATTTTCTAATGTAGCATTTTAATTTCTGTTAAGATTTTTTCACTAGGTATTTTTGAGTTCTTAGTGATTGCTCTAATGCTTATATACATCTTAAATGATCAGAAACAGCTTTATACTGATTTAATTCTATTGAGATATAAAAATGTTACTCCTTTCCCTTTTCCCCTTTATTGTGATATTATACATATCACACCTATATATTACAAATCCAACATTACCTTGTTATAATTATTAAAAATATTTTTTTATTTATTTTTAGAGAGAGGGGAAGGGAAAGAGAAAGAGTAGGAGAGAAACATCAATGTGTGGTTGCCTCTCATGTGTCCCCTACTGGAGACCTGGCCTGCAACCCTGGCATGTACTCTGACTGGGAATTGAACTGGTGACCCTTTGCTTCACAGGCCTGTGCTCAATCCACTGAGCTACACCAGCCAGGGCTATAATTATTACTTTATATAACTTTATGTCTCCTGAAGTCAAGAGAAGAAAGAAGGTATATATTTGTAGCTATTGTTACAATAACCTTTTTATTTATTATTCCCAGATCTCCTCATTTATTCCTATGGATTCAAGTTACTATCTGGAGTCATTTCCTTAAGTCTAATACATCTTTGATCCCACTTAGCTTCTTTATGCTGTTATTGGCAAATATATTACATTTTATATGTTATAGACTGAACAATATATAACACACAAATTGTTTTTTTAATTTTAGTAAAATACATTCAACTTTGAATTTACCATTTTAACCATTTTTAAGTTTTTGGTTTAGTGACATTAAATACATTCACATTGTTGTACAAATGTATTACTGTCATCCATCTCCAGAACTTTTGTTTCATTTTGCAAAACTGAAATTCTATATCCATTATTTTTATTTATCTTTTTCAAAATAGCTTTTATTTTTTAATCTTTTAAACCTTTTTTTATGCTATTATAGTTGTCCCAGTATTTCCTCCTTTGCTCCTGTCTTCTTAGCCCACCGCCCTCACTCCTGTAGGCAATCCCCACACCATTGTTCATGTCCACGGGTCACACATATGTCTTCCTTGTCTAATTCCATCACCTTCTTTCAACCAGTGCCCACCTCTCCCTCCCCTCTGACAGCTGTCAGTCTGCTCCATGTTTCCATGCCTCTGATTTTATTTTGCTCATCAGTTTATTTTGTTCATTAGATTCCAGTTATAAGTGAGATGATTTGGTATTTGTCTTTCATTGACAGGCTTAATGTCACTTAGCTAATAGTGAAACTGTACCCATTAAAGAATAACTCCATATTTCCTCCTTGAGCTAGCCTCTGGCAACTACCATTCTAATTTCTGCCTCTGTGAATTTGATGCTCTAAGCACTGATGCAAAATCTAAGCATAAAGACCAGAAAGGCCTGGATGGCTTTGCTGGTGAATTCTTCCAACCATCTAAGGAAAAAAATTACACAAATCCTATATAAATTCTTCCAGAAAACTGAAAAAGAAGGAACACTTCCCAACTTGCCCCATAAGACCAGAACAACCCTGAACTAAAACCTACCCAGCAAGGACACTACATGAAAAAACATAAAACCAATTATTCCTCATGGATACCTCAGTCATAGAGTATTTTGTTGGAAGATTTTTGCATTCGTGGGTTTAAGGGATATTTGTCTGTTATTTTTCTTTTCCTATAGTGTCCCTCCCTGTCTGCTCGCCCTGCCAGGGCAGTGCTGGCCCCGTAAATGAGCCAGGAAATGCTTCTTGCTTCTTAACTCTCTGAAAAGTTGGAGAAGGATTGGCATGAGTTCCTCTCCAAATGTTTGACAGAATTTACCAGCAAAGAACCAGGGCCTGGGCCTGTCAGTCTTCTTACTGGTTATGGGTGTAGTCAGATTTTTTTATTCATAATTTATTCTTGGTAGGGTCTGTGTTTCTAAGAATCTCCTCATTTCATCTAGGTTATAAAATTTGTTAGCATACAATTGTTCACAGTACTCTTTTAAAATCCTTTTATTTCTGTGGCAGTAATGTCCCACTTCAATCTCAGACTTTAGTATGGTTGACGTTCTGTATCTATAGGGTCTGCATCCACAGATGCAACTAATGTCAGATATAATATTAAAAAAGAAGTCATGTTATTGCTGATATGTACTATGTACAGACATTTTTCTTGCCATCATTCCCTAAACAATATAGTATAATAAGTCTTTACATAGCATTTACTTTGTATTAAGTATTATAAGTAATCTAGAGATGATTAAAATATACAGGCAGATGTGTGTGTAGGTTATATGCAAATACTATGCCATTTTATATGGGCCATGGATTTTGTTGTTCTTGGGGTCCTACTGAGGAATGACTAATTTGAGTCTTCTTTTTTTCTTACTATAGCTTAAGTTTTGTCAATTTTGTTAATCTTTTTTAAAGAACTCACTTTTAGTTTTATTGATTTTTCTCTATTTTTCTATTTTTTATTGTATTTATCTGAGGTCTAATTTTAATTGTTGCCTTCCTTTTGGGTTTAGTTTTGTCTTTGTTTTTTACTTCTTGAGTTGTAATGTTAGGTTCTTGACTTGTGGTTCTTTTCCTTCTTTAACATGTATTTACTGGTTTAAAAATTAGCCTCTTAGCACTGTTTTTGCTGCATCTCTTAGTTTTGATATTTTGTGTTGTCATTTGTATATATCTCTAAATGTTTTCTAGTTTTCCCCATGATTTCTTTTTGATGTGTTGATAATTCGAATGTGTTGTTTTGTTTCCATAAGTTTGAATTTTTCAGTTTTCTCTTTGTTACTGATTTCTCACTTCATTCTGTCCTGGTTGGAGAAGATACTTTGTATGATATCTCCCTTTTTATGATATCTATTGAGACTTAATTTGTGACCTAACATATATGGTCTGTCCTGGAAAATGTCCTGTGTGCACTTGAGAAGAATGTGTACCCTGTTGTTGTTGGATAGTGTTCTGTATGTCTGATAGAACTACAGTTGGCCCTTGAACAATAAGGTTAGGGACACTGAACCTCTCCCCTGCAACACAAGCACAGTCAAAAATTCATATGTACCTTTTGACTCCTACTAAACTTTTTTTTAAAATAAATTTTATTTATTTATTTATCTTTAGAGGGGAAGGGAAGGAGAGAGGAATAGAAACATCAATGTATGGTTGCTTCTCGTGCATCCCCTGCTGGGAACTGGCCCCTGCCGGGAACTGGCCTGCAACCCAGGCATGTGCCCTGACTGGGAATCGAACCGCGATTGTCTGGTTCGCAGGCCTGTGCTCAATCCACTGAGCTACACCAGCCAGGTCTTGACTCCTACTAAACTTAAGTATAGTTGCCTCTTAGTTTCTACAGAGGACCAGTTCCAGGACCCCTCACAGATACTAAAATCTGAGGATGCTCAAGTCCCTTATATAAAATGGCATAGAACAATGCATACAGTTGGCCCTCCACATCCATGGATTCCCAACTGAGGATTGAAAATACTGTTTTTTATTCTCTTATGGTTGATTCTAAGAATGCAGAAGGCCCTGGGAATACAGAAGGCCAAATGTGTACTTATTTATTTTTAAAAGCTTTTATTTATTTATCTTTAGAGAGGAAGGGAAGGAGAGAAGGAGAGAAATATCAATGTATGGTTGCCTCTCATGAGTTCCCTGCTGGGAACTGGCCTGCAACCCAGGCATGTGCCCTGACTGGGAATTGAACTGCGATTGTGTGGTTCGCAGGCCTGTGCTCAATCCACTGAGCTACACCAGCCAAGGCTTATTTTTTTTAAGTATATTTCATTGACTATGCTGTTACAGTTGTCTTGATTTTTATTCTGCTTTGTCCCCTCTACCTGATACCCCTTTCATTCCAGCAGTCTGCTCCCTTAGCTCCTGTCCATGGGTCATGCATGTAAGTTCTTTGGCTTCTCTGTTTCCTATACTTTTCTGAACATCCCCGTGTCTATTTTGTACCAATTATGCTTCTTAATCCCTGTACCTTTGCCCTCCCCCCTCTCCACTGATAACCTTCTAAATGATCTCCATATCTATGATTCTATTCTTGTTCTAGTTGTTTGCCTGGTTTGCTTTTGGTTTTGGTTTTGTTTTTTTTAGATTCAGTTGTTGGTTTGTGAGTTGTCATTTTAATGTTCATAGTTTTGACTTTCTTCCTTTTCTTAAGTCCTTTTAACATTTCATATAATAAGGGCTTGGTGATGATGAACTCCTTTAGCTTTACCTTGTCTGGGAAGCACTTTATCTGCTCTTCAATTCTAAATGATAGCTTTGCTGGATACAGTCATCTAGGTTGTAAGTCCTTGCTTTTTATCACTTTGAATACTTCTTGCCATTCCCTTCTTGCCTGCAAAGTTTCTTGAGAAATCAGCTGAAAGTCTTATGGGAACTCCTTTGTAGGTAACTCTCTGCTTTTCTCTTGTTGCTTCTGAGATTCTCTCTTTATCTTTAACCTTTGGCATTTTAATTATGATGTGTCTTGGTGTGGTCCTCTTTGGTACAACTTTTTGGGGCTCTCTGTGCTTCCTGGACTTGTATGTGTATTTCCTTCACCAAATTAGAGAAATTTTCTTTCATTATTTTTTCAAATAAGCTTTCAATTTTTTGGACTTCCTCTTCTTCTGGCATCCCTATGACTCAGATGTCGGCACTTTTGGAGATGTTCCAGAGCCTTATTCTCTCCTTGTTTTTTTGAATTCTTGTTTCTTCATTCTCTTCTGGTTGATTGTTTATTTCTTCCTTATGTTCCAAATCATTGATTTGAACCCCAGCTTCTTTACTTCACTGTTGGTTCCCTGTGGTTTTTTCTTTGTTCTTTTAAAAAAACTTTTAATTGTTGTTACTCGATTACAATTGTCCCAATTTTGCCCCATTGCTCTCCCCTGCCCTGCCCATTCCCCCGCTCCCAGACTCAATCCCCACCCTGTTGTTCAGGTCCATGGGTCATTGATACTTGCTCTTTAACTATGCCCTTCTCCTTCTTCCTTCCCTTATTCCCCCCCATCCCCCCCATCCCCCCCGTCAGTTTGTTCCTTTTTTCCATGCCTGTGGTTCTATTGTGCTCTTTTGTTTTGTTCAGTAGGTTTCCTGTTTTAAGTGACATCATATGGTATATGTCTTTTGCCATCTGGCTTATTTCACTTAGCACAATACTCTCCAGTTCCATCCATGCTGTTGCAAAAGGTAGGAGTTCTCTCTTTCTTTCTGCTGCCTAGTATTCCATTGTGTAAATATACCACAGGTTTGTTGCCTACCTTTGTGTCTGTACCTCCATGAAGAGGAGCAGCAATCAACTATCTGTATACTGAACCTCCGGTACTTGGAGGACAGAGTTCTAATTGCCTGGCTCCTACAGGCCGTGTGCAAGGTGCTCTGGGAACACTGCACAGCTTCCTGCTATCAGTGCAAAGGGTATTAAGAGCTGAAATCAATCACCATCACACCTTCCCCTGGATGCTGCAAGCCTTTCAGAGACTCTCCAGAGTTCAAAAATAGTTACATCAAGTAAATTCTGCTAGTACAATTTTTGCTATCTGAGATGTATTCCTATTACTTTCTCCTCTGCCATCTTCTACACATCTTATAGTGTACAGTTGCTTTTAAAATCAGTTTAGGGAAAAACGGAGAAGCAATATATGAATGGTTTGTGTGACATCAATGTAACCTGGCAGCCAAGGAGAGTGGACTGGAATGTGCATGTGTGAACAATGATGACTTCACTGTACTAGTCAGTGGGAGCAGTAGACACCTTTGAGTGATCATGTGTACTGTGTGGCTGTCTACATTCAAAATGGCCGAGTGAGTAGAACAATGAATCTGTATCAATTTTGCATTAAGTTTGAACATTCCTCCACAGAAACTATGTGGATGATTCAGAAGGCAGCAGCTATGGGCAACTGGTGATTGGCAGCTTCATCATGAAAATGTGCCCGCTCATGCATAAATCTCATGTATAGAGTTTTTTGGCAAAATATCAAATCATCCAGGTGACTCAGCCCCACTACAGGCCAGATTTGGCACCCTGTGACTTCTGACTTTTCCCAAAATGAAAATCACCTTTGAAAAGGAAGTGATTTCAGAATGTCAGTGAGATTCAGGAAAATGTGATGGGGCAGCTGATGGAGACTGGGAGAACTGTGTGAGGTCCCAAGGTGCCTACTTTGAAGGAGACTAAGGCATCATTGTCCTATGTACAATGTTTCTTGTATCTTGTTATCATCTTCAATAAATGTCTGTTTATCATATTATATGGCTGGATACCTTCTGGGCAGACCTTGTACATGTATATGGTTTTTTATTTACATAATTACCTTCATCAGTGCTGTTTGTCTTTTCATGTAATTTGAATTACCGCCTGGAGTGTCTTGCTTTCAGCTTGATGAACTGCTAGTAGTTCTTGTAAGGAGGGTCTGCTAGCCACAAATTATGTTTTTATTTATCTGGAAATGTGTTTGGCCTTCATTTTGGCAAGATAGCTTTACTGGATATTTGATTGTTGGTTAACAGTTTTTTCTCTGAGCATTTTGAATGTTGTCCCACTACCTTCTGACCTTCATTGTTTATAATGAGTCAGCTGTGACTGTTATTTGGGTTCCCTTGGAAGTAATGTCATGTTCCTCTGTTTTCAAGATTTTCTCCTTGTCTTGGGCCTTTTGCTCTTTTGCTTTAATATGTCTGTGTGCGGGTCTCTTTGAGCTGATCGTGCTTGGAGTTCATGAGCTTCCTGGGGATTTAATGTATTTTCAATAAGTTTAGGAGATTTTCAGTGATTATCCCTTTAAATGTTTTCCTGCTCCTTTCTCTCCTCTCCCTGTGGAACTCCCATCACACGTGTTGGTGTGCTTAAAATGGTGTCACACGTTTCTCTGAGGCTCTGTTTATTTTCTGCATTTTCTTCTGTCTGTTCTTTGTATTACGGAATCTCTATTGATCTATTTCTAAGTTTGTTTTTTCTTCTTCATCAGTTCAAATATACTGTTGAGCCCCTCTGGTGAATCTTTTGTTATTGCACTTTTTAACTTAAGAATTTCCATTTGGTTCTTATTATACTTTCTCTCTTTTCATCAGTATTCTTTATCTGACAGGACATTGTCATCATATCTTCCTTTACTTCTATAATTGTGTTTTCTTAAGTTTTTGTGAACATGTTTATAATAGCTACTTTGATGTCTTTTTCTGTTGAATCCAACATCTGGTTGTTTTCACAGGCAGTTTCCCTTTGTCTACTTTTTCCCCTAGTGTGTGTATTATACTGTTTTGTTTCTTTGCATGTCTCAACTTTTTATTGGAAACTGGAAATTTGAGATATGTTTTTACAACTCTGGATACCTGCCTCCCTGGGAGTGAGGGTTGTTATTGTTATTTGTTTAGTGATTGACTGGGTTATTTTAGTGCAATATATTTTGCCCTTTCCTCCTTTTCCCACCATGAAGCCTCTGATGTTGCCCCTCAGTGGGTGCAGCCTTGGGCATGTCCACTGGCACCTTGGAATGACAGTGGGTTTGGGAGAGCTTTCTTGACACACTCCCGTTCCCTGACTCACAGGCTGTTAAGTTTTTTTAGTTGCCAGCTGATTGCTCTGCCTTTTTCAACAATGCTCTGGGGTAGACATTGTGCTACAGACTGATCTGATCAAATTCAAGTTCTTTTGAAGGGATGTTTACGATTTGTTCCGACCCCAGGAAGGCTCCTCCCAACTTCTTGTTTCTTTCTGTTAAAGTAGCCTACAATTTAACCTTGATACCCAGTGAATCTACCAATCTCCCAATCTCCCAGTTGTCATTCACGGCTACCTGTGTTTTTTGTTGTTGTTTTTGAGAGTACTCTTAGGCTTGAATTTTTGCATAGGTCTGTTACAAATGAAGTCAGTTCATTTAGGAAAAGATTCCCCAGGCCAAATCTCTGAGCAAAGCTCTGAAGCTGGTTGTGAGGGCAGTTAGCATGCTCTTTCCAACCGATACCCTCACTTTAAAAGTGAGTGAAGGGGCTGCATTCCCTGGTCTTGAAAGTGTGCTTCACCTAGCATGGAATCTTCACTTTTTGGTCTGGGGCAATTTTCTTGGGGAAAAAAGTGGCTTTATTTGCTGTATGCCCACAGGACCATTTCCATAGACTTTAAATGGTTGGTTTTTAATTTTTTTCTTTTTTTAAAGAAGATTTCATTTATTTATTTTTAGAGAAGGGAAGGGAGGGTGAAAGAGAGGGAGAGAATTGGCTGCCTCTTGCATGCCCGCCCCCAACCCGGGGCCCAGCCAGCAACCCAGCATGTCCCGACTAGGAATCGAATCCACAGCCTTTTGATCTGCAGGACGATGCCCAACTCAGTCAGGGCAAGTGGTTGGTTTTAAAACTAAATTTCCCCAGTTCACTGAGGGGTCTGCAGATCTCCTCATGCTGTCATGCCACATGTGGAACCAATTAGCTGTTATATCTCCTTTAATCTGAAACAGTTGCTCAGTCTTTGTTTTTTTATGACCTTGACTTTTTTTTTTAACCCTCACCTGAGGATGTGTTTATTGACTTTAGAGAGGAAGGGAGACAGAAACATCAATGTGAGAAACATCAGTCAGTTGCCTCCGACCAGGGATTGAACCTTGCAACCTAGTTATGTGCCAATTGGGAATCAAACCCACAAACTTTTGGTGTATGGGACAGTGCTACCCAACCAGGCCACCCACCCAGCCAGGGCAGATCTTGACATTTTTGAAGAGTATAGACCACGTGCTTTATAAAATGCCTCTCAGTTTTGATTTGTCTGACCTCATGTAGATAACAGATTATGCATTTTTGACAGGAGCACCTCAGAACCGATATTATGTCCTTAGTACATTGTATGAGGAGATCCATGACATCTGTTGAGCCCATCTGTTAATTTCAGGCATTTAACATGGTACCATATAGTAAATTTTCTTGATTCTAGTCAAATTGAATTTCTATGTTAATTGGTTATTCATATTATTCTGTAAATGCCTTTGCTGAATTATCTGTGGGCTTTTGTTTTATAAATTCTGATATTCTAGTATTTTATTGATTCTAAGAGCTCTTTATATATTAATGGTATTCCTTGGAATGTATGTTAAAAATATTTTCTCATTTGTTTGCTCTTTAATTTCTTACAAATACATTTTAATATCTTGAAGTTCAAATTCTTATGTAAATATACTATTAGTATTTACCCATATGATTTCTACCTTTGGTATCATGCTTAGAACAGCTATTCTAAGATTACATGAATCTTTTTTCTACTACATACTTATTTTCTTTTTGTTTTCCAAATAGGTACGTTTGCGGGAGCACATGGGTGATAAGTATGCAACTTACAGTGTGAAAGCTCGCCAACTGAAATTTTTTGAAGAAAATGTGAATTTCTGAGAATTTATTATAATACACTGCCAGAACTAAAGACCTGTATTCAAAGGTGTTTAGCTTAAACAGAAACAAACTTATAATGATGGCTGGAGGCTATTCACCAGCCTTGTATCTCTTTGGGTTTTTTTATTACCAGAAAAATAATGGGACAGAACAAATATGAAGCAAGCTCACAAAAGAAAGGACTTCAGCTATCTTGTTCTTTTTGTGAGAAAAAATCCAAGACTTTGGTTGCTGTTTACTGAGCCTTAAACCACCAACTTTATATCTAGAACTTTATTTTTTTAAGGCACTAATTAGCTTGAATACCAGACCATATAGCATTGGATTGAAATTTTATATTCTACTATAGTGATCAAAGCAACAGGAGAAATAAATGAAATAATATGTTCAGTCATACTACTTGTCATTGTTAATAACTTTAAGTAGTAGTTGGTATTTTGTAAAAAGTCAATTCAAGATCCTGGGATTAAATTTAAAGAATATGAAGTTGTGTCTAGTACTTGAGCAACTGAATTCCGTCTTTACATATTGAACATTTTATTTCCATATAATATGCACGTCTTTGGGTATACTAATAGATATTTTGACTTTGTATTTACATGTTGTTTTTTTTATAGACTTATTTTTCCATCATTGAGAACATTTCTTAAATACTTATTCCTTTTCCAGTTAAGCAATCTGTATATAAAGTCCAACTCCTGTTAGTTATGCTGGACATATTTGTCTTCTGAAGTTTGGCTTCTTGTACATCAAGATACCAGTTGTCTTTCTATGTTTTAATGTATGCTTATATATTATTTATTTTATTAGTTGTTTATAAGGGGTATTGCCCACCTAGGAAATGGTTTTTATAAAATAAGTCTTGAGTAGTCAATTTCCACTTGTGTATTCAAGGGGCTCTAAAAGTGAATTCTGCTTCAGAAATGTTTTGTTTTTATAATTAAAAATGTATCTTCTTTGGAAATATATACACACATAAAATACTTTAACGAAATGTTCCCTTTCCAGTCACTTTCCTGAAGCTGGGAATATAGTGATGAATAAAACACTATTCCCTGCCCTTACCATGCTCATGGCCTAGTTTCTGAGACCTCTTATTTTTATTTTGAAAGATTTGTTAGAATTCAACTATAAAACCATCTAGTCCTAATGCCCGCTTGAGGGTAGATCTTTGGCCAACTGTTTGTCTTCCTGAGAGATTCACCATTTCTTGCACATTTGAGAAATCAACATCTTTCTGGAAAGTCACCGATTTACTTGTTTCCTAACTTATTGGTATAAAGTTTTACATATATAGTCTTAGAATTAAAAGATCTCCTGCACACTTTATTATTTCAATTCTATATATTTTTATTGTTTAAATATTCACTTAGTTTTCATCCTATTTTTTTGGTTATTTTGTGGTTCTTTTTTCTTAAATACTTAGTAATTTTTCAACTTTCTTATTTAATTATGAAACACATTTTTAAGACTCTGAATTTTCTTCTCAATATATCTTTGGACACATTTCAGATTTGGATGACATTCTTGTCGTAATTAGTTTCTAAATAATTCTGGTTTTGATTTCTTAAATAAGTTTCTTAATTTCCATGTGTTCAGAGAACCAAGGAAATTCTGTCTCTTTACTCCAGCTACATTGCAGTGTTGTTACTGAGTATGAGCTGCAAGACCTCTTTCATAAAATTGTTTTTCCCTGTGGCTCAGTGCATGTTCCATTATTGGAATAGCCAATAATGTGAGCATTCAATAGAGGTGAATTCCATTATGCACAGTCACTATTAAATATTATACAAGTTTGTGTAAGTTCTGATCAATAGCATTTTGTGATGGAAATGTTCTATATCTGTACTGTCTTAATATGGTAACCACCAGTCATACATAGCTTTTGAGCCCTTGAAATGTGAGTAGTTTGAGGAACTCAATTTTTTAGTTTCAATTAAATGTAAATAGGCACATGTGATTAGTGGCACCATACTGGACAGTCTAGCTTTGTATCATTCATTCAGTAAATATCTGTTGCACACCTATGATGTGTCACATACTCTTGTAGGGACTGTGCAAATAGCAGTGAGTAAAACAAGCCCATCCATGGAGCTTCATCTGTGGAGGACAGTTAACAAATACATACATACTGTGAGATATATTAAATGTTAAGAAAAATAGAGCAAGTTAAATGGATATAGAATGATGGGGCACACCACTTTATCTTTATAGGATAGCAGAAAATTCTTCATTATATTGACATTTGGGTAGAGACCTGAACGAATGGAGAAAACAAGTCATGCATCTGAGGGAGTGTGCCAAGTGCTGGGAACAAGCGCAAAAGGCTTCCTACCAATCACCTGTCCACTTGATCTATCAAAATCTGAGAAGTTAAGTATTGGTCTCCTACCAAAAGGAGACCAAGCTACATGGTCTCCTTGTAGAGGAGTAGCTTGGCCCTGCATGTGGGGACATTCACAGCTCTTAGCGCGTGGCCCAGCTTCTTTCAAAATGTCTACTGTTCATGAAATTCTGTGCAAGCTCAGCTTGGAAGGTGATCACTCTACACCCCCAAATGCATATGATACAGGTCAGTCAAAGCCTATACCAGCTTTGATGCTAACCAGGATGCTTTGAACGTTGAAATGGCCATCAAGACCAAAGGTGTGGTTGAGCTCACCATCATCAACATTCTGACTGCAGCAATGAACAGAAACAGGGTATTGCCTTCGCCTACCAGAGAAGGACCGAAAAGGAACTCTGTCTGTGCTGAAGTCAGCTTTTGTCCAGCTACCTGGAAACAGTGATTTGGGGCTGATTAAAAACACCTGCACAGTATGATGTTTCCAAGCTGAGGACCCCCATGAAGGGGCTGGGGACTGATGAAGACTCTCATTGAGATCATCTGCTCAAGGACCATCCAGGAGCTATAGGAAATTAACAGTTTACAAGAAATGTACAAGACTGACCTGGAGGTCATTGTTTCCGACACACCTGATGACTTCTGCAAGCTAATGGCTGTCCTTGGGAAGGGTAAAAGAGCCAAAGATGGTTATCATTGATCATGAGCTGATTGACCAAGATGACTGGGATCTCTATGATGCTGGAGTGAACAGGAAAGGAACTGATGTTCCCAAGTGGATCAGCATCACGACTGAGTGGAGCATGTCACCTCCAGATAGTATTTGAAAGGTACAAGAGAACTACAGTCCTTATAACATGTTGGAGAGCATCAAGAAGGAAGTCAAGGGAGACCTGGAAAATGCTTTCCTGAACCTGGTCCAGGGCATCCAGAACAAGTCCCTGTATTTTGTGACAGACTCTACAAAGGGCAAGGGGACATGCGATAAGATCTTGACCAGAATCATGATCTCCCACTGTGAAGTGGACATATTGGAAATCTGGTCTGAATTCAAGAAGTATGGCAAGTCCCTGTAGTATTACATCCAGCAAGACACCAAGGGTGACTACCAGAAAGTGCCGCCATACCTGTGATAGGGATGACTGAGGCCTGAGACAGCTTGAGCATCCAGGAGTGGTGCTGCTGTGCTTCCAGCTAACGAGTCTAGAAAATCATTTTGTACCTCATAGCCCCCGTGCCTATCTCTGTGAGGATGATGTTAGTTAGCATTGTTCCTGTCCAGACCTTACTTCAGTTGCCCCACCATCGCTTGGCTTTCCCATCTAGTGTCTCCTTTTAGCCAAAAGAAATGAACATTCCAAGGAGCTGGAAGTGAAATCCATGATGTGAAACATTTTGCCTCTTGTGTACTGTGTTGTAAACAAATAAACTGAATTTTTACTTTCGAAACAAAAAGTGTAGCCTTGACAAACTTTGTTATTCAATAACATTCTTTGCTTTAAGATTTCACATCTTATTCAATGCACGATTCACAACAGTGACATCTTGGCAGCTATAAAATGTCCCTCTTTGCCCCATTCAATGCTTTCTCATACTAAATATGATTTTTTTCACTTTACCTCTCCTTTCTGCTTGCATTTGCCTAGTATCTTTGTCCTGTTTTCAACCATTGGATGTCATTTGAGAACATGAGGTAACCTGATTTTCAACCCTACTTGGGAGCTCCTAACTTTTAAATTAACCTTATATTTATTGATATACTTGGTCTATATATATTTGTCTTAACTTTTAAAATGTATTTATTTATCTTTAGAGGGGAAGGGAAGGAGAGAGGGAGAGAAACATCAATGTAAGGTTGCCTCCCGTGCGTCCCCCGCTGGGAACTGGCCTGCAACCCAGGCATGTGCCCTGACTGGGAATCGAACCTCGATCCTTTGATTTGCAGGCCCACGCTCAATCCACTGAGCTATGCCAGCCAGGGCTTAATTTTTCTTTCTTTAAACTTTCCTGATTTTTGCCCTGGATGCATTTTAGTGGAGTACCATACCATACATCAAAAGGCTGCAGGTTCAATCCCTGGTCAGGGTGCAGAGGAAGCAACCCATCAATGTTTCTCCCTTCCTCTATCTCTCTAAAAATAAAAATAAACAAACACATATTCTCCAGTATGGATTAAGAAATAAACTTCCTGACTTGCTGTATTAAGGTCGGTGCTCCCTTTTTTAAAAACTTATAGTTTGGAAATCCTACACCCTGTTATTGAGAAATAGTATTATTTGTAATAACTTTCCCATCCCTCACATAAAAAAACCTTTAGATTATTTTCTTTTCATCCCTCTGGAAAATTTAAAAGGAATGTATAGCTTCATAGGTTTTCACTTTAGTCCGTCTTGGGTAAAGCATAATTAAATGATTCCTGCTTAATAACAGACTTATTTTAGTCTGTTGTTAAACAGACTGTAGTATAGTTAAACAGACTACTAAATACTGTAATATTTTACTAGTAAATACTGTAGTATCTAGTAGTAAAAATAATTCACATTAGCAAATTTTTTTATTAGGTACTTGCTGTTGTTAAGTAAGAATTGTATTAGGAACTGGAAGTTACCAAAAATATAAATGAGGCTTACTGACACTTTCAGAACCATGAACTTCTAGCTTCTGCTTTTACTAGCAGTCTTGCTTGCAAAATAATGAATAAGACTTTAGACATAGACTTGCACTATGAGTTTTAATTGAAAATATTAAAACAGCTTAACAAAATGAATTATAAAACTTTGATAATTAAACTTTACTATCATTTGAGACATGTTCATTACTTTTGTAGACTTGAAAGAAACTTTAAATATTTGTATTTTCTGTTCTCTATTTCAAACAAAGATCATGAAGAGGTCTAAAATATGTGTATGTCAAAGCCCAAATGAGAAGTGAAATATAAAGAGAACAAAATCCTTACACAGCTATACCACAGGTGGTTTTTTGGGTGTGAAAACTTAGCTCATCTCACACAATACAAAAGCAGGTGCAATGGTAAAGCTGAATCACGAAAACTCCCCATCAATTATTTTTAGCATGCCTCTTAATTTTTCTTTCCCCTGGTTTCTTGTCTTCTGCACTTGAGTCTTGAACAGGTAACCACTTGAGGGGGTGCCGGCGATAAATGGGCCATGGAGGAAGTGTCAGCTGGGCCAGAACATAGAAAATGCACCAATTATAGCCATTGCACATTATGTATAATGCCTCGTTCCCAAATGACTTCTAAAAGTAAAAACAACACACACTCCTATGAAAACTTCGTGCCAGTGCCCAGGCAAGACACTTTAAGTGATAGGAACAAGCCTCACTGTTTGCACATATGGCTTTAAGAGCTAAAACAGTAGTTAAGGATGGAACAAAACCCTGCTAACTTTGACCCTGGGGTTGCTGCTTGTGGCAGCTGCCAAAATAAATGAGTTGTATCCTTTTATACAGCAAACGCTATCAGGCATTCTACCTCTCCAGGGATAGCAAGGGGAAACTGATGGTAAGGATGAGTGAGAAGCTTGTGCTGGTTTTCATTAATAGGTGCAGTCAAAACAATCCGATTCAGACAACCCAAGTTGCTACTAACATTCAAACACCCACAAACGTCTTACCAAACACGAAAAAGCAAATCCAGCCATAACTATATAGACAGTCCATCCGAACTGTTCTGCCACGTACCCGTAGATAAATCCAACTATCTAGAAACAAAATATATTAAATACAGTCAGGCTGGGGGTCAAGAGGAAGAAAATGGGAAAAGATCATGCAAAGCCAATACTTACTGCTGAAAAAAGAATAATTCCCTGAAACATCTGTTCAGCTAGCTTCTGGCCCTTGTAATCCTAGAGGTGAAGGAGAGCAAAGCAGGAATTGCTTCCACCACCGAAGAGATACAATTCCTGCCCTGGCCTCACAGCTTTGGCACAGGGCAATCCCATCATCAGGGGGTCCCCCAAGGACCTGGGCATTAAATGAAATGCTGGGTTTCCTGGGGGAACTGAAACATCCTAATGTAGTACTGGCAGGGGGGATTCTCGCGGAGGAAGGGAGGAGAGACCCAGGAAGCACAAATCGGGGTACAGTGCAAGGTAAACTTTTGGGCAGGAACCGCGACGCAGCTGGTTGGTCTCCCGCGAGGGCTGCTAGGTGAGCGGCGCGCGAATGTTGGGACCAAGGTGAGCCGCACCCTCACCATTTGCGTGGGCAGCGAGCTCAGATGCTCCAGCATGACTGGCCGAGAAGCTGGGCAGCGGAGGGCTGGTGTCCTGGAACGAGGCGAGGGCGTCCGGGAGCGAGGCGAGGGCGACCGCGACTGAGAGTTTGGTGAGCGGTCCCGTGTACAGCTGGACGAGCGTGCCGTGCCGGGTAGTGCGCAAGCCGCAGCCCCGGAAGCGGATGTCTCAGGCAGACCCGGATGGCCCAAGGCCCCGCCCCGCTCCATCGCCAGGCGACCTGCGCTTATGGAGCCGGCTGGAGCCCGTCGCACTGCCCGGGAAGGCTGAGGTGGTGACCGCAGCGGCCGAGTGGAGGCATTGCGCGCCGGGGAAGGGTTCGCCGTCTGTGCTGTTGGGTACTGTGAGCCGCACTCCGGGCCCCTCAAACTGTCCAAGACTGCGCCTCAGGGACTTAACAGCCTTCGGCGCGCGCCCGGTCTCCATGGTGACGGGCTTTTCTTGGCGAGGACCCTGGCAGTGGGGCTGCCCCGTGGCGCCTGCTAGGTGTGACTCTCTCTGTAGAAGCGGCAGGCGGCCTGGGGCTTGCGGGACTGCGTGGCTGCAGGGGACCCAGCGTGTGGCCGTACTAGTCCGCAGAGCAGGGATCGCGGGCGGCCCGGCGGCAGACTGGGCCCAGGGGCCTGCGGCGCGGACGCTGAGCTGGCGGGGCGGGGCCGGCCGGGGCGCGGGCGGCGGCTCCTCCTCCGATTGCAGGTAGGGGAGGGCGCGGGGAGCGTCCTAAGGGCTAGGGCTAGGGCTTGCCGGTACCCCGAGTCTTTCTGGGGCTGAGGGGAACCCTGGGAGCGTAACAGCCCCCTGTACCCCTAAGCGTAAGAGGGCCCTATTGACTCCCGGAATTTAGAAGGGTCTACCCCAGGCCGTGCTCTCGAGAGAAAAGAATCCCCTCGGTCCTTGGCCATCCCTTGCTCCGGTGCGGCGAGAGTTCCCACTTCGAAGTCTCCAAGTTGGCCTACCAGTATGTTCAAGCTGACTTCACTGGGTCCTCCTGGTAGAGATCAGCCAAAGGTTGTCTCTGTCTCTCAAGGCCGGTCTCTGTGTCAAAAACATAGGCCCCTCCCCCGTTACTCTGAACAAGGGGCCTGCCCTTGTTTCAAAGAGAAACCATTCTGGAGAACCCGGGCCTGTGCGTCCCAGGAGGCTCTCTGACCTCTATGCGATGTTGTACGTAAGGGTCAAAGACGGTAGGATTCAAGGTACCCCCAGGGTAGGTTGGTGAGTACATCAAATATCTGGTAGGATTATGTTTTTCTTGTGTCTGGCTAACTGGAATAGCACAAACACACGTGCCTCTCGATTCACATACTACCTGTAAGTAATTGTTACTGGACATTGTTAAACTAAAACACTGCCCCTTCTACCATGAACTTAATGAGATTTATTTGAGTGAGGTAGTTTTCCCAAGTCTTGGTGGAAGTTGGCTCCAAGCAGGCAGACATTACAGCTTTGTCTGAGCACCACCCAGTCTGCCAGCTTGTGTAGGTAGGGCTCAGCCCACAAATGCGATAGAAGCACATGGCTTACGGTATATTTTGAGAGGAAGTTCATTGATATAATGTACTTTATATATACTGCTCTAGAAGGAAAGATACAAAGAGTTAGATTATTCCTGGGGAGTCTGAATCATCTTCTCCAAAATTTGTAATCTGGCCTGTGATTCCCAGATTTTTAAACAATCCTTCAGTATATTTCTTCTGTTTTCAGAGGCCTTGAGACATCAAGGAACTAATATGCACACACGTTACTTAAAGGTGAAATTAATTTACTTTGATTTGAGAAATACACTGTATTAAAAAATGCTTTGTTAAATTTATAGCCTTTTGTAAATGTTAGGTACTCTTATGGGAAAAGATGAAGTAGAAAAGTGTAAAAGTCTCAAATGTAGGATCGCAGTAACCTGGTTGTTTAATATCTATTTTTAAGGAAGATTTACCCAGAGATTATTATAGATTTCTAATAGTTTTAGTACAACCTACAGTTCTTGTTTCCATTGAGTTAATATCACGAGATGAGCTGGGGAGCATAAAGCCGCAGAGAAGCAGCTAATTTTTTTCTTTTAGATTTTAATTTTTTAAGAATAGCACTCTAAACTTTGTTGTTGTTTTAGTATTTTTTGCACTCTAAACATTTGATAGCAAAATTGGATTTTGTGATTTTTTTGTCATTGTTTCTTTGCTATAGTTTTAAATGAATGAGGAAAATGTTCTTACCCTCCCCCGCCCTTTCTTCCAGTTAGAGGTGAAGGACACAACTCAGAACACGATGCTTTGTACCAGTGAGGCTGACCTCACGTTACTCTAATAGACAACTGGCTACCTAATTTAACAAGCAGTTTTAAGTAGAAATTTATACTTTACCCTCCACAGTGGTTAGACCCTTGGTATCCCTCTAGGTAGAATTTCTTTTGCTTGTGATCTAGAGATGTATAATATATAAAGTTTTCTTATTTTTTTCAAGTTATTTGGAAGTATTTTATTATCATAGCTACCATAAAAAATCAGATTCCAAATTGGGTTCTTAGAAACTGTTAATTCAAAATGAGTTTTTGCAGAAAGTATTCACTTCTTGTTTCTACCTGAATAAAAGTATTTAGGTATTTTGATGGCCATTCTCATGTATTTACTGACTTTGGGGGCTTGATTTTGTTTTGTAGGGTTAATAACTAGTATTTACGTAAGACAGAAGAGAAAGATGTCATTCCGTAAAGGTAAGCTTTTTTCTCAAGCTTTTTATTCCTGGTCAAAAAGTATAGAGATATAATGCAGGCTTTCCTCTCTGTGTTTCAGTAAACATTGTCATCCTGGTCCTGGCTGTTGTTTTCTTACTGGTTTTGCACCGTAACTTCCTTGGCCTGAGCAGTTTGCTAAAGAATGAGATTTCAGGTATGGGAATGCTTGACATCTGTTGAGGATCCGGAGTTCCCAGTGTCCCACATCCTGAGTTGTATCACTAGGATAAAGGAAAAGAAAGCTTTCTTCTTGGCCTTACGAAAGCTCCTAACGGCTCTGAAATAAGGCATGGCGGTTCTCACTATGCTTTTGCAGCTTTCCCACTCCTGCCTCTTCTCCCTTCTGTGTAGTCGTTTGCTAAGGGTTTGATCTGACAGAAGATGCTTCATGAAATCAGAGGCCAGAGAGAAGCCTCTGTGAGCTACTGCTATTTGCTCACATTGCAGCAGAGTGGGGCTTCAGAAGGTGGGGACAGTTGAGTGTCACTGGTGTTTGATGCCTGCTGCGTTCACTAGAGGGTCTGTCTGGTTACTTTCCTTCACCTGTTACTTTCCTATAATCTGTGGAAGTGCATCAGCAGCACTCAAGTATATAGTAAAACAAAACCATAAAGCCTTGTCAACTAATTTTTAAAAATTGTTTTATTATATGATTCCATTGCTAGTT
Source organism: Sturnira hondurensis (assembly GCF_014824575.4). NCBI lineage: Eukaryota > Metazoa > Chordata > Mammalia > Chiroptera > Phyllostomidae > Sturnira > Sturnira hondurensis. The sequence goes on along the minus strand of NW_028081354.1, from coordinate 5,598,462 downwards.
ATTTAAAATTATTTATTCATACTGCTCTATATTGGTATTGAGGGATGTCTGAGGCTTCAGAGTGTTTGTTAAAAATCATTTTTGGGTTGCCATAGTTGACCAGAGCAAGAAAAAAACTAATAGCTTCCCCCTGACTTTTCCTGAGTGGTCTGATAGCATATTTTACAATGTAACAGTTTGTATATACATGTGTATGTATTTATATATGTATATACATAGGGTGGGCAAAAGTAGGTTTAGAGTTGTAAGTACACAAAACATGAAAGTTTACTTTCATATTATTTATTGTTGTATTTTCCATATGAATGCCTACTTTTGCCTGCCCTTGTATGTATGTAAAGTAATACCTGCTCCTGGTAGGAATGTTTATTAGAAAAGATAGCACTCGAGCTCCGTAAGGACATTTTGTTTACTGCTTTATCTCCTGTGCGTCTGGGTGGGGGCTGGTACATAGGAGATGCTCAATAAAATATACATTGAATAAAATGATTATTGGTTAGAGATAACCATTATTAAAATTTTGACTTTGGTACCTTCCAGTTTTTTCTATAGTTGAAAAAATATGCTTTTTCTATAGTTGAAATTATACTATGTATAAACTGCACATATGACATGTTTTAAGTAGGTCATCATGACAGTAGAAACTCTTCATATGTAACTTGAATGCCACATAGTTTGTTTCCACGGAAAAAAAATCTTTTGGTAACAATGACTTTTTCACCTTTTCATGGCAACCCCACAATAAGAAATGCATTACACACAGCACACCCATGTACATGTGTATGTGCTGCCTGTCTGCCTTTCACAATGGTGATGTTTCATCTGTTTTATTCATGGCTATAATCCACTACTATTGCCTGGCACATAGCACGTGCTCAGTGTTTAATGAATGATTGAAGAAGTAAATGGATATACTATAAAAGGGAAAAGGGTTTACAGAGCAATATGTGTAGTTGCTATGTGTAATGCACTCTGATATTTTCTAATTTAATGTTCTATTCCAGTTCAGGAACTCTTTCTGCGTAAATTCTGATCATGATGTTTTCATGTCTACTTATTGGACATTATTCATAGTCTGAAAAACTTTTTAGTTTGTTTCTAGGTGTTCACAATTATAAATAAAATTGTAGCTTTTGATTATCTCTCAGAATTTGTCCTTAAGAGAAGCAAAAGAAATTATTGGTCAAAGGCCATGTACCTGTTTAACGCTCTTGATGCAAATTGCCAAAAATTGCTAGAAAGGTTCTGTTATATTCCTATCAGTAGCGTATGAAAATTTTGTTGACCTGTTTTTTTTTAATTAAGTATTTTTTTTATTTTAAATGCTGCTTCTGCTTTTCCAAAAGCCTGTAAAACATGATTTCTTTATACTTCACATTATAATGGGGGAAGGATGACGTAAATCAGCATCATAATCATCACCTCTTTTCTAGTCTGGTGCTCTATGTCAATACCTTATAAGATTGTGTATGTATCACAATACCTTTCTTATGTGTGTTCTTTGCAGATTCAGGAATTGTGGGGCTTCAGCCCATAGACTTTATCCCAAATGCTCCCCATCATGTGGTAGATTGGAGACAAGAGGAGATTCCTGTGGTTATTGCTGCATCTGAAGATAGGCTCGGGGGGACCATTGCAGCCATAAACAGCATTCAGCACAACACTCGCTCCAATGTCATTTTCTACATTGTTACACTCAATGGCACAGCAGACCATCTCCGGTGAGCTCTGCTTGCCTGATGCTTCTTCTAGAGGTTGCTCTTTAATATATATTTTCTCTATACAGTTGAGATTATACCACATACAAACTGCACATGACATGTTTTTCTATGTTACTGTATTGTAAGCATGCCCCCACGATAACAAATGATACGAGGAACTTAAGATGTAAGTCAACTGAGTCACCACACGTACACTGCTAAGTCAAGCTGGTAATTTTTTTTAATAGTAAGGTTTTTTCAATGAAAGAAGCAATATGTTGATTTACATCCTGTTACAAGTTTCTATCTCATGAGTAGCTCTTGTCTAGAGTGGGAAGGGATGTGGGAACAATGGCAAGTAGTGTGGAGGCCTGGGCACAGACACTGATCCAAATTCTGGACGGAGGAACATTACTTAACTCTTCGGAGCCCTCATCTGTAAGTATGGGGTGAAAATGTCCAACTTAGAGGATTATTGTGTCAACTAAGTGAGAAAATGTATTTTAAAATAACACCTAGTATATAATCACTCACTAAATGGTTTTTACTATTACAGTGATTAATAATAGAAACCCAATCTGAGGGACAGTCTCATCCATGCTTTAAGGTTTACAGTTTATTCCAAGAAACATCTTGTGTAACAGGTTAATTAGTTGTCAAAGTTCTAAAACATTTCTGTCCTTGTGACTTTGTTTTGTGAGTTATTTTTTCATATTTTAAAAACAGCGCTGGCTGGTATGGCTCAGTGGATTGAGAGCCAGCCTGCAAACTAAATGGTCACTGGTTCAATTCCTGGTCAGGGCAACCTGGGTTGCAGGCCAGGTTCCCAGTTGGGGGTTTGAGAGGTAACCAATTGATGTTTGTCTCCCTCTCCTTCTTTTCCCTTCCCTTCTCTCTAAAAATACGTAAATAACATCTTTTTTAAAACCCCACAAGACTTAGAAACCATCTAAAATAAATGAGTACACAAATAACTGTCCATGAAGTGAATTGAAATAGACCTACAGAAAACACGCAGTACTTTAGGAAATAACTTGCGATATAGGCAGTACATTAGACTTCGGTAATTATTTGTCACAGTGGATTATGTCTGTGGATTAACTACCAGCTTTGTTGATAACTAGCTTTTACTACCATCCTACTTTGACTTTTCTTCACCCAAGTATTTGGAGGGACAAGAGTTGAATGGTATGCATGGACACTGGAGTGAGTTTTAGTGTCAGAAGAGTGATCAAAAGTGTGAGCCTGAGGGAAGTAGTACCTGTTACCATGAAACCCTGGCTCTGGGAGTGCTCCCTTCAGATGTGGAAACCAAGGCTCAGAGAAGTGAAGGGGCTTGAATACACCTATTTTGTCCCTAGGGTTTCTTTCTGGCAGGCTTGAAAAATAAGGCTGGTTTTAGGACATGATTATTTAAAACTGAAATGTTTTATTTTCATTAGGTCTTGGCTCAGCAGCAGTACCCTGAAAAGCATCAGGTATAAAATTGTGATTTTTGACACTAAACTTTTGGAAGGGAAAGTAAAGGAGGATCCTCACCAGGGGGAATCCATAAAACCAGTGAGTTCCATGCACCCTTGTTTGTATGTGGGAGTGTTAGGAAATGACTGAGTATCTGGGTAACTGGGTACAGTGGAAGCAGTTTCCTGGGACCAAGCCTGGGCAATTTTAAGTGACCTTTGGCTGTCTTCTCCTGTATGAGTACTGAGAGGATTCTGGGAGTTTCTAGTAAATAAGAACACAGAGAATGTTGAATCCTATGCCAATCCCTCTTTCTTTTTCTTTCAGTTAACCTTTGCAAGGTTCTACTTGCCTATTCTGGTTCCCAGTGCAAAGAAAGCCATATATATGGATGATGACATAATTGTGCAAGGTATCTAAGAATGTCATTCATTCATAAAGTGTTCTTTGTCCTGTGTGAGCTGTAGTGGTTGTCTTATTTATGGCATCCTACAAAAGGTCATCCTAGGAATAAGTTGGAGGAATAAGGAGTCTTGAGGCAAATGTAAATGTAAATCTTATACCCTACCAGGTGATATTCTTGCCCTCTACAATACACCACTGAAACCAGGACATGCAGCTGCATTTTCAGAAGATTGTGATTCAGCCTCTACTAAAGTTATCATTCGTGGAGCTGGAAACCAGGTAAATTCCTTATTAGAGCCTTGTAGACACTCCACTCCCTATAGAGCAGATTAATGTGGAGAGGCAGCAAAATTGGGGAATTCTTTTTTTGAGGATTTGAGAGGAGAGGGAAACACTAAGTGCCAGAGAAACATACTGAGCCACAGCAGCCGAGGTAGGGAACTTCTTTTATGCTGCATTCCAGCCCTCAGTTATTTCACCCCAAAACTTAAGCCTGTCTTCTAGAAGTTTTCTATTCTGCCTAACTTGGAATCTCAAATGTCACTTTTATTTGCTTTATATGTAGAGCCCTTCAGGGGTAAGTCATAGTTTTTAATAACAGCTCTTCTCGTTACTGGCTGTCACATTAGAGTCATGTGCTGCATAACTGCTTCACATACCCATTGATGGTCCTGTAAGATTATAATGGAGCTGAAAAATTCCTGTTGCAGTGAGCAGTCGTCTTAATGTTGAAACATGGTGTATAACTCCTGAGTTCGTGATTAATGCTGGTATAAACAAACTTACTGTGCACATTTAGGTACAACATACACAATTATGAACAGTACATAGTACTGGATAATTAACTATTACTAGTTGTGTAGTAGGCCACCTCATTTAAATGCATGCTGTAACGTTTGTACAACACAATTGCCCAAAGATGTCTTTCTCAGAGCATCTCCCTGTTAAGCGATGCATGGCTGCATGTACCTATTGTTTGAAGCAGTGGACATACTACATATCCCGTTTGTGTTTTTAGTACAATTATATTGGATATCTTGACTATAAAAAGGAAAGAATTCGTAAGCTTTCCATGAAAGCCAGCACCTGCTCATTTAATCCTGGAGTTTTTGTAGCAAACTTGACAGAATGGAAAAGACAGAATGTAACTAACCAGCTGGAAAAATGGATGAGACTCAACATGGAGTAAGTAAAAAAGTGCCTTAGATGTATTTCAACAGGAATTAGTCATGATTCTTCACTAACAGCTTGCATTTGTCATCTGTTCCAAGAGAGGGACTGTATAGCAGAACACTTGCTGGCAGCATCACAACACCCCCCCTGTTGATTGTATTTTATCAACAGCACTCCACCATTGACCCAATGTGGAATGTCCGCCACCTTGGTAAGTAGAAATAATTAACCAAAGGCCTAAACTTAATAAAGGGCTATCCTCAGGGTATATAATTTCCTTTTAAGTTTTCTCCACTTTGGTGTTGCATTGTTGTGTCTGACTAGTACATCATTTGAGTCTTTCTTTCAATATAAGGCTCCAGTGCTGGAAAACGATATTCACCCCAGTTTGTAAAAGCTGCCAAATTACTCCATTGGAATGGACACTTTAAACCATGGGGAAGAACTGCTTCATACACTGACGTCTGGGAGAAATGGTATATTCCTGACCCAACAGGCAAATTCAGCCTAATCCGAAGACATATGGAAATCTCAAATACAAAGTAAAATGGAACTTATGCTATAAGCCTTTCTCAGGAAATCCTGGAAGATAGTACGTGTGAGAAGTAGCAGGTGTGGCAACCCATGGAAAAGGACATTTCAACTGGGTAAAGAGGACAAGTAGCACTGCCTGGCAGTCAGCTTCTGTGCTGGACTACAAGTGTCTCTAGTGTTTGCTTATCGCAGTGCTGAATGACCAGAGGTGATGAACTGATAAGGCTGGTACAGCTAATTCAGTACTGCTGCTTGGTTTTAAGTTTGTAACCTGTGGCCTGATCTATAAATAAAATGAAACTTACATTTTTCAATAGGTACCTGATTTATTTTTTGTGTCCAGGTAAATTACACATTTCATGATATACATACTTACAAAATTTACACAGCTTACAATAGAAACAAATGGTGTATCACACACATAGAAGAGTTTAGCAGACTATTCAAGATGTTAAAAAAACCCAAACCTAGCAGGGCAAAGTTTCATTAGACATAGTCTGTATTGAAGTTGTAAGCATCATCTTGCTCTTCAGGCACTCTATCCAAGACGTACAACTGCTCAGACTGTTCATCTATATTGGAGGAAAGGAAAGAGGGTGGGTTTTTTTGTTCTTTTTTTAAGAACAATTGCATACCACACTGATTTTGTTAGAGGACCCCTCTACCCAACTCACCTGCTTGAGCCTCCTCAGGCAATGCTTCCCAGGCCTCTTTTGGAGGGGACATGTCTGAGCTCTTTTCCTGTAGGACAATGAGAAAGTACTGTATTAGTAGCCCTTGTGTCTGCTCATTAATCCAAATAATTATGTAACTGAAAAGGCCTCTTAAGATACACATAATGGAATGAACAAAAAACTATGGAAGACTTACATATCAAAATTGTTATGGAGCTTTTTTTGGTAATCTATTCTGAAGTGTTTAATTTCTACCTTTACTCCCTTCTCATTTGTTGTACATTATATTGGAAAACTTAATTCAGTGTAAAACAACTCAGAGACATCATACTTACATCAGCTTCTTCATCAACACTTTCCTGGTCACTGTTGATATTTTCATAGTCTTCTCCGCCTTGCCACTTGCTCTTTTTCTGTTTTGGCGATTCTTCAGGTATGTCCTTTTCCTCTATTATTCCATTTGTCAGACCAGAGGACTGAAAAAGGATGCTACTGGCTAAACGAGGGCTTCTGATGGCTAAGAAAAGAATACAGCACTAGTAAACAGACCTTAATACACCTGTCAACTGGTGAAGACAGCAAACATAAGCCTTGCTTACCTTGTATACTGTGGGCATTGTTCTTTTCCAGTTCTTCCAGATTAAAGCCCCATTTCATGTCTGTCACAATGTTTTCATTAAAATGTGGAGAAAGAGTCCAGGATGTAGGGGGATGGCAATAGTACCCTAAAGAGCCACTGATATTAAAAAACATGATTTGTCGAAAATCAGTTCCTTTATTTTCTGTGGTCATCAAATGCCAAGAGAAAGGAGCCTTACCCTGTCCACTCTGACCACAGCAGTTTGGCAGCGCCTTCTACATTTGGAGTTCCGCCTTTTTGGTGCAGTCCTCTTCTCTGAGCAAGTGAAGTAAAAAATTCTAAAGAGTTCTTAAAATCTGGGACAGTGAATTTCAGTACTACCTTAAAAGAAAAGAAATAACTGTCATTCATCTGTTGTATTATGGCTATAAAATTGAAAATAATCTACTTAAAATGCTCACAATGAAAAAGAAAATGGAGCTCATGATAAGGGGTTCTTTTACCTGTCGAGTGTCAGCTTGGGACAGGATTGCGCTGGAAGCCTCCACTGGTTTTAGTACTTCAATACTTGCTGGACTTCTCAGGGCAAGTGCGGTGGGAGAGTTAAGTGGTGACACAATGAAACTTGGACTATCTATGATTGTGATTTGTTTGTCCAGGGGGACAACCTGCATGCTCCTGGAACAAGATGATAATTGGTGAGGGTGTCTGCTTGCATGGAGGACAAGGGACAGAATATGAAGCTCAGGGTTGGATTGAACAAACTCAGCATAGTCTGTCAGATCCAGTGTATCATCATTTGCTTCATGTTTATCTAAAACCAGTAATCCCTCCCCTTCTATACCCAAACATGCTACAGCTTACATATTGCTGAACACATGCTGCCTCCTCTGCCAAATATACCTTCTTTTTTTAGAGCGAGGAGAAGGGAAGGAGAGAAACATCAATGTATGGTTGCCTCTCACATGGCAACCATACATTGGCCCACAATCCAGGCATGTACCCTGACTGAGAATCAAACTGGCGACCTCTGGCTCACAGCCCATGCTCAATGCAGTCACGCCAGCCAGGGCCAAAAACACCCTCCTCTTGTAGCTGGCAGAATTCTATTCATTTTAAAAAAGATTTTATTTATTTATTTTTAGAGGGGAAGGGAAGGAGAGAGGGAGAGAAATATCAATGTATGGTTGCCTCTCGTATCCCCTGCTGCGAACTGGCCTGCAACCCAGGCATGTGTCCTGACTGGGAATCGAACCTTGATCCTTTGGTTCGCAGGCCCAGGCTCAATCCACTGAGCTACACCAGCCAGGGCCTATTCATTTTAAGACCACGTTCAAGCATTATATTTCCTCTGAGGGAACGTTCCCCCTCTCTGAATCCATTTGCTTGTTTTTCAAACCAAACTGGGAGCAGCTATTCCATCCCAGTTATTTCCAAGCCTAGAACTGGTTTAACCTCTTCCTTTCACTAACACTTCTAAAGAAAAAAATGGGAAATTGTCTTCCTTAATATATCCAAAACAAAATCATTAGCTCATCTGTGATAAAATATTACAATTATGGAACAATTCAGTTTACCTTGTGAGTCCCATGGATACACCTACATTACATATCCGTTCTTGTTTTAAGCTATTGATGATGCTGCTTTTCCCCACGTTTGGGAAACCTACAAATGGTAAATTCACAGATAAAAAGAAAATTGTGGTTATGGTTGGTTATTATATTTCCACCATTTTATTTTACACTTGGCTGATGTTTAGAGCAAGATCAGAGTTGGATCTGAGTGTCTTCACTTTAACGCTAAGACTAGTATCATCCTCATTTCTTGCACAAAGAATGAGAGGTCAGGAAAAGATAATTAACTCAAACCAAGAGCTTTAAGAAGCCAACTTCCTACAGAGCCCAGGTGGCACCTCCCCCAGAAGGGGGGTGCAATTATGTACAACTTGTGTTTACATTGTGTGTGTGTGTTGGTAAATTGAGCAAGAAGCTAATATTTTAAACTAGTCATTTATTTAATCTTTCTTTTTGATAAAGATTTTATTTGTGTTTAGAGAGGAGAAGGGAGAAAGGGGGAGAAATGCCCAGCCCCCCCTCTCCCCGACCAGGGCCTTGGCCTACAACCTAGGAATGTGCCCTGACTGCGAATCAAACAAGCGACCCTGTGGTTCACAAGCTGGAAACTCAATCCACTGAGCCACACCAGCTAGGGAACAAGTCACTCATTTAGCAACTACCCCATACACTTTTTTTCTTTCTTTAAATTTTTAAAAATTGTTACTGATTTTAGAGAAAGGAATGGAGAAAGGAACATTGATTAATTGCCTTCTGCATTGGCCCCAACTGGAGAGTGAACCCCCCCAACCCTTTAGTGCACAGGATGATGCCCCCAACCTAGAGCCACATCAGCCAGGGCAACCCCATACAGTCCCAACAGAAAAACCCTTGGCATATAAGAGATTAAGACATAAAATTGTGTTAAATTGAAGCTCACCAATTACTCCAACGTGAATGGCTTTGCCATATGTCTCTTGAAAACCTCCAAGAAGTTTCCGAAGTCCATCTTTCCCAACGCAGACTTCACTTTTGAATGGAGCTTTTCTCCTTATCTTCTTCACATTAAAATTGCAAACAGTTTAACTACTTCTGACAACCCAACATATAATACTCAAGTAGCTGGCTCCAAAGCCCAGCTATTTAAATTACCACACAACCACCTTTCAGATCATCTCTGGATGACATCAGAGTTGGATCTTATACATTCTCACTTTATAAATCAAGGTTTTGTATAATTCATTATATTTCAGCCATCCAAAAATTGAAAGCACATTTCCCACCAATGACAGTAAAGGGTACCTTGATTGTTTTCCCTTTGTGTTTCAGACTTGTTGAGGCTTTGAACACGACTGTTGGCAATTCCTTCTTCAAATAATTTAGCCAGTTCTCCAAATTGTCCTTTGGTACCAAATCTGATAGGGATTAGAAATGAAACACACATGTTCTAATTTGGTCATTCTATTGAGATGAATCTGTACATCTAATAAAACTATGGATTTCACCCTGGTTTGCTTTGGGTTTTGTTTTTTTTCCCCAAAAGGACTTAAGTGGATGATAGAGAGAAGGTAAGCTCTTTACCACACTTGAGTTCAGTATGTATACTTGCGTGTATTTTCAATTCCCTGTCCTGTTTATGCTTTCAGAATCAAGTCAAACTCTAGATTATTGCCCTAAGCCTTTACTTCCAGAATCTGCTGTTAGGTAGCAGCCATGTTTACTGACCACACAGTAACTCTACATCCCATTATTACTCTGCTTCACAGGTCTCTATTCTGGGTTTTCCTGTTCCTGCTGCTTAAACCCAGACATATTTAACTACGCATTTCATCTAAATGTCACATATCAACATTGTTCAGGTGGAGAACACGAGTCATCACTTCTATGTAAAATGCAGGGTCTGTCACAAATAACACCCCCTTGTTATTACAAAATCATAAGCTTGTAATTCTGTTACATAGTATCACACTCAAGGGCACCTCAGAACATTTTAGGTGACATGTTCAAATTGCTGTTCATCTCATGCAAGACATCACGTACCCTACCAACCACATTCAAGCAGGCATTACTTCTGCTGCACCATGTATTTTGTATAGTTAAGCTATGAAAACTTACATTTTTAAATAAAGTGCTAAGCATGGAATGCCAAAAACCTCCACCCCTCTGCCCAGCAGTCTCTGGCAAGAAGACAGCAAATGCACTGGCTTTATTGAGGTCAGAGTTGGATCTCTCAGTCTTCAGAGACAATCAGACTGTTCAGATGTTTTCCTCATACCTCACCAGTGCACATGAAATGCAAGGAGCATCCCTTTTGCTCACCTGACTTATTTAACACAAGTACCAGCTTTTTCTGTCCACTCAAGATAATGGCCTCTTCCACCTGGGGACACCTGCAACCAAGAGGATCCCTGGCATCCAATACTTCCAGCACAACATCTGAGGCTTCAATCACCTGTCAAGGTAAAACTATCAGGGAACTATCTTAGGACACCCTCCATACAAGTATACTGCCATTATCCACTTTGTAACAGGGTGAACTCAGAGTTGGATCTCACTTCTTCACTTTGGTATGAAGAATGGTCACATTCATCATTTCTCACAGCAAAGTAAAACACAGGTGTGCTCAGCAGCCTCTGGTAGCTCATTAACAGATTTCAAAGGTGTAAACACCCCCACTGTCTGAACATAAAACCCTCCCAGTTAATTAGGACCTGTCAAGAGGTGCTGAGAAGCACAGTCAAGTTCTATTCACAGGGGAGTGAGCTTGGAAGAACAGGTGCTGGGGATTAACTACGCCAAGACACCCCCTTGAACTCCTACCAAATACTTTATAGCAGGTACAGGACTGTTAAGAACAGACTGCACAACACAAGGTGAACAGCAGGCAAGTCAGCTCACTATTTCTCCTCTCTCCTGTCTGTGGAAAAATTGTCTTCCACCAAATGGGTACCTGGTGCCAAAAAGGCTAGGGACTGCTGCTTTTGCGACCCTTATTTTAATTTACTTTCCTCTCTTAACAACCACTGGGTCAACATGTTACTTTAACACAAAGTATCACTTTTTAAAATCATACTTATGGGTAATTGTTCCTGTGTAAAAAGAAAATAAATAATATTTTCTACTACAGCCAAACAACAGAAAGGCTCTCAAAAGAATAAACCTACTTGCTTAGCTCTTATGAATGGGTTTTTTCCAGCCCAACTGAACTCTTCTTTATCTTTTGGTGTCAGAAAAAAGGACTCTAGTCTTTTAAACATCACCATCACTTTTAGAAAGCCTAGACTAAAATACCTTTTTAAGTTCCTGACAATACAACTTCTTCGGATTTTGTTTGCCAAGCTTGGCTTTGTTCTTAGCTTTGCATTGCTCAAATTCCTAAAGGATAAAGGCAAAGGAAAAAGGACAAAATTATAAATTCAGCAGTTGTACCCAGTTTCTCCATTTTCCATAACTGATTAGGGGTACTGCAATGGATATTTAAATAGCATCTGAACTCAATCCTTTTCTTCCCAAGAGGCACAGCATTCCTGCCCTGTTTATGAGCTTTTCTTCTACATTAGAACTCATCTCTCAATTCACAGAGACTCAATCGTACCTCCTTCACAGGCTCCACATTAGATGGCTCAACAACAGGGTTAGTTGTAAGTTTTCTTTTCTTTTCCTGTTCCTTCTGCCTGTCAAGTTTCTGCTGCTGTTTTAGTTCTTCAAGCTGTATATCCAAATCATAAGAGAAATGGGGGAGCCAAAGTGACTTAGTATTATGTTAACTTCAGAAAAAATCCCCACACATCACTTGTTGAAAATTTCAGCTATTGTAGCTTACCCGCTGTTTCCTTAGCTCAGCTTCCCGAAGAAGAGCTTCCTTAAAGGGAGCACTGTTTGGAACTCCCAGGTCTTTCCTACGTTTCTTGTGACCCCGTTTCTTAGCCTCCTTCCTCAATTTTCGATGGTGCTCCCGAACCTGTCGTAATAGACATTTTTTTTATCAGTTTACAAAAATACTAAACAGAATCTTTGTGAGAAATCAGTCTGGCTGCAATTTCGTTATATGGGCAAAATGACCTAAAAAATGGAACTTTAATTTGTAATCATACAGATGCCTATATATGTAAAAAACAGCAAGAAAATGTTACTGGGAGACTCTTTTTGCAAAGCTTGCGAACATGTTGATCAAAGTTTACATACTTTATTACTGAGTTACTCAGTTTTCCACACTGCACTCTTGATGCCCAAGAGATGGTGCTGTCCTGGCCAGGTAAACTCAGTGGGTTAGTGTTATCTGGATATGCCAAGATTGTGGGTTTCATCCCTGGTAATGGCACACATAAGAATCACCCAATGACAAACTGATGTTTCTCTCTCTCCAATCAATTTTTTAAAAAAGAAAAGAGTTTGTACCGCAGTCAGTATATGCAACCTCCATTTCCTGACATGAACTACAATAATCCAAACCTCCTGTTGGAGGACATGTGGGGCAGAAATCAATTTAGCATTACATTTGGTAGAGCTCTCCCAAGCACGTGGCTTACCTTTTTTTGGATTTTATACCGCTTATGGCAGGTCATGCGTTTACTTGCTTTCTTTAACTCTACAAAGAAACACATCACAAGAATAGACACAAATTCGGTTTAGTTGTTGGTGACTTTGCTCTAGGGTAAGGTCCATTTTTAAGTAGTTAATAAGCTCTCAGACGTAATTTAATAATCTTATGGGGCGCATAACAGAAATACACTCGCTACTCTCAAATCACAGAGTTTGACTCAATAGATGGAGAGTAGAGCCCAACTACCCTCCCTGACTCTTCCCATATCAGACCGCGATCGTACTCCGGAGTGCAGGAGACCGAAGACGACAGCCACTCCCGGTCAACCACGAATCACGAGCGAAAAGTGATTTGAGAAGTGACTCTCAGGCCTCACTGGGGCCGGCCTAAACGTGGCCGCATAAGGAAAAAAAGCGGCCCTAAATCTACCAGACACTGTTTCATCACAAACTTTAGGGGCCCAACACTACCTCCTGTACCATGGGCCCGCCATTAACATTGGGCCTTTCAACTCTCGGTTCTACGCGGGACCAGAACAATGGCTCACAGGCTACACGCAGGCCCCTTTACTTCAGAGGCCAAGCCTCAGAAGAATTCTCTAATGGGCTCACCGACCATCAGAGACAGAAGCCCATCCACGCCCAACCCCAGACACCACTCACTCGGCCGCTTCATAACGGAGGTGAGACTAGTAGTGGCAGCAAGACCAGCGAACACAATGCGTCTCCACCAGCACCACGTGTGAACTGAGGCCACCAGCGAGCGTCACGCACTCACGCTGCCGCCGTAAAGCGCGCCGCCGTCGGCCCGCGTGCGCGGGCACGCAGTGTCGCGCGGACCCGGGATCGCTTGGCGGCTCTAGGGTTGGCTTTGCGGCGGCACCGGGAGGGGTGAGGGAGGTGAGGGTGGCGAGGGCGGCGGGTGCTGGAGCGACGGCAGCGGTCGCAGCCGGAGGAGCAATAGCAGCAGCCGTGGCGGCCACAGGGCGGGGCGTGGCGGTCGGGGACCGCGGCCGGGGCTGCAGGCGGCGGAGCGGCTCGGTAAGGCCGGGCCTGGGACGGGCGGGGCCGTTCCTCTTCGGCCGGCTCCCGGGCCTTTGTGTGGGCCCGGGCGGGCGGGAGCAGCGGCGGAGGCCCCGCCCCGACTGTGGAGACGCGCCGGTCTGGCCTGGCGCGCGGGGCGGGGCAAGGCGGCGGGCGTCTCGACCGGCCCAGCGGCTTTGCCGCACCTGTCGGACGGGACAAAGGCGCGCCGCGGCCCGGAAACTCCCCGCGCCCCTCTTTCCCGCCTGGGGCGGCTGGCAGATTGCTCCTAGCTTGCCAGCTGCAAAGCTGTCAGCGTTTCCCTTAGTTCTCTCTCAACCCCTATACCAGTGACAGTTCGGGAAAGGAGGTCAGGGCCTTCTTTTTTGTTGTTGTTTCTTAAGGGTTCAGACACAAACTCTAGTAGTGATTTTTTTTTTAATGTTTTCCGGATGACTGTTCAGAGTATTTTTATCAATGGGACTTGTAGTTATAGTAGACGCAAGGTAAATTTAAGTTTCTTATTTGCAACACTACAAAGAATTGAAGTTTTTAAACTGTACTTTTCTGGTTTTTAATATTTTTCATCTCAATTTTTTACTTAAAAGTATAGTTTTGTCATTATAGGGTAAGTATTGGTAACTTAAATGGGAAGAAAGATCGACAGAAATGTAAAAACATGAAAAACAAGTGACACGGTATAGTGGGTATAGAGAATGTTATCATAACTATAGAAACATATGGTGGAGTAAAACATTTTGTTAACTTATTTTAAAGTAGGTCTCCTCAAAAATGATTTTTAGGGTCTTTTTATTTAGAAGTGCACTCTTTCCCAAATATAAGAAGCAAACTGAACTCAATTCAAGTATGAGAGTAGTATAATATTTGTTTTATTACTTGTTAATAGCCCATATTTTATGATTTGAAAGATTGGAAAATATCCATATGTTTCGAAAAAACAATATCTGTATGTTTCAAATTAAAACAGTAACAGATATGTGTGTGGATAAATTGAAGTGTCTTGATCACATTCTTTGGCTTTGAGAGTGTCCGGAATACCTCAGATATTAATATTCTACCCAAATCCCCAGGATTAGTAAATTTGGGTGTAGCTATACATTAGGCAATTATCAAGCCATCAAGCATTGTATGGAAAAAAGTTAAAACACAGGCTGCAAATACACACGGTTTGCTAAAGTTTTTGTTTAAAAAAAAAGGCAACTGAGCATAGAATAAATACTGAAAGCTGTGAAAGCCAATGTTAAGGGTGGTTTTTCCCTGGGAAGTAGGACTACAAGTGATTTTTTTTCCTTTGAATCGTGTTTTCCACAGTTTTTGTTTTAAGCATGTATTGCAGTATTAAGTGCCACTAGTAATAGAGGAGAATACTTAAAGTTTATCAACTGTCAAAATATATGGGTTGGCTATACTGAGTAAATATTTTTCCACTTAGGAGTTACAAAGTTACTCTTTCTGTAATTGATCATTGGTTACCAGACTTTTAAACACATAACCATGTCTAAAATCTCTGTTTTAAAACATAATTCAGCTTTGGAATCTACTTTCCTCTTCATGGAAAAAGAACTGCTGAAGGATACTCATATACTTTTTAAATTACACAAAACTTTAAAGTCCCATTATGTGCTCTTTTAATACATTTATTAAAAACATAAATTGATCACCCATACTATACCAAATATTATTCTGTAAGTGAAAGCTACAAAATGAATAAAAACCTGTTTCTGTGTCCAGGGAGCATGCAATTCTAAAATTAAAACTTAAAATTTTTGTTGTGCTTTGAAGATTTAAAGAGATTTCACATAAATTTCACTGTCATAATAATCCATGGGAGGTATGTACACTTTATTCTCATTTTAGAAATGAAGAAATGGATCTGAGAGGTTGTGACTCAAGCAATATCAAATAAATAATAGAACTGAGACTCTTGTCTGCTGAGCTCATGTTCTGTTACTGTTCCCACCCACCTGGCTACATTGCCTTTCTTGCCAAACTTCTAAATACATTTTTAAATGTGTTCTTTGGAATAAGAAAACATTAAAAGTTATCATTAAGTTGCATCTTTTTCTTACCAAATTAAGTTAATGATTCAAGGGACTTTGGATATTGCGTGATCTAAGCTATACACTTCTTCCAAATGATTTACATTTTTTTGTCATTTCTTTTTGAGTGGATTGTTTACTAATGTAATTTTGACCTCTTGCAAAAATGGTTGAAGGCTTTTTTTTTAACCTTTCTAAACCTGTATATGGAATCTGCCCAATGCTGATAGGACTTTTGGAAAGAAATGTTGGGGGGAAAGGAATTTTCCATACTTTGCTCACATGAGCCATTCTTGGTTTGTTCTAGCTTGCCAACACTTGGTGTCACATGTGAGCCCTCCACATGTGTTCACTCTCCATTCCAGCTCTGTGATTGAACTCTGCTCTCATTGACTGGGGGGCATTTGGGCAGGCATGCTTCATTCCTGGAATTGACAGTCATTCCATGTGAGTAAAGGGGAACCTCAGTGAAAAGCATCTTAAAGCAAGTGAAAAGCATTTGGTTTTAAAATGGAAGAAATGTCAGGTGCTTTAAATGCCTGAGCCTTTGTAGCCATTAGTTTCACTGGCACAAGAAAACGTGGCTATTTTCTCTAGTTCTCTTGTCTTTCCTTAGCAGTTCTCCTTGAATGTTTTCTATTAGTCTCCATTTTTACTTCTGACCCTTCTTCCCCCCCCCCCGCCCCCTTTCTCTGTCTTGTTCTTCTCTTTCAGTTTTGAATGTATTAACACTGAATCAGCACTTTTAAAGCCCTGCCTTCTCCCACTGGCTTCACTTGGCCTTCAGACATAATGAGGAGACTGGCTTTTCGAGGCGCTGGTTGTGCTCTGGTAAAGCTGGTAAATTACTGATCATCTACACCTTTCCCTTTTCTGTTCTTCCTTGTCTTTTCCCTTCCACCTTTCTCAAATTTTATTATCCTTTTCATAAAGGTCCCCTCCTCATGTTTATCAGATTCACTTGTGTCCTTGTCATAGGTTGTTCACAAAGGGTTGGTCCTTAGTTTCTTCACCTTAATGATAAGCTGAGGATAGTTTATCAGCCCTTTATAAAACAAATAAAAATCAACTAAACCTGGCTGTCATTGGCCTAAGTTCTTTGAGCTTTTAGCCAGTTGTAGCTGATTACAAACGAATGCACTGTGTAACAATCAAAGCCTAGAGGAAGGAACATCTTCATTGTGGGCTATGTTTTCAAATACCGTATAGACTGTTGAAAGAAGAGAGAGATAGGAGACTTGTTTTTTAGTTGCTTACCAGGATCATTTATTTGTCGGTATGTTTTGTTCCTGCTTTCATTCCCTGGAGATCCCTAGTTTTTCTCTCCATACTACTGGCAACCCATTTTTTGAGCTACAGTGCCTTAGTTTCTGAAATTAAATGTTGGTGAGTGAAACTGGGATCAGTTTTTTCTTTGAGTGTTAGAGAAAGACCTTTAAAATCTCAACATAGTATTTGATACTGTTGTTAAAATGTGTGCCCATTTAGGACCTTCCTAGTAGTATATACCTTTCCCTGAAGATATAGCAAATCATTCCAATGATAACTTTTCTTATGTAATATTCAAATGTATATGCTTGTAAAGTTGCGCTAAGATTAGTTACTTAGCAACCTGCCTGAAACTGAGGGCAAATTTAGAAAGGTGAAGCAGGATCTAAACACTCACCTCTGAGGTGTTCTTCCAGATTATCTACTAAAAGTTAAAGCTATGATTTCACAATTTGCAGGGATAGAATAACCTCATATAAATGAAAAGGAGGTTAGTCTGGAGTGACAGAAAAGTTGCAAAGCACAGTTTTGCTACTTTGGCACAGGTATGGCAAGTCACTTTAAGTGTTTTCCAGGGGTATGTCCTGTGGGTTCCTCTTTAATGAATGGAGACAAGTCATTCTCAGTGTGTTGATTTTAGGGTGCATCTAAAATGTTAGTTAATTGTCCTCTGTCCCCCTAAATTTTTGCACTACTCATTTGCCTCAGGCACAGGTTCTTATTTTTCCCCTCCTGGCCCACCTGGAAAATTATCATAATTGTAAGACACACTGGGGAAAACAGATAAGGCTGCTTACTCCAGAGGTGACTTCCTTGAGGCTTCTGTCTCCAAGGCTTGCCTAGCTTTCTCAGGGGCTGAGGGTTCAAAACTTCCAGTACACTGTTATACCACTGCATGTGGGTTTTCAAACTCCAGTCTAGGCTAATTTTGAGGCCAGAACTGTTTGAATCATTTGAAATTCGTGGTATACAAATGAGAACACATTTGCTCAATTTGTCCTATCCAAGTTGAAAGTCTAGCATTTTGGTAAATGAAGGGATTAAAACAACAAGGTCTAGGACTTCCATTGAAAAATCTTCCAGATAGTCAAGCTTCTTTGCTATAGTTTAACTATCTTCCTGAATGAACCAGAAGCTTGATGGATAATTAGGTGGCCAGCTGAGGGCTTGGTGACAGAGTCTATAAATTTAAATATAAGAACAATGATAATTATTTCTTATAGAAGAAGTTGGATTCCATGGGTTCCAAAAGAAGAAGAGCAACTTCCCCTTCCAGTAGTGTCAGCGGGGACTTTGATGATGGGCACCATTCTGTGTCTACACCAGGCCCAAGCAGGAAAAGGAGGAGACTTTCCAATCTTCCAACTGTAGATCCTGTGAGTAACTTGGATCACACAGCTTCTGCCTGCTTTTCCTAGGATTCTCTATCCTGCTTTTAATGATAAGCAGTTAAGATACAAGCCCTCTCTATTTCTTTTTCCTGTGGCTTGATATTATTAACCTTGAGAAGTATATATTTACCTAGAAATCTTACAGTAATAGTATACTTTAATTTTAGGAAATAATAAAGAATATTAGTATGTGCCATTAAATAGTCACTCAAATAACTGTGTGCTTATCCTATACCGAGTACTGAAGGTTATTAGGATATGGCCATGTGTAAGACAAGCCAATTTTTCACATGGAACTAAGATTCTAGTATAGGGAAAGCAGAATGAAACAGGTGAACGAATAAATAATAAAATACCCTCAGCTAGTGATAAGAAAAGTTGGGGCGATTTGGGCTGTTTTGGCCCAAACTTTCAGGTTTCTCTGTGATGAGAAGGCGCCGGCCCTGTGGAGCTCTGGGGAAGAATGTTCCAAGCATGGAGACTGGGTCATGAATGAGTTTGGTGTGTTACGATTATAGAGAGATGTTCAAGAGGAAGGAGACTAGTAAAGTATGTTGAGCCAGGGTGTATAGTTATTCTACATACTCTGTGGGCAGGGTTAGAGTTTATTTATTTATTTTAAGATTTTATTCATTTATTTTTAGAGAGAGGGGAAGGGAGGGAGAAAGAGAGGGAGAGAAATATCAATGTGTGGTTGCCTCTTACATGGCCCCCACTGGGGACCTGGCCTGCAACCCAGGCACGTGCCCTGACTGGAATTGAACTGGCGACCCTTTGGCTCACAGCCCACACTCAATCCATTGATCTACAGCAGCCAGGGCAGTGTTAGAGTATAGATTTTATTTTCTGAGTAGTAAGAAGCTTAGATGATTAGAAGTATTAGTAGTAAGAAGTATTAGATGATTTTAAGCAAGAAAATAATATCAACTGATTTAGTTTAAACGAGAAAAGGAAAGAAAAAGTCACTATTTGCATAAATCTGATGAAAGATACCAAGACATATATCAATTAAATTTTATTTTTATTTATTTATTTTTTAATCCTCACCTGAAGATACGTTTGTTGCTCTTAGAGAGAGAGGAAGGGGGTGTAGAGAGAAAGAGGGAGAGAGAGAAACATCGATTGATTGCCTCCTATACGTGCCCTGACTAGGGATTGAACCTGAAACTCAGGTATGTTCTGGACCAGGAATTGAACTCTCAACCTTTTATTACCGGACAGCACTCCAGCCAGCTCAGCCGCCCTGCCAGGGCAGTTAAATTATTTTAAATAAAGATACTGTCAGCATATTTCAGACTTGGGTTCCCAGTGATAATTGGGAGCCTTGTCCTTTTACTTATCTACTTGCTTTTTATAAATATGTTTTTATTAAAGATTATATAATATGCCTACACTGGCTTTCTGCTAACTTTTCTTGTGATCTTTCTCTTTTCCGATGTGTAGATTGCTGTGTGTCATGAACTCTACAACACCATCAGGGACTATAAAGATGAACAGGGCAGGCTTCTCTGTGAACTCTTCATTAGGGCACCAAAGCGAAGGTGAGTGGGAAGAATATAGTCTTGGGTCAGTATTTTAAAGTATTTGATAATTGATTGTTTTTGAAAGGAAGGCTTAAATGACAGGTCACATTTGTTTTAGTTGTCAACATGTAGTAAGCATATTAAAAATTTTCCTTAAATTGTGGTTAAAAAATGCACAATGTAAAATTTACAGTCTTACCATTTTAAGAATATAGTTCAATAAGTGTTAAGTATATTCACATTGTTGTACATATTGTAAAATTGAAACACTATGCGCATCGGACAGCTCCCTGTTTCTACCTTCCTCCTAACCCCTTGCAACCACCATTGTACTTTTCTGTTTCCATAAATTTGACTACGTTAGAGTTCTCATATAAGTGGAATCATAGAGTATTTGCCTTTTGTGACTGGCTTATTTCACTTAGCATAATGCCCTCAAGATTCATCTGTGTGACAGGATCACCCTCCATTTTTTTTTAGGCTGAATAATATTCCGTTATTTGGTTTATCCATTCATACCTTGATAAACACTTGAGTTGCTTCTGCCTGTTGGCTGTTGTGAATAATGCTGCAGTAAACATGGGTGTGCAAATACCTCTTTGAAATGCTGTTTTCAGTTCTTTCGGGTATACTGTATACCCAGAATTAGGATTGCTAGATCTATAGTAATTCTGTTTGTTGAGGAATCACCATACTGTTTTCCATAATTTTACCATTTTACAGTCCCTCCAGTAGTCTACAGGGCTGTAATTACTCCACATCTTCGCTATACTTGCAGTTTTTTTTTTAAAGATTTTGTTTATTTATTTTTAGACAGGGGAGGGGAGAAAGAGAGGGAGAGAAACATCAGTGTGTGGTTGCCTCTCATGTGCCCTCCACTGGGGAACTGGCCTGCAACCCAGGCATGTGCCCTGACTGGGAATCGAACCATGATTGTGTGGTTTGCAGGCCCATGCTCAATCCACTGAGCTACACCAGCCAGGGCCACTCGCAGTTTTATAGTAAGTTTGGAAATCAAAAAGTATGAGTCCTTTGTGATGGTTAATTTATGTGTGAATTGACAGTCTTCCAACTTTGTTCTTTTCAAGATAGTTTTGGCTATTTGGGGCTCTCTATGTGAATTTCAGGATTGATTTTTTTTTTGTATCAGCAAAAAATGCTGTTTGAATTTTGATAAGGATAGTGTTGAATCTGTAGATTGCTTTAGATAGTATTCATGTCTTAACAGTATTTTCAGTATATGAACGTGAGATACTTGTCCATTTATAGGTGTTTTATTTAATTTCTTACAGAAATACGTTAGTTTTCAGTGTATAAGTCACCTGCTTAGTTAGGTTTATTCCTGAGAGGCAGGTTTATTCCTGAGTATTTTATTTTCTTTGATGCTGTTATAAATGGAATAATTTTCTTAATTTCCATTTTGGATTATTCATTATTAGTGTATAGAAATGCAACTGATTTTTTGTATGTTGATTTTGTATACTGCTGACTTTGCTTATTAGTTCTAATGTGTGTGTGTGATCTTTAGAATTTTGCGGATAAGACCCTATCATCTGTAAACAGAGATAATTTTACTTCTTCCTTCACAATTTGGTAGATGCCTATTATTTCTTTTCATTATCTAATTGTTCTGACTGGGACTTCCAGTATTATGTTGCAAGGAAATGTCAAGAGCGAGCATCCTAGACCCGTTTCTGATCTTAGAGGAAAAGTTTTCTGTCTTGCGCCATTTTGAGAATGATGATAGCTATGGGTTTTTCAAATAAGGACTTTATTAGATTGAGGTGGTTTTTGTGTATACCTAATTTGTTGAGAGTTTTTGTGGTGAAATGGTATTGAATTTTGTCAGATGCTTGCTCGGTATTAATTGAGACCATCATGTCATTATTTTCCTTCATTCTGTTAATAGATGTGTTACTGTTATGAATTTGCATAGATTGAACCACGCTTGCATTCCAGGAATGAAACCCTCTTGGTCATGGTATATAGTCCTTTTAATATGCTACCAAATTCATTTTGCTAATATTTTGAAGAGGATTTTTGCATCAATGTTCATAAGGGATATTGATCTGTAGTTTTCTTGTAGTGTCTCTGTCTGACTTTGGTATCAGGGCATTGTTGGCCTCATGTAATAAGTATCTTTTCCCTTTTACAATTTTTGAAAAAGTTTGAGAAGGGTAGATTCTTCTTTAAATGTTTGGTGGACTTCACTTGTAAAGTCATTATATCCAGGGATTTTCTTTGATTACTGATTTAATCTCCATACTAGTTATAGGTCTACTCAGGTTTTCTGTTTCTTATAATCACTCTTGGTAGATTGTGTGTTTGTAGGAATTTATTAATTTCTTATAGGTTATCCAATTTATTGGTATACAGTTGTTTATAATATTCTCTTATAATCCTTTTTATTTCTGTAGCATTGCAATGGCCCTGTTTTCATTTCTGATTTTATTTTGCCTGGTTAGTCTCGCTAAGGGTATGTCAATTTTGTTTATTTTTTCAATACAACTGTCAGCTTAGCTGGCTTTTAAAATTCTTTTTCTATTCTCTGTTTTATTTATCTCTGCTTTTTATATTATTTCCTTACTCTCACTTTATTTTGTTCTTTATTTCCTTACTCTCGGGTTTATTTTGTTCTTTCTCTATTTCCTTCGAAGTAAAGCATAATTTTAAAAAATTAGAAACTTTTCTACAGCATTAAAGAAACCACATGCATTCAGACTGGTAGGAGGGGTGGAGACGTGAAATGGGCTAGTTCCACATCCATGTGTAGTAGATAAAAATTTGGAAGGGATATCTCCAGAGTGAGTAGTCCCAGCCCCACCCTAGGCCTCCCAGCCCAGGGAACCAGTGCCAGGAAGATAAGTCCCCATAACTTCTGGCTGCAAAAACCAGTGGGGATTGAGTTGGTGGAAGAAACTTCTGGAGTCCCAAGCAGTTCAGACATACTCCCTCTTAGGTCCAGCACCAGAGTAACAGCTTGAAAGGCACCAGTGGCATAAGAGGAGAAACTAAAGTGCCTATCATCAAGGCACAAGCTTGAGAACAGCTCTCTCCCAGACAGAAATGCAGACAGAATTCTCCCTTTTCTGAGACCTCCCCCCAAAGAGCCACAAACCCAGCAAAAGGGTGCCATATCCGAGACTCCATCAACCTAAGTAAGCTCTGCCCTGGAGATCTGCTAAATCTCTATCTCACCCAATTTAGGGGCCCACCCAAGCTGTTATCAGTGACTTTTACTTATGAATGACTAGTCTTGGCTCTTGCTTCACAACTTCTAAATCCTCTTAAATAAGCAACAGCCAGCCTCATTGAGCCCCTAGACCCTATACCTCTTGCTAAGTGGCCCCAGGTCAGGCACTAGCAGCAGTTAGCCTAGATTCACAGCTTGGCTTTCCTTGGGAACCTCCAAGTCAAGCACAAGTAGCAGCCATCTCAGATTGCTTTATAGCTCAGGCAGGGTGGTCCTAGGCACAACAAAGGTCGGGGCTGATCTTAGCCTGTACCGCTTAGGAGATCCCAGAATCTGTACACCAAGTACAAGCTACAGAACACATCAGAGCAATACCACCCTACCCTTACACACCTGATCCTCCGTGGCAGGCAGAGGTTGGTGGTCAGTGGACACAGACAGTCCTTGCAGCTGACTGGCCTGGATAAGTCCCTCTCTTTGAACTGCCAGCAGCAATCAAGGCTCAACTACAAGAGGAGGATGTACTCAGCGTGCATGAAGGGCACACCTATACTACCCAGCTTGGCTGATAGGGGAGACTATGCCAACAGCCTTTACGGGACACCTACTACATTAGGCCACACTACCAAGAGAGGGAGTCATAGTAGCTCTACCTCATACATAGAAACAAACCCAGGGAAGCTGCCAAAATGAGGAGACAAAGAACTATTGTCCAAGTGAAAGAACAGATCAAAACTCCAGAAAAACACTTAAACAAAATGGAGACAAACAACCTGTTAAATGCAGAGTTCAAAACACTGGTTATTAGCATGGTTAAGGAAATTAGTGAGGACCTCAACAGCGTAAAAAATAATCCAATCAGAAACGAAGCATACACTGATTGAAATAAAGAATGATTTACAGGAAAATAGCAGTAGCGTATATTAAGCTGAGAATCACATCAATGATTTGGAACACAAGGAAGTGAAAAACAACCAATCAGAGCTACAAGAAGAAAAAAGAATCCAAAAAACAAGGATATTGTAAGCAGCCTCTGGGACAACTTCAAGCTTTCCAACGTTCACATCGTAGGGGTGCTAGATGGAGAAGAGAAAGAACAAGAAATGGGGAATCTACTTCAAAAATAATGAAAGGAAACTTCCTGATTTGGTACAGGAAATAGACATGCAAGTCTGGGAAGCACAGAGAATCCCAAACAAGATGGATGCAAAGAGGCCCCACTCCAAGACATAATTAACATTCCAAAGGTTAAAGGGAGACACTTAGAAGTAGCAAGAGACGAGCTGTTAGTTAGTTATCTGAAGGGGAGTTCCGATAAGACTGTCAGCTGATTTCTCAAGAACTGCATCCTAGAGGGCAGTTCTAGGATGCAAGAACTGTTGTTGTTCTAGGGGCAAGATATTCAAAGTTAGAAAAAGCAGGGACCTACAGCCAAGATTGTTCTACCCAGAAAAGCTATCATTTAGAATTGAAGGGCAGATAAAGAGTTTCCCAAACAAGAAAAAACTAAAGGACTTCGTCATTATCAAGCCATTATTATCTGAAATGTTAAATGGACTTATTTATGAAAAAGAAGATGATCAAAACTATGAACAATAAAATGGCATTAAATATGTATGTATCAACAATTGAATCTAAAAAACAAACTTAGCAAACAACAACAAAACAGAATCATGGATACAGAGAGTGTTTTGATGGTTGCCAGGTGGTAGGGTGGTGTGGGTGAATGGGTGAAGAGGTGAGGGAATTAGTAAGTACAAATAGGTAGTTACAGAACAGCCATGGGGATGTAAAGTACTGTGTAGGAAATGGAGTATCCAAAGATCTTATACCCAGGGACATGATGGATGATGTGGGGATTGCCTGAGGGATTGGGGGTGCTTGGTGAAGAGAGGGACAAAGGGGGGAATTGGGACAACTGTAATAGCATAATCAGTAAAATATAACTTAAAAATAGTAACCTCTAAGGTACCAGCATTGAAGTTGTTATCATAATTAAGAGGGATTGATTTTTCAAAATGTGCAGAAAGGCCACAATAACTGTGACTGTGAGTTTACTATCCTTTCACTGTTCCTATTTTTTATCTTCTTTTTCTTAGATAAGTCCCTTTAACATTTCATATAATAAGGGCTTGGTGATGATGAACTCCTTGAACTTGTCCTTATCTGAGAAGCACCTTATCTGCCTTTCCATTCTAAATGAAAGCTTTGCTGGATAAAGCCATCTTGGCTGTAGGTCTTTGGATTTCATGACTTGGAATATTTCTGTCCAGCCTCTTCTTGCCTGTAAGGTCTCTTTTGAGAAAACCACTGACAGTCTGATGCACACTCCTTCATAGGTGACTGTCCCCTTATCTCTTGCTGCTTCTAGGATTCTCTCCTTCATTTTAATCTTGGCTAGTGTAATTATGATGTGCCTTGGTGTGTTCCTCTTTGGGTCCACCTTCTTTGGGACTCTCTGAGCTTCCTTGACTTTCTAGAAGTCTGTTTCCTTTGCCAGACTGGGGAATTTCTCCTTTATTACTTGTTCAAATAAATTTTCCACTTGTTGCTCTTCTTCCCCTTCTGGTACCCCTGTGATTCGGATGTTGGAATGTTTAAAGATGTCCTGGAGGTTCCTAAGCCTCTCCTCATTTTTTGGAATTCTTGTTTCTTCCTTCTTTTCTGTTTGGTTGTTTCTTTCTTCTTTCTGGTCCACTCGATTGATTTGAGTCCTAGTTTTCTTTCCATCACTATTGGTTCCCTGTGCATTTCCCTTCATTTCACTTAGTGAAGCCTTCATTTTTTCATTTAATTTGCAACCAAAATCAACCAGTTTTGTGAGCATCCTGCTCACCAGTATTCTGAACTGTGCGTCCGATAGGTTGGCTATCTCTTTGTCATTTAGAAATATTGGCTCTGGGGCTTTGAGTTGTTCTTCTGTTTGAGCCATAATGTTTTGGTCTGTTTGCTCCTGTTATGTATGAGGGGCAGAGCCTAGGTATTCACCAGAGTGGGGTAATCTGGTGGCTGGGTTGTGACCTTGCATGTGTAGGCGGGGTCAGAGAGGGAGAGATGGCATTTGTTGGGCTCTCAAATTTCGGTCCCCTCTGCCGCTTCACACAAGCAAATTGGGCCCTTCTGGTGCTGATTCCCAGGTGGTAGGCTTGTGTTCATTCTAGGACCCTGTGGGTCTCTCCAACAAACTCTTCTGTGAGGCTGGGAGTCTCTCCCGGCACCTCAAACCCCTCCCCCCCCCCCCCCCCGCCCCGCAAGTTTTTTCAGTCGGTGCTTTAGGCTTTACTTCTTGGTGCTGGGGCCCTGGGTTGCACGGTCTGTCTCACTGCATGGTTTAACTATACACAAATGTGTGTCCTTGGTCAGCCAACCGCCTTGAGCACCTCACTGGGTTTGCTACTTTCCTCCCCGCTCCCGGTCCGCTAACCACCACCTTTTCCTGCTGGGACCCCTGTCTGCCAGCCACAGACTCCACCCCTCTTACTGGTCTGGATGAATGGATTGTTGTTGTTGGACTTCAGTACAGTTCAATTTTCTGTCTCTTCTGATTGTGTTTTTGTTTCTAAAAATTTGTCGTCCTTAAATTTGGTTCTGCAAGGAGGTACAGTGTTTCCACCTATGCCTCCATCTTGGCTGGAAGTCTGGATTCTTTTTTCTTGTTGTTCTGTTTGGTCGTTTTTTGCTTCCTTATGTTCCAAATCATTGATTTGAATCTTGGATTCATCTACTCTACTGTTTTCCTGAGAGTGTAAATAATTACTTATTTTAATTAGTGTATCCTTTGTTCTGACTGGGTCTTTTTTATGTTGCTGAGGTCCTCACTGAGTTCCTTGAGCATCCTTATAAACAGTGTCTTGAACTCTGCATCTGATACATTGCTTATTTCCATTTCGTTTAGCTCTTTTTCTGGAATTTTGATCTGTTCTTTCATTTGAGCCATATTTCTATGTCTCCTTGTTTTCACAGCCTCCCTGAGTTTGTCTCTATGTATTAGATAGAGTTGCTTTGACTCTATATGTGTCTTGGTAGTGTGGCCTAATGTAGTAAATGTCCTGTAGGGGCCCTCCCTATAGGACACTGCCTCCCCTATTACCCAAGCAGGGTGCTTGAGGGGTGCCTTTCATGTGGGCTGAATACACTCACCCTCCTCTTATAGTTGAGCCTTGTTTGCTGTTGGCAGATCAATGGGAGGGATTTACCCAGGCCAGTCAGCTGCAAGGACTGGCTGTAACCACTGACCACCAACCTCTGTTTACCCTCTATTGAGGATCAGCTGTGTGGGGGCACTGTGGTGGTGCTCTCAAGTGATCTGTAGCTGTCTACTGGGTGGGTTGGCCCTCAGGTTTCCTAGGTGGTGCAGCCCAAGGTCTGCCCCTACCTGTGGTTTGTCTGGATGCCCTGCCTGGGCTGTAAAGCAGTCTAAGATGGCTGCTACTTATGCTGGGCTTAGAGATTCCTAGGGGAAACCAAGCTATGAATCTAATCTAGCTGCCTCTAGGGCTCACTGAGGCCAACTTTTGCTAGTTTGATAGGATTTAGGAACCAAGACAAGTCATTCTTATGTAAAAGGAGTTTGGGTAGTCCCATAAATTGGGTGGGGCAGAGCCTCTGGGGATCTCCAAGGCTGGTCAAACAGTGTTAGCTAGGTTGATAGAGTCTCAGATATGTGACCAGCTGTGTAGGGGGAGAGTAAACCCAAGGGACAGTGGCCTCTGCTCGCCTTGATTTCATGTATTTCAGTTTTTCCCTGTATACCACTGGTGCCTTTCAACCTGCTACCCCTGGCCTGGAGATCAGAAGGAGTGAGTGTGAGTAGGTGAGTCCATGTGTGTCTTCTTTTAAGAGGAACTGCTTGGTACTCCAGCAGTATTTTCCACCGATTTTTTATTTTGCAGCCCAATGTGGAGACTTAGCTTTCTGGTCCTGGGATTGTGGGCTAGGAGGCCTGGTGTGGGTCTCACAGACTCCTCACTCCTGAGATATACCATGCAAATATGGGACCAGCCCGTTCTACGTCTGTGTCCCTGTGGATAGATGTGATTTCTTTAACTATATGTAGTTGTCAGACTTCCATTCAGCTCAATTTCTGACTGTCCTGAGTGATGGTTGTTCAATATTTTAGTTGTAATTTTGATGTGGTTGTGCAAAGAGCTGAGCCATATCTGCCTGTTCTGCCATCCTGACTGGAAGTCTCCAAAATCTTGTTAGTCAATTTACTTTTAATTGGAGAGATTACCTGGGTTATCTAGATGGGCCTAATGTAATCACCAGAGTCCTTAAACAGGGAAGAGGGAAGGAGATGAGTTAAAGAGAGACTTGAAGATGCTATACTACTGGCTTTGAAGATTGAGAAAGGGGCTACAAACCCAAGAATGTAGGCAGTCACTAGAAGAAAAGGCTAGACAATGGATTCTTCCATAGATCCTCTAGAAGAAATGCCAACACGTTGCTTTTTAGCCCAGTGACATCCATTTTGGACTTCTATAGGGTTAGTTTGTGTTGTTTTAGGCCATTAGGTTTGTGGTAATTTTTTTTACAGCAGCTATAGGAAACTAGTAAAGTGAGCTAATTAAAAAATTAGTTTCATCTGTGATTGTTGATGCCGTAGTGGGTAGCAAACAAGCTGCAGACTGGGCTAAAGGCAAACTGCTCCCTTCAAAGAGCAGAACCACCAAGGATGTAATGTCACCATTCTGAATTAGGAGAAAGAGCCCTGTAACTTAATGATGGCCATAAATGAGGGACTTTTTAAAACATGAGTTAACTATTTCCACATTTCAGTTGGTTTATTATTAATAGTCTTTTAAAAGTTGTAATTTATTTAGCATATGATACTAAAAGGCTATATTTATTGATTAGCACATACTAGACATAGTGCCAAGCACTTTTAGATGTTAATATTGTTTTAACTTGTATTGTCACAATTTATAGGCGAGAACTCACTGAAGTTTTCAGAAGTACTACAAGATAACCAGAATTCAGACTCTAGTTTTTCTGATTCTGAAGCCTATGTTCTTAATCAATATGTTATATAGAGGAGCAACATCATACTAGAGTATGCAAAAATCCTCACAGAAAGACTACCCCTCTGCTGCCTGCTTTCTACCAGTAGGCTAGTGCTGAGGGGCAGAAGATACAAGTCTTAGGTGCTAGAACACTGTCTTCCAGTCTCCATGATATAATAATGCCTATTAGCACTGCTGCCTTCTCTCAGTGCTGTGCTTCTGTAGAGTCTCTGCCCTTCTGTGGAATGTGTGTGCTTTCTCAGAGTGTATGGGAAGTAGTGTTGCTCTGAGCTACACAATTTGAATCTCAGTTTGAAACTCTTTTGTTGTTGTTTTTTTTTAAATTTTATTTCTTTATCTTTAGAGGGGAAGGGAAGGAGAGAGGGAGAGAAATATCAATATATTTGATATTTCTCATGCGTCCCCTGCTGGGAACTGGCCTGGAACCCAGGCATGTGCCCTGACTGGGAATCAAACCACGATCCTTTGGTTCACAGTCCTGCACTCAATCTGCTGAGCTACACCAGCCAGGGCTGAAACTGTTTTGATAAGTATATTAGGCTACTTATACTAAGACATACACATAATGGCTGAAAAGAGAAAAACTGCTTTCTTTCATGTAAAAGTCCAGTTTTGTGAAGTTGTCAGGGTCCAAGTACTGTCTGCCTCTTTATTCAACTGTCCTTGGGGTGTCAGCTTTGTATGCATAGTCTGTGATGGCTCTGCAGCTACTTTTCAGCCCATCAGAAAATGAAGGCATGTGAAGGGTGTGTCCTGAACACAGCACGTTTCAGCTCTTGCACTGGCTACAACATGGCTTCAGCGAGGCTGAGGAGCATGATCTTTTGTACCTATGCAGCAGCTTAGGATGTTGTCTGCCTGGGAAAAGGAGGAAATGGTGTAGTCAGAGGCTCTACACATTAGGTCTGGTGTTTCTCACTTTTCTGGTTAAAAATTTTTAGTTATGCTGTTCTGCGGCCACATGGCAGGGTGCCCTCATCTATTCTGTTGAAGAGAAAAACTGTTATTAAAGAATATGTACTGTACAGTCCCGTTTATGTGTACATATTCTTAGAAGTCTGGAAGAATACTACCAGTGCTTTCAATTCTGGATAATTAAGGACAAATTTTTACTTTTTAATGCTTTTCTCTATGTTGATTTAAAGGGGAAAATTAGTAGGGCTATTTTATTTCGAAAGTGGGGGGACCTTGTTTTGACTATATTATATAGAGTGGAATGTTGGCTCCTGATCTCTTTTTTGTGTCTGTAGTAATTCTGAAAAGTTTGTGAGAAGCCCTCTAGCAGAGCATCCAGGAAGTAGTGTCCTTTCCAGGTATAGTAGGTTTCCTTCTTATCCATGGGAGTTACATTCCAAGATCTCCAGTGGATGCTGGAAACCACGAATAGTTTCAGTATCCACATGTATAGTTGTTTTTTCCTGTACCTACATACCTTTCTCCTTAGTCCGTTCTGCCAGTACTGATTTTTCAGTTCTGTCAGAAATATGGCAGCAGCCTCTTTGTTTGGAGATGTAGCCTCTTTATATTTTTCCATCCACACCTATTCCTGAGTCTGTGTAACCACCCTTACTTGCAGTAAATGGCTTGGTGTCACTTGTTTCAGGGCTCCCCTTGAAGTCTTTGTATAGACTAAATTCTTTCTGGCACACAACACATGACCATGAGTTAGAACACGTTTTCCATTCATGTCTTCCACTCACAAATGTAATGCCTTTTCCATGTTAATTAAGCACTTACCATGTACTGTGGCAGTAACTTTTGTAGTTTAAGGTTGACAGAAAAACTAAAATGAATTTCTTTTTCCTTCACATAGTCACAGATGGAAGATTCATCTTTTTTTAAAGATTTTATTTATTTATTTTTAGAGGGGGAGGGAAGGAGAAGGGGGGAGCAATATCAATGTATGGTTGCCTCTAGTGCATCCCTTGCTGGGAACTAGCCTGCAACCCAGGCATATGGCCTGACTGGGAATCGAACCTCAATCCTTTGGTTTGCAGGCCTGCGCTCAATCCACTGAGCTACACCAGCCAGGGTGGAAGATTCATCTTTTTAAAATTTATTTATTTATTTGATTTTAGAGGAGAGGGAGAGAGACATCAGTTGGCTGCTTTCTGTAAGGGACCTGACTGGGGACTGAACCTATAACCCAAGCATGTGTCCTAACCAGAAATTGAACTGGCATCTTTTCAGTTTGTGGGACAATGCCCAACCAACTGAGCCACTCTGGCTTGGGTTAGAAGATTCATCTTTGCATCCTTAGCATATGATTCTTTTTTTCTTATTAAGTTGAGAATTTTCACCTTTTCACTTAAAAGAAGCACTTTACAGCTTCTTTCTGGTATATACCATTTGCTAGCATCACTTCTCTTTAGCTTTGGAGCCGTTAAGTAAAGTAAAGGTTACTTGAATGCAAGCACTGTAATACTGCTGTAGTCTGTCTGATGGTAACTACATTGGGTACTAAGCGGCTAATGGGAAGGTAGTGTACAGTGTGGATTCTCTGGACAAAGGGGTGATTTATGTCCTGGGCAAGATGGAGCAGGGTGGCATGAACAGCGTGCAACTTGAACTTTATTTCTGTAATTTTCCATTTAATATTTTCAGACTATGGTTTACCATGGTTAACTGAAACTGTGGGAAGCAAAACTGCAAATAAAGGACTACTGTACATGCCCTCCTTGGGTTCTCACTTGTCTACAGATAGTCACTCAAGCCTGAGAGGCTGTGGAGGTAAATGGTGTTTAAAAACTAAGCCTTAGCAGGGAGCAGTGGACTGTGGCCCATCAGGCCCAGGTGGAGAGAGCTGTCTTGGATATCAAATTAACAAAGTCCTGGTGCTCACTCTGAGAAGGTTTCTTGACGTCTTTGTTGGGTACTCACAGAGACCTTTATGTTCTTATATGTTTTCTGAATAGCAGATTGAGTACTCCTTTTATCCCCTCATACTTAATTTTATAGTTTATTCAAATTATAAGTAGTTGATAAGGGTTTTAAAAAACTCAGTTTATATTCTTCCTCTTCCTTCAGTAGACCTGAGTACACCTGGTACCTTGGTCTTGGTTTTTCAATACTATTTACCATTAAAATAAACCATACTTATTTGGGGAGATTTCTGATTTCAAGGGCAAATTGAGTACAAGATGAGCTTGTAAGATCTTATGGTGCCAGAACATAAGCAAGTTCTCCAAGGTTGATGGTAGCATGTGAAAAGGACAGAATATAAATGCCATAGGAAAGGATTCCTACTGGCCAAAGCTGGAGCAGTTTGAGCATCAAAATAATTATAGTAATGTTTTTTAACCACTGAGTAAAACAGGAATCCATAGTAGTGTAAATAAATGAATGAATTGATGCGGAATGGGCTTTTACATAGCCTGGAGATATCTATCCATAAAGTTCAAGGAGGAAATGAGTAACTTGGTCAGTTGAGAAGCTGGCAAACAACACAATATTCATGTAATCAAAAGCAACTTGAGAGCATATGCCACCTGAGAGGATACAGTGAGACAAATACCCTGTCATTTGTGTCATAATCCTGCCAAAGAAGCATAACATTAACTTGTCAGGAAAATAGACAAACCCAAATTGAGGGACACTCTGCATAACTGGCCTGTAATCTTCAAAAGTATCAAGATCATGAAAGTCAAGGAAAGACTAAAGAATTGTTTCAGAATGAAGGAAACTAAAGAAATATAACTAAATGCAACATGTGAGTTGAATTGAACTTTTTGCTATAAAGGACAATTTTGAAACAGTTGGAAACATGAGTGGAGTCTGTGGATTAGATGGTGGTTCTGTATCAAAGTTAATTTCCTGATATTGGTAGTTGAACTGTGATCCTTGTGGAAAATATACATTAAACTACAGAAAAGAAGCATTCTTTGTACTAGTCTGCAACTTTTATGTCAGAATCAAAAGTTTTTAAAAATCAAATATACATGTATGGCTATGATATGTTAGCCAAATCCCAAGAGAGATTAAAGCCTTCATGACCATAACGTTCTTTGTAAGTAATCTTATCTCTTTCACATTTAGAAGTGAAAGAGAAGTGGAGTTAACTACCTGTCCCCAAGGGAGAATTGAGAAAAATAGTCATTAGATCATTTTTTAGAAGGTCTACTTGTATCATGGAACTTTTGTTTGAAAAAAGCTAAAAGGATAAAAATAAACATCCATGAACCCCAAACCCCACTTAAATTATTGCTGTAACTACTGTTGAAGTTTTCTGTGTGTCCCTTGCTGTTTCTCCCTTCCAGTCTGTGATCACTGCTGAGCTTTGTGCTTGTCATTCCCAAGGTGTTTTGTTTTTTTAATTGTTTGGTCATGTTTAGATATGTCTGATGTCCTTTTATCTGTGGTAAACTGCTTGTGCCAAGGGCCTCAGCTTTCTCTTTTGTAACTGTAGTAATCGATATTAAAGCAGTATAGTATGTACTAGGCACTTGATAGTAGTTGGCAGAAAAAGTTCTTTGGTCACTAACTAAAGAAAAGCAGTTGATTTTGTAAGCTGGTAAAGAGCTTTGAAATACCTGTTTTCAGCCACTGTTGAACAGCATGAAATACAAATTTTTACTTGCAGAAGATACCTTGGACACATTTTTAATGTGGGTGCCCCAAATCTTAAATATTTAGCATGTCAAAGACTATCACATATGTTAATTTAGGTTTTTATATCACAGATATTTTGAAAAGAGTGTGCATATGCATCTTGCTTTTGTTATTCCCTTCTAGTTCTGGTAATGGCACTAAGTCTAGTGTGTTCTATCACTTGAAATACTGATATTACCACAGGTAATTTGAAATACAACTTTTTACAGGCTTTGCATTAATACCTTTTTAAAAAATACATTATAACAGAAATCAACCAGACTATTATGAAGTGGTTGCTCAGCCCATTGACTTGATGAAAATCCAACAGAAACTAAAAATGGAAGAGTATGATGATGTTAATCTGCTGACTGCTGACTTCCAGCTACTTTTTAACAATGCAAAGGCATATTATAAGGTAAGAAGGCATCAAATTTGGAAGGTGTCCAATTTGATAATTGTCTGGCTTTTTAATATTTATCAACTTTGTAGGTAAGTAGTGGTTTCTCATTTGGTAGTATGAATTTGCATTTCTTTTTTTAGTAAAGAGACTGAACATTCATATGATTATGAACTATTCTTATTCTGTGTCTACTCAAGCTTTTGTCTGTTTCTTTCTTGGGGTTTTTTCTTTTTTTTTAAAGACTTTATTTATTTATTTTTAGAGAGAGGGTAAGGAAGGGAGAAAGAAGGGGAGAGAAACATCAGTGAAACATCAATCAGTTGCCTCCCTCACACTCCTAACTGGGGATCCAGCCCACACAACCCAGGCGTGTGTCTGACAGGAAATCTTAACTGGGAATCCCTCTGTGTGCAAGCCAGAACTCAATAACTGAGCCACATCAGCCAGCGTTCTTTTTTGCTCTTGGGCTGTATCTCTAGGAATTTCTACAGTAGGTGGTGATTTTTTTAATTGTTGTTTTGTTATATGTATGGCAAGTATCTTCTCCTGCTGTGTCTTTTTACAGTGCTTTTGGTGAAGAAAAGGGTTTTTTTCCTTGAGATTTTATTTAATTTATTTCTAGACATAGGGGAAGGGAGGGAGAGAAACATCAATGTGTGGCTCTCTTGTGCACCCCCTACTGGGGACCTGGCCCACAACCCAGGCATGTGCCTCAACCAGGAATCGAACTGGTGACCCTCTGGTTTGAAGGCCGACTCTCAGTCCACTGAGCCACACAAACCAGGGCAAGAGTTTTTTATTTTAACATATTCAAATGTATCAGACTTTAACTTTTTGCTTTGTCTTTCTTTGTGTTTGTTTTAGAAATTCCTCTTGCCCAAAGATTATGAAAATATTCTCCTCTTATATTTTCTTCTGAAAACTTAATAATTTTGTCATTTACATCTTAGCCTTTAAAGCAGCTGGCAGTAGTTTTTGTATGTTCTATGATGTAGAGATACTATTTTTTTTCACAGGTATAAGCAGTGCCTTGAAATGGCCATCTCCTCCACATTTGTCTACAGTATTGGTGCCGTCATCATTTCCATGTGCTCATGGCTCTTTCTGACCCTTTTTCCTATTCCTTTTGTTCTGGCCAGTTTATTGCTGGGCTGTTTTATCCCTACATCAATTACTATGGCTTTGTAATTTTTTATCTGTTAAGGAAAGCATGTTAGCTATTCCTGGCACTTTCCTTACACATTTTTGTTATGGCTTTTCCTCTTTTACATTTTAATATTAGTGTTAAGTCAACAAGCTCAGAAAAATTGCTGGAATTCTTACTGGAATTGTATTGACTCTCTCTAGGTTGTATTTTAGAGAATTGACATAATCCTGATATAGATTATTCACCTATGAATTTTGTGTCTTCATTTATTTTTCTTTATTTTAGCAAAGCTTTAAATCTTCTTTCATAAAGATTCTGCAAAAATGTTGTTAGGTTTATTCTTAAGACTGTGTTGTATATATAATTTTTCTTTATTTGAGATATAATTCATAAACTCTTTTAAAATGTAGAATTCAGGGGGTTTTAGTATAGTCACAAAGTTGTGTAGCTGTTACCACTATCTAACCTCAGCATATTTTTATTATCCCCAAAACCATACCTATTAACAGGCACTTTCTATTGCCCTCCTCCCAGAGGTGTCTTGCAACCATCAATCTACTTTCTGTATGTATTTGCCTGTTCAGGACATTGCATATGAAAGGGATCATACACTACTGTATGGCCTTTGGTCGTAGATCATAAACTACTGTATGGCCTTTGGTCATAGATCATACACTACTGTATGGCCTTTGGATCATGCACTACTATTTGGTGACTAGCTCCTTTAACTGAGCATAATATCTTTAAGATTCAACCATGTTGTAACATATATAGGGTGGGGCAAAAGTAAGTTATGAGTACACAAAACACAGGATTTATTTTTGTGTCATTAGTTATTTTGTTTTTTTCCGTAGGAACAAATTGTAAACCTACTCTTGCCCCACCCTGTATTAATACTTCATTACTTTTACTGACTGAATAACATTCTATTAAATGGATTTACCACATTTTGTTTATTCTTTTCCCAGTTAATGGACATTTGGATTTTTTCTACTTTTAGCTAGAATGAATAGTGGTGCTATAAATTTTGTGAATATGTAAAGGGTGCTATTCATTGGTACATTCGGCTTGTTAATTATGTTGCTAAACTTTTATATACTAACTGATTTATCTGCATGAACTACTTACCAAGTGAGGTGTTTTAAAATCTCTCATTATAATGATGGATTTGTCTGTTGATTTTTTGCTTTATATATTTTGACACTGTACAAACAGGAACATACAAGTTTAAAATTATGTTGCCTAGTAAGTGGGTTTTTTTAAAAGGTTTTATTTATTTATTTTAGAGAGGGGGCAGAGAGGGAGAAAGAGCAGGAGAGAAATATTGATACACAAGAGAAACATTGATGGGTTGCCTCTCACATGCCCCCAACCAGGGACCTGGCCTCCAACACAGGCATGTGTCCTGACTGGGAATCAGACTTAAGTGGCAACATTTTGGTTTGTGGGACAAGGCCCAACCCATTGATCCACACCAGTTGGGATGTAAATGGGATTTTTTTGCATTATGTATTATCTCTCTTTGTTTCTAGTAATATCTTCTATTTGAGGTGTGTTTTATCTGATGTTAATATAGTTATACTAGCTTTATTTTTGTGTTTACCTAGTTTTTCCATTCTTTCAGCCTATTCATGTCCTTTTAATGCTGATACGTGTCTTGTAAACAGCATATATCTGAATTTCTATTAATCAGTTAATGATCTTTACTTTTGAACTGGACCTTTTAATGATCTCTCTATAGTTTTAGTGATGGCCATTATGTTTGAATGTATTCCTAACCATCTAAATTTCAACTATTTATCTCACTTTGTAAGTTGCTATTTTTTCTGTCTTGTTTTGGTTTCATTTTGGTTTCTTTTGTTTGTTTGTTTGTTTGTTTGTTTTCAAGTATATTTTGTTGATTAGGCTATTACAGTTGTCCCATTCTATTTTCTCCCTTTTATCCACCTCCACCTAGTACCCCATTCCTTCCAGCTTTGCTCCCCCCTTAGTTTATGTCCACAGATCATATGTATAATTTCTTTGGCTTCTCCATTTTCTATACTATTCTTAACCTCCTGTCTATTTTGTACCTACCAATTATACTTTTTATTCCCCCATTCTTTCCCTTCCCCCTCCCTACTTATCTCCCTCCCTGTAATTTCCATTTCTGTGATTCTGTTCCTGTCCTACTTGTTTGCTTAGTTTGTTTAGTTTGTTTTTGGTTTTTTGGTTCGGTTTTTAATAGTTGTGAGTTAGTTGTCATTTTACTACTGTTCATAGTTTTTATTTTCTTTTTCTTATATAGTTCTCTTTAACATTTCATATAATAAGGATTTGGAGCTTTAATAAAAAAGCTGTTCTTCTTGAGCCATAATGTTTTGGTCTGTTTGTGCCTGTTATATATGAGGGGTGGAGCCTTAGGTGTTCACCAGGGTGGGGTGACCCAGTTGCTGGGTTATGACACTGTATGTGGGGGCGGGGTCAGAGAGGGGAAAAAATGGCGCTTTGCTCTTCTGTACTCTCTCAGATTTCTGTCCCCTCTGCGGCTTCCCACAAGCAAATTGGGCCCCTCTGGTGCTGGTTTCCGGGTGTGTGGCCCACGTATTCTCTAGGACCCTGTGGGTCTCTCTAATGAACTCTCTGTGAGCCTGGGAGCCTCTCCTGGCCCCTCGACCCTGAGAAAGTCTTTCCAGTGGTGCTTTCAGGCTCTAATTCCCATCCCTGGGTCCCTAGCCTGCAGGGTCTGTCTCACTGTTTACTCCTTCACTTGGTTTATCTGCACGTGAATGTGTGACCACAGTCAGCCAGCCCCCCTGCGCCCTCACTGGGTCCACCTTTTGCCACCCACGTCTGGGATCTACCAACTGACTCCGCCTCAGCTTCTGGGTCAGGTGGAACCAAATGATCTTTCCAGCCTGACCCTGCTCCACCACTGACTCCGCCCCTGTTACCGGTCTGGCTGAGTGGTTCGTTGTTGTCAGACTTCATACAATTCAATTTTCACTGTTTTGACTGTGTTTTTGTTTCTAAAATTTCACTGTCTTTAAATTTAGTTGTGGGAGGGGGCACAGTGTTTCCACCTACGCCTCCATATTGGCCAGAAGTCCTATACTTTTTTTCATAGTGGCTACATCAGGTCTTATTCTTTAAATTATTTTTCTTAGTAATAATTAGTCTTAATTTAGCAAATTACTTTTCTCCTGCATAAGTCTTTCTGTATAAGATAAGGCATAGATGCCCTGGCTGGTGTAGCTCAGTGGATTGAGCGCGGGCCTGCGAACCAGAGTATCGCAGTTCGATTCCTGGCCAGGGCACATGCCTGGGTTGCAGGCCAGTTCCCAGCAGGGGACACACAAGAGGCAACCATACACTGATATTTCTCTCCCTCTCTCCTTCCCTTCCCCTCTAAAGATGAATAAATAAAAAATCTTAAAAAAATAAAAATAAAATAACATAAAGCATAAATTAATATGATTTTAAAATGCCTTTAAAACATACACATTTCTTTTTTTTTTTTTTATTCTCACCCAAGGGCTTTTTTTTTATTGCTTTTTTAGAGAGAGAGAAAGGGAAAGAGAGAAACATCAATCTGAGACAGAAACATCAATTTGCTGCTCCCTGTACGCAACCAGATTGGGGATGATACGTGCCTGAACTGGGAAGCAAACTTGCTGCAGCCCTTCTTCATTTATGAGACAATGCTCCAACCAACGGAGCCACAATGGTCAGGGCTACACTTAGTTTTTGATAATAAAAGTTGAGGCCCATGTATCTTTTAATCATAGGGAGTTTAAAATTTGTAATAGAGTTTTTGAAGTTGTCTTAGAATGCCAGTATCTGCTGGAATAGGATTTGATTTATAATGAAATAATAGTGATATTTTTACCTCTTGTCTTTGCTAATGTACAGCCAGATTCTCCTGAATATAAAGCTGCTTGCAAACTGTGGGATTTGTATCTTCGAACAAGAAACGAGTTTGTTCAGAAAGGAGAAGCAGATGATGAAGATGATGATGAAGACGGGCAGGACAATCAAGGCACAGTGACTGAAGGAGTAAGTGTGCAGCCAGAACGAGTGATAGAGGGCTGTTGGGATATGGACAAGGCCCCTGAGGTTTCCTCTGAGCTGTTATAGGCTTTCTTTATAGTTGTGTTGGTAACTGGTAGGGAAAGGGGGCATAATATAGCTAAAGAGCCTCATGCAATTACAAGGAATCCTAAGAAATCCTGGACAATGTGTCCCATGCATAGTTGTTTTTATGAATTGCTCTTATGTTAATGCATATATTTTGCTCAGTTTCTTTAAAATTTTATTTTACTTTTTATTATTTTTTAAAGATTTTATTTACCCATTTTTAGAGAGAGGGTAAGGGAGGGAGAGAAACATCAATGTGTGGTTGCCTCTGGAGCGCCCCCTACTAGGGACCTAGCCTGCAACCCAGGCATGTGTCCTGACCAGGAATTGAACCAATGACGCTTTGGTTCGCAGGCCATCAGTCAATCCACTGAGCTACAACAGCCAGGGTTAGCCTGCTCGGTTTTAAAGAGAGTGTCCATATCTTTAAGGACAGATTCAGTGTTCCTAGGCTGATCTTCCATGTAAGTGTAGGCTGTGTTGTGATTAAAAGTTGGAGAGTCAGTGGAATCACATTAGGTAGGCATTTCTATTTTCATAGGTTAGACTGAGTGCTGTTCTTAGAGTGTGCCGATTGTGTTCCTGCCTCTGGAATTTTCCAGTTGCTCTTCTGCTTAGAATGTGTTTCCTTTCACTCTTGCTGTCAGTGGCTCTTTTTCATTATACTAATATCACTTAGTGTCAGCCAGGAGAGGACTTTCTGGACCACTCTATCTAAATTGTTTGCTTCCCAATCCTCCAAAAGAAGGTCTGTCTTTCATGTTCTATGATCTTCACTCTGTTCTATGATCTTCAGTCTTTACCACTGTATAACTTGGTAAAATAACCTGTTTATTACGGTAGATTGCATGTTTACTTTCTGTCTTCCTCCATGTAGAGTTATAGTTCACAAAAGATATCATCTTCAGCTATTCCTGGCATCTAGACTGTGCCTAGATAAATTTTGATAAATTTTTGAAGAATAAACACACATGCTTGAAAAGAGAAAAAAGAGTAATAAAAGGTATTATATCTCTTGTCTGCAGCTAAATAGTAAGATCCCCAAAACAGAGCATTTGCTCAGAGCATTTTCAGGAAAGAAAATTCAACACAGAAAGAGGTGGTGGGTGAATTTCTCAAAACAAAACATAAGCTATTTAATGTTAGCATTTATTTTTGGATTTCTCTCAAAATCTAGCTCCCAGGGAACTTATCAGTTTCTTTCTAGAAATTAAATGATTGGAATCAGATAGAAGGCAATTAACTAAGTATTCCCTGAAATTTTATTTTCTGATATTAATGTAGGAGCAGCAACTTAACCCATGCTTTCTTGGGCAGAACATTCCTTTCCTGTAGGGAGCTCAGGCTTATTATAGACCTCCAGAGTTCTGTCAAAAATGAAAATGCCTAAACCTAGGAATTGCCCGTGTTTCTTTTAGTAGGAAATTGGAACGATTTTACACATATATATTTATACTTCCCAAGCTTCTTTCTAGCCTTAAGGTTCTCAAGAAGAAAAGGAATTTTCAAGTTTCTCATTTTTAAATTAAGAATGATGTCCTTGGAGTTTTCCCAATTGTGTAAACAGATTGTATGACCTCATTTATATGCCCTGCCCCCTTTGTTACCTGCAACACAAAGTAACTGGTACAACTGGGAGGAGAGGAATCTTGGCTACAGAATATACCTCTCCTCTTTTTGAAGCTAACTCTGTGGTACCATGTTTAGCCAGGAAGTAAATGACTAAAACATGGCTATTTTAGTCTGCCTTCATCAGTGTTATGTTGGTTCTCTGAGCTTATGTGTTTGAGGACTCTCAACTAATCACATGTCTTGTATGTTAAATATTTACTGTGTGTCTTTTTTTGCCATACACTGTGGTAGGCCTAAGAGATTTGTTAAACCCCTCTCTGTGGCGTTAGTGTTGGACCTTACTATTGAGACTATACTAAATAAAAAGAACTTCTGTTGAATTAAGACAAAAATAGTCATGCTTTTATGATTTAATACCTTAATCTTTATTTTATATGCACAAAACATGGTTTGGACTTGAAGTACTATTTAATATAAATTGACTGAGTCATCCCATTGCTAACTGCAGAAACTGGGCAGGTTCTCTTTTGGGTATATACTTTCCCATGTTGACTAAGGGAGGAATAAGGCAGTCATCTGAAGAACCAGTGATGTACATCAGTTGACTTAATCTCCATTCAGTTTTCTTTTTTTAATTTACTTTTTAGACAGAGGGGAAGGGAGGGAGAAAGAGAGGGAGAGAAACATCAGTGTGTGGCTGCCTCCCGTGCACTCACATTGGGGAACCTGGCCTGTAATCAGGCATGCGCCCGACTAGGAATCGAACCAGCAACCCCTTGATTCGCAGGCCAGTGCTCAGCCCACTGAGCCACACCAGCAGGACTCCATTCAGTTTTGATATAACTTTAATTCTGTTGTTAGGTCTGGCAGAGCACCATATGGTGAAAAGTATGTTGTTCCCACTTTACATATGTAGTTTACTCTACCAGAATATGAAGACTTTAGTAGATGTGAACAACACATACAGAAATGACTGGGTATCATGGGGCATGTTTTTCTCTCTCAGTTGCTCTGACTCTAAAAGGGTATGCATTTCTAATTATTTATACATATGGCACTTGAACTTCACTGTTACAATGTTTACTATGGATTAGTTTAGTATAAGCGACCTGGTCCAAAGGATTTAATTACTGAAATTACATAAGGAACCTCATTAGTTTCATATATGCCATTCTGAGAGTATAATCACCACATTCAGCATCCGAGCATTTCTGTGGTATTCTTAATACTTCTATTTAAAATAAGTACTGTTTAGAAGTTGCTCTTTTAAGTTGGCTTTCAAATTTTAGAAACTATTTAATATCAGCATTTATTTTTGGATTGCTGTCACAAAAGTATTTATTACTCCTCTCTCTTCTTCCTTTCAATTCCCTCTTCCCAGTCTTCTCCAAGTTACTTGAAGGAGATCCTGGAGCAGCTTCTTGAAGCCATAGTTGTAGCCACAAATCCATCAGGACATCTCATTAGTGAACTTTTTCAGAAACTGCCTTCTAAAGTGGTAAGTGATACAATTAAAGACAGTTGAATTAGTGTGGTATTGCTTTTTTATTTTAAGTACTTCAAACATTTTATTCTTAGTAAATACAGTACAATTAATGGGAGGCTTTGGAAGTAGCTGAGAGATCCTCCATGTGTTCCCAGCAGCACACGCATGGGACTATTTTACTTAGTCCAGAGCATTATAGGTTTTGAAAAGATTTTGAGTTTTTGTTTTTTGATTGGTAATTCTTTTTGTTTGTTTTTATTGTCATGAAATATATATAACATAATGTTACCATTTAACCATTTTAAGTGTACAGTTCAGTGGTATTAGGTTCCTACATATTATTGTGCAGCCATTACCACCATCCGTCTTAAGAACTTTTCACCTTCCTAAACCATAATACTGTACCCATTAAAATATAACTCTGTTTCCCCCTCTCCTGCCAACCTTTGCAACCAATGTTTTGTTTTCTCTCTATGAATTTGAATAAGTACCTGATATAAGAGGAATCGTACAGTATTTATCCTTTTGTGTCTGGCTTATTTCACTTAGTGTAATGTTTCCAGGGTTCCTCCATGTTGTAGCATGTGTCAGAATTTCGTTCCTTTATAAGGTTGAATATAAGGCTGAATAATACTACATTGTGTGTACATTGTATATACAGTTTTTTTAGAACCACATTTTGTTTATCCATCTATTGATGGACTTTTGGGTTGTCTAAGGTGGGTATTTCTAAATGATAAAATAAACACCTAAACTAAACCTTTTATTTATGAGACAAGAAACATGCCTTTGCTCAGGAGACAGAATGAGAAGAAGATAAATAAAGTCTTCCTCTCTTGGTTCTCCTTGATTGTCTAGTGGTGGAGAAGAGAGAGAGACCTAGTAGGCACATTTCTACCCCAAAGAGGAAGAATTTTTCTAGACAGGTAAGACCCATTTAAAAGTGTTAGGGTCCCTTGTGGCTTTATACCCAAGAGGTAATTAACATATGAGCCTATGGAATTACAAAAAAACCTCACTTTTAAAAGTACTCCACTATAGTGCTCATTTACTTTTGTGTGTACCTCCCTACCCAGGACCTGAATTTCTTTCTGGGCTTTTTGTTTCTTTTTTTGTTTGTTTGTTTGTGTGGTTTTTTTGTTTTGTTTTTTTTATCTTTAAAGGGGAAGGGAAGGAGAGAGGGAGAGAAACATCAATGTATGGTTGCCTCTCATGTGCCCCATATTGGGAACTGGCCTGCAACCCAGGCATGTGCCCTGACTGGGAATTGAACCATCAACCCTTTGCTTCACAGGCCCATGCTCAATCCACTGAGCTACACCACATAGGCTAAATTTCTTAAAGACAAGGACAGTGCTGTGTTTTCTTTTGTGTCCCTCCCATGTAGTTGGAAACCAGCATGCCATAAATGTGTGAGAAGTGCTTGTTGACTGACAAGTGACATGCAGTTTTCCCCACTAGTCGTCAACAAGACTTGCTATAAAGGTATGTCATGAGTAGTTATAGGACAGTTATGACATTAGATACAAACCATATGTAACCACTACTGCCCTAAGTGTGGGTCTGATTAGAAAAATATAATGATTATATTGGACATAAGTTTAAAATTTCAAGAAAAGAGGAAAACTGTAAAATGATTCTTAAAAAAAATTAAAACACAGAATTACCATATGAGCCAGTAGTTCCACTTGGGGTGTATGCCCAAAAGCAGTGAAAACAGGGTTTCAAAGAGGTATTTGAATGCCTGTGTTCATAGCAGTATTATTCACTCTAGCTAAAACATGGAAGAAGGTAAGTGTTCCTCAACATATGACTGGATAAATAAAATGTGGTATACACACACAATGGAGTGTTATTTGGACTTTTAAAGTTTTAAATTAAATTCTGATATGTACTAAAATAAGAAAGATCCCTAAATGCATTATGGTAAGTGAAATAAGGCAGACACAAAAGGACAAATATTGTATGATCCCTCTTAGAGGAGGTATTTAGGGTAGTCAAATTCATAGAGACAGAAAGTAGAACTGCCATTTCCAGAGTCTGGCAGGAGGGGGAAAGTGGAGAGTTATTATTTGATGGGTGTGGATGCTCAGTTTGGGAAGATGAAAAGTTCTGGAGATGGATGATGGTGATGATTGTACCATAACGTGAATGTACTTAATGCCACTGGATGATTAAATGGTAAATCTTATATATTTTACTATAATAAAAAAATTGTGAGAAATGAGTACAATCTTTATTCAAGGTTTATTCTTACTCCACAGGAGGGAATCAGTATTAGTCAAGCCACCAAGGATGATTTGGAGCAATAAAAATAGTACTGGGTTGGCCCAAATGTCCATTTAGTTTTTTCCATAAAATAAAAGACATTTTTCACTTTGATTAATAACTTCATTGATTTGGATATTTTGGGCATGTTGGCTATCTCTCTCATGGTATCACATTGATTGTTCTCAGTTAATGTCTCAATTTGATCACTCTCAATTTCAACTGCTCTACTTGACTGTGGAGCATCATCCAGTGAGAAAACTCCAGCATGAAACTTTGCAGACCACTTTGACACATTCAGTCAGGCACAGCACC
The DNA here is from genome assembly GCF_014824575.4 of Sturnira hondurensis. Lineage (NCBI taxonomy): Eukaryota > Metazoa > Chordata > Mammalia > Chiroptera > Phyllostomidae > Sturnira > Sturnira hondurensis. The sequence goes on along the minus strand of NW_028081354.1, from coordinate 5,553,464 downwards.
TTCTTCATACACTGCACAAGTATCTTTTGTGTTTCAGTTGCAGTTTTACCTTTCTTTAAATAATAAAGCATAATATGCTGAAAATGCTGCTTTTTTTCCACCTTCAATATTAAAATGGCTTCACAAAAATTTACTGATTTTGGTAAGTTTTTAACATGCATGTTGATATGACAGCTATCACAATACAATCTAACAAAATTATTTCAAAGGAAGTTAAAGACAACTAGGCACTACTAGAGCCATGTTACAGAAGAAACAAATGAACTTCTTGGCCAACCCAATAATACCTGGTTGCCCCATTCTGGGAAAGCTTTCTTGGACACCATGCAGCAGCAGATGGTTGGGGAAAGCAGGTTCCCAATGGTCCTCAGGGTGTGTAACAATTTGAAACACAACAAGGAGGGGAGGGCAGTTCTTACCTTTCCTATATTATAAGTTCCTCCAAGCGTGAGAGGTGGGTTGGGAATATGTAGGCCAGCAGCTTGGATTACATTGTATCTAGCTCGGGTGGCTGTGCCATAATTTGTCTTCTACACTTTCTCAGAAGTAGAATATGAAGAGAGTGGACAGGAAAGGGGTTTGATCCGTGCAAAGAAAGGAATAGTAAGGTTAAGGAAATAGAAGGGTAAACTGAGGGATCAGATAAGGTGAAGCATCACTGAGATCATCCCTTCAGCCTGATTGAGTGAAAACTGTGCCCTTTTGCTTTTTTTTTGTCATTATTTGAGCTCCATGATTTGAACAGGTAGAAAGAACCTGGAGAGCACAATCTGACTTCCTCTGACACCTCTCCCACCTGAGGAGACCAGCTTTTCTGGCCAACTTCAATTATTTCTTCCAAGGAACAAAAACTGTAGGAAAGGCTGGGGGAAATGCATGCACTTGAGCCTTCATGAAATTCTTCAAGGATGTTCCTCTGGCATGTTTAACTTTAAGTATTGTGATAAGCTAATAGTTTATAAGAAATAAAAACTTTGTTTCTTAAACACAGTTTCATTTAAAATTTGTAAGTGTTGAGTTAAACATGAAGCTAACAAATCTTGCAACATAACTTCTTAAAGGTCCCTCAGAATTTTATTTGAAAGAAGATATAATAGTATTAGTTATATTGCAAAATTAAGAGAACTTCTAATAAATTCTTCAAAAAGCATTCCTCTACTTCGTTTCTAGGCATAGATATCTTAGGACCTTTAATTTGTGCTGTGTGAATTTAGAATTTTTTTTTAAAACATAAAGTGGTACTGTATTAGTTGTATAATGATAATTACCTAATCAATACTAACTATAAATTCCTACAACATGCTGTTGGGTACTTCCTGAAGCTCGTTAAACTCAAATTCTTTCTGCTTTAAATGTAACAAACAATATGCTGTTACAGCTGTGTCTGTAGTTTTGAATCCCACAAAGCTGCTTAATTGATTAAGATTGTCAATGTCAGTGTGCTTCCTTGTTTTCTCATTAGCTGTTTTTTTGTCTTTCAGCAATATCCAGACTATTATGCAATAATTAAGGAACCTATAGATCTCAAGACCATTGCCCAGAGGATACAGGTATAAAGATGACCATATGTGATTGCAGTGGTTTAGGGTAGATTGGCCTATAGCCTTTCCTAAGGGCTTTTAGAAAACAGAGGAACAGATGTCTCTGTAAGGGGTTATTACATTAACATAATGTAAACAAATAAGAGTGGAGTTACTGATTATAGCTTTGGAGGCAGCAGCATAGCATTCCTTTTGCATGTTTTCTGTAGGGAAGAAAGTAAAGTTTCATCGGCATATTATATCTTGCTCTATTAGGACAATAATTAAAAAACATTGATCATGGACATTTTTAATTGTGAAAAGTATATTGGCATTAAAGGCTTTGTTGCTTATTTTTATCTACTTCCAAATCGTTTTAGGATATCTCAGAATAAAAACTACCTACAACAGATAGTTAGAGTATTAGGTAGGTCAGAGACTCGTTGAGTTCCCCTACCTGTATCTCTAGCAATAACAGGCACCTGGACCTGCTAGGTGCCTGCTCTGTTTTATATGCTTTATATATATTAGTCAATTAGTCTGACAACTCCATGAGGTAGATATTATTCCCATTTCAGAGATGAGAAAACTGAAACACAGAGATGGTAAGTCCCTTGCCTGAGTCATCAGCTAGTAACAAGAAGAGTTAGGATTTGAATTCAGGCAATCTTTCTCCAGAGTCTGTGCTCTTGACCCCTACACTGTTACCTCTCCACAGAGTAGGTGCTCAGTAAATATTAACTGAGCAAATGAAAATGTATGAGAATTAAATTTTGAATGTAAGAGGTTAAGGAAGGTATAGGAAGAATGAGCTAAATTATACCAAAAATCTAGTTTTTAGAGTTTGGTCTGGCATGGACTGTTTTTCTGGCTCTGCTTCTTATTAGCTATGTCAGTTTGGTTTGGCAACCTGCCCGTTTCCTCTGCTGTACACCGAGTTGTAGTATTACTGCTTCACAGAGTTGTGGAAGTTGGTGATAAGGTATGCGAAGCATTCCCAGAGCACCTGTGGGATGTGGCCTTGGTCATTGTGAGTGACTGGTCCTCCTGGAGAATTTTGGGGGGTTCCTGGCAGATACAGCAAAGAAGAAAATATTATGTTGTATAGTCTTACAGAGAATTGAGCCTGAAAGCACAATGGTTTGCCAGGGGGAAGAAACTTCCTTGGCTATAAATTCTAAGAGAGTAGAAAATACTGACAACTGGAAGCATAGAAACATTTACACGACTTATAATACAAATTCCCTAATGTGTCACCAGTTTTTTTCAGGCAACTTAGTAGGTGCTACTAGGAGTGACTTAGTCTCCCAAACCTAAATCTCTGGCATTCGTATCATCTATCTCAGGGGGAGATGTTTTCATAATACTGAAAATCAAATTGAATCTTTAAATACCTCTACCTCAACCCCATTTTTCTCTCTGTGACCTCTCACCTTATCTTGTTCTTTTTCCCTTTTGAAAGCCCCACAGAAGCAGCTCCTTTCACCATCACCCTAACCAAGATCTTTGGCCTTTTATGCCTGAATAATTATAGTGGTCTTTCCTCCCTCTCTAGTGAGGCTCTCTAATCCTTTCCTCATATTGCTTCCTGACCCTAGGTTCCTTCCTGTTATTCCACTACCCAGAGACTTGTCATTAGCTTTCTTTTTTTTGGCAGTGGTTTTCTAATGCCTGCTTATGCAACTCACAGCTCCTTGAACCAGTTCACCAGTAACCAACCAACTCTGCCTACTTTAAACAGAAAGGGAGACCTTAAAAAGGTTATTAGATAGCTCATGGAATCATGGAGAAAGAAGGTGGGAGAGCTATGGGAAATAGAACTCAGGGCCATTGTGGCACAGCTAAGGTCATATACAGTCTCTTTGTGGTGTCATTACTGTTACCACTGTCATTTGCCACTGAGGGCCCTGGACACCCGCTGCTCCACTTCTAGACTCTACTCTTATCCAGGAGTTAGGAATGCATTCCTTCCATTCCCTTGCCGTTATCTTTAGTCCTTCCAGACTCAAGCGTGAATTATTTCCCCTTGCCCTGGCTGCCAGGCTGCTGGCAAAGCTACCATCTGCTCACTTCTACCCTCTTTGTGGAAGGTAGGTCCTTCCTTACTACTAGCTGGGATTTCCTCTAAATGAAAAGGATGCTCAGATGTTGGGTCCTTCATGTCAAATAACCAGTTCCTCTGTTTTTCCTGGCTTTCTGGATTCTGCCTCATTTTTCCTACCCTACCTATACAGCCTATGCTCATGATTCTACCTTTCCCCACCCTCTGACCCTCCTTTATCCTATATTTGGTTTCTTTAGTCCTTCTAGAACATATCTGTTCATTTGTTTCCTTTTCAAGTGTATCTTTTTTGTTTGTTTTTTCAATATTTTATTTTTAGAGAGGGGGAAGGGAGGGAGAAAGAAAGAGGGAAACATACATCTATTAGTTGCCTCTCACATGGCTCCACATGGAGATGCAGCTCACAAACCGTGCATGTGCCCTGACTGGGAATCACACCAGCCATCTCTTAGTTCAGAGGCTGGTGCTCAGTCCACTGAGCCACACCAGCCAGGGCTCAGCCAGAGCTGATGTGCACCTTTTGACTAGAGTGTCTTCTTCCTTTCCTTTCCTTTGTAAATTGAGGCAATTATGAGTCTCCTGGTTTATTTTGGATTGAATAAGCTTTAAGATGTGAGTACTCACAAAATAATAACTTCTGTGCTAGACTGACTTTTTATTTTATTTGAAGTGGTCCGTAAAATTAGAGGAGTTTTACTTCACACTATTAAGTCCACCTTAGTGAATTAATATTAATGAAATACTTAAAACAGTGCTTGGCACCAGAGTAGATACTTTGTGTTTGCTAAGTAAAACAACTTTTACCTTATTTGATTTTCTTAAGAATTGTAAATTGTTCTCACGAAAATAACTTAGCTCTGGCTTTGTTACTTACCTCAAAAATTTGTTTGTAAATGGGCAATATTAATAGATTGTAAAAGAGAAAATGAGTTTTCATGTTGTTCACATGTTCTTTCCAATAAAGCCTTGGAACATGATGATAATTTAAAAATATGTGGAATTATTTCTTTTTAAATGTCACATTGGTCAACTTTCAATAAGAGGAACTTGTGTAATTTGTTGTTTACTATAGAATGGAAGCTACAAGAGTATTCATGCAATGGCCAAAGATATAGATCTCCTAGCAAAAAATGCCAAAACTTATAACGAGCCTGGTTCTCAAGTATTCAAGGTTAGTTTCTTTATTATTGTTGTTTTCATTGATAAGAGTAGATACCTTAATTTTTTTTAAGATTTCATTTATTTTTAGAGGGGAAGGGAAGGCGAGAGGGAGAGAAATATCAACTTATGGTTGCCTCTCATGCGCCCCCTGCTGGGAACTGGCCTGCAACCCAGGCATGTGCCCCGACTGAGAATTGAACCATCGACCCTTTGCTTCACAGGCCCATGCTCAATCCACTGAGCTACACCAGCCAAGGCTAGATACCTTAATTTTTATATAACAACTTCATCGAGATAAAATTTATATACTGTATATTTCAGCCAAAGAATACAATTTAATGGCTTTTAGTATATTCACAGAGTTGTATAGCCATCACCACAAATTAGTGGTCAATCTTCATTTCCCCTCAAACTCCTCAGCCCTAGACAACCACCAATCTACTTTTGTCAATGAAAATTTTATGGTTCTGGACTTTGCATATAAATGGAATCATAATATGTGGTCCTTTGTGACTCGTTTTACTTATCATAAAGTTTTCAAGTTATACATGTTGTAGCATGTGTCAGTACTTCATTCTTTTCATTGTTGAGTAATATTCTATTATATGTATGTGCCATGTTTATTTACCCCATTCATCAGTTGCTAGAGATTTGAGTCATTTCTACTTTTTGGCTATTATAAATAATGCTGCTATGAACATTCATGTATAATGTTTTATGGGGTATATTTTCATTTTTTCATGGTTACATACTTAGAATGGAATTGTTGAGCTACATGGTAACTATAGGAGGAACACTGTTTTCCAAAGCAGCTGCGCCATTTTGCATTCCCACTAGTAATGTGGAAGTGTAATTTCTCCACATCCTCACTAACACTTGTTTTCCATTTTTGTCTTATTTATTATAGCCATCCTTGTGGGTATGAAGTAGTGTCTCATTGTGGGTTTGATTAGCATTTCCCTAACAATTGGTGATGTGGTCTTTTCATGTGCCATTCATATATCTTTGAAAAAATGTCTCCTCTGATCCTTAGCCTTTTTTTAATTGGGCTACCTTTGTTTTTATTATTGAATTGTTAGAATTTTTTAGATAGTATACTGATATATGACATACAAATATTTTCTCCCACTGCATGGATTTTCTTTTCACTTTTATGATAGTGTCCTTTGACACACAAACATTTTTCATTTTGGTAAGTCCAGTTTGTCTTTTTCTTTCTTTGGTTATTTGTGTTTTTAGTGTCCTATGAAGAAATCGTTACCAATGTTGTAATAATTATGTATTACCTAGTTATTGGGGGGAATACTTTGTAAAGTATATGATTGTCTAACCACTATGCTGTACATCTGAAACTAATACAAAATATTATTGAGGGAAAAAAATGAAGTTGGTCTGGGATAAAAAAGAAAAAAAGAAACCATTAGCTCATCCAAGACGGCAAAGATGAACTTCTTTATAGTTTTATTTTTACATTTAATTCTTCAATGAAATTTTAATTAATTTTTGAAACACACGGTAGGAGTTCACATTTATTCGTTTACAGGGGATGTTTGTTCGTCCTTACATCTTATGTTAAAAAGACTATTCTTTCCCCATTGAACTGGTATGGATTTATTTCTGGATTCAGTTCTCTTCCATTCGTGTGTATGTATATCTTTATGCCAGACAAGGGTTGTTTTTGATCAACTTTTTAGTTCAATATTCATTTAGTCCCTGCATCTTTAAACCTCATAAACATAAAAAAGCAATCTGTGTGGTATAATGCACTATGTAAAATGACTATTTCATTGCTTTGCAATTCCCTTATAGTTTTATAGTCTTATAATGAAATTTGTTATTGGTAGAAATTTCTTGAATTAATAATACAAGGTCTGTCCAGAAGGTATCCAGCCATATAATATAAAAAATAGAGATATTTATGGAAGAAGATACAAAGTACAAGAAAAATTGTACCTAGGACAATGATGCTTCAGTCCCTTACAAAGTAGTCACCTTGGGACTTCACACAGTTCTCTTATTTGTCACCAGCTGCCCTATCACATTTCCCTGAATCTCATCCCATCCCCTTTTTGAAAGGGGATATTAGTTTTAGGAAAAGCCAGAAGTCACAGGACACCAAATCTGGGCTATAGGGTGGCAGAGTCATCTGGGTGATTTGACGTTTTGCCAAAAAACTCTGTACACAACATAATGCATGAGCAGATGAGTTGTTGTGATGAAGCTACCAGTCACCAGTTGCCCATAGCTGTGGCCTTCTGAATCATCTAAATCACAGGTGGCAAACACAAGGCCTGAGGCCAAATCCGGCCCTCCACCTTGTTTTATCTGGCTCTGCACCTTGTTTCTACCTGGTGGCTGTGCCAAGCTTTCCCTTAACTACTGCTAGGGAGCAGTTACATTTATACATTCCTAAAGTTACATTTGGCCCTTAGAAGGCAACCGCAAGGCTGATGTGGCCCCTGGTAAAAATGAGGTTGACAGCCCTGATCTAAATAGTTTCTAGAGGAATGTTCAAGCTCAATGCAAAATTTAATGGAGACTTGTTGCTCTACTTGCTTAGGCATTTTGAATGTGACAGCCACACAGTACACATGCTCTCGCAACAGCTACTGCCACCACTGACTAGTACAGTGATGTTATCATTGTTCACTCATGTGCACTCCAGTCCACTCTCCTTGGATGCCAGGTTACAGCGATGTCGTGTGAACTGTTCTCATTATATTAATAGTGGCTGGGCTTTTTCCAGGCAGACCTCATATACTCTCCATTTGATGCAGTACACCTATGGAGATGTTTTTCTCCACTGTTCAAAACAGTTTCTGAACTTGTCAATTTTAATACCTTTAACTGTTTCTGCCATTTTTTTGTTTCACCTATTCCACATTGGCAAAACATTTCCCTTTAAGGACTTTTTTTTTAATCTGGGAAAACAAAAAAGTTCCTTTGGGGTGAGATAGGGTAAATAGGGAGGGTGAGCCGTGGGGGTCTTGCCATTTTTGGTTAAAATCTACTGAACACTCAGGTGGTATTGGCAGATGTGTTCGTAAATCCCCCATCAGGATATGGGCAAAAGCTTTGAAAGAGTCTTCCAAAAAAATTTCACTGAAGCCAAAAGCAGCCTCTCACAACAATGCCAGCTGGTAGGTATACTGCTAAAGATGGGTTCCCAGAACACTGACCTAGCAGGCGAAGCCTGTATTACAATGGGCCGCCCTCCAGAATATAATTCTAGGGTTTTTTGTTTCCCCCCTCTTGTATCATTAGCACAGGGTGCTCAGAAAAATCTTTTGGGAGTATAATATTTAGACTTTCAGAATGTTGATTCAAATACAGTTGCTTTTGATCTTTAATTTTAACATTTATTTTTTCATCTTTTAAGAAACACTGAGTGAGCCCTGGCTTGTGTAGCTCAGTGGATTGAGCTCGGGCCTGTGAACCACAGGATCGCGGTTCGATTCCCAGTCAGGGCACATGCCTGGGTTGCAGGCCAGCTCCCAGCAGGGGACACACTAAAGGCAACCATACATTGATGTTTCTCTCCCTCTCTCCTTCCCCTCTAAAGATAAATAAATAAATAAATAAATAAAAACAAAAAAACAGAAACACTGAGTGAAAACAGGAATGAACTATGAAGTCCTTGTATTCTTAGTCTTTAATAGGACATTTTAGTGTGTAGTACCAATTACTGTTGCAGTTAAGAACTTTGCTTTTTGGTGTGATTGTTTTCCCTAAACTAAATTATAAGAGGAAGAAAACTTTGGGTTTGATATATTAGTAGGCTGTTCATTTAAGCAAGTACATTCATTGTTAGTTTAAATGCATAGTCTTTAATCTTAGAAGTGTATCATTGTTTCAATTTTAAGGCCAGTGTACACGGGTAGTGTTCATTGTATTTTCACCACTGTTTTTCCTTATTCATCACTAGGTTTTTGTCTGTACTTCTTGAGTAATTGTGAAAGAGCTAGGCTTTTTAACTTATATTTAATTATATAGACTTTTTAGAAGCTTATGGAAAGGTTAGAGATTGAAACTTCATGGCTATTGAACAAAATGCTACTCCAAATGGAAGAACTGCCATAGAAAACGTCCAGTGCATGATTGAGAGCATTTAAAACTGTCCTTTTTTCTATACTTTTCATAAGCCAAGTAATTTTGTCTTGACAGGATGCAAATTCTATTAAAAAAATATTTTATATGAAAAAAGCAGAAATTGAACATGAAATGGCTAGGTCAAGCCTTCGAATGAGGTATGTTTAAAAATGTCTAAAATCCTTGTGCTTTTATTATTTGCCAAATTTTCTAGCTAGTGAAATCATTGCAGTGGAAAACAAGAAATAGTCGCATTTCAAGATTATATTCACATTGATAATGTGATTCTGAAGAGAGTATGGATAGCTCTTACCCAGAACCTTCATTGCAACTGAATGGCTTTATTTAAAAGAAACAATTTTTAAGACTTAGCATCACTATATGTTCTTATTGCTTTTTATATTGTATTTATATATAATATGTTACACATAATGTATATGTATATAATACAGGTAGTTTTATGATATTTGTATATAATATGTAATAATATATATTTATATTTACAGTAAGAATGTTTAGCAAGGTGTCAGAAGGTCTAAAAATCTTATCCTGGCTTTTCTTGTGCTTGGGCTATGACTTTGAACAAATCTTACTTCTAGGATTCTGTTTCCTCCTACCTGATATAGAAAGGTTGAGTGGCTACTTTCAAAGCTCTTCTGACCCTGACATTTGCCTTGATGACCATAAGCTCTCTAGTACTAGCTGTGGTCCATTCTCTAAGTTTTGGAGCAAAGCCTGTTGCACAGTAGAGGCTCAGAAGTATTTGAGCCTTTCTATTTACAAAAGAAGAAAATGGTTGTTTCCTTTTCGTTTACCTAGCATTCTGATTTTAGCTGTCAGTTTTCTAAAGTTTTTTTTATCTTATGTCTGTGTAGGACTCCATCAAATTTGACTGCAGCCAGGCTGACAGGTTCCACTCACAGTAAAGGAAACCTTGGTGAAGAGAGAAATCCCACTAGCAAGTATTACCGGTGAGAGAGAATGAATGTGTTTAGTCTGAGAGTTGACCAGTGTTTATGGGATAGGCATACTAGTATTTGCTTGATGGCTATCTTGAAGTAATATTTTGGGCACAGTTGGGTTATTACGAGAATTTGTTATCAAATACCTTATTTAAATACCTCACTTAAAAGGTTGAGGTACTGTCCTGACTGGTAGCTCAGTTGATTAGAGCATCATCCCAATATGCCATGGTTGCTTTTTTGATTCCTGGTCGGGGACCATGCAGGAATCAACTGATGAGTGCATGAATAAGTAGAACAACGAGTCACTGTCTCTGTTTCTCTTTCTCTCTCCCCCACACTCCCCCTCTCCCTCCTCCTCTCTTTTTCTCTCTGCCCCTTCTCCTCTCTAAAATCAATAAAGAAAAAAAGAATCAGGCCTGTAGTAGGCCTGACCTCACCACTTAGAAAATGCTTAAGTGAAGTTGTTTGTTGGGTATGTTTAATATTACCAGTAAAACATGGTAAAATCTAAAAGGTTTTTTGCTCCTAATGGAGTTTGTGTTCATTGTAAAACATGAGCATCTAAAAAGAGAATTAACCAGTAATTATGAATTAATCTTTATTTTTCATAAAATGAGGGAGTAGTGTTGCATTTGTGTTAAAAACAAATTCCAAGTAGCCTACTTTAGGCTTTCTAACACCAGTCCTTTTCTAAGAGAAAAAAAATTGGTAACTGGATAAAATTGATTATGGGGAATATAAAAGTACAATGATAAATTGAGAAGGCAGTTGAATACAAGTTCTTCTTTTTTAGTACTTTGTTATCAGTTCCTATTTCCTATAAACCCAAATTATTATATCTTTCCATGTCTTCTAATTGTATGTTTTTCTTTATAGTAATAAAAGAGCAGTCCAAGGGGGTCGTTTATCAGCAATTACCATGGCACTTCAGTATGGCTCAGAAAGTGAAGAGGATGCTGCTTTAGCTGGTAGGCTTTAGGTTGAGATTATTTTCGTGCTTTCTCAGTGGGTCCTTCTGGTTAATGAAAATTGCAATGACTTTGGTCTGGCTGGGAGTTTGTTGGTTTTTAGAGTACATGCTATTTTGTTATATTTTGACTTTACTCTTTGGTTGGCATAGTATTAAAAGCTTATTGCTTTATTTTGTGTTAAAGTTTGTATTTGAGAAAATAAATACTTCTTCCAAAACAATTGGTTTGACAGCCTTAGCAGATCTTGGTTTCAAACCTCTGATAGTAAGACTAGTGACAACATCAGGGAACCCCAGAAGACATTCACATCATCTTAGATTTTCAGGCTTTTGACTTATAAAAACCTGACTTATAAGCTACAGCTTATGATTTAAAGATAGGTGTAGATTATAATTAGAGCAGCATGGTAAATTATCATTTAAACAAGGGCATTGAACACTAAAAATCCATGTAAAAATACACAGTTTGTTAAATAGCAACCTAAAGAACAGCTATAGAGATATATTTGATTTCACTGTCTGTCTTTCTCTTAAGTGTGATAGAATTTTTAAATTTTACAGTAGGTATATTTTTATATGTAGAGATAAAATTTGTTTCTTGAAATTATATCTTTTCATTTTATAATCAAGTGATACAACAGATTTTTTTCCAGCTGTATGTTATTTTGTACTAAACCTATAGAAATTTCATAATTTACTATAGATAACAGTATGGATTTAATTTTTCTATGCTTAACTACAGAGTTAACTTTTTAATTTAAATTAGGCCTGGTATCAAAAATTTAAAAGAAGTATCTTATTATTACCTTTGTTTTTTGTTGATTATAAAAGTGACATGTTTAGGTTTCCTTCTAACAAGTGGTTACTTTATTAACCTTATAGTAATGTAAGTTGAAGGAAAGCCATACCATTTACAAAATTCCTAAAAAAGTATTTATTGACTTTTTTCTAATAAATAGTACTGTTGTCACAAAAGGGTTATTATTTAGTCACTTTAGCTATTAAGAAAAACAAAGCCACCTAGCTGGGTTACTCAGTTGGTTAGAGTGTTGTCACAATGTGCCAAAGTTTCGGGTTCCGGTCAGGGCACATTCAAAAATCAACCAATGAATGCATAAATAAGTGGAACAACAAATCTATGTTTCTGTCTCCCCCTCCTCTAAAATCAATACATTTTTAAAAAAAGAAAAAGTAGATGCCAATCAATTACCTAATCCAAGGCCACGAAGATTTACACTTACTTTTTTCTTCTAAGAATTTTATAATTTTAGATTTTATTTTTAGTTCTGAGAACTGTGAAAGGCTACCTGTTCTTTTGTTGGCCCAAGGTGTCTGTGAAAAGGCACGTTCAATAAGAGAAATTATTCTGTAACCTTTTAAAAACAATATAACTTTTACTATGTAAGAATCTCTATTTCTTATATAACATTTCTTTAAGTAAACATACAATTATATTAAATGTTACTAACATCATCTTTAGTGACGACTAGAGATTATTCTTTTTAAATAAGTGTTCTCAAACCTGTAGCTTAACCTGGGAGATTGTTAAAGAGCTTTTCACAATATTGTTCTTTTTCTTACAAATTCCTTTTTTGTCTTCCTAGCTGCACGTTATGAAGAAGGAGAGTCAGAAGCAGAGAGCATTACTTCATTTATGGATGTTTCAAATCCTTTATACCAGCTTTATGACACAGTTAGGAGCTGTCGGAATAACCAAGGACAGCTAATAGCAGAACCTTTTTTCCATTTGCCTTCAAAGAAAAAATACCCTGATTATTATCAGCAAATTAAAATGCCCATATCACTACAACAGATCAGGTAAGACAACTTCTACATTACTTGCTATAAATCCATTTCCTTGTGATTGAGCCCGCATATGTATTTTCCTTCCTAAAATGGAAAAGGATATCAAAAGTAAAAGTAAAAATGTTTTAACACATATCTACAGTATGCTCAACTATCATTCCTGTTGTGAAATAGAATTTTTTAAAAAATGATAATTAGTCTTTTTTAAAAGGTTGTGTGTGTGTATGTATGTATGTATGTATTAAAGAGAGGGGGAAGGGAGGGAGAAAGAAAGGGAGAAAAACCGGGTACCAAACCTGCAACCCAGGATGTGACCCAAATGGGAATTGAACTCGTGTCCTTTTGCTTTGCAAGACAATACCCAACCAACTGAGCCAAATCAGTCGAAGTGTGAGATACAAATTTGACTAAACACAAATGATATTCTTTGTACTGCAAAGTGAAGAGGCAAATTGATGAAACGTGTTCCAGTTAGGCATTTTTGTGTCTGATTGTGTATTATAAAAAGTCATCCAGCTCAAAATTTAACTGTTCATTTTCTTATAACTCAACTAAGCACAGAAATTTTTCTATGTCTTTTGTTGATATTTTAATGATAATTATCTGTATTTAAAGTGTATCTATAGTTGGACTCCTCCCCTCTTCCCAGAACAAGTTTAAACTGCTTTTGCAGAATTCATTAGCTGAAACAGTAACTGAAAGGTGGTTCATCTCAGTTTTCCTTTTCTGTTTAGACAATGTTAAAGTGATCATTGGGAATTCAGCCAGACAATACTTAAACTACCATAGTATAATTAAAAATAATAAGAAAGAAACCCTGTCTGGTATGGCTCAGTGCATTGAGCTCTAGCCTGCAAACCAAACCAAACCAGGGTCACCAGTTCAATTCCTAGTCAGGCATATGCCTGGGTTGCAGGCTGAGTTCCCTGGTGTGGGGTGTGCGAGAGGCAACCACACAATGATATTTCTCTCCCTCTCTTTCTCCCTTCCTTACCCTCTGTCTAAAAATAAATAAATAAATAAAATGTTTTTAAAATACCAAAAAATAAGTAATGTTATAAATTATGTTTTGGAACTCCCACATGTGGGTTGGGGGGACAAGGAAGGTAAAAATATCTTAATTGGGCATGATCAGATTAAGCTTGTATTTACATGATGTTTTCATGGCAGGTAACTAACCTTCCAACAGTAAGAATTAAAATTCTTGTATTTGCTGTATTCTAAGAAACAAGGTTGTTTAAACAATGTATGTTTTACAGTTTTCGTTTTGTAACTTCTGTTTTTATCATTTGATCAGTAAGATTTGTGGTGTTTTTATTTATTGCAAATTTCTGAGGTTTTCTACACGAGTAGGATATGAGAAAATCAGCTAATTTGGCCCTCTTAAAATAACAAGGAAATTGAGGCTGTCATTCATAAGAAAAAAATAGCCTAAAAATTTGTCTTTTATACCCCTTCACCTTAGAAAAAATGATAACAGTCTTGTAGGTGTTGAGAGGTTCTTTTTTAAGCGAACCTTTTCTGTCATTTGTATCTTTTCTCCCACTTTTTTTTAAATTCCAAAAGTCTAATTACTTTAGTCTAATTAATTTGTCTGAGAAGACAAATTCTCAGACTGCTCATTCACCTGCCTACAACTTTCTTTCAAGCTAGAATTTTCTAATATAAACCTTACTTTGTCAAGTCAGTAGTCCTGCACCTCTCCCAGTTTTTGAACTTTACTCTGACAGTTAATCCGACACACAGGTAAGGCAGTACGAAGAATAGAAAAGTGGCTGAGGCTTAACTGATAGCACACTAGGGCTACAAAGGGTCATCTTTTAGGATGTCTAATATACCTTTTTTTCCAAGGACATATGCTGGGCTAGTGGTGCCTTACAGGAGCTGGGCTACCTTACATTGTGCTGTATAATGACCAGCAGGCAAATCTAGAACTGTGCTGTCTATAATGGCAGCCACTACTTACATGTGATTGTTGGGCACTTACAATGTGAGTAGTAGAACTAAGGAATTAGATTTTAATTTTTTTTTTCTGTTAAGTGAAGAAGAGACTTCGTTTCTTTTCTTTTTTTAAAGATTTTATTTATTTATTTTTAGAGGGGAAAGGAAGGAGAGAGAGAGAAATATCAATGTATAGTTGCCTCTGGTGTGTCCCCTGCCGGGAACTGGCCTGCAACTCAGGCATGTTCCCTGACTGGGAATCGAACCACAATCTTGTGGTTCGCAGGCCTGCACTCAATCCACTGAGCTACACCAGCCAAGGCTAGATTTTAATTTTTATTTAACTTTGATTTAAATAGACCCATATGGCTAGTGGCTAGTTGTGTTATACCACAAAAAATGATCTTCCTGTACCAGGAAGATTTGTTAGCAGAAAGAAGATAGTTGAGTGTCATCAAAAACAACAAAAATGGAAGAGTGAGCATAAGCTAAACAGTGTGGCTCCATCTTTTATTTCCCATTCTGTTATTCCCTTGACCCACTGTCCTGTGGATCACCCACTGACCCACATCCAGCACATTACCCTTGGAATTGATAGAAATAAGTCTGAGGCTATAATTTAAACTCAGGGTACTAGCTACATAAGCTGGTACTGAGAGCTGAGTTTGTGCTTAGTTGTTTTTTGCTTCAACCCAAAGACATTCTATAACATTCGTATCTCTTTAAGCGTTACATGGAATCTGCATATGACTTTGGTAAATTTTAAGTAAAACTTTACATGCAGAATGGATGATGTCATTCTAAAAGACAAGTTCAGAATTTCTGCATTTATTCTGCGAAGCTATTTCAACATATTGTGGTTCTTAATAATATCTTTGTGACTTTGGTGAATAGTGTGCAAGTGCTTTAATCAAAAGATTTAAAAGTCTAAATTCATATAGAATTAGGGCAGACCAGGACTCTTCACTTGGTACAAAGTGTATAGGGACTTCATGAGAGTTGGTATTAGCAATAACAAGAGTGTCTGAGAGAAATATCAGAATTTTTAATACTTTTAAGTAAAATAATGAAAAACTTCTATTGTAATTAGTTACACATGTTTGTATTGGAAGATTTCTTTCTCTCATTCACCAGCCTTAGACCACTCTTTATTGTCCATATATAATACCACTGGCAGGGTGGGGTTATAAATAGTTTATTCTAAATGCTCCTTCATGGAATTGCCAGTACTCCTTCTTTTCTTTAACTCATGAACTGGAATGGTCACTGATTTTCAAAAATAAGTAGATTGTCATGATCTTCATTAAGGTAGTTTTAACTTCCCGATTTTTGTCTCTTCGTAGGGTTTGCATGTTAGTCACTGACAGGATTTTCCCATTGGGTTTTTGCTAGTATATTTGCTTTGTAATTGACCACCTTAATAGGTCCTCTTACTACGTCTCACAGTATTTTGTTTGTTCTTTTGGATTTTTAGTTAAACTATCATATTTCCTAAATATAACATTACTTTTGCTTTCTCAATTTGTATCTTGAAAATGTCACTTCCAGACCTCTAATCAGTACCACTAATGAAGATACCATATGTTGTTTATCAGGATTTTGGCACTGAACTTTGAGGGAGGATGTTTATCATTTTCAAATGGGAGATTCTAGCCATATGTATGTCTTTCACAGAACAAAGCTAAAGAACCAAGAATATGAAACTTTGGATCATTTGGAGTGTGATCTGAATTTAATGTTTGAAAATGCCAAACGCTATAATGTTCCCAATTCAGCCATATACAAGCGAGTTCTAAAATTGCAGCAAGTCATGCAGGTATGATATCCTGGTTTTGCTAAGTTGTTGTATGTATAACAAATAATTTTACGCATTTTAAGAATATTTTTTAAGATGTATGATTTTCCCCAGCAGGATCACATCATTTATTTCAACCATAAGAACTGCTGAATATTTTTTAGAGTCATCAGGACCATGTAAAGTAGAAATACTTTAGCTTTGAACTGGGTTAGCTTTGTGAGTAGAAGAAGCAGGGCTTTGTCTCCAGAAGTGATTTTAGTGTCCTCAGGAAATTTCCCTTCCATCATAGGTGATAATCTATTATTTAGGTTTTATTTTTTTGATTCTACACTTTATCTCTCTTGAGGTATTATTGGTCCTTGGAAAAGGGCATCTTAAGGCAAAATAATCATTGTACAGTGTCCCTGAGTTTATCAGATCCTTTCCAAGAGCACACCTTGGAGAATATCTGAGGTCACAAGTCACCAAGGGGTTTTTAGACAAAAAGGCATACGATGTGAAATTAAAACTGTGTCTCTTGTCATTTTTGGTAGAGTCTTTCTGGAAAGTGAATCTCAAAAGAAGGAGGCAGCAAAAGCAATTTTAGATAACCCATAAACTCTTCATTTATTATGGTCAACATTATGATCAGTGCTGTGTATTTCAAGTATTTCCTTTTCAGTACTTTATATGTATTCCCGAAGTCTGCTGTGGTGTGCTTTCAGCTGTGTTTGGCAGAGGTCTTTAAAAATTCATGTGTTCAAAAGTAGATCTACGTTCACCTCTCATATTAAACTTTCTTTTAGCCACACTATTTCTTAAGAAGTCAAGGATAACAAACACCATCTTTGAGTTAGCTTTACTGAAATTAAATATGGCCACCAAAGCAGGATGCCCCTGCCACTTAACTTCCCTCAGTGTTTTTAACAAGTTGGTGCTCTTTGTAGTATTTAATTCAGTTTGGCTAGTGTTGATTCCTCAGTTCTCTGGATCTATTTTTTAAAAATACATTTCATTGATTATTGTATTACAGTTGTCCCACTTTTTCCCGCTTTGTCCCCCTCCACCTGGTATCCCCCTTCGCTCCAGAAATCCCCCCCTTAGTTCATGTCCATGGGTTGTACATACAAGTTTTTCTGCTTCTCCATTTTCTATACTACTCTTAACATCCCCTGGTCTATCTTGTACCTATGAATTACGGCATACTTTTTAATCCCTGCGCCTTCTCCCCTATTCTCCCCTTCCCCCTTCCAGCTGATAACCCTCCAAATGATCTCCATACCTATGATTCTGTTCCTTTTCTGGTTGTTTGCATAGTTATTGTTTTTTGTCATTGATGTTGTTGTTTAAGATTCAGTTGTTAATAGTTGTGAAATTTTTTGCCTTTTTACTGTTCATAGTTTTGATCTTTTTCTTAGGTAAGTCCCTTTGACATTTCATGTAGTAAGGGTTTAGTGATGATGAGCTCTTTTAACTTGACCTTATCTGGAAAGCACTTTATCTGCCCTTTCACTCTAAATGACAGCTTTGCTGGGTCGAGTGATCTAGGTCGTAGGTCCTTGCCTTTTATCACTTTGAATACTTCTTGCCATTCCCTTCTTACAAGCAAAGTTCTTTCAAGAAATTAGCTGATAGTCTTATGGGTACTCCTTTGTAAGTAACTTTCGGCTTTTGCTACTTTTAAAATTTATCTTTTACCTTTGGCATTTTAATTATGATTTGTCTTGGTGTGTTCCTTTTTGGGTCCAACTTGTTTGTAACTCTCTGTGTTTCCTGGACTTGTATATCTTTTTCCTTTGTCAAATTAGGGACGTTTTCTTTCATTATTTTTTCAAATAAGTTTTTGATTTCTTGGTCTTACTCTTCTCCTTCTGGCATCCCTGTGATTCAGATGTTGGCACATTTGGAGATGTCCCAGAGTCTTATTCTGTCCTCTTTTATTTGAATTCTTGTTTCTTCTTTCTGTTCTGGTTGAATGTTCATTTCTTCCTTATGTTCCATAACTTTGATTTGAATCCTGACTTCCTTCCCTTCACTGTTCATTTTCTGTAGATTTTTCTTTATTTCACTTAGTGTAACTTTCAATTCTATCTTTGTGTTGTTGCCATACTCAATGAGTTCTTTGAGCAGCCTGATCACCATTATTTTGAACTCTGCATCTGGCAGGTTGGCTATCTACATTTTATTTGGTTCTTTTTCTAGAGTTTTGTTCTGTTCTTTCATTTGGGCAATATTTCTTTGTCTCCTCACTTTGGCAGCCTCCCTGTGTTTATTTCTGTATATTAGGTAGAGCTGTTCTGACTCACTATAAAAGGCATCTCTAAATTGTGTGGGGCAGGGCCTTAGGTAGTCACCAGGGTGGGGCCGCCAGCTTCACTACTTTGTGGCTCTTTGTGAGGGGAAGGCTCATAGAGGGGACTCTGCCGCTGCCTGACTTCTGGGATTTTGCTCAGCACTTGCCCCATTTCCAGTCTCTTCACTTACTCCCTTGTATGTGACTGATGACATTTTAGCTATTGCCCTGGTGTTGAATCCCAGACTGGGTGGGTTGTGTATGTTTTAAGACAGTGCGGGTTCTTAAAGTGAAATTCTCTGAAAATCGGGCAGTTTCTTTTGCCGCTCCAACTACCACTGATTTTTGCAGCCAGAAATTATGGGGATTTACTCTCAGGCACCGGACTTCTGGGCTGTACAGTCTGGCCTGGGGCTGGAATTACTGCCTACCAAGGTATCTATCCCTCCTGATTTTTATCCACCCAAGGTATCCTTCCTGATTTTTATCCATCACACATGTATGTGGGACCACCCATGTCCATTCCCCTGCCTCTCCACACCACACTGTGTCTCCTTGCCTCTCTGCCCCATTTCCACCCCTCCTACCTATCTGGATGAATGTGGCATCTTTAAATCCTTGCTTGTCAGACTTTGATTTTCTGACAGTTCTGGGTGTTATTTGTTTTGGTATTTAATTGTGGTTCCTTTTTATAGTTGCACCAGGAGGCAAAGCATGTCTTCCTATGCCTCCATCTTGACTGCAAGTGGATCTGGTGTTTTAACGTACTTTTTTGTCATGCAGGCTTTTGTTAAATTGTGTCATTTAAAATGTTTAATGGCTTTAATTTTTGTACATCCTACATGTTGTTGTATCTCTCTGTGGGAATCTGATATGTCTACCTCTTTAATATTCATATATTCTAGGAGTACTCAGAAAAGTGAACTTGACTCCCAGGATCTGCTCTGTTTTAGGCAAAGAAGAAGGAGCTTGCCAGGAGAGATGACATTGAGGATGGAGACAGCATGATTTCTTCAGCCACCTCTGATACTGGTAGTGCCAAAAGAAAAAGGTATGTGCTCTTCTCATAGCTGGAGGTCATCTTCTCGGTTTTTCTTTATTTGTTTTAAGTAAGTACAAAAAATGTTTTTTAATATACCAAGTATGAATTCTTTTATAAGCTTCAAATATTTGATAACATGCCTTTTAGAATTTATTTGTAAACTGCATTAATACTTCTTCATGCAAGTACAATACTGCTTTTGGAAGATATAGTTAAAAATGACAACTACTTACATAGGTTGGCAAAACATGTTCTTTTTTGTTGTCCAAGTTATTTTGTTTTAATAGTGCTACTTATATTTAATTTAGGTAATTTTTCATGGTGAATTACAAAAAATTTAGTACTCTTACTGCAGTGAAATAAGTCATTAATCTTACCCTTTGGTTTTTGCTTGTTAATCTGATCCTTATTTGCCATTTTAAGGATGTCAGATTCTAAAATACCAAGTCATAACTTCTTGTAGTTCATAAAATGTTAAGGTAGATATTTTGGTTTCTTTGCTTTCTAACCTTTCCCTCAACTTCCCTAACCCTTTCTTCCTCTGATGAGTTTTATGGAAGGGGACTTTACTGTGAGATTTTGAAGCTGGACTTCTACAGAGAATCATGGAAGACCATCTCTTTTGTCTGTGCCTCCCACATGGAATTTCTCTGGCTTGGTCTTTGTGGAACACTGAATTCTTCCTCATTCTTAACTTTCTCACCATCTTTTTAGCAGTAGTCAATTCAGGGGGGGTATCTTATTTTAGACAAGGAATAAGGTAATCACTAATAGCAGAGCTTGACAGACTGAAAGTTGAACGAAGAAGTCCTTAGTAATTATTGATACAATTCGATTCATGCATTAATAGGTCTACTAAGATGAGAGGATTAAAAAAGTGGTTTAGAAAAGAGATGCTGTCCTGTCTTACCCTCTTATAAATAGCATTTGGGGAAACATTTTTAGTTTTGAAAATAACTTTGTTTACTCTTTTATGTCTCGGTAACTAAATTGATTGGTGTACCCTGAGGTGTGAGTCTCCTCCATTACTGGCCTATGAAAGTCATCCTTCCAAGTTCTTAATTCCTTGTTATACAAGGGACAATGGAGGAAAAAAGTACAAGCAGATCAGAGACATCAAATCAAGAACATCTTTGAGTGTAATTATATAACTACTACAGCATCACCTGTGTTTTCCAGATCAGTCACACCAACAAAGATAAAAACTTCTCAGGCAAAAGAAGGTAATGGAGGCAAAAGTGATGGTACAATTAGTGCCAACACTGAATGAACAGAGAGATCTTATACTAGTTAAGTGTTTAAAAAAACAGTCAGTTCCAAGGATGCATTAGCCCAAGCCAGATACTTAAAATTACCTATTATCTCTGGCATGTTGTTTGTGGGACAACCCAAGTAGATTAAACATAAGATATTACCCTAAAACCTACCATAAAAAGAAAATGGAGCATTAAATTCTTGAAATAGTGAAATGGCACTTCAGACCTAATCTTTATGAACAGATTTCCTAGGAAGTGTTTTGTATAACAAAGTGAAAAACAGATATAAGAGAAGAACAAATACAAATCATAGCTAAAGCAGTAAAAGAACATACCCAGCTTTGAAATACAGGCATGAGTGCATGTTATAGGGTTGAGAGAAGTCCTGTACTTTGGACAATAACAAAGTACATAATGAGCCTTTTAGAAGGTAGTTATGTTAAGAACTTTTGGTAATAAGAAATAGACTTCTCCAAAATTCAAGTAAACACAGAAGCCTAGTAAGTTAAGCTTGTCCATAGAAGTCAGGGCCAAGTTTTCCGAGTATCACTTGACTTTACTCCTAAGTACTGTGTATGATTCTATCTCTGCTGTATTTTTTAATATTAAAGAGTCTGAGAAAAATTAATGTTGGTATGTTCTCTTCATTATGGGAGTGCATTCTTCTCCCTCATTCCTCTACCCAAAAATCTACCTACTATCTTCCATGTTGAAATGTTCAACCATTCTTAATATCTTTTATCCTTTGGATTGAATAATCCTTTTTCTCTTGACCATATTTGGTTTATACATGACCCTCCAATGTTGCTTATTTTGTTTCTCTTCACATGTAATGTTTGTTTCTACTTTCCCAGGAACACTCTTGACAGTGAGATGTTGGGTCTCAGGAGGCTATCCAGGTGTGCAGTCTTTTTTTATGCATTAACGTTTTTTAAAGTGTAAGCTTCTGTGGCATGGTCAGTAGTACTGATTAGGTAGGTGACCAGTAAAGCCGTAAGCATGTGAAATAACAGTTTTTATTTGAGTGCTAGTTGATTTTATGAATAAAGAAAGCAGTATAGTTTAGAAGTATAGTTAGTAAAGTCATTATTAGCCATAATTTGTTACTAGATTGGCTGGGGGCAACAAGCCCCCTCACCAATCATTGTAGCTGGGCTTCCCCAGCAAAAGGTAGAAGATGAGAATATGGTGGCATTGCCAGCATCCAGGGGCTAGTGGGTGCTGATCCCTTTCAAGGATGCCTTTTACAGATTGGGTGTGGTAGAGGGATTAAAGTCAATGTTGACAATCCAAGTGATGTCTGTCTGTGTTGGCGCATATGATTGGGTTGGTGCTTCTTGAGCATGAACACATTTTCTCAGCCTCTGATTTTGTCCATGTTTTATTTCTTTAAAAGCATCCATTATTTTGCATGTTACTTATGATTTTAAGAACAGCTTATGAGTTGTCACATTATAGTCCTAGTAATCATTGTGTGGTGCTTTTATTTTTACCTTTTGCTATGTCTGGTATTCATGAGTGTCAGTTGTTTGCAGAACACCAGACTCTGTTCTTATAGGTCATAAAGGAGAACTTTAGGCATCACCTGTACCTGCCAGGAACTTACTGGCCAGGGAAGAAAAGCAGGCAGGTTGAAAACAAATGAAACTATGTGGAAACAATGTACTAAAACTAATTATATAAGATACACAGTTGTGTTGTTGTATTGAATTGTATCATGCTCATGATTGCCCAAATAGCTTTAGGAAATACCATTTCTTTACCCTATTTTTCCTTGAAAGTTGGGTATTCTTTCTTTCTTTTTAAGATTTTATTTATTTATCCTTAGAAGGGAAGGGAAGGAGAGAAGGAGAGAAATATCAATGTATGGTTGCCTCTTGTGAGTCCCCTGCTGGGAACTGGCCTGCAACCCAGGCATGTGCCCTGACTGGGAATCGAACCATGATTGAGTGGTTCGCAGACCTGCACTCAATCCACTGAGCTACACCAGCCAGAGCTAAAAGTTGGGTATTCTTAATGTATTTACATGTTACTACCATATGTAGTCCATCCTACAAAATGAGTTATCTTCTTCCTAATATTTTTCTTAAGAAAAGTTTTTCTGGTATTTTTTAAAGACCATGAGTTGTATTTCTTTTATATCCCTCATAGTGTATGGCACTGGTTTGGAGTAGTAATAGAAATAGAAACGTGAGGCATCATGGAGTAGTATTGCAACCCGAAGTTCTAGAGCTTTACTGCACAGACTCAAATTACAGTTTGGGGGGGGTTGCTTTATTTTGTTTTGATTTTAAGCCCTTACCCAAGAACATTTTTTCATTGGTTTGGTTAAGAGAGAGAGAGAAACAGAAACATCAATGCAAGAGAGAAGCATCGATTGGTTGCCTCTCACACACACCCAGACCAGGGATTGTACATGCTCAGACCAGGGATGAACTCGCAACCTTGGCATGTTCCCTGACCGGGCATCAAGCACAGAACCCTTCAGTTATGGGACAGTGCTCCAACCAACTGAGCCACACAGGCCAGGGCCAAAGCCCAGTTCTTTTTAACTCTGATATGAGCCTTATCTCATTTTCCTCTTCTAAACAAGGCATTAATGACAGTACCTACCTAGAATTGCTACAAGGACCTGATTGGTTAATATGTTTAAAGCCCTTAGAACTGAGTTTGAATGCAGTAAGTACTCAATAGATGTAGCTCTGATTATTTTGTGGAAGTAGTTTCTGTTAACATCAGAATTTGAAATCAGATTTTGTTTTGTTTTTAGTCAGATGCTACTAAAACATGCTGGGAAAACATGTTAGGAAAGATGAGTAAAAAAGTTTTATTTCTTGAAGTCTTGAAAATGAAATGTAGCAAGCCTCATAAAAGAAAGAACCATTATATTTACTTAGCTTAACAGCAGTCACCACTGAAGCTCTAGGACCAAGGAGTTCAGTGGTAGGCTACCTCGAAGTCTATGAACAGAGTTGATTTTGATGAGAGAGGTTGTTGGTAAGCATTAACTTGGGAAAGGGAAGGGAATGATAAAAGCAGCCTGGTGATTATCAGTTGATTCAAGCCTCAGTATTGATTACTCACTTTTTGGCCTTAGGTATTCACTTGACCTGTCTAAGCCTCTGTTTTTACATCTGCAAAGTTGGGATAATAATTGTAACTGGTTATCAAAGTTGTAGGATTAAATGAGAATGTGTAGATAATTCCTAGCACAGTCATTGGCATGTGGTAGAAGTGTTAGCTATAACTATAAATAAGACATGACATGTCTGTGTGTGTTGTATACACATACATATATAATAAGTAATAGCTCTAAAGGAAGGATAACTAAGGACATTTGAGGAAGTGGTCAGCCACAAGGTATGAGGGTCAGGAATAACACCATGGCATGAAAAATTGAAAGTTCAGATCTAGAAGAGCTATGGAGGTTCTCTAAAATTTGGTGATAAACTAAGAGAAGCAAAAAATGGCAGTGATTCCAGTGTTTCTGGCTGGTTTTAAGGGTCAGGATGGTGGTGGTGGTCCTAGAAAAACAGGGATTCAGAACAGAGCCTCCGCTAGCTTATAATCTTTGTGCAAATTAGAAAAGCACCTGTATGTCAAGAAACTTGACTTTCATTTGTTGGGAGATTGCTGTAATATACAGATACAGGACTGTTTGTGGCCCACCTCCTGTACAATTCTATAATTGTATGTGTATTTATGATCTGAATTGGCATCTCCTGAAGTGCACAATGATAAACAGCCCTGTTTTTGAACTCTCATAAGATTTATTTTACTTTACTGTGTTCCAAGGTAGTGAGAAATATAAGGAGAATGAGAATCCCAGTTACAAAATCTGGGAGTTAATTTTATGCACCTTTCCCAAAATGAGGAAAATAAACAGTTTATAGTTAATGATGTGAGAGAGAAGAGTAATAGGATGCATAGAGGGGTTCTAAAAAGACTTATATGAAAAGCAAAGTGACATTGAAAACAGTAGCTAGAGCCCTGGCTGGCATAGCTCGGTGTATTGAGTGCGGGCCTACGAACCACACAAATCGAGGTTGATTCCCAATCAGGGCACATGCCTGAGTTGCAGGCCAGTTCCCAGCAGGGGACTCACAAGAGGCAACCATACATTGATACTTCTCTCCTTCTCTTCCCCTCTAAAGATAAATAAATAAAATAAAATAAAATAAAATAAAATAAAATGAAAACAGTAGCTAGAAAATATCAAGTAGGGATTATAATAGCTGTCTTTTTGTAACATAGTCTCATTTCAAAATGTATTTGAAGTTACTTTCAAAAGTCATGGATATAATAAAGTTTGGCATCCATATTGGAAAAGCATGAAGCAAATAAACCAACCACCTAATGCAGTTAGTATAAGAGTAGAAATTTAGCTCTGCGTTTTTTCTGACAGCCAGGTTTAAAAGTAATGGCCCACTAGTTTCATTCTCAAAGGCCATTAAAGGATCTGGGAAAATGTAAACAAAATAACAAAACTGGATTTGTTCAGAAAAGATCCTAAGTGACTTTAATAACAAAAGTTTTGTTTGCCTTAAGCACATTTAGATTTTACATTTTGAGTATGTTCCATGCAAAGCTGCCCAGTGTCAAGAGTTAGTGGAGTTGGAAGAGTAGACCACTTGCCATTCTGTTACTTTTTGGCATTTCCCCTAAAATTCAGTTAAAAGCTTTTCCTTCTCTTTAAGAAATCTCATACAAATCTGCCCTGGACTTACTCAGATTAAAGTATTTGTAGTTTTATACTGAAAAGCCTAGTGGTACCTGGGAGTGCTGTGCTGGAACTAGGAAGTGAACAGAGTTGATCTTCTTCTGGTCCAGGTAAGGGCCTGGATTGAATTCTGCTTGATAGTGCTGTGAGGAGGGATTTCATTCTGAGTTGGTTAGAGCTCAGATGTTGAAAACTGAATTCTTGAGTCTTCCTTTTGAAGTTCAGCACCCACAAGTGAGACCTAAAGAAATCATATCTGACTTTAGTAGTTTTAAGTATTCCATGATATCAAATTCAGGTTCTGAAATTTTTCTTTAGAGCCTTCCTGAAGGTTAAATTCATCTGTGTTATAACCTCTCCCTAGATGTGGAGCTCTGTGGTATTGGACCTTTATCCTAAGTTCCCCTTCAGTTACCCACTTGCTAAGTCCTGGACTGAGAGAATTCTTCCTCTCACATCACTGCCCCACCATGCCTCTTGGGAGAAATAGTGTCCACTAAATAATTGCTATCGTGTAACAATCACTTTTTGACATAGAGACACAAAAATACTGAGAAGAAGAAGTGGCAGGAATGATCAAAAGCCACTAAGAGAAGTGAACAGTCTGAGTGGAGACACAGGTTTTGAGGATGATCTCAACCCTAGGAAACAGAGTTCCTTCCTCTCTTTTAATAGCACCATGATGCTAGGAAGATACACATTTCTGAGACAGTTTAAATTTTGACTTATGCAAAAATATTTCTTTTCACATCTGTTAATTATTCAAGTTTTGTTTCTTATCTTTTTAAAGCATATTTTGAACCTTGGAGAGAAAATATGTGGCCTTTGGCTTCTCCATGACCCAGCAGTAGAGAGTGGTTGGAGGACTGGACTAGGAGACCCATTGAGCTATATAGTTTGCTTTAAGAGTGAATTTCCTTTCATTTATAATATAGGAAACAGATAAAAACTATTTATCTCTAAGTGTTATAGGCTCTTAGTGTCTCTCAAAAAGAGAGTAAACTGTAAGTCATTTATTTTTATTATCTATCTGCCTTTTTACTTGTAGACTGCTGGTTTGAGTCTGGCTAGAATTTCTTTATCAGTGTCCTAGAGACATACATTGGGCCAGAAATTGTATTGGAAGATTATCTTTTCTAATAATCCACTGGACAACTCACCTTGGGCGGGTAATTTAGCCTCTCTAAGCCAGCTTCCTTAACAATTAGGAGACTAACCCATGTGTCTTCTGGGCCCCTTTTAAAGTCAGGTTCTAGTTTGTGGTCCCTTGTACTTTGTTCCATACCACTCATTTCTGTTTCTTAGCATCATATCTCAATAGGGGGATTTGGAGAACAAGAGAGGGATTCACACTTGGAGGTGAAAATTTACTCAAGCTCAGATGAACCACAGACCATTTATTCTTTAAGCTGGGTTGAGATTGTGGAATAATGCTGATGGAGGGAGGAAGCAGGGACTGACCCTGATAGAGTAAATGTAAGAGAGACTTGTACCTACTATAGATACTAGTCTGGCAGGAGTGTGACTTTGTTTCCTGGTAAGCAGAATATACAGGTGTTCGGGATGGTTATCTTAAGAGATAGAACTCTTGCGTGTGTGCATTTGTTGGGGTTTTTGTTTGTTTTTCTTTTGTTTTTATTAAGGACTGTTTATAACAGTAGGGAATCCATAGTTTTATTTCAGTTTTGCTCTATTCTTAAAAACAAAAAGTATATTCAGTTGATAATGAGATTTCATTTTCTTTACCTGTCAGACAAGATCTTTTTTCAAGCATTGCATTTCATAAATATTCTAAACAGGTTTGTCTGGTGTTCATTGGCTGCTCCCACCATAGTCACTATGTTTTAATGATTTTGGAAATTTTCCTAATGTTTGCTTATGGCTTCCAGCATGTTAACTGTGTTTGTGGCATATGTAATCAATAAATTATAATCACTATGAAGCATCTGCTCACAAGCATAATTTGCTTCATGTTCATCCATGTGTTAAAAAACTGAATTTGTTCTCATTTTTCTCCTTTTCTACCTCCTCCCTCAATAGTAAAAAGAACATAAGAAAGCAGCGAATGAAAATCTTATTCAATGTTGTTCTTGAAGCTCGTGAGCCAGGTTCAGGCAGAAGACTTTGTGATCTATTTATGGTTAAACCATCTAAAAAGGACTATCCTGATTATTATAAAATCATTTTGGAGCCAATGGACTTGAAAATAATTGAGCATAACATCCGCAATGACAAATATGCAGGGGAAGAGGGAATGATAGAAGACATGAAGTTGATGTTCCGGAATGCCAGACACTATAATGAGGAGGGCTCCCAGGTAAGGACATATAGGAATCCTGGAGTAGACACATCTTTTGGGTGTTTGTGTAATAATGGATTTTGAGAGACCAGATCTAGAGACCTAACTTAGGTTATTCTTCTCAGTGACTAGCTTAATACTTTGTCATTTCTTAATTCTTTAAAATGGGAGAGAATATATTATAAAGGTTAAAAGTTCATACTCTATAATCTGACATCCTGGATTTGAATTCTGCTCTGCCAATCCTGTGTAAGTAATTTATCTTTTTCTAAACCGAATTTTTCTTATCAGTAAGTTTGGGGATAATAATAGTAACTACACGCATCAGGATCGTTATGGGATTTAAATGAGATAGTATATACAGAACATATAGTATTGTGCCTATTATTTGAATAAGCCCTCATGAAAGCCATTGGTGTTAAAATCTTATTATTACTTATCTCAATAGCCATACATTTTTAAGGATAGTTCTTAAAATGTTATCATATATAAAAATGAGAATAGTCTCATATATACATCTATAAATAATTGATTTTGTTAAGAAGTATCTTGATTTTCAGGATTTTTTTACTTTCAAAAATTTTATTTTTTAAAGTATATTTTATTGATTATGCTAGTACCGTTGTCCCATTTTTTCCCTCTCATTTATTCCACTCTCGCTTGCACCCCCCTCTCCCACCAGCATTTCCCTGCCTTAGTTCATGTCCATGGGTCATACATATAAGTTCTTTGGCTTCTCCATTTTCTATACTATTCTTAACCTCTCCCTTTCTATTTTGTACATACCATTTATGCTTCTTATTCTCTGTACCTTTCCCCCCAAACTCCCCCTCCCCTGTTGATAACCCTTCATGTGATCTCCATGTCTATGATTCTTTTCCTGTTCTAGTTGTTTGCTTCGTTTGTTTTTGGTTTTGCTTTAGGTGTGGTTAATAATTGTGAGTTTGCTGTAATTTTACTATACATGTTTTTTATCTTCTTTTTTCTTACATAATTCCCTTTAACATTTCATATAGTAAGGGTTTGGTGATGATGAACTCATTTAACTTGACCTTATCTGGGACGCACTTTATCTGCGCTTCCATTCTAAATGATAGCTTTGCTGGATAGAGCAATCTTGTATGTAGGTCCTTGCCTTTCATGACTTGAAATACTTCTTTCCAGCCCCTTCTTGCCTGCAAGGTTTCTTTTGAGAAATCAGCCAATAGTCTTTTATGGGAACTTCTTTGTAATAACTGTTTCCTTTTCTTTTGCTGCTTTAAAGATTCTTCCCTTGCCCTGGCCGGTGTAGTTCAGTGGATTGAGTGTGGGCCTGTGAAGCAAGGGGTCACTGGTTCAATTCCCAGTCAGGGCACATGCCTGAGTTGTAGGCCAGGTCCCCAGTAGGAACACATGACAGGCAATCACACGTGATGGTTCTCTCCCTCTCTTCCCCTTCCCTTCTCTCAAAATAAATAAATAAAATCTTTAAAAAGGAAAAAATATTCTCTCTTTTAATCTTGTGTAATGTAATTATGATATGCCTTGGTGTGTGCTTCCTTGGGTCCAACTTCTTTGGGGCTCTGAGCTTCCTGGACTTCCTGGAAGTCTATTTTTTTTGCCAGATTGGAGAAGTTTTCCTTCATATTTTTTCAAATAAGTTTTCAATTTGTTGCCCATCCTCTTCCCCTCCTGGCACCCCTATGATTCAGGTACTGGAACTTTTAAAGTTGTCCCAAAGATTCCTAAGCCTGTCCTCATTTTTTTTTCTGAATTCTTGTTTTTTCATTCTGTTCTGGTTGAATGTTTATTTCTTCCTTCTAGTCCAAACTGTTGATTTGAGTTTTGGTTTCCTTCCCTTTACTGTGGTAAAAATAAAGAAAAATATTCTTTATAAGATTAAGAAAATATATTCTTATTTTTCCTTAAAATATTCTTTTAAAAATAAAGAATTTTTTTCTTTATTTCACATTGCATTACCTTCACTTTTTTCCTCTATTTTGAGACTGTATTCAACCATTTCTGTGAGCATCCTGATTACCAGTGTTTTAAACTCTGCATCTGATAGGTTGGCTATCTCTTCATCACTTAGTTCTGTGTGTGGCATTTTGAACTGTTCTTTCATTTGGGCCATATTTATTTGTCTCAGCACACTTGTTAACATTGTAAGGGTGGAGCCTGAGGTATTCACCAGGGCAGGACAACCCAGGTCTCTACGTTCTGGCGCTGTATGTGGGGAAGGGGTCTGAAAGGGAACAATGCTGCTTGCTCGGTTCTCAGCCAGCTTTTAGTCACTTCCCTTGCTACCCACAGCAAATTGGGCCCTTCTGGTGCTGATTCCCCAGTGGGTGGGGTTGTGTATGTTCTAGGACACTTTGGGTCTCTCCAACAAACTCTCCTGTGAGGCTGGGAGTTTCTCCCACTGCTGTAACCCCTACAGATTTTTTCAATCAGAGGTTTTGAGGCTTTATTTCCCTGAGTTGGATCCCTGGGTTGTGTGGTCTGTCTTGCTCCCCAGTGGTTCCTCTTGGTTTATCTGCACGCAAATGTGGGATTGCTAGTGCCGCCTTGCCACATCCAGCTGCCTATCGTTTCCCTTCCTACTCATCTGGATGAATGTTCTTCTTTAATTTCTTGGTTGTGGGGCTTCCATACAGTTTGATTTTCTGGCAGTTCTCATTTTTTGTTTTTAAATTTGTTCTTCTGTAGGTCGTGTGAGGAGGCAAAGTGCATCTATCTACACCTCCATCTTGGCTGGAAGTCTTGGTTTCAGTTTTTTATCAGTATAGCTAAGATACATTCTTCTTTCTTTGATATTTTTTTGTTTCAAATCCCTTATCTACTTAATTTTTTAAATTGGCACATAATTGATATATAACATTGTATTAGTTTCACGTATATGTAACATAATGATTTGATATTTTTATGTATTGCAAAATGATTACCGCAATAAATCTAGTTAACACTTGTCACCATATATAGTTTCAATTTTTTTCCTTATGATGAAGACTTTTAAGATCTGTTCTCTTATTCAAATATGCAATGCAGCATTATTAACTGTAGTCTCCATGCTATACATTACATCCTCATGACTGACTTATTTTTTTTACCTGGAAGTTTGTACCATTTCATCCCCTTCACCCATTTCACCTATCCCCACCTCTAGCAGCCACCAGTCTGTTCTTGGTATCTTATGGGTTTCTTTTTGCTGTGTTTTTTTTTAGATTACGCATGTAAGTGAAATCATACAGAATTTGTCTTTCTCTCTGACTTAATTTACTTAGCATAATGCCCTCAAGGTCCATCCACGCTATCACAAATGGCAAGAACAGTACTCCTCTGTGTGTTTGTACACCACATTTTCTTTTTCCACTTATCCCTTGATGTACACTTAGGTTGTTTCCATATCTTGGCTGTTGTTAACATGGATGTAGTTAACATGGATGGGAGTGTAAATATCTTTTCGAGTTTATCTACTTTAAATCTCCCAGAAATAAAATAACATTTTCAAATCATATTTTCTTTCTTCTACTTTTACATTTGAATATAAAATAAAGTAGGATGTTTGTGAGCAAAGAAATACTTATCTGTTTATAGTATTTATACTGTCCTCAGTACCATTGGCTAGTGTGTTGTTTTCGCCACTGGTGGGGAAAAAAGCTACCCTTAGGGGTAGCCAAAGAAAAGAGGTCACATTCCCTCAGAGCCTCTGCTGGGGGAATGGGAGGCCATTAGATACGTAATCTTGTTCTTGGCTACATACGCTACTCTGGAATCATTCATTCTGTAGAGTGAGCTCCTAAGCAGGAATTGTTGCTTTTCACAGAGCAGAGTCCTGACTGAATTCAGACTGATGCTAAATCCCATTTCATATGAGATTTGAGAACAATGTATGAGATATTGTTCTCCAACTATCAAATATTTTCAATTTTTAATTGTTACTAACTGTGCTACTTTGAGGGTCCAGTAAAAGATTTATGAAGAAAATACACATGTTAATGTTTTAAAACTTCTGTAGACACTTGGAATGATTCTACTATAGTAGTTCTCAAACTTTAACATGCATATCGGGCACATTAAAATCACTTGGAAAACTTAAACAACAAACCAATTGAGGCCTAGGCCCACCCCACAAAGATGTGATTTTGTTGCTTTGTAGTGATCTCAAGGTTTATTTCCTTAGTACTGTTCCAACCTGTGTTTTTAAAACTTTGTGTCTGTGTACTATATTTAAATAGGAAGTATTCTAGAAAATAATTTTAAATGTATTTATGGAATATAGGTGTACAATGATGCGCACATCCTGGAGAAGTTACTCAAGGATAAAAGGAAAGAACTGGGCCCACTACCTGACGATGATGACATGGCTTCTCCCAAACTCAAACTGAGTAAGGCAGCCTCACAGTTCATTGTTCCATTTAGTGTATAAAGGCTAGATTACTGATTTACTGGAATAATATTTAATTAATTGGTGAATATGTTTTAACTTGCACTCCAGCATCAAGTTTCTTTCCTCTCAATCATTCTCTTCCATATTTTAAGTAGTTAAACTGTGGAAAAGCATGTGGGAATAGAATGTAATGTCAGCAGTTTTGTTTGCCTTCTTGAATGTGGTGGACGTTTTGTAAATGTTATGAAATAGGAATAGGCAGAATAATTTTTTTCCCTACATATGATGCCTGGAAGATGCAGTGGCAGACTTGCTTTTGTATGTTTGTTTGCTGTTTACTGGAATTCAAAACAAATCCCAGCAGCTTCTCCTAGACAGAATTTGAAAGTGTAGAGATGTCTGGCCACTGTATTGCACTCAGCTGTCTTGAGTGTCATGTGTGGATGGTGGTTCTATTTAAAAATGTAAGGGAAAAGAAGAAAGCAAAAATAATTACTACCATTGGACCAAACAAGAGGTTCCTGCCATATTAAATCATATAATAAAGTAAAAACCAAAAAATGATAGTGGTGTTGTCAAATATTTTTACAGCCATATTTACCAAAAAGGGGAAAAGAGATTCTACTTTTTATGTGAAATGACTGTAAACTGAATTTTACAATAGCTGTGGGTATGATAGCTAAGTGATGATTTTTTTTTAGTTAAGGTATTTATCTTTTCATGGAATAGTAGTAAAAGCATACAGAAGGTTTGCAGAAATGAAAACATTTTTTCTACTTTTTAGGGACACAGTGCCTTTTAAAACTAGAACTGGCCGTGGCAGGGTAGCTTGGTTAGTTAGAGTGTCATCCCAATATGCCACAGTTGTGGGTTCAATCCACTGTCAGGGCACATACAAGAATCAACTAATGAGTATAAAGAAATGGAACAACAAATCGATGTTTCTCCTTTCTGTCTGTCTCTGTCTCCCTCCCTCTCTCCCTCTCTCCCTCTCTCCACCCCCCTTTCTTTCTAAAATCAATCATTAAGAAAAATTTAAAACTAGAACAAATTCTTGAGTTAGAAACCTAAATATGATCCATTTTTATTACTATATTTATCCTCACCTGAGGACCTGCTTACTGATTTTAGAGAGAGGGGAAGGGAGACAGAGAGAAAGGGAGGGAAACTTTGATGATAGAGAGGAACCTTGATTATTGTATGCTCCCCAACCAGGACAGAACTTGCAACCTGGGCATGTGCCCTGACTTGGGTATCAAACCCACAGCCTTTCTGTTTGTGGGTTGACACTCAATCAACTAAGCCATACTGGCCAGGGTGAAGTGTGGGGAAAGGAGATTTTAATGTGTAATCTTAACTTTCTTTTCATTTCTCCATTTTATGTTATGAAAATTTTCAAACATAAATATGTAAAGAATGGTACAGTGAACCCCTGCATGCTACTGTTGCTCAGCATTATCAAAATTGTGTCATACTTATTTCCTGTATCCCATTTTTTCTCATTTTTAAATTCTAAATTATTTTAAAGAAAATCTAATTGTCATTTATTTCTACATAATTCAGTTTGCATCTGTAAAATACACAAATACAGTTGACCATTGGACAGCTAGATGCTTGGGACACGTACCTAAAATCCCCATTTAATTTAATTAAGCCTTCATGTGCAGATTCCCACCACAGGATCAAAAATACTGTTTTTAATCTGGGGTTTGTTGAATCTGCAGACTTGAAACCTAGTAATACAGTCAGACAACACTGTTTATTGAAAAAAAGTTTGTGTGTAAGTGGACCCTTGCAGTTCAAACTCATGTTGTTCAAAAGTCAACTGAATTTTCTTAAATAACCATGAAGTCACTATCACACCTAAGAAAATTAGCAGTTTCTTAGTTTCTGGGTCTTATCTAGTAATCTGACAAATTTGTAAGACTGATTGCCTTACAAATATTATTTTTATGTTTGGTTTCTTCAGGTCAGAATCTAACTTAGTTCCTCATACTATATTTGATAGTTATGCCTCTAGACTCATGATCTAGAGTAGTGCCCCTCCTTTTTTTTAATCCTTATGCCATTGATTCTTTAGAAACCAGGTCGTTTTCTTCTACAGTTCCAAATTCTAGATTAGTCATTTCACTTCCTTGTGATTTTAGTTAACTTTCCTTTATTCCCCTTAGTTCTTATAAATGAAAGTTAATTATAGCCCTGGCTGGTGTGGTTCAGTGGATTGAGTGCTGACCTATGAACCATAGGGTCTCTGGTTTAATTCCTGGTCAGGGCACATGCCTGGGTTGCAGGCTGGATCTCCAGTTGGGGGTGCATGAGAGGCAACCACACATTGATATTTCTCTCCCTCTTTTTCTCTTCCCTTCCCCTCTCTCTAAAAAAATTAAAAAATAAATAAATAAATAAATAAATAAAATCTTAAAAAAAAAAAGAAAGTTAATTCTAAAGTCTCGACTGGATTCTGCTTTGGCTTGACAAGGGTTCTTTGTAATAGGTTTTCTACACTTATGTTGCATCACATCTTAGGGCATTGTCTGGTTGAGATAGAATCCAAAAAAGGTTCACACATTGTATTTGAATGATACTTCTTTTTCTGTAAATTCCCCTCCATCTCTTTTTATTTTTCTTTTGCAGTTTATTTGTTGAAGAATGTAGATTTGTACTGTAGTTTACCACAGTCTAGGTTTTGCTAATCACATCCCTTTGCTGTATTTAACGTGTTCTTTTGGCTTTTTTATTTTCTGTAATTGGTGCAGGAGACTTGGTCAGCTTTAGATTTGATCCATGTCCCCTACCTGTGGCACACAACCCAACTTCAGAGGTGATACAATAATCGTCCATCAGTTGGCACAGAATATCTGGTGGTTTCTGTCCATTATGTTAACAGTTACTGATGCTCAGCTATTGATTCACTAAAGATGTACAAAAATAGTGATGGTTAACAATTCCTGCTTAGTTACCAGCTGGAATACTTATATAGAGAAACTTTGCCTCATCCAATATTTGACTACCTGGCAATACAGTTTTTGGTTTGTTCGTTTGTTCTGATTTTGATGTTTTGTTTTTGTTTTTGAAGGGATAAAAGCTAGATTTTGTTTCCTTTTATTTACCAATTTTCACAATGCAGCATTGTTTCCCTAATATCCTCCAACATTTACCCAGTTGTTTGTTCATTTTTATGTATTATTAAGGACTACTAGATTTAAACATATTGCTTAATTTTAACCCATTGTAGTTGTTGTCCTTAACTGATGTTCATGTTGTCCCAGGCTGGCTGCTCTGTTCTTTTGACATGACCATGTTAAGAAGTCATTGAAAAATTTTTGCATTGTCTAGTGTTTTAAGATATTCTAGGCTTGCCCCCATCTTTAGTGCCCTGACTGGTGGGGCTCAGTGGATTGAGTACCAGCCTGCAAACCACAGGGTCACTGGTTCGATTCCCAGTATGGCATGTGCCTGGGTTGTGGGCCAGGTCCCTGGTGGGGGGCACGTGAGAGGCAACCACACATTGATGTTTCTCTCCTTCTCTTTCTCCCTCCCTTCCTCTCTCTCTAAAAATAAAACCTTAAAAAAATATATAAAAGATACTATAGGCTCATCTTGTGCAGACTGGGAATCAGCCATTTGCCAAGGAGTTATTGACATTAGTATTTGAAATCAGTGTTTCAGAACTACAGTCTATATAGTCAGAACTATTTAGGGATATAATGCTACTGGGTTGGTCATTGTTTTCTAGGCTTTTCAATGGACTGACCTAGGAAAGTGTGTGTGCATATGCTTTATATTTAAAGATAAAACACATTATAAGTTAATACTGATATTCTCAATTGAGACTTAAGGCTACAAGATTTTTTGTTTTGTTTGTTTTTATAGATTTTATTTATTTACTTTTAAAGAGGGGAAGGGAAGGAGAAAGAGGGGGAGAAGCATCAATGTGTGGTTGCCTCTCAAGTGCCCCCTACTGGGGACCTGGCCTGCAACCCAGGCATGTGCTCTGATTGGGAATAAAACCAGCGATCCTTTGGTTCTGTCTGGTGCTCGCACTGAGCCACATCAGCCAGGGTGAGGCTTCAAGGTTGTGGGGGTTTTTGGTTTTTTTTTTTAGTGTCCTCTGTTTTAACATCTGCATCTCTTTTTTCACATATGATGAAACTCAGTTCTCCAGAATACCACAGGTGATGGAATTAGAATGTCACATAAATAACTCATTTACTTTATTCTGCCTTACTCACAACTATCTCAACAGTACTTACTCTCTAACCAAAAATATGATTCCTGACAACAGCTTAAATTTTTTCCAGTTCTTCTTTGTTGATAGGAAATATAAATTTAGGTTCATTTATTTCATTTTATTCAGTTAACATTAAATCTCTTTTTTTAGGTAGGAAAAGTGGCGTTTCTCCTAAGAAGTCAAAATACATGACTCCAATGCAGCAGAAACTAAATGAAGTCTATGAAGCTGTAAAGAACTATACTGATAAGAGGGGCCGCCGCCTCAGTGCCATATTTCTGAGACTTCCCTCCAGATCTGAGCTGCCTGACTATTATCTGACCATTAAAAAGCCTATGGACATGGAAAAAATTCGAAGTCATATGATGGCCAACAAATACCAAGACATAGACTCCATGGTTGAGGACTTTGTCATGATGTTTAATAATGCCTGTACATACAATGAGCCTGAGTCTTTGATCTACAAAGATGCCCTTGTCCTACACAAAGTCCTGCTTGAAACTCGGAGAGATCTGGAGGGAGATGAGGACTCTCATGTTCCAAATGTGACCATGCTGATTCAAGAGCTTATCCACAATCTTTTTGTGTCTGTCATGAGTCATCAGGATGATGAGGGAAGATGCTACAGTGATTCATTAGCAGAAATTCCTGCTGTGGACCCCAGCTTTCCAAACAGACCTCCTCTTACTTTTGACATAATTAGAAAGAATGTTGAAAATAATCGCTACCGGCGGCTCGATTTATTTCAAGAGCATATGTTTGAAGTATTAGAAAGGGCAAGAAGGATGAATCGGTAAGTTTTCAGAGTCATTTCTTTTTTTATGAACTGTGATATTTAATGTGAAACATAAGAAAGAATTCTACTTTGGTGTAGTATTTCAGCTTAGATACATATATGACTACAGTTGGTGGGGTACTACTTTGAATTCTAATTAACCAGAACTTCTAGAGAGAAAGCATCAGACAAAATTGAAGATCTGTTGAAAAGAATAACTTAAAATACAGCCTTTCACAAAAGACTTTTTTAAAGGATAAAGTTTATAGTTACAGATAGTAACATGATTTCCCTTTGAAGGTTGAGTTCAATTCAAGCATACTTTAGATAAATTAAAATAGTTCTAAGTTATTGATATTTTTAGATTAAACTGATTTAAATTTGGTCACCATTTCAGTGTACCTAAAAAGCACTTTCTTATCTGAATTTTCCATTTTAAGTGCCTTCTGCAGACATTGAATGTTCTAAAAGAAGTAATCAAAGTTAAATTTCCATCAAATTTAAATTCCCTTGTAATTTATATTTGTAGTATATCTTTGCCACACAACAATAGTATACCTGCCTGTTAAAACAGTTTCAGTTCAGCAATTACAGTGTGTCTTCTTTGTGCTCTTGGAGTCACTTAGGGAAAAAATTAAAGATACAGACCCAACCTTCTTGAAGCTTACAATCATCATGCTGAGAGCTAGACCTTCGGGTGTTTGGCGTGGGGTAATTTCATCTGGGGAGTCTGTGAAGACTGCATTTGCTGTGGATCATGAAAAAAAATTAGTAGTAAGGTTTCCTGTTCCTCATAAGCACATGCTCTTTGTAAATCACCATGCTAAGCACTTCATGTAGATAATCTCTGATCCTTGTAATAGCCAATCTGGGTAAGTAATAATCTTCCTAGGTTGCATGTGAAGAAGTGCACAGAGGGAAGTTGCCCAGAGTCACACAAGTAGTAAGTGTGGTGGCTCATCTTGTTCCCGACTTGTAGAGGGCTAGGACTGAGATAGTCACCAAGATATCAGTCATGGAGCACAGCCATGGATGATAAGGCTTGAGTTTGTGCTCTAAAAGCTTTAAGTCTGACAACTGGGATAGGACCTATGCTTAGAGAAAAACAATTCCAGTCATGAGACAACACATAGCAACTAGATATTTAGTAAAGATGGTGGAGGAAGGCACTCCACACTAGAGTTCCAAAAAGGCTTCAGGTATCAGGGAAAATGAAGGAATGGGTGGGATTCACATAAGACAAGTCGTATGAGTAAAGGCATAGGGTCAGGAAATGAACATAGTGTGTTCAAGGGACACACTAGGGAGGCCCTTGAATGACGTATTTAGGAAATGGTCTCTCTATTCTTTAACAGTGGGAATAGATAAAGAGAAAGATGGAGGGCAGGGAACATCTTGTAGTCAAAATCTGCATTCAGGCCTTGTCTGGTGTGGCTCAGTGGATTGAGTGCCAGCCTGTGAACCAAAGGGTTGCAGGTTTGATTCCTAGTCAGTGTACATACCTGGGTTGAAGGCCAGGTCCCCAGTAGGGGGTACATGAGAAGCAACCACACATTGATGTTTCTCTCCCTCTCTTCTCCCTTCCTTCCTCTTTCTAAAAACAAATAAATAAAAAAATTTAAAACATTCACATTCATTTATTCAACAAATGTTTATTGAGCTGTCAGTTATGGGTATAATCTGGATGCATGAGATACACCAGTGGACAAAATGGGTAAACCCTGATTTCATGGAGCTTGTTCTTCTTCTCAGTTTACTTAAAGACTCTAGTCTAAAGTCACTTCCTGCCCCATCACCATTACATCTTGTTATTAGCTTTGTGAGTCTTCCAAAGTACATTTGTCTCTTAGATTATTAGCAGCTTTTGTTTATTTGCATATAGATTACATGATTATTTTAAGAATTAACCAGACTTTTGCCCTGGTTGGTGTGGCTCAGTGGACTGAGCGCAGGCCTGTGAACCAAAGGGTCGCTGATTTGTTTCTTGGTTAGGACACTTTGCCTGAGTTGCAGGCCAGGTTCCAGGTGCTAGGCGCGTAAGAGGCAACCACACATTAATGTTTCTCTCCCTTTCTTTCTCCTTCCCTTCCCCTCTCTCCAAAACTAGATAAACAAAAAATTTTTAAAAGAATTAACCAGAGTTGTATCCTTAGAAAATGAGCTTTTTTTCATTCTTCCATTGTTGACATGACTGGTGTTTGCTTTTGAGACCTGGGAGATGGAGTCCAAAGTTTATTTATAGGAAATAGTGATTAGTTTCATTGTCGTGCCGACAGCTTTGTTGCAAAACATAAGGGAAGCCATTTTTTGTGAATGAATATCATACACAATGATTAAGAATAACCCATGCGGCTGAGATGGAGATGCATCAGTTGAGTGAATGATAACCATGGCTTTATTTACTTTATTGCCAGTAATTTACTATATTGACAGCAGATGTCCCAAAAATACTAAGTTCATGCATTCCATGAAGTCCACACACAATACATTTTCACATTGATCTTTTAACAGTGTTCATGCTTCTTCACAACTTACCCCTACCCACCACTGCTTACCCATCATCGCCTAGGACTTCATCACCTGAAATTGAAGGGATCTGAACAGCGAGGCATAGAAGAGAAAAGTTCACTCAATTGATAGTGGTTTTTCTATCAGTAGTATTCAGTAATAGCTCAGTGCTGACTTCTACCAGTTGACCTCTAGCTTTCCTAATGTGCTGACAGTGTTCCTGGACTAAGTGTAAGTGCTGTGACTCCCTTGCAGGTAAGGGGAAGCATAGGACAAGGACAAGAGAAGCGCTAATGGTTCTCCAGTAATCCTAATTATTTTCTTCTACTGAATGTCTGACTTATATGTAAGGATTACCCACCAATTAAAGGAAATAGGAGTAATTTCTTTTTCCATCTTGAGTTTTTGTTCTTGCACAAGCAGGGAACACCTAGTCTCTTAGGTTAACAAGTCCTTCGTATTACTTTGTTTAAAGAAACAAAACAGAAAGGATATGTCTGTCACATGTTTAATGGCTCTGTAAGAAACATCCATTACTGAACCATATAATATGATGGAATTATAAATCTGCACCCCCTTTTTTTTCACTGTACCCTCAATTACCAAGAGTATGTTTTTACTTTTAATTTTGTATAACGTTGTATGTTTACCAAGAGTATGTTTTTACTTTTAATTTTATATAGCATTGTAAGCTATTACAAAATGAGTTTTAATTTCTAGTGAACAGTCTTAAGATATTTCTGTTCATAAAACAGGCATCAAAATCATGTTATTGGGATTTCTTCCCTTGGCCCATTTTATTTTTATTGGTTTCCTACAAGTACTAGCATTTCTGCAACCTGCAAAGATTTTTAAAACCTTTCCAGAAACATTCATTTTAGTTGCTTTGGCAGTATTTTCAGGTTTTCTTTCTAGTTTACCTTTGCTGTTGAAGGGAAGCATTCTGGAGGCTTCACCAAAATCTGTTGCTCTAGTGGTGGGTATCAGCAGGCACTGACTGGGCTTGCTCTGCCTGCCACACTCCCCCAGCCAGAATGTCTGTGGAACTGCTGCTAGACTTTGTCTGTGGTTACCTTTGTGAATAATTTTTCAGACCCTGGTATTCTTAGTTAATAGAATTATATTTAAGCCTTCCTAAGACTACAGTAGGTTGAGATAGTAATAAAATTTCTACCAGTCCAAATTCTGAAGTTATTT
Organism: Sturnira hondurensis; assembly: GCF_014824575.4. Taxonomy (NCBI): domain Eukaryota; kingdom Metazoa; phylum Chordata; class Mammalia; order Chiroptera; family Phyllostomidae; genus Sturnira; species Sturnira hondurensis. Next base: position 5,512,483 of record NW_028081354.1, on the reverse strand, counting down.
TGCCCAGTCCTCTCATATAAAAAAATAAGCTTTTAAAAAGTTTTCGGTGTGACAGAGATCATTCTTTTCCATCTCTCTCTATGTTGCTCTCAGTGGTTTCCCAGAATACAAGGTTGTTTCTGGGAAACTAAAATGAGCAATAACCTGTAACCATTAGAGGATCCCTCATGACTTGGCACTTTTGGTCAAATATTCTCTGAGTCCTACCAGCCTAGACAGCCATGATATACAAATCAAAGAAGAAAAGGGGCATTGCCTGAATCTTTTGTTATCTTTATATCAAGGGTCTCCAACCCTGAGGGCTGTGGACCATATAGGTCCATGGTCTATTAGGAACCGGAGGTGAACTGGGAAGGAAGAGGGGGTAGGTGGTGAGTGAACGAAGCTTTGCTCAAATTACTGCCTGAGCTTCATTTCTCCCCCACACCAGCCTTCACAGTCCGTGGAAAAATTATCTCCCACAAAACCAGTCCCTGGTACCAAAAAGGTTGGGGACACCTGCTTTATATAATGTGTTGGTCCCTCAATGAAGAGAAAGTAAAAATCCAAAGATTGGTTGCAAATAAGTGTTGCAATTAGTATGGAGCTTTAGTATAGTCTTTGGTTCTGGTAGCTCCCTTCACTTGTGAAAATCAACCATTTCTCCCTTGGAAACTGTATGAGACCTTTCTTTTAAATACATGAACTATAGAAGGAGCAAGTCTTCATGAAAATGAAACTAGTGGGCATGAGTCTTACCAAGGAAGAATGACTCCAGATTCTGTTCTAAAGAATTTTAAAGAGATACTCTTCTTAGCACTGTGCAGAAGTAACATTGTATCAGTTAATATTAAAGGAGTATTGGGTAGAATTTAACATGTAATTGAAGTGTTTAAAAGAAGCAATTTGTGCCATCTTGCAAAGTGAAAGGCCACAGGTTCGATTCCTAGTCAAGGTACTTGTATAGGTTGTGGATTTAGTCTGTAGTTGGGGCATGTATGCAAGGTAGCTGACTACTGTTTTTCTTCCACACCAGTGTTTCTCTCCCCTTCTTTCTCACTCTCTTCCCCTCTATAAACAAATAAAATTTTTTTTTTAATTTTCAAAAAGGAAGCAGCTTGTGTGTCAATAGATACTCTGATACTCTTGATGTTGTTATAGGACAGATTCCGAAATATATGAAGATGCGGTAGAACTTCAGCAGTTTTTTATTAAAATTCGTGATGAACTCTGCAAAAATGGAGAGATCCTTCTTTCACCGGCACTCAGCTATACAACAAAACATTTGCATAATGATGTGGAAAAAGAGAAAAAGGAAAAATTACCAAAAGAAATAGAGGAAGATAAACTAAAACGAGAAGAAGAAAAAAGAGGTAGGTTTCTTTTCATTTTACTAAATAAGAAGAAATATACTATACTCTTTTATAGCTTGTCTTATAATTAGCTGTGGAGAAGAATCTTTTTATAAAGGAAGACTCAGAGTGTTGACACTTTCAAAGCAGACATGGTAAGATGTAAACGTTTTTTTTATCATTATCAGTTTGATCATTAGACTGGAAAAGACTGGAAGTTTCATGTAACACAGCAATTATCCTAATACTTCAGGAGCAGAATTAGTTAATTCACAAGTGTAGGAGATTAATACTATGGGTAGAGAAAAATCTCAGGGGCCCAGCTGAGACTAGAAACCATTCTCAGCTGTGAGTGCATCAAGCTTCTGCCCCCTCGTTCAGCAGCATGGCTCTCTCTCCTTGTACAGACTGTAGGCCAGATAAGTAGATGATATTTTGGCTGAACCTGATAACTAGAAGGACATTTCTTTAAATTTTTAATTGCATCAATCTAAAAATTTTACTTTGTGTCATTTGTCAGAAGTTAGAAATATTTTAACAATGGGAACTTTTATTAGAAATTTGGTCATTTCTGATAAAGTTCATGTATATACCTAGAATATATGACTTTGTAAGAGTTATACTAGTCTTTAGCATCAAATCTGCTTCTTAGGGATTTTTTTCCCTTAAGAAAAAAAAAGGTTAATGTGAAACAAATTTTCTTAAGTAATGGCATATGCAAAAAAGGGAAGAAAGGAACCTGGTTGGTGAGAATAATAATTTTACCAGCATGGGGCTAGCTACAAAAACCAGCAGCTTCGTTCACAGAGAAGATATACTCATTCAGGATGGTGATTGGGGTAGGGGGTAAGGAGGGTCTCTGTCTTTGCCAGTGAAAAGTGATTGATGTAGAAATGAATGCTGTAAACCAGCAGCTTTACTAGCCCAATGTGACAGTGAGGTTGAGGAGTATCCTGAGACTTAACTGTAGAAGTGGTAAAATAAGCTTTCCACATAGTCTTAAGTGACTAGAAAACTATCTGTGTGTGAGGGAAATATGAGAACTGAATAAAACATGAAATGCAAGGGATACTTGAAAGTTGGTTACAACTTTGAATGCATTCCCCAAGCCACATACAAATTAATCATCAGAGGGTTATTTCTTGTAGGTTTGAGGCACCTGAGTAGTCATCACCTAAATTATTTGTTAACCCTTAGCTATGCAGACTTAGGAGCAGCCCTTCATGTCATGTGGGTTAGTATACTTACAATGGAAGTCTCAAAGGAGAGAAGAGAGAGAAAGGGGGAGATAAGTATTTGAACATATAATGGCTGAAAACATCTCAAATTTCTTGAAAAGCATTAACCTTCAGCTCCAGGAAAAACATTGAAGAAAACACAAAGAGAACCACATCTAATAATATAGTGATGGCTCATAAGAAAGTAGTGAAATGATATTCAAAGTGCCGAAAGGGGAAAAAAACAGATCCACAAATTGTCTGTCCAGCAAAACTATTCTTCAGAAATGAAAGTGGAATAAGACATTTCCAGATAAACAAAAACAGAATTCACTGATGGCAGATCTTCCCTATAAGAAATAATAAAGGAATAGCTTTGGGATAAAAGAAAATGCCCCCAGATGATAACGTGAATCCATGAGAAGTACTGAACAGTATTGGAAATGCTAAATATGTGGGGAAATAAATATTAAAAACGGTGGCTCCAATTTTCTACTTAATTTCTTTTAAAAACATTAGATTGTTTAAAGGAATAATTATACTATTGTTTATAACATTATAGCATTATAGCAGGTCCTCAAATAACACAATGTTAAATGTGATTTCATTATAATATTGATGAGATAAAATAGGAATTTAACTCTTGTCTATATCAATTAGCCTATAGTGAAAATTTGTTATACATCATTTTGCTTAAAGTTGCTATCACCAATGCTCAGGACTTAACGTATGTGACAGTAACAGCACAAAGAGGTGGAGCTATGTTTCAGTATTTAAGTAAGTCACTATTGACCTGAAGTAGATGGTCGTAAGTTAAAGATGCATATTGTAATGTCGTTAAAAAGTGTTAGCAAAGAAAGTTAACACAGGAAATAAAATGATGCTCCAGAAATCTTGCTTAACACAAATGAAAGCAGTGAAGGAGGAAAAGAACAAAAAGACAAAAGACATATTAAACAAATAGCAAAATTGCATGCATTAATTAAGTCATATCAATAAATACCTTACATATTGTGAATAGGCTAAACACACAGTCAAAATGCATAGACTATCAGACTAGGTTTTAAAAGATCCAACTATATGCTGTTTATAAAATTTTTTTAAATATATTTTATTGATTATACCATTACAGTTGTTCTATTCCCCCCTTCATTCCCTTCCACCCTGCACACCCCTCCCCCACCCTTCCCCCCCTTTAGTTTATGACCACGTGTCTCAGGTTCTTTAGATTCTATATTTCCCCTACTATTCTTGCACTCCCCCCTATCTATTTTTTACCTACTGTCTGTGCTACTTATTTTCTGTATCTTCTCCCCTCTTCTCCTCCTCCCACTCCCCTGTTGCTAACCCTCCATGTGTTCTTCATTTCTATGGTTCTGCTCCTGATCTACCTGTCCTCTTCGTTTGCTTTTGTTTTTGGTGTGGTTGTTAGTAACTGAGTTCACTATCCTTTCACTGTTCCTATTTTTTATCTTCTTTTTCTTAGATAAGTCCCTTTAACATTTCATATAATAAGGGCTTGGCGATGATGAACTCCTTGAACTTGTCCTTATCTGAGAAGCACTTTATCTGCCCTTCCATTCTAAATGAAAGCTTTGCTGGATAGAGCAGTCTTGGATGTAGGTCTTTGGATTTCATGACTTGGAATACTTCCTTCCAGCTCCTTCTTGCCTGTAAGGTCTCTTTTGAGAAATCAGCTGACAGTCTGATGGGAATTCCTTTGTAGGTGACTGTCCCCTTATCTCTTGCTGCTTCTAGGATTCTCTCCTTCATTTTCATCTTGGCTAATGTAATGATGATGTGCCTTGGTGTGTTCCTTCTTGGGTCCAACTTCTTTGGCACTCTCTGAGCTTCCTGGATTTCCTGGAAGTCTATTTCCTTTGCCAGACTGGGGAAGTTCTCCTTTATTATTTGTTCAAATAAGTGTTCCACTCGTGGCTGTTTCTTTCCCCCTTCTGGTACCCCTATAATCTGGATGTTGGAACGTTTAAAGATGTCCTGGAGGTTCCTAAGCCTCTCCTCATTTTTTTGAATTCTTGTAACTTCACTTTTTTCTGTTTGAGCATTTCTTCCTTCTGGTCCACCCCCTTGATTTGAGTCCCAGTTTCCTTTCCATTGCTATTGGTTTCCTGGACATCTCCCTTCATTTCAATTAGTTTAGCCTTTATATGTTCCTCTAATTTGTAACTATAATCAACCAGTTCTGTGAGCATCCTGATCACCAGTGTCTTGAATTGTGCATCTGAAAGGTTCGCTATTTCCTGGTCACTTAGAGTTATTGGCTCTGCGGCTTTGAGTTCTTCTTGAGCCATATTTTGGACTGTTTGTGCCTATTATGGATGAGGAGCAGAGCCCTAGGTGTTCCCAGGGCCGGGTGACCCAGTCGCTGGGTTGTGACGCTGTATGTGGGGGTGGGGCCAAAGGAAAGCAATGGCGGGCACCCTTTGCTTACTCCCGCCGCCACCGCGGACTGAGCGATTCATCCCTCTGCACGCAAATGGGCTGCAGGATTCGTCCCCCTGCTCTCGAATGTGTGACCGTGGTCAGCTGCTGCCAGATTCGTTGCTGGGGGCTGCATGGTCCATCTCACTTCTCACTCCCACCGTCTGGAGCCCTCACTGGGTCCACCCAATGCTACCCCGGATGCCTGGGCGCCTGGGGTTGGGGGATCTGTCCTGCCCAACCCTGCTCCACTGCTGGCTCCGCCCCTCTTACCCGTCCAGTAGAATGGTTCGTTGTTGTTGGACTTCTGTATAGTTCAATTTTCTGTTCTTTGGCTGCATCTTTGTTCTCCAAACCTTTGTTGTGTTCAAACTTGGTTGTGGGAGAAGGCACAGTGTTTCCCCCTATGCCTCCATCTTGGCAAAAGTCCTGTTTATAAAATTTTTTAAAGATTTTATTAATTTATTTTTAGAAAGAAGGGTTGGATGGGAGAAAGAGAGAGGAACATCAATGTGCAGGAGACCTCTTACACATCCCAAACTGGGGACCTGGCCCACAACCCAGGCTTGTACCCTGACTGGGAATCAAACCACTGACCTTTCAGTTCACAGGCCGGCACTCAATACACTGAGCCACACTAGAAAGAGCAAGAATCATTTTTGACTCAAAGATATAAATAGGTTGAAAGGAAAAGGAGGGAAAAATACACCATGAAGTGCCCACAGTGAATTCGAGTGGCTATATTGATATCAGAGAAATAGGCTTTAATTAAGAGAAGAAATATTACTTCTTCTCTTAGAGAAGAAGAAGGACATTTCATAATGCTAAAAGGATCAGACATTGGGAGCATACAATATTTATAAGTGTATACACACAATGGAGGATCCCAAAAATACATGAAGCAAAAGCTGACAGAATTGAAAAGAGAAATAGTTCAACAATTATAGTCCAGTACTCCTTTCTCAGCAATTTATATACCAACTACACCAAAAATACAAGCAAAAATATAGAAGATTGAATAGCATTGCTACAGATCAAATGTTTATGTACCTTGCTCCCCCCTCCCCCAAATTCATGTTATAGCCTAATCTCCAATGTTATGGTATTTGGAGCTATAGCTTTTAAGAGTTAATTAGGTTTGGATGTGTTCATGGGAACAGAGCCACCACAGTGGAACTAGTGCCAGTATAAGGGGATGATAAATAAGAATATAATTGTCTGTGAAGCAGAAATTGGGCTCTCAACACTTACCAAGTCTGCTGGCACCTCGATCTTAGATTTCCCAACCTCCAGATCTTTAAAAAATGAGTGTTTGTTGTTTAAATCACTCAGTATATGGTAGATTTTTTTTAGCAGCCTCAGTTGACTAAGACAAGGACTAGCAATCAGCATGAGCTAACTGAATTGTAAAACACTGCACCCAGTGACTGCAGTTGTACACATCTTATCAAGCAGCATGACAAGTATTTAGGATAAATCATATGCTAGATCATAAAAGAAATTTCAAACAATTTAAAAGGATTGAAAGTATACCAGGTTTCTTCTCTGGAAACTGTTGGATTGGATCAGAAATCAGCAACAGAAAAAAATCTGGAAAATTGTCATATATAGAGAAATTAAGCAGTACACTTCTGAATAACACATGGAGGTGAGAAGATACCACAAGAGCAATTTTAAAAACCTTGAACTGAATGAAAATAAAAACAACATATTAAAATTTATGAGATATAGCTAAAGCAGTTCTTAGAAGAAAGTTTATAGGTTTAAACACATGTATTAGAAAGAATAAAAATCTAAAATCTCTGTTTCCACCTCAAGAAGTCAGAAAATTAAGAGTGAACCAAACCTGGAGAAAACAATAAAGATGAAAGGGGAAATTAATGAAAGAAAAAGAAAATGCTGTTGCTGTAAAAGTTATGACATTTAGAACCACCCATGTTATTTCTACTGACAAACTTTTATATAGATATTTTTGGACTTCTGGCCAAGATGGAGGCATAGGTAGATAGACACACTATGCCTCCTCGCACAACCAAAAGAAAGACAACAAATTTGAAACAAAAACCAGAACTGCCAGAAAATCAATCTGTATGGAAGTCTTGCAACCAAGGAGTTAAAGAAAGAATATTCATCGAGACCAGGAGGGGTGGAGACGGGCAGCTAGGGTGGAGAGGATGCATGGTAAGGCACTGGCTGGCAGACTGGGCAGTCCCACATTTGCATGCTGACAAACCAGGAGGAAACACTGGGGAGCAAGACAGGCCATACAACCCAGGGTTCCAATGTGGAGAAATAAAGCCTCAAACCCTCGGACTGAAAAAACCTGTGGGAGTTGCAGCAGTGGGAGAAACTCCCAGTCTCATGGGAGAGTTTTTTGGAGAGACCCAAAGTACCCTAGAACATACACAAACCCACCCACTTGGGAATCAGCACCAGAGGGGCCCAATTTGCTCGTGAGTAGCAGGAGAAATGGCTGAAAGCAGGGTGAGAACTGAGCAAGCATCATTGTCCCCTCTATGACCCCTTCCCCATATACAGCGCCACAACATAGTCATGTGGGTTGCCCCTCCCTGGTGAATACCTAAGGTTCCACCCCTTACTATGTAACAGGAGTGCGAAGACAAAAAAGAAAATACGGCTCAAATGAAAGAATAGACCAGAGCTCTAGAAAAAATACAACTACCATATTTTTCAGACCTTACCATGCACCTAGGTTTTAGAGGAAAATGGGGAAATTTTGAAGCAAAAAATGTGGCAAAATATTTAATAACAAATAACATAATATTTCACCAATGTAAATGTAAACAGAACTCAGTAGCAGTATCAGCAACCATTATTCCTCCCAAATGCGAGGAGGGGTGCATCTTATACTCCAAAAAATGCATCAGTGGTGAAAAGATAGCCAACCTATCAGATACACAGTTCAAAACACTAGTAATCAGAATGCTCACAGAATTGGTTGAGTATGGGCACAAAACAGAGGAAAAAGTGAAGGCTATGAAAAGTGAAATAAAGGAAAATATACAGGGAACCAACAGTGAAGAGAAGGAAACCAGGACTCAAATCAATGGTTTCAACCAGAAGAAAGAAATATGCATTCATCCAGAACAGGATGAAGAAACAATTCAAAAAAATGGAAAGGCTTAGGAATCTCTGGGACAAGTTTAAACATTCCAACATCCTAATGATAGGAGAGCCAGAAGGAGAAGAGGAAGAGAAACAAATTGAAAACTTACTTGGAAAAATAATGAAGAACTTTTCCAACAGGAAGAAGGAAATGGACATGCAAGTCCAGGAAGCTCAGAGAATCCCAAACAAGTTGAACCAAAAAAGTACACACCAAGGCACATCATAATTACATTACCCAAGATTAAAGAGAAAGAGAAAATCTCAAAAGTAGCAAAAGAAAAGGAGATGGTTACCTACAAAGATGTTCCCATAAGACTGTCAGCTGATTTCTCAAAAGAAAACTTACAGGCAAGAAGGGGCTCACATTTGAAGTCATGAAAGGCAAGGACCTATGTTGAAGATTATGTTACCCAGCAAAGCTATCACTTAGAATGGAAGGGCAGATAAAGTGTTTCCCAGACAAGGTCAAGTTAAAGGAGTCCATCATCACCAAACCCTTACTACATGAAATGTTAAAGGGACTTAAAAAAAAGATTGAAACTGAACAGTAAAATGATAATAAACTCACAACTGTCAAAACTAAACCTAAAAAACTAAGCGAACAACTAAAACAGGAACAGAACCACAGAAATGGAGATCATGTGGAGGGGCTATCAGTTGGGAGGAGGAGGGAGAATGGAGGAAAAGGTATAGGGAATAAAGAGCACAAATGGTAGGTACAAAATAAACAGGTTGTTAAGAATAGTGAAAAAAATGGAGAAGCCAAAGAAAGAACTTACATGTACAGCTCATGAACAGTAACTGAGGAGAAGGAGATTCTTGGTGGGGGGATGGGTGAAGGGTGGAGCGGGATCAAGGGGAGAAAAAAAATGACACAACGGTTATAGCATAATCAATAAAATACACTTAAATAAAATAAAAGGTTGAGGGGGAAAATGTTTTCAATTATAGCAAAAAGGAAACAGAAAGATTAGAAGATAAAGTTGAAGAAGTCTCTGAAGAAGTAGAACAACAACAGATGGAAATAAAGAAAAAAAAGATAACTGAAAGATTGGCCCAGGTGTCCCAGAATCCAAATAACTGCAGGACACAGTTGTGCTAAGTTTTCAGCCACTATACATATAATAAGGGATCCCCTTTCTTCCACTTTCTAATAACATTTTCCCTTTCTTACTTCTGAGCCTTCAACTGCAAAGTTGTTGGTGTCCATTTCTCTATCAACAGCCTGTTTAAGGCATTCTAGGCTAAATTTATCATGCTTCTCATAATTCTTTCAGTCTCTGCTTACTACCCAATTCCAGAGTCACTTCTATATTTCTTAGATATTTGTTATAGTAAGATTACCAGATACCCAAATTTCATCTAAATATCAGCTCAAAAGTCCCAAATCTCATTATTTGCATTATGTATGTAAGGCTCTGAGTGTGATCCATCCTGGGATACAATTCCTCTCTATTTGTGGACCTAAGAAACAAACAACAAAAAAAAACAAGTTCTCTGCTCCTACAATATAGTGATGGAATATGCATAGGCTAAGAGAGACATCCCCATTCAAAAAGAGAACTGGGGGACTTCCACCCAAGATGGAGGCGAAGGTAGACACACTGTGCCTCCTCCCACAAGCAAAAGAAACATGACAACAATTTAAAACTAAAGAAACAACCAGAACTGACAGAAAATGGAACTGTATGGAAATCCAACAACCAAGAAGGTACATTCATCCAAACTGGTAGGAGGGACAGGGTCAGGCAGCTAGGGCAAAGTTCGGCAGCCTGGGCAGAGAGGATGCGGGGCAAGGGGGGCAGCTGATGGACCCATTGGACCCATCGAGGTGGCAGATTGTGGAGCGGAGCACGAAAGGCTGCAGATGACAGACCAGGTGGTCCCACATTCATGCATAGATAAACCAGGCAAGACAAAGGGGGAGCAGAAACTTCCAACCTCACAGGGAAGTTTGTTGGAGAGACCCACAGGGTCCTAGAACATACACAAACCCACCCACCTGGGACTCAGCACCAGAAGGGCCCAATTTGCTTGGGGGGAGCGGGGGAAGTGACAAATTCGGCAGAGAGCAGAGTGAGTGCCATTGTTCCCTCTTGGACCCCTTCCCCACGTACAGCATCACAACCCAGCTACCAGATTACCCCGCCCTGGTGAATACCTAAGGTTCCGCCCCTCACTATGAAAGAGGTGCGTCAAGACAAAAAAAATGGCCCAAACGAAAGAATAGATCAAAGCTCCAGAAAAAATATAACTAAGCAATGAAGGGGTAGCCAGCCTATCAGATGCACAGTTCAAAACACTAGTAATCAGAATGCTCACAGAATTGGTTGAGTATGGGCACAAAATAGAGGAAAAAGTGAAGGCTATGAAAAGTGAAATAAAGGAAAATATACAGGGAATCAACAGTAAAGGGAAGTAAGCTGGGACTCAAATGAACGGTGCGGACCAGAAGAAAGAAAGAAACATCCAATCAGAAAAGAATGAAGAAACAAGACTTCAGAAAAATTAGGAGAGACTTAGGAACCTCCAGGACATCTTTAAATGTTCCAACATCTGAATTATAGAGGTGCCAGAAGGAGAAGAGGAAGAGCAACAAATTGAAAACTTATTTGAAAACATAATGAAGGAGAACTTCCCCAATCTGGCAAAGGAAATAGACTTCCAGGAAGTCCTGGAAGCTCAGAGAGTCCCAAAGAAGTTGGACCCAAGGGGGAACACTTATGATGTACCAAGACACATCATAATTACATTACCCAAGATGAAAAATAAGGAGAGAATCTTAGAAGCAGCAAGAGGAAAGAAGGCAGTTTACCTACAAAGGAGTTCCCATAAGACTGTCAGCTGATTTCTCAGAAGAGACCTTGCAGGCAAGAAGGGGCTGGAAAGAAGTATTCTGAGTCATGAAAGGCAAGGACCTATATCCAAGATTGCTTATCCAGCAAAGTTTTTATTTAGAGTGCAAGACAGATAACGTACTTCTCAGATAAGGTCAAGTTAAAGGAGTTCATCATCACCAAACCCTTATTATATGAAATGTTGAATGGATTTATCCAAGAAAAATAAGATAAAAAATATGTACAATGAAATGACAGCAGATTCACAATTATTAACACCCACACCTAAAACAAAAACAAACTAAGCAATCAACTAGAATAGGGACAGAATCACAGAAATGGAGATCACATGGAGAGTTATTAACAGGGGAGGGAGAGAGGGGCAGGGAAAGGTACAGAGAATAAGCGTAGATGGTAGGTAGAAAATAGACAGCAGGAGGGCAAGAATAGTATAGGAAATGTAGAAGCTAAAGAACTTAAGACACATGGACATGAACTAGAGGGGGGAAATGTGGATGGGAAGGGGTGTGCAGGGTGGAGGGGAGTGAAGGGGGAAATGGGACAGCTGTAATAGCATAATCAATAAAATATATTTTTTTAAAAAGAGAAAAATGGAAGGGAAAAAGTGATCAATTGCAAGCAATTTTAAAATCCAGCCAGGCGGACTTCATTAGGTTTCAAGGCCTGGAAAATAGTCTTCTGTAGCTCAGTACTCTGCAATCTGAATAATCCTTTTTCTTTAAAGATTGCATGTGTTTACAGCTGAGCTGTTTTATCAGCCTGTTTTCCTGCTTTAGAATTTGGGAAAGTTTAATCACCCTCTTTCATTTTGTACTCTCTCTGTTCCCTTTCAGCTCAGTTAACAGTGTTCCTACTGGCATAAAAATTTAAAGAACCTTGTAAATATGCTGCATATGTCATAGGGATTCAGTTGATTAGATAGCTTTTTTCCCCTCCAAAATTGAAAGCTTTAATAAAAGTATAAGGATCTGGTATACCGATGTTAGTGAGGAAATGGAGAAACTACCCCTTTCAACAAAACTGTGAGAGGCTTAAATCAGTATAGACTTCTAGGGGTCAATTTGTAATATACATTTTAAAAAAAACATTTAAAATGCTTACTTCCAACTGTTCCATTTATGAAAAATTATCCTAAGGAAGTAGCCAAAGATGTGAGCAGAGCTTTTATTCTCAGGGAAAATGTTCATGATATATTAAGTGTATATGTATATAGTTTACTATATATTATGTAATATATATCATATTTCCTCAGTTCTTTTTTTTTTTTAATTTTATTTATTTATCTTTAGAGGGGAAGGGAAGGAGAGAAGGAGAGAAGGATCAATGTATGGTTGCCTCTCGTGAGTCCCCTGCTGGGAACTGGCCCGCAACCCAGGCATGTGCCCTGACTGGGAATCGAACCACGATCATGTGGTTCACAGGCCCGCGCTCAATCCACTGAGCTACGCCAGCCAGGGCTATTTCCTCAGTTCTTAAGAGTCCATTAATTGTGTCATATCCATGTAATAACTATTAGGGAAAATTTTCAGAGACATTAAGATGAAGATAAAGTGCATATGAGGTTATCTCTAGGATTACGTGGTTTATAAGTGACCTAGTCTTCACACTTTTCTTTATTATCCAGAGTGACTATATTGAACATATATTACTATTATAATTTTTATTTTGTAGATTCTTTATTTAATGTATTTATTTAAATTAATGACAGTTAGTTGTAAGAGACAGCTTCCAGTAGAGGTTACTGGGAATGTGGATATTACACTATTTGTTTTTAATCCTGCCTTTAAGTGTCTAGAAAAAAATTAAATGTATTAGTATATATTGTTTGAATCCTCCATATGATTCCAACATTCCTTTAATGAGAACCTCTTTGTCTTTTTACCTAAGAGGCTGAAAAGAGTGAAGATTCCTCAGGTGCTGCAGGCCTCTCAGGCTTAAATCGCACATACAGCCAGGACTGCAGCTTTAAGAACAGCATGTACCATGTTGGAGATTATGTCTATGTAGAGCCCGCAGAAGCCAATCTACAACCTCATATAGTCTGTATTGAGAGACTGTGGGAAGATTCCGCTGGTAAGTTCATGTTAAATTGAAGGGCAGATTTGTGAGATATGACTGTTTTATTCCTTGGTCCTCAGGAAAGAAACTTAGAATTCATACATTTTACATCTTTTAACAATAATTGTTCTACAATATACAAAATATAATTAAGCACCCACTATATGAAAAACATAGGATCTAGCACTATGGAGAAATGGCACAGTTTAGTCAAAAGAAATGTGACTTCTTGAAGTCTAGTTATTTATTCATTCAATATTTATTAAACACACACCATAAGCCAAACTCTGTAGGTAGCAGAGAGTCAGAAGAGCAAGACTCATGTTTTGTCCCTGGCAAAACTACTCCAATAAAAATCACAAATAAAAGATTATTATAGGGAGACATTTACCCTGGCTTAGAATTTTATTTCAAAAAGCTTCCTGGCCCTGGCTAGTGTGGCTCAGTGAGTACCGGCCTATGAACCAAAGGGTCACTGGTTCAATTCCTAGTCAGAGCACATGCCTTGGTTGCAGGCCAGGTCCCCAGTGGAGGGGCCTGGGAGAGGCAACCACACATTGATGTTTCTCTCCCTCTCTTTCTCTCTCCCTTCCCCTCTCTGTAAAAATACATAAATAAAATCTTTAAAACAAACAAAAAAAAAGGTTTACTACAACAATTTCCTTTAACTTGAGACATGAACAATGAATAGAAATTAATGCAGCCTAAAGCAGGCAGAAGTGTGATCCAGGCAGTGCAGTTCTTTCAGCTGTTCATCATGTGCAATACTGTCATTCCCGACTCCAGCAAACTAGAGCAGGTCTAATCACCTTCCTCATTCTGTGTATTAGCTTTAAATATGAGATGAAAAGTAGCATTTTATTAGGCCTATTACAATTCATTATTTTAAAGTATTATTTCTTCTAAGATGATTATTTTAAGGAACATAGCCTAAAAAGCACATTGGTAGGTTCAGGCCATGGCAAAATGGGTGGATTTGCTTCTTTTACAAAGAATATGTGATTTCTGTTAATGGTAACTCTCTTTCTCTTTCTTTATTTTTGAGGGGAAAAATGGTTATATGGCTGTTGGTTTTATCGGCCAAATGAAACATTCCATTTGGCTACACGAAAATTTCTAGAAAAAGAAGTTTTTAAGAGTGACTATTACAACAAAGTTCCTGTTAGTAAAATTCTAGGAAAATGTGTGGTCATGTTTGTCAAGGTAAGCAACTCATTAGTCCCAAATATAAATTATTCCATGGGAATAAAATTTATAAACACACAAAAAAAATATTTACCAAATTGGGAGCTCTGTTTTAAACTGTTTGGAAAAAATATGTTTTAAAGCCGTATATAAAGATTTAGGAAGAAATAAACTTGGAACATGAGGGTGAAAGACCATTTGCTGCGTATGATATAGCTATATGCAGTCAGCTTAATTTTTTTATATTTCCAGAGTAATTTTTAAGGATGACATTTTCTGAAAGATCATTATAACTTGCTAGTGTGGTTTTCAGGTAATAAGTTGTACTTTTGTATATCTATCAGATGTAAGCATAGGAGCCCTGTAGCTTTAAGGAACATTATAGCTATATGAAATACTAATATATTTTCAAAAGGGCAGTTGTTAGGTTAAATAAGTTAAATGGTATGTATTTAATAAAGTCAGTCATTCTGAATCAGGGAAATACTGCTAGATCTCTAGCCATTTACCATTTGTTGTTAACTGTTAGAAAGTCTAAACAGTTTAACTTTTATTTGGTTGGTGTTTATTTTTGGAGTTTTCCTTTTCATTGATTTTCAGAAAATGCACCTAATTAATGTTATCATTATATCCCCCAGGAATACTTTAAATTATGTCCAGAAAACTTTCGAGATGAAGATGTTTTTGTCTGTGAATCACGGTATTCTGCCAAAACCAAATCTTTTAAGAAAATTAAACTCTGGACCATGCCCATCAGTTCGGTTAGGTTTGTCCCTCGGGCTGTACCCTTGCCAGTGGTCCGAGTGGCCTCTGTATTTGCAAATGCGGATAAAGGGGATGATGACAAGAACACGGACAACTCAGAAGACAGTCGAACTGAAGACAATTTTAACTTGGAAAAGGTATGTAGATAGTAGCCACACAAAAGAATTTTACATTTCAAAATAAATAGTATAAAACCTTAGTCAAACAGAAAGAAGGGAACTATAAAGGAGAGCAAAAGTTAATACTTGGTCTTAACTGGTGAGGCTCAGTGGGTTGGGCATCGTTCTGCAAACTGAAAGATTGCTGGTTTCATTCCTGGTCAGGGCACATGCCTGGGTTGCAGGGGAGGCCCCTGGTGCGGGTCATATTCGAGGCAACCCATCAATGTTTCTCTCGCACATCAATGTTTCTCCCTCCCTTCAGCTCTTTCTAAAAATAAGTAAATAAAATCTTTTTTAAAAATTATGAAATAAAAAGAAATTATTACTTAGACAACAGAACAGTAGAATTTAAAAGTAAATCCAAGTGCTAACCCTCCGACAAGTCCAATGAAATAAACTACCAACCATTCTAATACAGAAAAAAGAAGGAAATTAAGCTCAGACATTTAAAATGTGTAAGAAATTAAAGACTTCTGTGTTTTTGTTAATAAATTTGAAAGCTTGAATAAAATGAATAATTTTGTAAGATAATATAAATTATTAAAGTAGAATCAAGAAGAGATATAACACATAAGTGGACAACAACACAAAGAAATATTTTTAAGTATCAAAGAGCTAACCCCAAAGAGCACTCAGACAAGATAATTTCATAGGTGGATTCTTTTAACCCTTTAAGGACCTATAATTATAGTGCTTAAATTATTTCAGAGCATGGAGAACAAAGAAAACTTAAGTTTGTTTTATAAAGCCAGAATAATCTTGACTCCAAAGCCTAACAAAATAAAAAGCTACAGTTCAGTCTCACAAATATTGATGGGGAAAAAAAACTTGGGGAGAAAAATGTTTTTACAAGTGAAATCAAATTAGTTAAGTACATGACCAAGAAGAGTTTATTCTCAGAAAGTAAGGATTTTTCAAAATTAGGACAACTCACTAAATTTATTATAGTAATAGATTAAAAGAGAAATTATTTGATGAAGTACATTACGTGTTTAACTTTTTAGATGCATATTTCCCCAAACTGATTTTTTATTATATTTAAGTTGTCCCCTTTAGTCCCCTTACATCCCCCGGTCCCCTACAATCACCACACTGTTGTCCATGCCCATGAGTCCTTTTTCCTTTTTGCTCAGTCAAGGAATATACATGAGTAAGGAGCTTGCTGTACTATTACCTATATTTTTCTGAACATAGCAATGTCGTTCAAACAACAAAAGTAGTGAAAATATTGACAGAGGCAAGATTTTTTTTTGCAGATAATGGGGAGAACACCTATATATAAATCAATAGCTTTCTTATATAAACATAATTCATAAGCCTTTTAAAGGAGAAATGAAAACCATCAGTCTACTAAAGGACATAAAAGACTTGATAAATTATTTTTGGAATGGATAAAATTATTCTAACCTTATGAAAGAATAAATATGTATGTGACAGTCACCAGAAGAATAAAAGAAAATAGTCTAAAAGCTTGACAGCATCTGAACTCTTGCTCCTCTGTATATGTCATTAAAAAAATGTGTGCTTTGCAGTGACAGATGTTACATTTTATGAAACTACACTTAAAAAATTGAGATCCGCCCTGGCTGGTGTAGTTCAGTGGATTGAGCGTGGGCCTGCAAACCACACAATTGCGGTTCGATTCCCAGTCAGGGCACATGCCTTGGTTGCGGGCCAGGGGACACATGAGGTGCAACCATACATTGATATTTCTCTCCCTCCCTCCTTCCCTTCCTCTCTGTCAAAAAATAAATTTAAAAATCTTTTAAAAAAAATTGAGATCCTAGCTCAGGACTGGTCAGTGAAAGAAATAAGCTTTTCACAATTAAATCTGGAATATAAAGGTAGTATTTTAAACCACCAGGAGTGGATGGAATCAGATAATAGTAGAAAAGCTGGTAGCCATTTGGAAAAGAAAAGGGGGGGCGGGACTACATGCGCTCTTCATATCCAAAATAAATAACATATAAACATAAGAAAGAAGCTACTAACTAAAAAGAAAGAGTACTAGTTTCTGACATAAGTATATTTACTGTATTTACCTATAATTTTTATTCATTTACGAGCTTTAGAATGGGTTCTTTCTATGCTGTGATATGAAACCCAGGAGCTATGTAAGGAAAAAAGTTATCATTCTGTTGATTTATAATTGAATATATCAATTAGCATAATAAAACAGTCTAAGGACTTCTGTTTCTAATGTACGAAGATTTCTTCAGAGTCTAAGTAAAAAATAACACTAAACCAATGGGCAGAGGACCAAGTAGATCACTTTTAGAAGGAAAGCAGCCAAAACACATAACAAAATGTGTTAATCTATTAGTTTTCAAAATGCCTAACAGAGATTGACAACAATTCTAAAGACATGAAGTCTGGTGTGGGGTAATACACTCTCATCTTCTTTGATGACATTGCTTTTGACCCTGCAGTTTGTTGACAGGGAATGTGCTCCCACGTAGTACTCATAGGTATGCCAAAGGATTCTCTACAGGGAGTGACATTAGTCTAGTTGTAAAAGCAAAAGCCCTAGGCCAAACCCATGGTGCCCAGTGAATAGGAATAAACCCAATAGTGCCCATGAATAGGAATTCAGTTGTTGTACGTCTATATAATGCAGACTATAGCCGATGACAGGAATAAAGTAGGTCTACTGTAGTAAGACTGAAAAATTTTCAAGTTAGTGAGGAAAGGTATTACTAACAGATTGCAGCATGAGACATTGTTCATTACTCCAGAAAACAAAAATGTATGTTTATATATAGTGCTATCTCAGATCACAAAAGACTTTTCTAAGTTTCACATGTGCTAATGTTTAAATTATTTCCAACAAATATATAATCAAGAAAGACAAAGTTTTAAAATTGATAATGTAAAAACTGGAAAAAATTGAATTCTTAGTGTTTTAGGAAAAATGTCTATTTTCATGTGCTAATACTTGATACTTCTTACATTTTACCAATATATGTGAGAATCATAGAGACACTAATTTTAAAAGAAGAAGAAATATCAGGGGAAGCTAATGTGAAATTAACTTAGATTTGTTATTTTTATTATTAGAATTCCTAAGTCCCCAGGGTCCTCTCTGTATGAGTTACTGTTTTGTCTCATTATTTTGATATTGGATGGCCAAGACAAATCATTCTAGAAACCTTTTTAAAGATTAACTTTAGAAAACAACCCATTCCTAAAGTAAAAAGGAATTCTTTTTTTTTAAAATAAAGCAACTCTTTTTTTAAGATTTTTAAAAAATTTATTTATCTTTAGAGGGGAAGGGAAGGAGAGAAGGAAATATCAGTGTATTGTTGCCTCTCGTGAGTCCTCTGCTGGGAACTGTCCTGCAGCCCAGGCATGTGCCCTGACTGGGAATTAAACCGCGATCGGGTGGTTCGCAGGCCTGCACTCAATCCACTGAGCTACACCAGCCAGAACAGGAATTCTTTTAACTATAGTTTATATACAATATTGTATTGGTTTAAAGTGGCCAATATAGTGATTCAGCACTTACATAACTTGTTACTGTACAAAGTTACTATAATACTGTTGTCTGTATTTTCTGTGCTGTACATTACATCCCATGGCTTGTTTATTTTACAACTGGAAGTTTGTACCTCTTAATCCCCTCATCTCTTCTTGCAACCCCTCTGGCAACTATCAGTTTGTCCTCTATGTTTATTAGTCTGTTAGATTACACATGTAAGTGAAATCATGTGGTGCATTTTTCCCTGTCTGACTTATTTAACTTAGCATAATACTCTCTAGGTCTATCCATGTTGTTGCAAATGACAAGATTTCTTTTCTTATGGCTCAGTAGTATTCGTGTGTGTGTGTGTGTGTGTGTGTGTGTGTGTGTGTGTGATCTTCATTCACGTATGGGGTGGATACCTAGGTCACGTTTGTATCTTAGCCATTGTAAATAATGCCTCAGTGAACACAGGGGTATGTGTTTCTTTCATATTAGTGTTTTTCTTTGGACAAATACCCCGAAGTGGAGAATTGTTAGATTGTGTGATATTTTCAAGTTTTAGAGAAACCTAAGTACTGTTTTCCATAGCAGCTGCACCAATGTACAGCCCTACTAACAGTGCACAAGGGTTTCTTCTTCTCCAAGTCCTTGCTCATACTTGTTATTTGTTGTCTTTTTGATAGCCATTCTAACAGGTGCGAGGTGATATCTCATTGTGGTTTTGATAGTTGAGCATCTTTTTGTGTGTCTGTTGGCCATCTATATTTCTTTGGAGAGATGTCTGTTCGGGTCCTCTGCCCCCTCCCCCTTTTTAAAATTTTCACCTGATAATAGAGAGGAAGGGGAGAGAGAAAGAGAGCAAGAGAGTAATATCAATTGGTTGCCTCCTGTGGGCTCCCTGACCAGGGACTTGAACCTGCAACCTGGGTATGTGCCCTGAACTGGAATTGAACCCACAGCCTTTCTGTGTATGGGATGACACTCCAACCAACTGAGTCACACTGACCAGGGCCTCTGCCCATTTTTTATTTGGATTGTTTATTTGTTTTTATGTTGAGTTATATGAGTTCTTTATAAATTTTGGGTATTAACTTACCATATCACTTGCAAATATCTTCTCCCATTCAGTAGGTTGCCTTTTTGTTTTGTGGTTTCCTTTGCTGCGTAAAACCTTTTTGCTTTAATGTAGTCCCATTTGTTTATATTTGCTTTCATTGCCCCTTGCCCAAGGAGACACATAAAAAAATATTGCTAAGAACATTAAAAGAGTTTACTTCTAGAAGTTTTATGGTTTCAAGTCTTACATTTCAGTCTTTAATCCATTTCCAGTTTATTTTTGTGTATGGTATATAAAAGTGGTCCAGTTTTATTTTTTACTTGTAGCTGTCCACTTTTTCCAGCACATTTATTGAAGAGACTTTTTTCCCCATTGTATTTATTCTTGGCCTCTTTTGTTGTAGATTAATTGACCAGAAAACGGTATTCTTAATCTCAGGGGTTACTTTTTGTATAGCTTCCATTCCTTCAAGTGCCCCTTCACTAGCATTTATATGGCACCTCTTTCATTTTTAAGGATTTCCCCCCAAAAAACTATTTTAATATCATATTTCAAGTCTTTAAGATCAAAACATCAGGTTATTTGGTCATTCTAAAAAAGATTTTCTCTTTTTTTGAAGTTTTAAGTTTTCTCAGAGAGACAGGGAGATACAGTAGAATATTTTGTAGTTCTAGAGTTTCCTGAGCTTTTCAAACATCTAGCACACTGTGTTCATTATTTGCTGGATTCTCAGTAAATGATTTTTTTTATTTCCATTAGTCCAAACTTTCTCTATTTTGTTTCCAAGACTGTAAAACAACAATAATGAATGTTTGTACTTTACACAGATTAGGCATTCTTCAGTGTACCCACATGGATTTTGTCATTTAAGCTTCCTAGAAACACTGTCTGATGAGGACACTAAGGCATAAGAGGTTAAATAATTTGTCACAGTAGTCAGTAGATGACAGACCCTGTAATTTATTCAAAACACAATATGTGGCCCTGGCTGGTGTAGCTCAGTGGATTGAGCACGGGCCTGCGAACCAGAGGATCGAGGTTCGATTCCCAGTCAGGGCACACGCCTGGGTTGCAGGTGAGTTCCCAGCAGGGACACACGATACATTGTGTGTTCTCGGCGGAGGCAACCCTACATTGATATTTCTCTCCCTCTCTCCTTCCCTTCCCCTCTAAAGATAAATAAATAAAAATATTTTTAAAAAAACAACACAATATGTGTGCTTAGGTCACATAGATTATACTATTCCTTTCTATTTTGGAATAAACCAAAATGATTTTTAAAAGTTTAAATATATTTATTGTTAATGTTAAGAAATTGAGAGCTCGGTGAATGTGGTGAAGAGGGAACTTGTGTAGAATTTGCTCCTTATACTCTATGATAGTGTGTGAATGAGGCTGCTTCAGAATGCTAAGTCTTCTCCAGTGTTTTTTTGCTAAAGGCTATGGGAGTAGAGGGAGGAGGAAGAGGGGGAAAGGCATCCTAAAATAACATTTTATGAAAATTAACTAGAAATTTAAAATAGATACAAATACCATATGATTTTATTTTTTATATGGAATCTAATGAACAAACCGAACTAACAAGCAAATAAAGACAAACTCAGAGAACAGGCTGATGACAGCTCTGGGGTGGGGGTTAGTTACTGGGTGAAAGGATTTAGCAAAAAGGGAAAAGGACTCACGGACATGGACAGCAGCATAATTACAGGGAGCATAGGGTATAAGTGGGATAAATGATACTGAAAAGTATAATAAAAATAAAAGATATAATATTTGATAAGGCTCGGTTAGATTTCAGTAGCCTAATCTTTTGGTTTTTCTTCATCAAAGCTTCTATTGTTATTTTTTTTCTCCTAAGTTAATATGAAGGAAAGTCTGTTTTTCTTTCTTACTTTTCCTGTCTACTCCTTGTCAACTGTGTACCCTCAACCAGCTTCCTTTACAACAGGAGAAGGAAGATGTCCCTGTGGAAATGTCCAATGGGGAACCAGGTTGCCACTACTTTGAGCAGCTCCGTTACAATGACATGTGGCTGAAGGTTGGTGACTGTGTCTTCATTAAGTCCCATGGCCTTGTGCGTCCTCGTGTAGGCAGGTGAGTGTTATTGAAGTAGTGGGGATAAAGTTGGTTCTGAGAGATGTGGAGCCAGTAAAAAAAAAATTCATCCCTCCTTGGCTTGTGTACCTCAGTGGATTGAGCGTTGGCCTACGAACCAAAGGGTTGCCAATTCGATTCCCACTGTATGGGTTGCAGGCTAGGTCCCCAGTAGGGGACACATGAGAGGCAACCACACATTGATGGTTCTCTCTCTCTCTCTCTCTCTCTCCTTCCCCTCCCTTCCCCTCTCTTAAAAATAAATAAATAATATCTTTTTAAAAATTCATCCCTCTTTAGGATTAAGACAAATGTCTCTCCCCAGGTAACTTATCCAGCTTTCTCTCACACTGCACTTCCCCTGCTTTTGCCTCTAGCGATACTTCCTTCTCTATATTCCTTCATGAAATCTTTCTTTTCTTCTACCATTTACTGAACTCTCAACCCTGAAGTCTCCCTGCCCACTTCATATGGTAAACTTCTTTAGCTTAAATTTGAAATGGTACATCCCTAAGGGGAAACCTTCCATCCCTCCAGGCTGGGTTAGGTCCCCCTGTTACACAGTCTTAGAACACCATGTATTTTCTTCTCCTTGGAGCACATATCACATTAAAATATTCTCAGGTTCTGTACTGGACTGCAAATGCCTAAGAGTAGAGACCCTCTCTTTTTGCTCTCCTTTGTATCCCTTATTTCAAACATAGTACCTGAAATATAGTAAGGGCTCGGATACTTGAATGAACAAATAAATGGATAGAAGTATGGCTGGATGACATAAAACAACAGTAAAGGAGTCTGGGCAGTGCTTAGGAAGAGTAGTTGGTTACAAGAGATCTTGGTTTAAGTCCCAGCCCTGCTAGTTTCAAATTATTTGCAAATGATTTACCTCTGAGTCAGTTTCCTTGTATTTGTTTCAGCATTCACTAATCATTTATTATAATACCTCCCATTTGTCAGAGTCTAAGGATGCATAGTAAATAAAAGAGGCAAATATCTTAGTCCCATGGGTGTTTGTACAAGTAGGAAGATAAGGAATAAACATCATGAATAAGTAAAGTGTATAATATATATTATGTTAAAATAATTTTTCCCTCAAATGAATAGCCAAATGTTCATTTCTCTTTTTCCAAGTCTCATGTGCTTAAAGGAAGAAAAAAATTAAGGAATTGTTTTATCAAAACAACCAAAGTTGAAATTGAAATTCCTCTGCATATTAAGTTTTTGGTTAACGGAATTTTTGTTAGATTAATCCTTCAAGAATGAAGCTCATTAAAATGTTATTTTAATAGAATTTCTCTCTTTTTTCCCTCCTAAGAATTGAAAAGGTATGGGTCCGAGATGGAGCTGCATATTTTTATGGTCCCATCTTCATTCACCCAGAAGAGACAGAACATGAGCCTACAAAAATGTTCTACAAAAAAGAAGTGTTTCTAAGTAATCTAGAAGAAACCTGTCCCATGACATGTATTCTGGGTAGGTATTTATGCCATTTCATTTAATCACATTCATTCCACAACAGTTGATTAAATACTTCTGGGCTAGGCGCTATTGTAGATGCTAGGTATGCAGCAATAAACTAAAGTCTCTACTCTTTTAGAGACTTACAATGGGGTAGAGGTTGGGGAGTCAGTAAATTAAAGTGAAATATATAGAACATCAGGTAGTAATTAGGCTATGAATGAGAATAAAGCAGAGGAAGGAGGATAGAGATTAATGTTGAGAGAAGATCTTGTTTTAGGTAGTGTACAGCCACCAAAAGTCTCTGATAGATGACATGTGAATAGAGCCCTAAAGGGTGTGAGGAAGAAAACCTTTTGAATATCTGAGATTTCACTCCATTTAGGCACAATAAACACCAAATACAAAGACTTTAAGGAAGAGTATCTGGGCATGTTCAAGACACAGTAAGCAAGCTGGGTAGCTGGAGCAAGGCAGGGGCGTGTGGGAGGTAATGAGCCTTCTGAGGTAGTTAAGCACCCAGTCATGGTAGGTCCTGTAGACAGTGCAGAAATTGAGTTTGGAGAAGATAGGAAGCCCTGTGAGGGTCTGAGCAGAGAGGTGATGTGATACCACGTATGCATTAGAGGAATCACTATGGCTACAATTTGGAGAATACGCTGTAAGAAGAGCAGTTAAAAGACTTTTACAGTCTCTATTAGACTCTTAGCCCTAGTAATGTTACTGTCTCACTTGCAGAAATGTAAAGGACTCAAGTTTGGTTTCTGTTCCATCTTCCTTGGTATTATAGTCACATTCTGCTTCTCAGATATAGATGTATATATCATACACTACCATCATTTTCAGCTTAGATTGTTTTCGGTGCTGTGAATTTTTTCAGACTTAGATGTGGTAAAAATGTCTGAATGGCCTGATAGTTCAACACATTTTCTTCCTCCCACCCTACAGAGAGGGAGTAAAGGCTAGTGAAATTAAAACCTTGAGTTTCTGCCGCAGAGAATATCTCCCTTGTAACGTGATTCATGTTAAAGCAGTGTCCTAGAGCCTTACTCCCTGTTGTGAACTCAGCCTGGACTCAAAGGGAGCATACCAAAGATGAGACTGAAGCCTTCTTTGGTTAGAGCAACCATATCACTTAGTGCTTTTCAGTTTTTTTCTTAGTGGCTAATCTGGAGATTACATCTTAAATTTATGACAATCTAGTTTGAATTAATACTAATTTAGCTTCATTAATATACAGACTTCTCTACAGTCTTCTCTACAGCTCCATTTCTCCTACTTTGTGTTGTCAGGAATTACCTCTTTATAGGTTGTGTGCCCATTTACATAGATTTATATTGCTTCTACTTTATTTTTATTTTTTATTTTTCAATTAGAGTTGATATATAATATTATATTAGTTTCAGGTGTGCATCCCAGGGATCAGACATTATATAACTTACTAAGTGATTATCCCCAATAAATCTCGTAGCCATCGGACACCGTACATAGTTATTAGAATATTATTGACTGTATTCCCTATGGTATACTTTACATCCCCATGGCTATTTTGTAACTACCAATTCATACATCTTAATCCCTTCATCTTTTTTACTTATTCCCCAACCCCCCTACCATCTGGCAACCATTAAAATGTTCTCTTTATCTGTTTCTGTTCTGCTTGTTCATGTATTTTGTCTTTTAGATTCAATTGTTGATAGATACATATTTATTGCTGTTTTATTGTTTATATTTTTCTTCTTCTTAAAGAAAACTCTTAAACATTTATGTCACACTGGTTTAATGGGGATCAACTCCTTTAACTTTTTCTTGTCTGGGAAGTTCTTCGTATGTCCTTCTATTCTAAATTACAGCTTTGCGGAGTAGAGTATTCTTCATTTTAATCTTGGCTAATGTAGATCCTTGCTTTTCATCACTTTGATATTTCCTGCTACTCCTCTGGCCTGTAAAGTGTCTGTTTTGTTTTGTTTTTTTTATGTTTTATTGATTATGCCATTACAGTTGTCCCATTTCCCCCCCTTCATTCCTCTCCACCCTGTATACCCTCTCCCACCATTCCCTCCCTTTAGTTTATGTCCATGTGTCACAAGTTCTTTAGACTCTATATTTCCCATACTATTCTTGCACTCCCCCCCATCTATTTTCTACCTACCATCTATGCTACTTATTCTCTGTACCTTCTCCCCTCTTCTCCTCCTCCCACTCCCCTGTTGCTAACCCTCCATGTGATCTCCATTTCTATGGTTCTGCTCCTGATCTAGCTGTCCTCTTAGTTTGCTTTTGTTTTAGGTGTGGTTGTTAATAACTGTGAGTTTGCTGTCCTTTCACTGTTCCTATTTTTTATCTTCTTTTTCTTAGATAAGTCCCTTTAACATTTCATATAATAAGGGCTTGGTGATGATGAACTCCTTGAACTTGCCATTATCTGAGAAGCACTTTATCTACCCTTCCATTCTAAATGAAAGCTTTGCTGGATAAAGCAATCTTGGCTGTAGGTCTTTGGATTTCCTGACTTGGAATACTTTTTTACAGCCCCTTCTTGCCTGCAAGGTCTCTTTTGAGAAATCAGCTGACAGTCTGATGGGAACTCCTTTGTAGGTGACTGTCCCCTTATCTCTTGCTGCTTCTAGGATTCTCTCCTTCATTTTAATCTTGGCTAATGTAATGATGATGTGCCTTGGTGTGTTCCTTCTTGGGTCCAACTTCTTTGGCACTCTCTGAGCTTCCTGGATTTCCTGGAAGTCTATTTCCTTTGCCAGACTGGGGAAGTTCTCCTTTACTATTTGTTCAAATAAGTGTTCCACTCGTGGCTGTTTCTTTCCCCCTTCTGGTACCCCTATAATCCGGATGTTGAAACGTTTAAAGATGTCCTGGAGGTTCCTAAGCCTTTCCTCATTTTTTTTGAATTCTTGTTTCTTCATTCTTTTCTGTTTGGTTGTTTCTTTCTTCCTTCTGGTCCACTCCCTTGAGTTTAGTTTCAGTTTCCTTCCCATCACTATTTGTTCCCTTCCCATCAGTATTGGTTTCCTGTGCATTTCTCTTCATTTCACTTAATTGTAGCCTTCATTTGTTCATCTAATTTGTGACTAAAATCAACCAGTCCTGTGAGCATCCTGATCACCAGTGTTTTGAACTGTGCATCTGATAGGTTGGCTATCTCTTGGTTGCATTGTCTCGAGGGCTTTGAGCTCTTCTTCTTCTTGAGCCATAATGTTTTGGTCTGTTTGGCCTTAGGTGTTCACCAGGGTGGGGTGACCCAGTCGCTGGGTTGTGACACTGTATGTGGGGGTGGGGTCAGAGAGGGGAAAAAATGGCGCTTTGCTCTGCTCTGCCTCAGATTTCTGTTCCCTCTGCGGCTTCCCGTAGCAAATTGGGGCCCTCTGGTGCTGGTTCCTGGGTGTGGGGGCCCGTGTACTCTCCAGCACCCTGTGGGTCTCTCCAATGAACTTGTGAGCCTGGGAGCCTCTCCCAGCCCCTTGATCCTGAGAAAGTCTTTCCAGTTGGTGCTTTCAGGCTCTAATTCCCATCGCTGGGGCCCTAGCCTTCAGGGTCTGTCTCACTGTTTGCTCCTTCGCTTGGTTTATCTACATGTGCATGTGTGACCACAGTCAGCCAGCCTCCCTGTGCCCTCACTGGGTCCACCCGTCGCCACCCACACCTGGGATCCACCAACTGCCTCTGCCTAGGCTCCTGGGTCGGTCGGACTGATCTTTTCAGCCCGACCCCACTCTGCTGCTGACTCTGCCCCTCTTACCAGTCTGGCTGAGCAGTTCGTTGTTGTCGGACTTCCATACAGTTCAGTTTTCACTGTTTTGGCTGCATTTTTGTTTCTAAAACTTCACTGACTTTAAATTTAGTTGTGGGAGGGGGCACAGTGTTTCCGCCTATGCCTCCAACTTGGCTGGAAGTCTCAAAACTATTTTTTTAAGATTGCATGTATATTTATTTTTTAGAGAGAGGGGAAGGAAGAAGAAAGAAAGGGAGAGAAACATCAGCTGGTTGCCTCTTTCTTGCCCCCATCTGAGGACCTGGCCCACAGCCCAGGGATGTGCCCTGACCAGGAATCAGACCAGCAGCCTTTCAGTTTGCTGCTAGGCTGATGCTCAATCCACAGAGCCACATCAGCCATGACTAAAGTCCTTGCTCTGCTCGCTTAGCGGCCAGCTAGTGATTTAACAGAGATTTTCTTAAATGTTTGGATAAAAAAAATACAAACAAACAAAAAACCTAAACATTCCCTGTCTTTGCAACTGGATACTGTGTCTGTGTTGCAGCACACCTTCAACACTCAGTGGAGGAGTTTACACTCTGCCTTTGCCTTAACTTCCTGCTTCCATGGGGCTTGACAATCAGCCAAGTCAGGAGTTTAGGGCCTTCTCAGGTCTTTTCTAAGCATGCACCCTGACTGCGACATGAGCACGGCTTTCTAGATTCCCAGGAATATTATGGAAGCTTTTCAAAACTCACTCCTCAGCTTTTTCTTCCCAGGCTTTCAGCATGTCTGCTGTTTGCCCCAACTGAAATCTTTTGCCACAGCTTATAGGAGCTGGTTCATTTGCTTTAAATGCTTTCAACAAAAGTACCAAAGTCACTTCTCTGCATTTTGGAATTCCAAAAAGGAGAGAATTCTACGTCTGGTGAAATGAAGGCAAGCCTTCTGTGTTAATTCTTTAGGAACCCACCCCAAAAGTCAAAACTTAAAACCATAATTCTTTGAGAACAAGGACTGTTGTGCTCCTTCCACCACCAGAAACACTACGAACGCAGCTGCCATCTTCAGCAACTCAGCTTGCCACTGAGCCAGAAGGGACTGGGGTGCGGGTGTGGGGCTGGTGGTTAATATGCCACAAAGCTCTCCTGCTGGGTGTCATTCACTTTTTTTCTTAATTAAACATTCATTTGGTTGCTGTAAATTTTTGGCTGTTTTCCAGAGGTTTTTTTGTTTTTTGGTTTTTGGGGCTTTTTTAGATTTTATTTATTTATCTTTTAGAGGAGAAAGGAAGGAGAGAGGGAGAGAAATATCAATGTATGGTTGCCTCTCTTTCGTCCCCTGCTGGGAATTGGCCTGCAGCCTAGGCATGTGCCCTGACTGGGAATCGAACCATGATCGTGTGGTTCATGGGCCTGCGCTCAATCCACTGAGCTACACCAGCCAGGGCCAGAGTTTTGATAATGTTGATTCTATAGTTTCCACTAGCTTTTCTCAGCATTTCTGTGATGGGATGTCCCTTGGATCTTCCTACTCCACAATTTTCACTTACATCACTTAGAGTAATTTCTTTTTTGTAGATACCTATTAGAATGTGTTGCATTCTATAACTTGTAAATTTGTTTTATATCCAGGACTTCTTTCTCACCATGACACTACAAAAGTGCTAATATATTCAGAAAGGTGATGTTACTCTTTAAGAAATGGGCCAGAACTAAAAACTAGGTCTTCTCACTTCTATACTGTAATTGGACAGTTTTGAGTGTGAAAGTAGGTGCCAATAAAACTAGTCAGGACAAGAGGCATACAGCGAGATGTATGGTTACTTCATCTTGAGGTAAACCCCCAAAAATGTATCTAGTAATTACAAAATGGGATTTCATCCCAATTTTTGGATTTCAATATCCACTTCCCAAGGAAGGGAAAGATGTTTGGCACATTTTATTTTGACTTTTAAATGCAAAGAAACAGATTTTTTTAAATTTCTGTAGAAAATGATAAAGTGTTTAAACTTTAGAGGACTTATATTTTGCTGTGTTAACTATACACTGCTGAACATAAATCTCATTTTTGTCTCTGAAACAAAAGCTTTAAAGATAATTAGGGAAGGTATAATTGTTTTCATCTATGATATAGACTTGGTGGGTCTGCTTCACTTTAGGAGAGTGTTCTGGTTTTTTTTTTTTTTTTACCTATTCTACATATGCTCTTTTTTAGTTCTGTTTATAGAGTTGTCTTCAGTAACTTAAATGGTAATCAAACGGCCAGAGAGAAGTTTCCTTTGGGAACGAACATGGGCACACCTAGCACAGTGCTTCTACCTTTAGGCATTTTGATGATAAAATTTCCAGGAAGTTGGGCTCCTGAAACATAACAACTTCTAATTTATTTGCAGATTCTGCTTTCTTCATAGTATATTTTTTCAGTGCTCTGTTAACTGAAGAACTGCTATGGAGAAAAAAATTTAAATATTAGGAAAAATAAAATTAATTTTTGCAAAGACATTTTAGGTATATAGAAGATCCAAGAAACATTCAGATAAACTATTAGAATTAATCCATGAAAATGTCAAAATAATCTGTATTTCTATTTACCATCAGTGAGTAATTAGAAAATTAAAATTTAAAAGTATGCCATTTGCCATGGCTGGCGTAGCTTAGTGGCTTGAGCGTGGGCCTGCGAACCACACGATCGAGGTTCGATTCCCAGTCAGGGCACATGCCTGGGTTGCAGGCCAGTTCCCAGCAGGGACGCATAAGAGGCAACCATACATTTATATTTCTCTCCCTCTCTCCTTCCCTTCCCCTCTAAAGATAAATAAATAAAATCTTAAAAAAATATATGTCATTTACATTAAATACCTAGTTATAAGTCTTTAAAAAGATGTATAAGACTCCTACACACAGACAGCTGTAAGAAAATTATTGAGAGAAATTTAAGAATACCTAAAAATGAAATGATCCATCATGTTTATAGCTGGAAAACTTACTATGAAAATGTCAGTTCTCCTCAAATTTATCTATAGATTCATTGCAGTTTTAGTCAGAATCCAGCAGGTGTTTATAATTTTTTATGCTTTATTAAATGATGCTTTCTAAACTATTACCTTTCTTTGTCTTTTGAGGGCCTGTCAGGGCAGAGACACCACATCTATCTGAGTCCACCAGTCATTTTTACTCTTTAGCTGAGAGAATTTTGATCTTTCTAAATCTTTATTTTTCCTTCCGTGAAGTAATAGAAAATAGTAACCCTTCCTTCTCTGAACTGAAAAGCCTTTGGATTATGTTAGTAAAGTATTCTATAGGCCAAGGCAGTGATAGTAACTAGCAATTTTAAGCTTGTTTTTGACCTGTTTTTTACATGTTTTACAAGTTTTGCCTAAAGTGTTAGTTGTGAACACTCCTATTAAGGGTCAAGAACTAGGGATATCCTTATCACTCTTATTAGCATTGTTCTGGAGGTACTAGCTTGTGCAGTTAGAAGTAAGAAAGAGAATTCTAAAATAAGTAAATTATTTATTTTTTTATCTTCACTCAAGGGCATGCCCATTGATTTTAGAAAGGGGAAGGAAGAGAGAGAAGGAGAGGTGGGGTGAGAGAAACATTGATGTGAGAGAAAAACATCAATTGGTTTCCTTTCACACACAGCCTAACCAGGACTGAACCTGCAACCTATGCATGAACTCTGACTGGGAATCAAACCTCTGATCCTTCAGTCTATGGGAGGGCGCGCCAACCAACTGAGCCACATTGGCCAGCACAGAAATTAAGTCGATGAAAATATAAAGGAATGAATTATGAAGCCATGAATTCACAGTAAAAGAAATAAAATGGTTGAGTATAAAAGTAATAATAGATCAATTTCCTCAAAAGATTCAATAATAAGTATAATACCTTGAGATAAATTTTAACAGTATCTGTGTTATATCTGTATAAAGAATGTTTTAAAATGCTACTTTTAATGCCTTTAAATGGGATCACCTGAACAAATTGAAAAGCATGCCGCGTGCTTAACTAAGAAGTCTCAACATCATAGAGATATTCATTCTCTGTAAACTAATCTTTAATGTAATCCCAATAGATAAACCAATGGGAATTTTCTTGTGATCAAGTTGGGATTAAGTAAACTGATTTTTTAGATCATATCAAAAAAATAAAATAAAAATAATCATAGGTTGCGGGCTCGGTCCTTTTCAGGATGTGAGAGTCACCCAACTGATATTTCTCTCACCTCAGTGTTTCTCTCACTGCCCCCTACTCTCTCTTCCTTCCCCTCTCTAAAGTCAATGGGCATACCCTTGAGTGAGGATAAGAAAATAAAAAGAAAATTCTGAAAAGCATAATGAATTGAGGGCAGTCCTATCCTTACCAGAAAAGGTTATAAAACATTATAATACCGTAATAATTAAAATTATTTATATGGTATATGGGTAAACAGATTATTTGAAGAGAATGGGAAGTTTAGCAGTAGACTCAGGTATAATTTAATTTACAATAAAGGTGGCATCCCAGATAAGTGGGAAAAGATAGAAAAAATTGCCATTTGGAAAAAATAAAATTGTGTCCATTCCTTCCATCAACTTTAAAATATACTGAGATGAATCACAGGTTTAAATGAACATAAAATGAAGCAGCAAAGATATCAAAGAAATAATGGGAAAGAAATTTTGATAACCTTTGACCTAAAACCCAGAACCCCTACAAGACTTATAAATTCAATTACATAAAAGTTAAAATGTTTGTATAACCCAAACTGGCAAAAGCAAAGATGAATGACAGCCTTTTGTCTTTGGGAAAATATTTGCAGTGTATTTTATAGACAAATACCAGATTTCCCTTGTATGTGAAGAGCTCTTACAAAACAATTAGTCTTGGCCAGTGTGGCTCAATTGATTGAGCATCATCCTATGAAGCAAAAGGTTGCTGGTTCAATTCCTGGTCAGGGCACATGGCTGGGTTGCAGGTTCTGTCGGGGCATGTGTGAGAGGCAGCCAACAGATGTGTTTCTCTCATGTGGATATTTTTCTCCCTCCCTTTATGCCTCCCTTCCCCTTTGTCTAAAAAATAAGTAAATCTGGGGGTGGTTACAGGGTGGAGGGGAATAAAGGAGAGAAAAATGGGACAATTTTAATAGTATAATCAATAAAATATATTAAAAATAATAAGACAAAAATAAAAAATAATTAAAATCTTTTAAAAAACTTACTTATCAAATTGTCAAGGAGTCAGATTTCTGTTACTAGTTAACAAAAACAACATTCACCCACTTTGTGTTGGGTTTATGCTATGGGAGGTAATTTGGTAATGACTATAAGAATTAAAAAGGAATAAATACCCTTTGACCCAGCTTTTGTGCTTTTAGAAATGTACACCTCATCACATGTATTCACCCATGTACAGGTTAATATATATCTTAAATTATTTAGATTAGCATTGTTTTGCTACAGTGGGAAAGCAAAAATTTGGAAACAACCTAAATATTCATCAGTAGGGAACTAGTTGGAACTATAGTGTATTAATACCAGTAGTCCTCAAGATATATATTTGGCAACCAAATTAGGTGCAAAATAATATAAACAATATGCTGCCACTTGTAAGTTTTTTATTGTAATAAAATGCACATAACATAAACACAACATTAGCTATTTTTTAGTGTACAATTCAGTGACATTAAGTCCATTGACAGTAGTGTGCAACCATCATCACTATCCATTTCTAGAATTCATCATCATCCCAAATAGAAACTCTGAACCCATTAAGCAAAGACTACCCATTTCTCCTTTTCCCAACCCCTGGTAATAATATGTGTTCTACTTTCTGTCTCTGTGAATTTTGCCTATTCCAGCTACCTCATGTAACTGGAATCATGAAATAGTTGTCCTTTTGTATCTGGCTTATTTCGCTTAGCATAACATTCCCAAGGTTAATTTATGGTATAGTATGTATCAGAATTTTATTCCTTTTTAAGGCCGATTATATTACATTGCATGTATATATAATGTTTAGTTAACGTATTCATCTGTTGATGGACATATGGGTGATTTCTATCTCTTGGTCATTGCGAATAATGCTGCTGTGGAGGTTGGTGTAAATGTGTCTATATAAGTCCCTGCTTTCAGTTCATTTGGGTATTTATCTAGAAGTAGAATTGCTGAATTATGTAACAACTGTGTTTAACTTTTTGAGAAATTGCCAAACTTTTCCACAGCAGCTGTACTATTTTACATTCCTACCAGTGTTCCAACTACTCCACATCTTTGCCAACCCTTACTATTTTTCTTTTTCTTTTTCTTTTTAATGTAATAGCCATTCTAACGGGTTTGAAGTAGTATCTCACTGTGTTTTTTATTTGAATTTCCTTTACAATGAATGATGTTGAGCATCTTTTTATGTGCTTATTGGCCGTTTGGTTATCTTCTTTGGAGAAATGTCTATTCAGATTCTTTGCCTGTTTTTTAATTAGATTATTTGTCTTATTATTGTTGAGTTGTAGGAGTTCTTTATATATTCTTGGTACTAGACTATTACCAGAGATAATGATTTGCAAATATTTTATTCTATGTGTTGTCTTTTCACTTTCTTGATAGTTTCTTTTGAAGCACAAAAGTTTTTAATTTTGATAAAGTCCAGTTTATCCTTACTTGGTTGCTTGTGATTTTAATGTCGCATCTGTGAAACCGTTGCCTAATAAAAGGTCACAAAGATTTACGTCTGTGTTTTCTTTTAAGAGTTTAATAGTTGTAGCTTTTACATTTAGATCTTTGATCTATTTTGAGTTAACTTTTATATATGGTGTGAGGTAGGTTTCCAACTCATTTCTTTTGCTTGTGAGGTCCAGTTGTCCTGGCACTATCTATTCTTTCCTCGTTGAATTTCTCGGTACTGTTGTTGATCAATTGCCCATGAAAACACCATCATATCAGTTTATTTCTTTTTTTTTAAATTTTTAGTAGACGTTTCATTTTATTTTTTAATATATTTTATTGATTATACTATTACAGTTGTTCTATTCCCCCCCTTCATTCCCCTCCACCCTGCACACCCCTCCCCCACCATTCTCCCCCTTTAGTTTATGACCATGTGTCTCAAGTTCTTTAGATTCTATATTTCCCATACTATTCTTGCCCTCCCCCTATCTATTTTCTACCTACTGTCTATGCTATTTTCTGTACCTTCTACCCCCTTCTCCTCCTCCCACTCCCCTGTTGCTAACCCTCCATGTGATCTCCATTTCTATGGTTCTGCTCCGGATCTACCTGTCCTCTTAGTTTGCTTTTTTTTAGGTGTGGTTGTTAATAACTGTGAGTTTGCTGTCCTTTCACTGTTCATATTTTTCATCTTTTTCTTAGATAAGTCCCTTTAGCGTTTCATATAACAAGGGCTTGGTAATGATGAACTCCTTGAACTTGCCATTATCTGAGAAGCACTTTATCTGTCCTTCCATTCTAAATGAAAGCTTTGCTGGATAAAGCAATCTTGGCTGTAGGTCTTTGGATTTCCTGACTTGGAATACTTTTTTCCAGCCCCTTCTTGCCTGTAAGGTCTCTTTTGAGAAATCAGCTGACAGTCTGATGTAGGTGACTGTCCTCTTATCTCTTGCTTCTAGGATTCTCTCCTTCATTTTAATCTTGGCTAATATAATGATGATGTGCCTTGGTGTGTTCCTTCTTGGGTCCAACTTCTTTGGCACTCTCTGAGCTTCCTGGATTTCCTGGAAGTCTATTTCCTTTGCCAGACTGGGGAAGTTCTCCTTTATTATTTGTTCAAATAAGTTTTCCACTCGTGGCTGTTCCTCTTCCCCTTCTGGTACCCCTATAATTCAGATGTTGGAACATTTAAAGATGTCCTGGAGGTTCCTAAGCCTCTCCTCATTTTTTTGAATTCTCATTTCTTCATTCCTTTCTGGTCGGATGTTTCGTTCTTCCTTCTGGTCCACTCCATTGATTTGAGTCCCAGTTTCCTTTCCATCACTGTTGGTTTCCTGGGCATTTCCCTTCATTTCAATTAGTTTAGCCTTCATATGTTCCTCTAGTTTGTGACTATAATCAACCAGTTCTGTGAGCATCCTAATCACCAGTGTTTTGAACTGTGCATCTGAGAGGTTCGCTATTTCTCGGTTGCTTAGAGTTATCGGCTCTGGGGCTTTGAGTTCTTCTAGAGCCATATTTTGGGCTGTTCATGCCTGTTACGTATGAGGAGCAGAGCCCTAGGTGTTCACCAGGGCGGGGCAACTCAGTCTCTGGGTTGTGAGGCTGTATGTGGGGGCGGGGCCAAAGGGAATTTATGGCGGTCTCCTCTGCCTCCTTCTGCTGCTGCGGCCTCACAGTCCGTCTCACTCCTCACTCCTTTGCTGGTTTATCTGCGCTCGCTCAGCCTGCCCCCGCACCCTCACTGGGTCCGCGATGCTACCCCAGCTGCCTGCACGCCTGGGTCGCTTAGGTCACCTGGGTCGCCTGGGTCGGGGGATCTTTCCTACCCGACCCTGCTCTGCTGTTGGCTCCGCCCTTCTTACTGGTCCTGGTTGAAAGGTTCGTTGTTGTCGGACTTCCGTATAGTTCAATTTTCTGTCCTTTGGCTGTGTCTTTGTTTACTAAACCTTTGTTGTATTCAAACTTGGTTGTGGGAGAAGGCACAGTATTTCCACCTACGCCTCCATTTTGGCAGAAGTCTCCTCAGTTTATTTCTTTACTTTCAATTCTGTTCCATTAACCTTTATGTTTATCCTATGCTTGTGTATACCCTTTAAATCTTCTGATTTTTGAATCAGGTGATTGTATTAATTTAAAAATAGTAAAAATTTAAAATAATTGCTAGCTATGACCACAAAATGCTCTGACTTCCCTCCAATTTGCTCTTTCAGGAAAGTGTGCTGTGTTGTCATTCAAGGACTACCTCTCCTGCAGGCCAACTGAAATACCGGAAAATGATGTTCTGCTTTGTGAGAGCCGCTACAACGAGAGTGACAAGCAAATGAAGAAGTTCAAGGGACTGAAGAGGTTTTCACTCTCTGCTAAAGTGGTAGATGATGAAATTTATTACTTCAGGTAAAGCTTGAAAAACTTAGGAAGAAAGACTACTTTAGCTCTTAATAACAAAACTGATACCAAAATAGTATAGTGCAGGGTGGGGTTTTTTTTTTTTTTTTTTTTTATTTTTTACTTATTTAGAGGGGAAGGGAAGGAGTGAGGGAGAGAAATATCAATGTAAGGTTACCTCTTGTTCATCCCCTGCTGGGAACTGGCCTACAACCCAGGCATGTGTCCTGACTGGGCAGGGTGGTTTTTTTGTTGTTGGGTTTTGGGGGTTCGTTTTTTTTTTGTTGTTTTTTTTTTGGTCTATTTTTAATTAGGCTTTAAACTAGAGCAGTACATTTTAAATAGAAAATATTAATTTAGGTAAAGGTTAAAAGAATTCCTCATAATCTGCTGAGTTGTAGTAACTGCTGTCACAGTGCTGTTGACATAGACTCCAGTAATTATAATGTGGAGGCAGAAATCTTTGGTTCTGGTTCTTAGTTTATCTGCTAAGAAGAGATTACACAATTCCACAGATTACAGAAATTCTTTACACTGTACAGGCAATTAGATCCCAACTTTTGACTGAGTACATTTGTGGGTGTTCAGCAGAATCCTTTAAAAACAAGCATCTGTAAAAAGGTGTGACTTTATAAGTACACATTTAAGTTCTTTTCCTTGCTGACTTAGAGTGTACATTGCAGATTGCAGGCAGTCATTTCTAGACATTAGGGCAGAACACTGCTTTCTGACCAGTCCTGGAGTAGTGTTAGGTGACTTTTTTTTTATGTCACTTCTTTTAGAAAACCAATTGTTCCTCAGAAGGAGCCCTCACCTTTGTTGGAAAAGAAGATCCAGTTACTAGAAGCTAAATTTGCTGAGCTAGAAGGTGGAGATGATGATATTGAAGAGATGGGAGAGGAGGATAGTGAGGTCATTGAGCCTCCTTCTCTACCTCAACTTCAGACTCCCTTGGCCAGTGAGCTGGATCTCATGCCCTACACACCCCCACAGGTGAAGGTGACAAGTTTCTGTTACTTGTCTTATTCCTGGCTTTGGTTTGCAGTAGTCTTAAACCAAAGTAAGGAGACTGTCCCGCTACTACATATGTGAGTTTCAACCTAGAATTCTGCAGGAAGGAATGGATTTTTTTTTCTTGATGCCATTAATTATTTTAAGATTTAATATGTTTTTAAATTTTCATAGATTGTTGTTTCTATTGGCAAGTTTAGTTAGAATGCTCTCCTTGCCTTGTAGTGAAGAAAAGCCATGAGGAACAGTATTATTCTGTTACTCTATTTTTTATTTCCCCTATCTTTTTAGTCTCTCCTTCTTTAGAATCTCATTTTTTGGTTGAGGTGACCCCTGTTGGTATTTTTTTCTCATTCAGAATTTTCTCAAGACTTAATTATAAACTCACCATTCAGATTGCAGTCATGGAGTTCAGTGAATTTCCATTTATTTTTTTATATTGTAAGAAGCAAGGAAGAGCTTTATTTTAACCAAGAAAATGACCACCTATAAACTGAACATGTCTATAAAACAGTAACTAGTGAATCAGATGTTCCTGGCTTCCAGGAACTTTCAGCAGTTAACCAAATACTATGTTCTGATGCACTCTAAGAACTTTCTGTCTTATAGTCTACCCCAAAGTCTGCCAAAGGCAGTACAAAGAAGGAAAGCTCCAAAAGGAAAATCAACATGAGTGGCTACATCCTGTTCAGCAGTGAGATGAGAGCTGTGATTAAGGCCCAGCACCCAGACTACTCTTTTGGGGAGCTCAGCCGACTGGTGGGGACAGAATGGAGAAACCTTGAGACAGCCAAGAAAGCAGAATATGAAGGTAAATAGACTAGACACAACCATCTCAGCTTTCTAAGCAATGGGATGTTTTTAGGAATGCACGTGCACAGACAGGTTTTACTCTCTTATTCTTACCACTTGCACATGAACTTTTGTTGGAGACTGTCTCAAATGTCTCCCATCCAGAAGTTTAAATACCAGCCTTGTCCTGACTGAGCAAGTGCTGCCCCTGACTTGGCCTCTAATCTTGGTGTGGGTTTTTCCCCAAAAAAAGTATCTCTCAAACAAATATTTTGCTATTAAAAATTGCATGATTCTCTTCTTTCATTGAGTTGTGTAAGCTACCTGTGTTGAGCTGGAGAATGATTGTACTCGGATGTCAAATATCATTTTGGTTAAAATTCATCTGAACGTGGGCTTTCAAAACCAGTGGTCTTCTGTTATGGCTCTTGATAAGCCATATGTTTAAACTTCAGGCTGAAGCTTGGCTGAAACACTTGGTTTCCTAGGCCAGTCCTGGCCTTTGCCGTATCTGCATTTACAGCTACTGTTAAGGCATTTGGGGTCTCTTTTATAAAGTTCGACTGCCTTCATTTTCCTTTTTCTCTGTAATTAAGTCATTTGGGGCCATAAGCTATATCATTCAAGGATTTGGTGATTCTTAGCCATTAGGGGCAAATACTGGAGAGAGATTTCTTTTTGTTTGTTTGTTTGTTTATTTGTTTGTTTTTGCTGTCATTCATGGCTTTAATAAAAATAAGTAGTAAACATTAGATTAGTCAGGACTATTGCCCTTGCAGCTGGGTTTTTCTTCCCATTTGGAATTGTATGTAATGGTTTATTTTGCTAGGTCAGAGCCATCCTTCAGTGATTTACCACAATGGCCAGCCGTTACTCTTCTTGGCTGATTCCACATTCCTCCTTTCCCACCAAACATAAATTAATTGTTAAGGCTGCCTCCTTTATTAA
Source organism: Sturnira hondurensis (assembly GCF_014824575.4). NCBI lineage: Eukaryota > Metazoa > Chordata > Mammalia > Chiroptera > Phyllostomidae > Sturnira > Sturnira hondurensis. Next base: position 5,473,771 of record NW_028081354.1, on the reverse strand, counting down.
AGTGTATGGAGTTTCAAAAAACATCTTTTAAAAAAAATCAGTCTTTTCAATTATTATAATTAATTGGTTATTATACAGTTATCTGATGGGTTTCACCAAGGATTTTCTGCAGAACCCTAATCCTAAAAGATGCTCAACCAAAAAGCACTTGTGGCAAAATTAGTTTGAGAAGCACTCTAAATATTCTTTCTCTCGGAAACTTATAGTGCATATTTTTATATTAAAGTCTTTTAAGACCTACAGTAAAGAACCTGTTTTTTTTCACCTGGCATTTCCTGAAACATAACCAAGTATTCATGTTAATACCTGTTAATATCCTAAAGAACTAAATTTTGCAGAACATACTTTGAGAAACCCTGGTTAGTTTCATAAGAACCTAGAACTTGGGAGAGCTTAAGTATTTCTGACCTTAAGTGAATGTTAAAACCAAATATATCACTCAGTTGGACGAGTGCTGGAAATGAAGCTTGCATGGGTGGGTATCAAACCTGGTCCAGAATAGATGAAGCTAATACTACGTGACTGGTTACTTAAAGTGTGAACAAGAGAGAAAAAAGTATCTGGAGATAATGTAAAAGTAAAAATGTTGGAGCAGGGCTGGAGAGAGGAAGAAATGATGGCTTCTGAAAAATTCTCCCAAATTCAAAGGGGAGGCAGAAATTCAGTGAGAACCAAGTGAGAGTGAGTTGATACGATTCAGTAGTGTCTGTCTGAGACACAAAACCTAAACTTTTGTTTTGACCCATTGAATTCAAAACCCAAAGTTTGAAGTTTGGCTGGTTTCATTTAATAATTTTCTTTTCCAAGATAGCCCAAGTGAACTCCCCAAGAAAGAGCTAATAGGAGGAGCCAGTCCAGTAGTCAATCCATAGGCCTGAATTTTTCTATTTTCAGCTCTTTTTTTCCCTCTCCCATTTTGTTGTGCCATTTGTGTAATGAAAATACTAGAATTTAATGTGGGGTCAAGTGGTCTAGATCACTGCTATCTCAAGGAAATAAATAGGTTGTTTAAATGGCTTTTGACCCTCATGTTCATCGTACAGAGGATCTGTAAACTGGGACAGTGTTAGTGAGTGATGACAAGTCTTTGCAGGCAACTGTGTCGCAGCCAAAGATTTGACTTGTTTGACTTGAACATTCTTACATGAAGGAGGACTGGAGCTGTTGCTTCTTGATTCTCTTTAAAGCCATGTGACCTCGAGCTATTTTACCCTCCTTAGATCAGCCAGTGATAGTTTGGAATTCCATGTTGGAGGGTCAATGTGTGGCAGTTGGAGTGTGATACCAGGACAGGTTGCTGGTTCTCTGATTTCTTGGACAAGTCACTGCCTGTCTCCCAGCCTCAGTTTGCCCAGATGAAGAGTAGGAAGAATTTCTTTTTATGAATGGTGAAGCAAAATAAACCCTGTATTGTGGGAACTTTGGGAATACACATTTCTAGAGTTCTCTAGTAAGGGTCCAGCCTGCCAGCTACCAAAAAGACTGGGGATGTGATCATTGGGGCCACTGGCTATGGAGATGTAGGCAGAGTAGCTCTAAGGAGTGAGGGGTATAGCAAAGTGTGTTCCACAGCCCAGAACTGGCACAACCAAATACTCCTCTTGTATTTCAATTGAAATAATAGTGAATTCTGGGACTTTCACTGATTTAGGGTGATTTGTGGTCAGTATTGAACTGCTCAGCTTCAGGAAACCTGGTTCTGTCAGTACCTTGTCCATTGCTTCATATGTGTATATATAGTTCCCTTATTTCAATGACTGTAGCCTGGAGTACCATGCATTTTTTCCCTTGGGGTTTGTTAAACATTACCTCTTTGCTTCATTAGAATGTATAGATTGGCATTTAATGTCCCTGAAATCTTGTAGAGGAGGTAGTGAGCTGCTTTTCCCTTACAGAGTTAATTTTCTTCAGCTGCTAAAACCCATGATACTGATAATAAGAGTCCTCATAGTTTAGTTAAATTGGGTGCAAGGAATCAGGAAAATATAGTAAGTAACAATTGTGCCAAAAATTATAATGGGCCATGGAATTGCTTCACATTGAAATTATAAATAATTTGCAATGCTTTTAATACTAGAATAATGGTAGCGCTTCTCATCTTCAGGGTGCCTTGTGAGATTAACCATGTTGGTTACGCTGGTGACATGTTTAAATAAAACCTGTGCTTTCTGAATGTGTGTTGCAGTCTTAACATTCTTGAAATCTTTGCAGACCAGTTCTCAAGATGGGATAGGAAAGCTGGACTCTAGTTTACCAAGTGAAATCAGCCCGACTCCTCCTGTGTTGAGACTAGTCATCTACTGTTCCTTCCATTGAGACAGAACTGTTGCCTGTGTTTTTTTACTAGTCCTGTTGAATGCAATGGATGGTATTTTGAATTCCTGGGTTAAAAACAGAATTGAAAATCTGAAATGCCTTTACAGAGCGGGCAGCTAAAGTTGCTGAGCAGCAGGAGAGAGAGCGAGCAGCACAGCAACAGCAGCCGAGTGCTTCTCCCCGAGCAGGCACCCCTGTGGGGGCTCTCATGGGGGTGGTGCCACCACCAACACCAATGGGGATGCTCAATCAGCAGTTGACACCTGTTGCAGGTAAAAACAGGAGCTAAGACCATTTTTTTCCACTTTAAGAAATTCCTTCATTTTTTTTTTCTCCAATGAGGAGTAGGCCACAGTCTCTAGGCTTTTCTATGACGGAGTCAAAGTTTGAAGTCATCCATGTTGTCCTTACATTGCCTTTCCATATGGGCAATGTGTTCGTTCCCTCTGCCCCAGAAATGGGCATTGGGCCCAGTCCTGGGAATTGGTAGGGAACAGCTCTTCCCTAGCTGTGGGCATGGTCTAGTGCTGTTCTCAACCCCAGATTGCTCTTGATAGAGCATTACAGCAGAAAATATAAAGACCCTGAATTCTCTTCTGGAGAGATTTCCAAGAGAAAACACAAAACCTAGTTTTAGCTGATGTTGATTTTCCCGTTTCATTCCAGTATTCAGTTTGCCTTGTTCTGCTGCAGCCATCCTTAAAAGACTGACCATTTAAAAGGATTTTTGACAATGCATTTCAAATCCTTTCTTGGTCACCAGTGTGCATGACTGCTAAGTTGAATACAAGTCCTTGTTCAATTCATTGTGCCCACTCTGTAATGCTTTTCTATTTAATTACATTAAACTGCATTTTCTGTTAGTATCCCAGTCACATATTTTTAAAAAAGAAAGAAAGAAAATGATGAATGTGGTTTGCTTGTGTATGTTCTCTCTGGTTCTGGTAGCCATACCAAATTTGGCTCTTCTCAAATTGGATATCATTGTCTGACATGTCTCCAATGTGAAGCCTGCAGACCACTTCTCAGGTCCCTCCTTTGTGATTTCTCTAAGCCTGGTGAGGTCAATACAAGCCCCCTTCTTAAGCAAAAGCAGTCCGACCTTTTCGCAGGTAGTCTAACACTGCGTTGTTCAACGCAGGCTCATTGGGATGCTGTTTCTGTTTTTGCTTTTTTTGTATTTGCTTTTTGAGGAAGAGTAGCATAGAATAACTTTTGAATTGTCGCTCCTACCTTTCATGATGGCAAGATCTCAAACGCACTCACTGTCGCTGAACTTAGCAGTTGCACTCGCCAAAGCACATCTGATTCATGGCTTTTCAGTACTTTCAGTGTAACTGATGCTGATCTAACCAATCTCATAATCGCCTGCTGTATTCCATGGCCCATTTTGGTTAACAGTGTTCCATCCAAAGGTTTTTAGAAATCAGGCCTTGAACATGGGGACTTTGAAAGTTAGAATTCCCTTGTTGACATCCTGCTTTGTTGTATTTGATGCATGATATTGTAGCACTGTGCCCTTGACTAAAAAGCCCAGGGACACATTAACAAAATGAATTCAAACAGTTAAAAACATAAAAAAAAAAAAAAAAAAAACAGCAGCTGCAGCATTTTAGCTCCCTGTTGGGAAATAACATCATAGAGCTCTGATGGGTGAGGAGGAAGGGACTCCCTTTTAGAAAGCCCCCGTTCCATTATTGTGTGCTGTCCAGACTTCTGGGCCATGAGAGTGAAGGGCAAGCATTCTCTGTAGTAACCAGTCCGCAGTGGGAACGTGGTAGCTAACAGGGTGATTTTTTCATGTGTTGCATAGGGTCTAAGTCTTAGGCTTGTTACTGTCTGAGACCAGCTTTGCTTACAAGCATTGAAGCTCATTTGAACACATGTGACTGGGATAATAAATGACAAAGTACAGTTTAATGAAGACAAGCGTCATGTCTTTCAGTTCTTAATAATTTCCTAAACCACAGCCCGTGAAGGGTGCGTTCAGATGGGCTTTTGTAATTGAAAGCAAAGTCTTCTAACATTCTTAAATTCCCACATACTTATCCCTAAAATCTATATGTGGTGGCGTGGTTAAAAGGCAGTTTGGCAACATTGGATCTCCTCATGATTAAAGTGATGGTGTCTGTTCAGAAGTAGTTTTTACTCTCTGAAGTCTCGTTTGTGTGTGTGTGTGTGTGTGTGTTTTTAATGAAATTCATAATCCTATTTCATGTATAGAGGTATTACTCTTTAAAATTTGTTTTATTGGTTTGTGTAATTGGAAGTTTTTCAGTCAGATGTGACTAATGAAGCTGAATCAACCTCAGAATTATCAATAATTGTATAGTTTTAAGAGACTGAACTTTTATAAATATATACCTTTCAAATAAATCTTTAGGGAAAGGCAAAGAATAAAATTCTTAGAATCTGGAGTTTTTCACTATTTCCCCAAGTCCCTCTACAAAGAATATTTTATAAGAGTGGGTTTGGCACCAGTCCCTCAACCCTCCCTTTGTGCAAGAAGTAGTGACCAAAGATGATTGCATTTTGGGGGGAGATCTTACATGTTTTGTTCATTGTGATCATTTCAAATCGTAGAAAAGTCAAGTTGTTTTTCTTGATTAAAAAAATGTCCTGTGGTTTCAAAGGTCTTTTGATAGGTGAGTCTTTGACATTTTGAAATTATTTTCTTCTCACTTCTCTTGCCAAAAATATTTGTTTCTTTAAACTCTTAACTAGCAGGCAGAAAATATTTTGTCATGTGAAGATGCACTTTGAAAATAAAGTAATAAAATCCTCTGTCCACAGAAGTTTTGTACCTCATTTTAAATGCTCCCTGGTAAATGAAGGTTTATGTGAGGACATGTGTGAGCGTGGAGACAGTGGTGCCAATTGGCATTTTCTCATGTTACCAGAGCCTGATTCTCCAGCCATTCTTCCCTAAGGTCTGTGTGCAAGCTATGAGTGACCTGGGCTTAGGTTTGCTTGGGAGGGTTTAGGTTTTTATCTGTATTTTAACTTGTTTTCAGATCTAAAGATGAAACATCATACATTGTGATGCCTCTTAGTGGTTCACCAGCTCAAGCTCGAGCATGATCCGTTCTTACCAGCAGTGGTCGGGGCTAGAAGGGAGGAGGAGTGGATGTAAAAGTCTTGAAAAATTCTTGCTGTCCTCCCCCAAGCTGGAGAACCATGCTTTGTGACCCGAGCTGTGCGCCTTGTTTCCCTCCATTCCCGTTTCCCCTCATGTGTACGCATGATAGGCATATGAGTGTGGGCAGAGTGGAATGATGGGGCTATTGCTGTTTGGTTAGAATTGCAGTTGCAGAACTGGTCACTCTGAACAGCTTGCAATAATTATGACCTTGGGAAGACTGTTACTGGAACTATTTATTTTTAACTGAAAACATGCAGCGTATTTATCCCAGGGAAAATAACTACAAATAATAATTACTAAGTACTAATTCATCCAGAAATGTTGGGTTTCATATTTGTAACGTTTTATTTTGTTCATTATTGCAACAAAATAATTGCACTAATTGCCATTATATCATGCAATACTAAGGGTGCTTTATTCATTAGTAATGCATGTGGGAGGTTTGTTATTACTTAGCTCATGTTGCATGTTAATGATGCATGTCTGAAATTTGTTGTGTCCTTCAAGGCATGATGGGTGGCTATCCGCCAGGCCTTCCACCTTTGCAGGGCCCAGTTGATGGCCTTGTTAGCATGGGCAGCATGCAGCCACTTCACCCTGGGGGGCCTCCACCCCACCATCTTCCGCCAGGTGTGCCCGGCCTCCCGGGCATCCCACCACCGGGTAAGAACTTCACCTCATTCACTCATTAATCTCATCTTTGTGTTCTCTTTTTCCTCCCTCAGCCAGTTCTAGGAGGCACTTGCTGCCCGTTGTGGGCAGGTCTCCCCTCACTGAGAATCCCAGGGATGGTAGCAACAGGGCCTGTCCTTTGTGTAGAGCAGATGGCTCAGTATCTGTGCCCTTGGGCAGCTGGCTGCCTAGCAGCAACACAGGACACGTGGCAGAGACCAGAATTAGGAAACCAAGAGGCAGGAGGCATACTTTTAAAATCACAATTTGACATGTGCTAGAAAAGTCAGACACACACTAGAAAGTCATGCCCCCTCTATCAGTGAATAGAGTTTCCCATTCTCATGTAAAAGCACTTTCTGCTCCTGAGTACAGTGCTCCCTCTAATTCAATTCTTACCTCACAGAGTCCTCTGTATAGAGTCCCTACTCTATCTCCTGCTTCTGAAGCAGTACTTCTAAGAGGATTGCAGAGTCACTAATGTAGAACTCTTTAGAAATCCTTCTGTCAGTCCTAGGAACAAAACGGAGGAAGCAAACAAATTTGCACTGAACTTGTTTTCTGTATCTGAGTCCTCTAAGAAGCATGACATAACATTTTAAAGAGCAATATAGCCCACCCTACTAACTGTAGACACCTCTGTACAGAAGCTCAAAAGTTATTTCATATAGAAACATAGAGTCCAGAAGTAGCTACTGTGTTATTTTATAATTAATTAGCAAGTTGAGAGATGATTATGAAAGGAAAATCACAAGTTTCCATATGAATTGCCATCATATTAAAAAGAACTGACCCTTAGCTATAATCTAGTTGGGGGGACTGTGACCTTAAGACAACTTGGAATTGCATTTGGTCCATTATCCAAAATATCAGGTAAGACCTAGCCCAGATAGTAAAATATAGCAACATTAGATTTGCCTACACCAGTGTGAGACCTACTGATCATAGGGTTGTACAGAGTTCCAAATGGTGCTTCAGAGTGTGCCCGGTGAACAAACATGGTGTCTTGGCCTAGAGCCTCCAGCCGCACTCTTTGTGAGAATTACTGGAGAATGTTTATAACTCCACAGAAGTGTTTGATCCAGATGTGTATCCAGAGGGAATGTTTGTGGGAATGTGTGCTTCATCATGGAAATGGTGGACTGTGTGAGTTACTGTTGCAACAAAAATTAGTCATAAAATGGGTGAGCCGGTGCAGCAGATAAAATTGACCTTGGTCTGTGTCTTCTCACTTTGGCATAGGGTGTCTGAATGAGTCAGCCAGACCAGGTTGGAGCTGACTTTTAGGTGCACGTAGGATTCAGTGGGAGCCACATCTAAGGCCAGTATTCACTAGGTAGCTGATATCTTTGGCAGGTTTTGGGGCACCACTGTTTGCCTTTCCCCCTTCAGATTTTAAATTACATGTAAGGAAACAACACACCTAATTATAGTCAGGGAAATAGGGAAGAACCCCTTTTAGTGTCTGTATACACATTTCTGGTTAGGCTTTGAGGAGCAGAGAATTCAGTGAACTCCTCTGTTGATGTGGCCCACATTCTCACCTTCTGCCCCCTAGCATGAAGTTTGTAAATAGAGGACGACGCAGAGAGCACTGCTGATTTGTTTGTGCTGCTCTACACAGATTGATACAGACAGGTCAGGGAGGCCCACTTTGTTGTGGAATCTAAGGCTGGTGAGTGAGTGGTTAATCTAAGGCTGGCGGGGATGTGGTTAATAATATGTTGCTGGAGCAGCAGCTTACCTCCCACAACCTCTTCTTTCACAAATAATCTTTAGGATCCTATCATGGTGATCCGGGTACCCTTCTGGGTTCTTGGAATAAAAAAACCCCTGCTTTGTAAGCAGAACATTTATTTTTACTTAGTATTTTCTAACAAATGTCTAAAACTTCCTAGAAATAGCATTTATTAATTTTGAACTAAAGTTCAAAATAGTGGGCTAGTCCTGCCTAGCAAAACATTAACATTTTGAATCTAGAGGAACTGTAGAATCAAGTTAGCTCTTCTTGATCCTTTTACGCAGCCAGCAGGATTTGTTTAAAGTTTAACAGCAACTTACTAGGAATGGTTGTAGTTTGTTTGTTTGTTTTTGATGAACTGGATTTCTTGCCTCTTTCTTTGTTTTGAGAATAGTAAAATACTAATTTTTGAGAAAATGGATGGTCCTGAGGTGATTAAAATAACCCTAGACACTAAATTTAGGACACTTGGCCTATTCTCAGCTAGTACCAGTGAGACAGAAATTCTTTATGACGCGTCACCAAGAGAAGTTTATAAAATTATCATCAGATACATAAATATAGTAGGATCATAAAATCTTTTTCTTTCCCCTTGTCATTTTGCATTTGAAGTGATAGCAATGAGACTGCTCTGCTTCCAGATGTTCCCTTTTCAAAGTGCTGCTCTATCAGATGGAAGGGGCCTGTCAGTCAACATTAGTGACTCCAGTCAGAACCAGAGGTGCTGGTGGCCTGTGAGGGGACAGGAGACAGCAAGGATGTGCCTCCAGCCTCCACAAAGCTTATGTAACTGTGCACTTGCACAACCTCTACCATGTCCTTAACTATCCTAGCACACTGCATACTACTGGGCCTGATTGAACGCCATTACTGCTTTAAATACAGGCCTCAGTCACAGCAAAATGTGTTGTCAGAAGAAAAATACCTTGAAAATATAGGTATACCTAGGGAGATAACAGAATTTTTGCAGGGTTCAGATAATTTCTAAGCCCTGAATAATTAATACACATCTCACAAGTTGTACTAGCATTGTAAATTACCTAGAAAACAAAAGAGTAGGGATTTTCTGTTTGAATGCTACATCCTTTTTGGGGTGCATAGAGTTCTTATCCTCAAAGACTCAAAGGCAGAGGTCCATAGGCTTACATTATAAATGGCATCATTTCTTATCAGACAGTAGTTTTTCCGCCATGTCAATTAGAGCCTCTAATTGAGACATTGCATTCTAAATTACAGGTGTGATGAATCAAGGGGTGACCCCTATGGTAGGGACTCCAGCACCAGGTGGAAATCCATATGGACAGCAGGTGAGTCTCCCAGTTGGATTTTCTAGGACTGGACATTATCCTCTTTCTCAAAACATGTGCCGAGTATTTTTCCCCCTCACTATGTGGTCTGTGCTCTTTCAGGTGGGAGTTTTGGGGCCTCCAGGGCAACAGGCACCACCTCCATACCCTGGTCCACATCCAACCAGCCCCTCTGTCATACAGCAGCCAACAACGCCTATGTTTGTGGCTCCTCCACCCAAGACCCAGCGGCTTCTCCACTCAGAGGCCTACCTGAAATACATTGAAGGACTCAGTGCTGAGTCCAACAGCATTAGCAAGTGGGACCAGACTCTAGCAGGTAAGGAGAATTCTTCTCAATAAGCCTTTACAAAATCCATGCTTTGTCGGGGTCCTCATGCAGCTGTTGGCACATTATAGCAGAGGGCCAATACCGATTTTTCTTATACAAGTTAAAATAAATGGTATATTTAATAGAAGGGTTTGGAGCTTCTTTGTATATTAACATCACACTTTGAAATGTATATTTGCTGCCCTGACCGGTGTGGCTCAGTTGGGCATTGTCCCTCAAAGCAAAAGGTCACCAGTTCAATTCCCAGGCAGGGCACAGGCCTGGGTTGCTGGTTCAGTCCAAGGTCGGGATGTGTATGAGAGGCAACTGATCATTGTTTCTCTCACATCAATGTTTCTCTCCCTTTCTTTCTCCCTCCCTCCTATGTCTGAATGAATGAATGAATGAATGAATGAATTTTTTATTTCTTCAGCCCTTGCTGGTGTGGCTCATGGAGTGTCAGCCTGAGAATGAATCAAAGGATTACTAGATCAATTCCCAGTATAGGGCACATGCGTAGGTTGCAGGCCAGGTCCCCGGTAGGGGGGCACTTGAGAGGCAACCACACATTAATGTTTCTCTCCTTCTCTTTCTCCCTCCCACCCCCTCTCTAAAAAATAAATAAAACCTTTAAAAAATTTTGTTCATGCCTTTAAATAAAAAATTTTTTCGCTGAATTCCAAAGCTTAGTCTTTATAAACATTACCATCATCTTTTTAAGTATAGTCTGAATTTCAATGATTTTTTAGGCAAGTTTGCATTAGCATAGACGTATTTGAATAAATTAAAACTTATTTCACCTCAAATTTTATTAACAGTATTAGAAAATATATTTCTATTAACCTATCAAGTTATTCGTTTAGTTCAGCACACAATATATTTTCAGCACAAACTAAAATAATTTGCTAAGTTTCTACTGATTTTTTTTATTTCTAAACCTAATTTCATTTCTTTTAAGAGTAGTACTTATGTTTCCCCCTTTACCTTTGTAGGAATTTTTGTTAACATGGAAGTAATTATTAAATATCACGAGTGCCTACAACAAAATATTAATGACCTAATCCTTTAGCTGTTAAGCTCTTGTGTCTTCTTTGTAGAGAATTACATTATATTATGCAGCTCTTTTGTGAAGTCATTGTTATAAATTAGATAATTTCAGAAATAGAAAGCATAAAACAAGACATTCTTGATTAAGTAGTCTCATACCTAAGTGAAATAGTTTTCTAAAAACCAAAATGTCTAATAAAATGATATAAGAGATTTGCTTGGAAATACTCTGCAGTTAAAATTTATAATGTTTAATAAATAATAATAAATATTTTTATGTTCTAATAAATCTATCAGATCTTAGGACTGAGGGGAAATTTGTTATTTTAAATTTCTGTTTATATTTCTTTGTCTGCACTTTTAATTTGCAGCTCGAAGACGTGATGTTCATTTGTCAAAAGAACAAGAGAGCCGCCTACCCTGTCACTGGCTGAAAAGTAAAGGGGCCCACACCACCATGGCAGATGCCCTCTGGCGCCTTCGGGATTTGATGCTCCGAGACACTCTCAACATTCGCCAAGCATACAATCTAGAAAACCTTTAATCACATCTATTATATTTCTTTTATAGAAGCATAAAGAGTTTTGTGGAAGAGTAGCCATTTTAGTTACTGGGGTCGGGGGAGGAACAAAGGATAATTTTTACTCCATTTTACTGTACATCACAAGGCCATTTTTATATAAGGACACTTTTAATAAGCTATTTCAATTTGTTTTTGTTATATTAAGTTGACTTTATCAAATACACAAAGATTTTTTGCATATGTTTCCTTTGTTTAAAACCAGTTTCATAATTGGTTGTATATGTACACTTGCAGTTTTATCTTTTTACTTGTTGCTGTGGAACTGAAACCATCAAAGGTTTTGTCTTGGATTGGGATTTTTGTTTTTTGTTTTTATAAAAGAACAAACAGTGATAAATACACACACACACACACACACACACACACACACCACGAGTTTACAGATTAGTGTAAGTTGACAATGAAATGTGAAGTTGGTCCTAGTTTACATCTTAGAGAGGGGAGTGTACTTGTCTGTTTCATGTGCCTGAATATATTAAGCCACTTGGGCAAAAAGCGAAGTGAAAGGTTGTCATTTAGGTTATTCGTGTTTGGCAGTCACGCACGTTTGCTCTGTTAACTCAGAGGCTCGCTGCAGAAATCTGAAGTCAGTGCTGTGTGTCCTTCTGCAGCTGGGGCATCTCCCGGACCTTTAGAGGGAGAGAGCGCTTTTTCTTGTGCTGGTTTAGATTATCTATGGTGTCAGTTATTTTTATAGAAATGTGCACAACCCTGTATTACATTTAGTATTGGCAGGTAAGTTTTAAGGGTACTTTTGATCCATTGATAATAATACACATTAGCTGATTTAAAATTTTAAATCTCTTCCATTGAAAAACATTGAAGTTCATCTTGAAGAAAGTATTGAGGTGTCCATGGAGGTGATTTATTTTTAAACATAACACCTAACTAACACAGGGGAGTGCATAACCACATAAGAGCTGCATCAGAAGCATAATTGGAAAAGGGTAGATTGCCTGCATTTGCAAATGTTTTAGTATTTTTTGTTTCCTCATCAGATGTGGCTGTTTTTTTCTTCTAAGTTTCATCATTGTAATTTTCAACCAGAAACATAAGACTTTCTATAAGATTTAAAATTTAGCTTATGGTTTTGAATTTCAAGAGAAAGGAATCACAATCTAAGAAAATGCTCATGAAAAAAGACCATTACAGATCCCAAACAATTGGGTTTGATAACCCAGTCTTTCTTATATGACCCTAAAATAAAACATTTGGAGGCAGTGTATGATGCTCAGTCAGGTAAAAATACTGTTCCATCAAATATGGAACAGTATTTTCTAGGCATTTTGGAAGCCCACTTTATTGATTGTAACAAGGTGGTTACCATTGTGGACCTTCCAGTACTGTTTATAAGTTGAAAGAGTGACTCTCAGAGAATACCATTTTTCTTTTAGTCTGGTATGAATCAATACCTGAATATTTAATTACCATTCTTACTAAATCATGGGGGAAGAAGTGTAGAATGGAAAAAAATCTCTTGTATCTAGATAGAAGGCCCTTGTAACTGAAAATTGCCTGTAGTCAACCACTGGATCTCAGTTTGCATCAAGTATTTTAAATAATTCTGAATTTTTAAAAATGTATTGCAATAGTATGTCAGTACCGTATTGTTAAACTGAATCAGATAAATCTTCAGTTCCTGGTTATTTGGGCCATTGAATCATCATGAACTGTATAATACAATCAGATTATTTTATTTCTAGACATCCTTGAAATACACCAAAGAACCTGAAATTTAATTTTGGTTAAGTTATTTATTTATTTCATGCACCCATTTGATTTCCCTTTATAAGGTCTGGATGAGACTTCTTGGGAAGCCTCTAAAAACTTCACTGTGGGCTACGTGGGGCATTAGAAGCCAGAGCACTCCTCCTCCAGGCTCCTTCCCAGTGTCTAGAGGTGCTGTAGAAACTGTAGAGCCAGCCGGAGCTTCCCTAAGGCGGTGCAGAGCCGGGCCAGAGGGCCACTAGGCAGGCCCTAATTAAGTTTTTCTTAAAAAAAATAAAACTATTTATTTTAGAATCATGTCTTTCTGTATATTAACTTGGAGAATATCAATTAGTATTTAGGATATAAGATTTGAGGTCAGCCATCTTCCAAAAAAGAAAACCCCCCCAAAAAAGTCCTGATTTAAGAAAGTACAAGTTAACTCTTCTTTTTTTCATGAGTTTAGGAATTGTAGTGATATGGCTTAGAAAGCATAATGGCCTAAATATTTTCAAAACTAAGTTCATGTGGAAAAGAATTGTTTATGTTGGAGGGGAAAACCTAGAGGTTTAAAATAATATGTCAGACAACTGATTTAAAAGGCCTTGAATTGTTTTGTTTTCAAACCACCTTTCTCTTCCTATGAGGAAGAATTGAGAGGGGACAATTTGTTGTGTAAAATCTACAAATTGGTGGCATTGATTTTTGGAGCTTGAACATTTTCAGACCTGATTAAAACTTGGTTTATTCTAATTTCTGTATCAAAAGAGTTTTAAGTGGTAACTAGTCTTATAACATGTATGTATCATATGTTTGTTCATCAAAAGCTTTTTAATCCAAATAAAAATGGAGTTTGCAAGGTGATTTGGATTAACCAGGTTTGGTTGTTCTGTTAAAGCTTGTGTCAGATACTAGTTTCAAGCAGGTTGAATTCCTGAAAGCTTTGATTTTATGCTCACAGTGATAGGGCTGCTAACGTAGGGGAAGAGAGCTCCAGTGGAGAAGTCATTGATCCAGACACTGCTTCAGGGCTCAGGCTGGCAGTCAAAGGAATTCCTAATATGTCCTCAGCATGTTAGGGCAGAAATGCAGGTTTAAGTTAAAATTGAAGAGTTACTGATGGCAGAAGGGAATAAAAGCATGTCCTAGGAATAAAACAGTGTAACCAGTTTCAGATACTCAGGTGTCTGGCCAGAAGAGGCAAGTGGCCCACATATATCTTTAACATGCTTATAAGCTCTTAAAACATGACCATACTTTTAATAGAGTGTTGGTAAAATCAACCAACTGTTTTCCTCTAACATCACTTTGCAAATCCCTGTGGTTCTGTTCTCCTAAGAGTTTAGGGCTGTACTACCATCTAGGCTCATAAGTAGGTTTTGAATGATCACTGATGTATAAACATTCCAGCTAAACAACCATGAGCAAACAAATACCTACTGCTAAGTGTTACTGTGTTCTTAGGTCTGTGCTAGGTCAGCTGAAGGAAAGTTCAGAACCAAACAGATAGACTGTTTCTGTCCCCAAAATAGATGTGTTCATTGGATTACACATAAAAACGGCAAGAAATTTCACATGTGTGAAGATTAAAAATGGATAGTGTTCTACTAAGAGAAATCACATTGGAAAACAGTGTTCCAGGTGTTTTTTTTTTCTTTAAAGAGGTTACTCAGTGTAGAAAAAAATTACAAAAAGATTAATGTGATTAAGTTCCTACATCAGAGATTTAGACAAAGCTAGGTGAACAAAATTACTATGTGCGTTATTTTAGTACTTTATCGGTTCAGATTATAAAGTGAAGCTTCAAAGCCCACATTCTTTCCCCAGCACTACAGTAAAGGTAGATTTCTAGCAATCAGTGCTAGTCAGTCATTCTAGAATGAGTATTTGGGAGGGTTAAAATCTGAGTTACTAAATGTTTTGCCTTGACATTAGGAGGCACTGCAGTTATATAATCCGTATATATACTAAGAGGAAGGACCTTTAAATTACTGAAGTTCCCAACTTAAATAGTTGTAATGTTGGATAGAGTAGTGTCATATTCCTTAGAAGGGCTAACAAGTTTTGTTTTGTGGCAAACTTAAAAAGCTTGCAACTTAGCTAACAAAGATTAGTTCTTACAGCATCCAAACTAATGTGCTCTGAAAGTGTCTTCAACTTAATATGGTAATTGCTTTGGTAGTCTCCTTGCCTTTGTTAGTCTCCCTGTTATCTCAGAGGTTTGTTGTTGTTCAGTAAATCAGCACACTAATATATATTAAGAAGAAAACTCAGGGAAGGTTAACACAAATTTCAGGCTAGTCAAAAAGGTGGGCCAGGGAAGAAACCCACAGCAGACAAAGAAGTTAGCTGCTGATTTTATCAACATTTACAACTATTCTTTGTAGAAGGTATGTATGTTAATAAATATTCTCTGGTATCATTATTAAACTTCTAGAACTGGGGAAGGGAACACATGGAATAAGGCCATGTAATTGAGAGAATCATAGCACAATTTTAATTTCTTATGGAGCAGTCTAATCAGTAAAATGCCTGTGAGTTTTGGGGTTCCCCAGCAACTCTTGAGGTGATGGCAAGGGAACATGAAAACCACCTTCCTTTCCCTGGTGCTGTTTGTTGGTTATCACTGGTCTTCATACTTATCAACTCTGGGCTGTCTGTCCTCTGAGCTTGCTATAGGTGGTGCTTTAGTGAGATACAGTAATCAGTGGCTCTTTATTTATACTGAGTTGGTTCTAACATAAATGGACTAGCTTAAATTGGGGGTTGGGGGAAAAGTCCCTGTAAAATTTAGGAAGAGAGGTGATTGTGACAGATTGTTACTGGATAGGGGGCCTGGCCCTGAGTGGGTCTGCCTAGGGTCAGCCAGTAGTGTGTGGGTTCTTGACTTCATGTAGGAAGATTTCATGAGTCCTGGTGACTATTGAGACGTTTCTTACAGCCGGGAAGAGTGAAACAAGGGAGGACTTAGCATAGAGGCAACAGGAGCACCTAGGCAGGGTTGCCTTAACTCACTGGGAAGTCCAAAAAGGAGGCCTTGGGGATGAGTTTAAGGGATTAGCCGGGCATGTGCTGCTGCTGCCCATTGCTGCCCTGGTTAGCAGTCTCATCTCCTGGGGACCCTTAGAATTTAGGATACATGCCTGCAGGGGAAGGAGAGGGAGAATGGAGTGGCATGTGTTGCTCCCCAGAGTAAGAACTGGTGCTGGGTCCTTTGTCTTCAGGGTTGTATTTCTCTTGTAGGCAGGAGAGACCTCTCTTCAGGGGAGGTTTCAGCAGGATATTTATCAGTCTTCCAGGTGTGCTGTTTCAGGGTCATGGTCTCCAGTTATTGGTCACTTCAGGGCAGGTCATTAGTCATTGCAGCTGGTCCTGGCATTGCCCACCTGCATTTGCTGCTTTTCTGGTCCTGGAGTTGGCCTGCATCTGCCTATAAATTGCTTGGCCTTCTTGTTCAGCTATCTTCCTGCTTTCCTGTTCAATTTGTCCTGGCTTCCTGGCCTATCTCAAGATCATTTGTTTCTTATTCATGAGAAGTAGACTATTTTGAAACTACTGTTCTTTAATATGTAGCTATTTAGTTGAAGAAATGCAGGATTGATTATCAAAGCACAGGAAGTTGCCTTTGCTTTTTCTACCTTTGCTTTTTCTACCAGCTGACTCAAACTTATTCTGGGTCAAATCGGAAAATCTCTGCCAGTAGACTGAGCCTCTGATTTAGAGTAGTCTCTAGTTGCTTTACAGAGTGAAGTTTCGATTTCTTAGGCAAGAAGCAGTGTCTTTATTAGCAGCAGCTGTTTGAAACAATGTCTCCTGTTAACTTTTTTTTTTTTAAGATTTATTTATCTTTAGATGGGAAAGAGAGAGGGAGAGAACATCAATGTATGGTTGCCTCTCATACGTCCCCTGCTGGGAACTGGCCTGCAACCCAGGCATGTGCCCTGACTGGGAATCAAACCGCAATCCTCTGGTTTGCAGGCCCGTGCTCAATCCACTGAGCTACACCAGCGAGGGCTGGGACTATAACTTTAACTTGTAACTGCAAGTAATGTCAGTCGGGAATTCCCATCACCCTAGCAAACTGTTTACAAAGTGGCTGCTGGCAGAAATGTCATCTCCATAATTATCCTGGCTACAATGATTTTGTCTCCAACAAAGTAAGATCTCTACTTAGATCTTACTTTTATATCCATGATTAAACCTGAATTCTGCAAAAAGTAAAAAAACAAGATCACAAACAATTCACGCTGCACTTCAAAGCATCCTGATTGATCATTGAATTGTTTAAAAAATAGTTCCTGGACTAGATTCAATGAGTAGGTTTTTTTAGGAGGAAATAGTTTTCCCACAGGTGCTATTCCACAGTGACCTGGGAAATAAGTATGCAAAGTAGAGATAGGAAAACTACAAAATTTCTGTTACACAAGCAGTTCTGTGTAAGAACAAGATGTGAAAAGTACATTTTTATTTGTATTTTACAAATTGAGATTTTTTTCTTGGAAAACCGCTCAAACTTTGGTTAAGAACAGAGGAGAGTCCATGGCCTTTTTGCCTGGGGCTGCTTGCATTCAGCTCACCCACTCAGCTCAGTAGCAGAAGCAGTGAGTGGCTTTACCAGTATGGGCTGGTCTCAAAAAAACAGCAGTTTTCCTACCGGAGAGGAAGTAGCATCAATTTGAGGGGAAGGAGAAAGTCTGTGACTTTATCTACTAAAAGTGGCCAAGATGGAGGGAAATGAACTAGGAAAACCTGCAACTTTACTAACCTGATGTTACAGTTCTAGTTTGGACAACCAGCGGATCAGTCAGATTTAACTGGGAGAACCTAAAAATGAGAAAACCATAGAAAGGCAACATAAGTCTCCCCCACCCCCTACCCCTGCCCCCAGCTTGCTTCTGGAGTGCTACCCACACTCGTGGGAAAGAACCAAGCAATCAGGGCAGTGACTGATTGCAAATGGGCAAAGGAACTTTCTGAGATGAGAGTAGTTTCCTATTAACTAGATTTGAGTTTGCATTGGAACATTTACAATGACTGAATTTTGTGGTACAGGAATTGTACCTCAGTAGAGCTGTTTAAAAAGTATCTTTTGCTTATTAGGAAAAAAACTACCATTAGTAGAATCAGAAAACAAACTTTTCTATATATTTATTTTATATTATCACAAAATAATACTCAATACTTATTGAAGATCATTTTTTAAAGATACTTATTTAGTCCTGCTGGTGTGGCTCAGTGGATTGAGGGCCAACCTGCAAACCCAGAGGTTGCTGGTTCAATTCCCAGTTGGAGCACCTGGGTTGCAGGCCAAGTCCCCAGTAGGGGGCACTTGAGAGACAAGCACACATTGATGCTTCTCTCCCTTCCCCTCTGTCTGGAAATAAATTAATTTTAAAAATACTTGATTTGAGAGAGAAACATTTATTTGTTGTTCCACTTATTTATGCATCCATTGGTTGATTCTTGTGTGTGCCCTGACGGGGGATAGTACCTGCAACCTTGGCATATCAGGACAGTGCTCTAACCAACTGAGCTACTTGGCCAGGACCTGAAGGTCATTATTAACCTAATATGTACTTTACTAGTTATTCTAGGTAGGATGTTGGCTATTACATAATTATATTTTTCTTTTTGTAAGATCTGATTGTTGTATTCAACCATTAAAATGATACATCATCTTTTATGAAAGACTGTCCATTTTTAAAACTTTTTATACACCAGGATGAATTTCAGTAAATTACAGTAGCTGTCAAGTGTAAGAGATGATCAAAACAAATAAAAACTAATAGCTGTGGGAATTATAAATGTAAAGCTGCCTCTCTATGGCTAATATTTCACCTCTTATTGAAGGTAGTCAGAATCAAATTAACCTGACTCAGATCATGTCTCTGTATCAGATACAACTCTGGATCCCTTTCCTTGCCACATGTTACAGAAATGCCATTTCCTGGCAACTACCGAATGCAAATCCCTGACTGATTAAAATGTAGAGGACAAATTGCTGTAGTTCAGATAGACAACTGACAGAGATGTCACTTAAGTAGAAGACATAGGATGTAGTTTTCCAAGCAGGTTCAACTTCTCCAGTGCCAACCTTACAGACAGGTGAGTGCCATCCATAATCAGTGACTAGGAAAGGAGGAACTCACTGGAATGTTAGCAATGTGCTTTTTGGTGGTTGTTTAAATCACAGTTTACATTCTATGTTGTTTTGTATTAGTTTCAGGTGTATAGCACAGTGGTCGATCATACACTTCACAAAGTGCTCCCCCCCCACAAGAAAACGAATGTATTTTTTAATGAATGTATATTTTAAAAGAAGTTGAAACTAGTAAAATTTCATATTCACTTTATTGATTGCTGACGTTCAGTCTCTGATGCATCTTCCAGCCTTCTCTGATACTGTCTTTCTGACGCTTTTCTACGGTAGACGTCATCTGTATTCAACAAAAATTTTACTTAGATTTTTAAGAAACTGAGAAATTAAAAATACTCAGAGCTAAGTAATTTAACCAACAGTCTAGGTCAGTCACTGTATTTGAATCTCAATGGTAATGTTTAATTCAATGCCAAAATAAACAGTTTAAAGCATGAGTTAAATGAGGCTGTTATGGGAGTTCTGGACTTCAACAGCAGGTAAGAGTCTTCAAAAACAGGATCATGTCCTAGCACATATCTTGGCAGTGTTTTAAGATTTTAAGACTTCTCTTACTTCCTTATTCCCCACAATTTCTATTCTCTCTGAAATCATCCTTCCTAACTGAAACCTGGCCCTTAAAGGCACTTCCTGATCCATCCGTGGCTCTTCTGCTGCTCCCTGTCCCACACCCAGGAACTCACAGTGGGGAGCTGAGGGCTGTTTCCTTGTTCCCTGCTGCTGCTTTTCCAGACGACTGATTTACCACCCTCCTCCTCTGGGGCTTAGCCATTTGCCATCTTCTTGGCACTGGCACCTGCTCTCCATCACTCCCTTCCAATCACTGAAAAGAGCATCTAGCTCAGGCTCCTTGACCCTGTCCTGTGCCACTGTCCCAGGCAACACCACCTCCCACAGGGAGAGAGCACTAGCATCCTTCACCTCCCTGCCTCCTCCACACAACTTCCACCACCCGGCGGGGGTCTTCCTCTGCATAATAGCTTCATTCTTGCTGACCACAACCTCCAGTGCCTTTCTAGCCCTCTGCCCTTAGACCTTTACCAACTTCTTTCCCAGGCTGTTGGACTTCGAGGACCCCCTAAGCCCCCTCTGCTCTTCTTCCTGCCCTAACCAGCTGAAATTCCCTCAGATCAATGTCAGCTTCTTGACACACCTTCAAAACCCCAACTACAGAATAACCTAACTTCCTTCTCCACACCTCACTGTTTTGCTTTACACTGTGGGGCCAATGATGCGTCTGACTGGGTCCACTCTGATACCGGACAATCCTGTTTCCTCTGCCCAGACCCTGACCCTTTCTTAGCCACCCCCAAATGGCCATGAACTCTTTCTCACAGAGAAAAATCATCAGAAAAGAATTCTCCCAGCTAACTTCCAAGGGCTATTACAATTGCCATCCTGATCCCATTCTTTCCCACACTCCCAAGGGCCAAGGTATGTCCAGCCTCCCTCCACCCTCTCTTTCCTGATCAGATTTGCCTATCTTCAAGTCTCTCCCCTGGTAGGGGGAGAGGGGACACTTACCTCCCATTTGCAGTCAGCTTTCTGAAATGCCTGTCTTCTGCGATAAACCCTCCTGGTTCCCCAGCTTGCCTCTCAATCACCCTTAAAATGTTGGCATTTGACTGGCTTTCATCCCTGTCTGCTTGTGAATGACCCCAAAACCCAAATCCATGGCCCAAATCTGCCTCCTCAGCTTCAGATCTGTATAATCGTCTCCACTTCCAAACTGTCAGCACATCCAAATGGAGCCCGGGATTGTCCTACCTGTGTTCCCCCTGGCCCGGCTATCCTACCACTTGAAGCCTCCAATCCTTGTCTCCTGAGTCCACTCCATCGCTGAGCCCTGTCAGGACTACCTCTTGGGTGTCTCTCAACTCCATCATTTCTTGGCATCCCTTCTGTCCCCACCAAAGGCCAGGCCACCATCTCAAACCCGAGCAAACACACTGCCTAAGTGTTCCTGCCGGCCTCCTCTCCACGAGAAGCCATTCCCTGTGTTAATCCACTGCTGCTTAAAACCCTTCAATCCTTTGGGTTACATCCTTGGTTCTCCAGTCCCTTTTTGTACCTGCCCAGGCACCTTTCTAACCACTTCATCCCCCGCTCTGCTCACCCGTTTCAGTCCCTCAAACAGCATACTTTCACACCCACACCCCCATGTCTGCTCTCACCACTGGCATGAGGCACTTTCAACTTCACAAACATTCCCCTCATCTGACTGATACCCACTCAATCTTCAGGGCCTACCTGACATGGTCACTCCTGGAAGCCTTCCCTGCACCATCTAGTCCAATTGAAGTGCCTCACCCAAGACTCCCATGTTACCCCCACTTTCTCCTCAGACCAATGGCCACACTCAGTAGTAACTGTCTTCACGATCTGTCACTCCTGTTAAGAGTTCTGGGGTGGAGGACCCTCTGCCTTGTTCATTATATCCTCTCATCAGTGCTCATTAAAAATTGATAAATGGATGAGCCTGGCTGGTGTGGCTCAGTGGATTGAGAGCCAGCCTGCAAACCAAAAGGTCACTGGTTTGATTCCCTGTCAGGCCACACACATGCCTGGGTTGCAGACCAAGTCCCCAGTTAGGGTGTACGAGAGACAACCGGTCGATGTATATCTCATGATCAATGTTTCTCTCACACATTGATGTTTTTCTCCCTCTCTACTTACCTTCCTCTCTCTCTAAAAACAAATAAAATATTTTTAAAAGTTGATGACTGGATGAAGAGAAGGAATAAACATCTAAAGAGAGCACTAAAGTAACTTTTTTAATGAGGGTTGGTAATTCACAAGTGATACAGTGTTTCTGGAGGGACAAAGGCAGAAAGGGTCTAGGGATTGGGGAAGTCTTCCCAAAAGACAAACTAGCCTGCCCAGAGCTAGTGTTCAGCAAAAAAATGTCAGGCATTCTGTTCACAGTGCTGGGCCCTGGTGCCAATGACTCTGCCTGTAAAGACTGTGGTTAGCTAAATCGGGCAGACCAGCTCCCTCCAAGGGTCTGGACCGAAGAGTCCTAACAGGGAACTGGCCAGTTAACAGGAGTTTCCATGAATCCTCGGGATCCCACCCGCTGTGGATTCTACCGGGCAGGATTCTACCCTGCTGTGAGCAAGTCTGTTCCTTAGGCCCACTGTTCCCGGCAGGCTTGAGAGGAGGGTGTCCTGCGTGAAGTCATTTGCCCTCCCCTCAACGTGTAGGCAAGGTCGCCAAAGTGCCTTTGTTGCCCCGCCTACAAGAGAGACCGGGCGGGTCTCGAGGGCCGCCCAGTGAACGGAACCGCATTTGCCCTGTGGACCAGGCTAAAAGCAGTTCAGCGCTCTGAGTAGAATGAGTGGTCTGCAACTAGGAAAGAGTGTCCGCCAGAAAAACAGGTCCTATGCCGCCTCCTGCCTTCCTGCAATGAAACAAGGCTGCTGCATCCCTACTTACAGAAGGTCTCCTGGCCCACGCGCACTTTAATCATGATCCACTCCATCGTTCCTCCCAGGACAAAAAAGAAGGGCAGAAACCTGTAGACGCCGAATCGCTGCTTTCCGGGCACCCGCTGCAGAATCCGCCTCACCTGGGCCCTGGAAAACATGCCCGACCGAGGTCGTGGAAAGGAGTCCAGCAGTCCTTAGCCACAGGACTGAGGCGCCCGGGTGGAGCCGAGACGTCCCGCCCGTCCTACCCCGGTGGTGGGGCTTGCGGAGCGATCCCCGACCTGCCACAACGCCAGCAGAAGAGACCTTCAGGAGCAGCGAGCAGCTAGAGTAGCTCCACCAATCAGAGCACGGTAGGGCATTAGGATTCGCCAGTAGCAAGCGGTGGAGTGCGCGTGCTCCGTGAGGCCCAGCCCGGCTTGAAGGAGCTCGCGCACGCGCCTGGGCTGTGGAGGCCGGGCGGCGCAAGGGGGCGGGGCACCGACGTGGCGTCTGCCCCGCGGGGTACCGATGTCTCTCCTCTGTGCTGTTAGTTGCTGCGAGTTGGAAGCTGCCCCTCTTGCTCTGCCACCGCCATTTTTTTTCTTTCAGTCCGTCTAGAAGTGAGGACCCTCTCCGATGGACTAAACCTGTACTGCACTATAATACAAACTGCAATTACGCAACTCCTTGTATTTTTTTCGAGGTCGTGATTGGTGACTACATTTCTAAAAATAAGAATTTGATATGCCTTGTTTGAAAGCTGAACCTTACCATTTTTACAACAAAAGTCTAAGTAAGCATCTTGAGACAACCCTAAAATTAATGAAAGGTATCCTGTACGGGGCACTTACCGTTATGCAAGGACTTGTACATGCTTTTTATGCATCATCTCATTCACAATGATCACAAGAGCAAAATGATTTAAGAGCGTGGGCCTTATCAAACCACATCCCTCCTCCACATATATTCCCTTAGTCTGGGCCTCAATTGCTACACAATATGGGGACCTTCCTGTGATGCTGTTAGGATTTAGAGATAATAATAATAAAGTACTTAACACAATGTCTGAACTGTAGTAACTAATCAGTTAAGATTAGCCATAGCCCTGGCTGCTGTGGTTCAGTTAGTTGGAGCATTGGCCCATAACTGAAAGGCTGCAGGTTCCATTCGATTCTGGTCACAGCATATACCTAGGTTGCCATTTTGATCCCTGGTCAGGTGTTTATGATACCTGGTACCCATGCACCAACGCATACGGGAGGCAACCAATCCATGCTTCTCTCTTTCCCGTCCTCTCTAACAGTAGTGCAAAAATGTCCTTGAGTGAGGGTTTTTTTTAAAGGACTAGCCATAATATGATGGTGATGTATTGAGCCCTAGCTCTTCATATGTATCCCATAGCCTACTAAACCTTGCCTCTTTTTCATCATCTCCTTTTCTAATTAGAGAACTGAGAAGCAGAAATCTCACTTGAGAGCCTTCACTCTTGCTGAGTTGTGCTTGCTGATGTCTTTTTTAAAAAATGTTTTCTGCAACCTCTTTTTTTTAATAGTTTCTTTTAAGATTTTAATTTATTTATCTTTAGAGGAGAAGGGAAGGAGAGAAGGAGAGAAACATCAATGTATGGTTGCCACTTGTGTGTCCCCTGCTGGGAACTGGCCTGCAACCCAGGCATGTGCCCTGACTGGGAATCGAACCGTGATCGTGTGGTTCACAGGCCCACGCTCAATCCACTGAGCCACGTCAGCCAGGGCATGCTGATGTCTTTAATGAGCTGTCACTTCATTGTTTTTTAGAAGAAAGACAACTATTAGACAATCTAAGAAAATCAAACTAAGAACCAATAAGAGTTTGATGATGTTAACACAAAATCTACAAAAATGAGCTGGAAAATAATAGTGCAAGTATGGCCTCGGGAAATGGTCGTAAAGTCTGCAGCTGGGCAGCCATGCCCAAGATGCTGCTTTGATAACCTGCCTTCTGAGGCCATCACATCCTCAGGCTCACACACATCCACTTAGTGATCATTCTCATCTCTCTTGGTGACTCTGGAGCCAGATACCACAGTGCCCATCTCCTGGCCAGATGAATTTTACGTATGGCCAGTTCCCCAGTGCCCACCTAGCTCAGGCCTTCAGGTGGACACATCCACCCACCCACAGTCCCACCTCTGGGTCTCCACCCTGCATCAGCACCTGGCCCAGGATTTTGTACACTGTAGGTCTTCATCCAGGGTACAGTGGATACTCCAATGTCCCATACCCTTAGGAAACAAAGTGCCCAGATGGCCAGCTCCCCATTAACAGGGCTCCATGCGGGCTGCTTAGGCCTCCCCAGGGCCCAGTGCATGAACAGAAACACATGCGGACTCAGAAAATGGACCTGAAGAGAAGAAACAAAGGTGGAGAGTGGTTTAAAGCGTGAAATTAGAGTTTCGTTGGAAACTCGAGCGACGTTGCTTGAAGAGACAAAGGATGTCAAGAGAGGACCTGCACGGGGAAGCCAAGATTGGGGCGAGTCGGTGCAGCCATTTGCTAAGGTCAGAACCTCCTGGCCCACCGCACTAGAGTGCAAAGCCTAGTCGTCCGGTACAGAGTTAAAATGGATCACTTGGATGAGGTACAGGACGGGAGAGAGAGAAGACTGCCTCAGAGTCGGCGGCGCTGCGGGTCTCACCTTACGGGAGATGGCACCTGGGAGCGTGCAGCGAGGGCTCTTTATTCGCTGACCGAGTGGAATGGATCAGCTTCTGGTCTGCGGGCAGAGCTAGTCAAGGGCAGGAGGAGGGGAAAAGGACCCCCACGGTATGGCTGGGGGAGGGGCGGAGGAGCTATGGTCAGGAGGACTAGAGGTGGAGGAGGGGCGGAAAGACCCAGGCGAGGACTGGAAGAAAGTGGAATGGGAGCCGGGGTGAGCCCGCAGCGCCTTAGCCGTCTGGACCCTCGCCGGGACGGCCGTTCTTAGGCCCTCCGACCTCCTGAGAGCGGGACAGAAGGAGTCTCCATCGCCGCAGTAGCGACTGAAGGGGGCGCAGAGGACTCTGCCGCGGAGACTAGGGGGAGGGGGCTGGGGAGCCCTTTCAGCCCAGTCCCGGGACCTCCCGCCCCCCGGGCCAAGGGGCGCGCCCATTGGCCGACCGAGCCCCGGGCGCCGCGCCCATTGGCTAGCCGTGGTGAAGAGCACGCGGCCACCGTGGCGGGCTTGCAGTCGGAGGGTGGTGGACGGGCTGACCGGCTGAGGGCTCAGCGGGCGGCGCGCGGGCATGGTGGGTGCGGGGCTGCGGGCGGCCGCTCGGCGCTGGCTGCCGAGCCCAGGCCACGGTGGGCCGCGAGCCGCCTCGGCCTCGTCCTCCTGCTCTGGCTGCGGCCCCCCAGGTCCCGGCGCCCACTGCCCGGGCACTCCGCGCTCTGCGCCCGCCCTGGCACCCACCGGTGGCGCCGAGCTCAGCGCGCACCTGTGGGCTCGTTACCAAGACATGCGGAGACTGGTGCACGGTGGGTGAGCCCGAGTGGGACGGGCTCTAGGGGGGAGGTGTCCCGCAAGGCGACCGACGCGCGTCCAGACGGTGGACAGAGACCTAGCGCCAGGGCACCGCCCCCGAGCCGTCTGGGTGTCGCTCTTCGGGGGTAGAGCCCCAGTGGGGCTCGCTGAGGCTCCGAAGGCCAGACGGCTCTCCAGGGGAGATTCCTTTGGATTATGGGGGGGGGGGGGGTGGCCTCTGGGGACGCCCCGACGCCCGGAGTAGGCGAGCGAGAGGTTTGTTCCCTGGCTCCGTCTACAGGAACTCGGGGTTCCTGAAGCGGACGCCAGAATCTAGGGCTCCCGCTCTCTTTCCTCGGGGTCCGGACCTCCGTGAAGCCGCGGTGGAAACGCCCCCAGCCCCTTGTTCTCCTAGAGACCCTTAATTGGTGCGGTAATATCAGGGACAAAGCTAGCTAGCAGCACTGGCCAGAACAGACTCCTAAGGACTGGCCTACGTTGGAGGACTCCGACTAGATTTTCAAGACACCTCTCAATTACTATGCCCTGGAGGCAAGGAGCACTCTGACCTGGAGGGGAAGGAAAAGGGAGACCAAATTGCTCCAGCCCAGAAGGATTGCTGCATCCTTGGCCAAGGCATTCACTTAAACCTCTTATGGTCTGTCTCCCTCTGCAAAATGGGCTGCTGAGGAGGCCTAACGCCTCCTCTCAGAGGGGCCAGGCTGAGGCCCTACTTCTGCAGCAGACAGATGTGGTTTGGGTCTTGGCCCTATCACTCTCCAGCTTGGTAGTGTCCAGCAAGCCACACCTTCTCAGACCCTCAGTGTGTTAGAGCAGCAATTTTCAACTGGCGCTCAGCAATAATTTTTAAAGCATTTAATACCTGACTATTTAGTCCTGGGCACTGACCCCCTTTCCTTTAGATTGTCAAATGCCAACAGCCAACACAACAATAGCCACCTGTGTGAATGAATCAAGATTATACTTTTTTTTTTTTGGTGTGACCAACAAAAATATTTTTTGGTGTGCCACAGAATTTTAGTAGTTAGCTTATGTGTGCTGTGAGACAAAAAAGGTTGAAAATGGCTGTCGTAGAGTGTAAGACACAGTCCTGGGGCTTATGCTACAGGGTTGTGGAGATGACTCAGAAATACCCAGGCCTAGAAGGGTCGGGAAGCTTCCAGGGGGGAGGGGGTGGAGACTGACAGAGCTTTCATTGATGAGACAAAGTAGCTGGTCTGCAGCATCCCAGCTGACTGAACTGGGAACTCCATGCTAACTGTGGAAACCTGGGAGTGGGAGGTGGACTGGACTTCCCTCTTGAGGCGCTGAAGGCAAAATGGTTAAGACCCCTGAGGAATGATGATTTTGAAGCCTATGGGCCTGTCAGGATGTCACCACCCCACCCTCAGCAGAAAGGTCAGGCCTGGGATGCTGTTAAGGAGATATCTTTGCTTTGGACCTGGTTGAGACCCTCCATGGAGCGGCTTGAGAAGCCTACCTAGTAGGTGTTGGGGGGAGGGATCTAGTGAGCTCTATTGGGCTTTCTCTCTCAGGGCCCACATGGGTTTTCAGATATTCAAGAAGCCCCCCAAGCTCCTCTTGATGTGAAAGGGTCAAGGTTGTTTTCAGAATGCCAGGATGAGTACCAGAATGAGCCAGCCTTTCTGGACGCTTCTAACTCCAGCCAGACTAACCCCTTCCAGGGGGGAAATTCTGGGCATTAAGGTGTGCTTTGGGCTAACACCTTAAGGCAGAACTTTGCTAGGGAGACAGGCCTCAAGCCAGCCCCTACCCGCACCTCAGCAGAAGGCTAGGCTGAAGACAAGTGGGGTGGCCGGATTAAAATCTCACCTCCACTGCCTACTGTTGGATGGTTTGGAATAAGTGCCTTTACCTCCCTGAGCCCGTTTCTTCCTCTGTATGATAGAGGAATAAGTGTGACCACTTCGCAGGACTGGAGTAAGGACTGAACAAGATGAGCCTCTTAGGCACCTAGCAGCAGCTAGGAGGGGGGCACCTTCAAGTCAGTCTCATGGCTGTCATAGGGAGGGGTTGGCCTTGGTTGCTGAAGCTGGGGGCTAAGGAGGAGAAAGGACAGGCAGGGGCTGGGCATTGAGACCAGTGAACTTGGAAGGCCAGTGTGAGTAAGGTACGTTCTGTTCTCCTGACCCTGTGTACCACAACAGCCCTATAGAAGGATGTGAGACCTTGAGGCACCAGAGCTATGTTTTTTTCAGTCCAGAAGTGGGTTCAGGAGGCCAGGCCCTGTGGGCTGTTTCCTCATCCTGCTTTGTTCCTAGGAGAATTATCCATCCCTGGGAACATCCTCAAGGGCAGGGGTGAAAGCCTGGACTTGGCCAGAGCCAACCCCTCCCCTCCTGGGAACTACTGGATATTGCACCAAGAGTCACAGCTGGTACCCAGGGACTCAGGACTATTTGGCGGGGAGGTGGGGGGTGGGGGGGCAAAGCCCAGAATCATCTTGATCTCAGAGGCAGCTTCCTAAAAGGCTGAAGTCAGCTGTATCTCACGTGCATCCAAAGTGAGAAGTGTTTGCACCCAGGAATTGTCTTCAAAGCAGCTGCTCTGTGCTGAACCAGAGGAACCAGTCATACCTGTTCCCCCACCTAAACCCTGCACTTGGCTCCAAAAGAAAGGGGGTAGGAGCAGAGCCTGGGAGTTCATCAGCAAGGGTCTGCCTCTGAGCACAGGCTGCCAGGTCTGACTGCATGGCCAAGGGCTTCTGCTTGGAGAACATGACAGACTGTGGCTGAAACAGGAATTCCCTAGAGGCTTGGGCTTCACCCACAGGCTAGAGGTCTCAGGAACGGTGCCCCTGCTAGACAGTGCCCTATTCACCTTGTCCTTCCTGCTCCCTGCTCCCTGAGTGATGCAGAGAAACCCAGGACATGGAGGAGACGGGCTCCAGAGGTGCATTGCCCATTTAATCCTACATTTGCCACAGGTGCAGAGTGGGAAGCTGCATAGAGCACAAGCCGTCTGACCCTCTTAGTAATTCTGTAGGTTGGTACAGTTTTTATTCCCCCTTTAGAGACAAGGAAATAAGCCCAAAAGGTGAGGTGGCTTTCCAAAAGTCAAGGCCATGAAAAGGGAAAAGGAGAGCTTGGTCTGGTCTCTCTGACTTCAAAACCTATGCCCTTTCCCCACCCATCTCCCCAGCTGTAAAGATGAGGAAACTAAGGCAGAGAACCTGGCATCCCAGAGGCCGCTCTGCACAGTGTCCCACTCGGCCCCTGTGGAGCAGATGGGCTTAGAGCAGTTATGACTGCATCCTCAGAAGGGAGCAGCTTAGGTAATGGCCCAGGACCCGATGTCACACGTCCTGCCTGTCGTAATTAGCAATGTTCCCTGGCTAGAGACAGTAAATGTCATCATGTGGGCTGGCAGGCAGCTTAAATCCTATTAGGCCTTGCTTCTAAGGCTGGCAGGTGCTCAAGAGCTGGGAGCATGAGTGGCAGAGGGCCTACCCAATACCGCCCACTTCATTAATGTTCCTAAGCCCAACCACAGCTTCAGACAAAGAGGAAGGGGTCAGTACATAGCCATGTGGCCGATGGGGCTTATGAGAGCCTGGAGGAGACACAGGCTTGGTGCACCTGGTAGGCTGCAAGTGATGGTGTAGCCCAGAACCCCGCAGGTCATGCCAGCCATTGCCAGCCCTGCCTAACCCCAACCATGTGACCCCGGGCAGATGACTTTTTTCTGAGCCTCTGCAGTTTGACTACATGAAGCATTGGGCTAAGAGTACCCACACTAGGGTGTTTTGTGAGGCTCCCAGGGCTGGGCACCTGGAAAGTGCTCAGCAGCCATTTGTTGCTTCTGTGATCATCACCCTCACACTTGAATCTCCTTCCTGTAGATCTCCTGCCCCCTGAGGTGTGCAGTCTCCTGAACCCAGCAGCCATCTATGCCAACAATGAGATCAGCCTGCATGATGTCGAGGTCTATGGCTTCGACTATGACTACACACTGGCCCAGTATGCAGACTCACTGCACCCAGAGATCTTCAGTGCTGCACGCGACATCCTGATTGAGCACTACAAGGTGAGGCTAGCCAGACAGGGTTCCTAGGCCCTGAGGGGCAGATGACTGAATTGATCCCTTGAGGCAGCTGCCCAGCCAGCAGGTGTGGCAGTGCACCTGGTTCAGGCCTGGTCTGCTTTCCCCCAACAGTACCCAGAGGGTATTCGGAAGTACGACTACAACCCCAGCTTTGCCATCCGTGGCCTCCACTATGACATTCAGAAGGTGAGTGTCTAGACCACTGACTCCCCCTGACCCCTTCTTACTGGTTGTGTATCAGCCTCTTTCTCAGTCCCCCATCACCAGTGGAGCAGTCTCCTCTCTCACCCTTGGCCTCTTAGCTGTAGCTTCTTGGCATGTGGATGATCCCCTAGATGCCCCCCATTTGGGGCTTCGGGATTGGAAGGTGGAAGAGGCTGCTCACGGTTGATGGCAGCCCCTTCCTCACTGCCCATCCCGCTCCCCTCGTGCCCCCAGAGCCTTCTGATGAAGATTGATGCCTTCCATTATGTGCAGCTGGGAACAGCCTACAGGTCAGTGCTGACCCTGCCCTGACCCCACTGTAGTCCACTTCTCCGGGTCACCCCTCTCTTCCCCACCCTGCGCTTCAGCCTACGCTCAGGAACACTTTGGACTGATGACATCTGTGTGCCCATGCAGGGGCCTGCAGCCTGTGCCGGATGAGGAGGTGATCGACCTGTATGGGGGAACCCAGCACATCCCACTGTACCAAATGAGTGGCTTCTATGGCAAGGTACGCACTCTGCTATTGCCCAGGGCAG
Organism: Sturnira hondurensis; assembly: GCF_014824575.4. Taxonomy (NCBI): domain Eukaryota; kingdom Metazoa; phylum Chordata; class Mammalia; order Chiroptera; family Phyllostomidae; genus Sturnira; species Sturnira hondurensis. Next base: position 5,443,070 of record NW_028081354.1, on the reverse strand, counting down.
CCCACTCTGATCTCACTGTGGGTACTGGCCCCCTGGGAGGCCGTGACCACACCTCTGCACAGGCTGCACCCCTCCACCAGTGTCCCAAAGCAGATGGATTCAGAGCCACCGGCCTCTAGAGCTGGGGTTTGTGGGGCTAGAAGGGTTGCTGAAGCAGTCACCCCCTCCCCAGGGTCCCTCCATCAAGCAGTTCATGGACATCTTCTCACTGCCGGAGATGGCACTGCTGTCCTGCGTGGTGGATCACTTCTTGGGCCACGGCCTGGAGTTTGACCAAGCACATCTCTACAAGGACGTAACGGTGAGGGTGCTGGGCCCGCTTAGGGTGGCAGGGAAGGGGAAGTCCAGCCACATCAGGCCAGGCCCTCCTGGTTCCCACTGCACCCTCACTGTCCCTCCACTGCCCTCAGGATGCCATTCGAGACGTGCACGTGAAGGGCCTTATGTACCAGTGGATCGAGCGGGACATGGGTAAGGGTGGACAGTAGCTACCTCGGCCTGCCGGGCAGGATACAGGGCTGGCTCTCACCAATACATCTCCCCCATCAGAGAAGTACATCCTGAGAGGGGAGGAGACGTATGCTGTCCTGAGCCGCCTGGTGGACCACGGGAAACAGCTGTTCCTCATCACCAACAGTCCTTTCCGTTTCGTGTGAGCCCCCCCACCGTGGGAGGAAGGAGCCGGGTGGGAGCCAGGTAGGGGCAGGCTGGCCCCCTCAGACCACCTGTCCTACCTCTGCCCCCTCTCTCCCCAGGGACAAGGGGATGCGGCACATGGTGGGTCCTGACTGGCGCCAGCTCTTTGATGTGGTCATCGTCCAGGCAGACAAGCCCAGCTTCTTCACTGACCCCCGCAAGTACGGGCCTGGCAAGGGCCGTGGGGCCAGGGGGTGGAGAATAGCCTTTGCTCACTGCCCTGTGTGCTTCGGGTGGGGGTGCCCCCTTTCTGGCATGTGTCCCACGTGAGCAGGTGGGCCTTTGCAGAGTGGGATGGTACCCAGTTCATGGTCTTGGCTACAGGCTGGAAATCAAGTCCTTTACCCCCCACCCTAGGCCTTTCAGAAAACTTGACGAGAAGGGGTCGCTTCATTGGGACCGTATCACTCGCCTGGAAAAGGGCAAGATCTATCGGCAGGTGAGGGCCATCTGGGTGGGATTAGCGCCTGAGCAGGTGAGGGGGCAGCACACAGGGCTAACCAAAGCCCCAGGGGCGGCAGCACGCCTCCAGTGCACATCTGCCGCGGGTCTGTTCCCTCGGGCCGTGGGCCAGTGTCTGGAGCGCCAGGCAAGGGCACAGGCCCAGGCAGTGTCGAGGACTTGGCTTGTGGGTCAGGTTGCCTGCATCTGAATCCTAATCCTACTCCTGGTTGGCAGGGGGAGCCTTGTCGAATTACTTAAAAGAGATAAATAACTTGAGTTGTGTCAGGGCCCTCGACTGGCTGGGCATTCACTAAGTGTCCGATAAATGGCAGTTACTACTTGAGGGTGAGCACTGCTGCAGCCAGACAAGCCTGTCTGGGGCCCCGGAGCTGGGCTGGGCGGCTGGCGGGGGTGGCTCACGGGCCTCCAAGGAGACCTCTTCTGCTGGCTCGCTCGGAAGATGAGAAGGGGCATGGTGGGCGGTTGCAGAGGTGGCTTTCAGCTAGAGGTGATTAGGCATTTAGCTCTGGACGGAATGCGGAAATCCTGGCTGAGCTGGTGAGCAAGGCATCTGGGGGGTAGGGGATCCAGAAGTGGGGGGAGGGAGGAAGCCAGCAGCTGGGCCAGCGGCTCAGCCACAGGGAGCAGCCTCAAGGTACCCCGTTGGGAGGCCTGCCCTGCAGGCAGTGCTTCCCCCCCTGTACACTGCTCTGTCATCCACCCTGCTGCCCCCCGAGGGCACAGACTCTTTCTCTTAGCTCTGAGGGTCACATTCTCCCTTGTCCTAGCGTCTTGCCTGAGCCTGAGGAGGGTCATGCACCTTTGTGGGGAGCATGTGACTTTCTTTGGCAGCTTTCAGATTTTCATTTATGCCTGATAATCTGAAGGGGGTGTGTGTGTGTGTTTTTGATCTCACTTGGTTCTTATCTGTCTTTGCTCTCCCCCCTTCTCCCCTCCCTTTCTGTGTCTCCTGTTGCTGGAACCTCATACTCCGTCCTTCCTGACTCAGCACCTGCACCTCAAGAATCTTTTGGTTCGTTCAGGGCACATCCACTCTGCCCGTCATAACCTCCCTCTTCTGCAGGGTTCCCTGAACCTCAGCCTCTCCACCTGACCTAATTTCAACAATGAAGTCTCATGGCCCCCTGTGCCCCCATGGCTTTCATCTCCCTGGGCCTCTTGTGCACAGACTGCTGTAGTAACTCCTTTTTTGTTGGATAGCAATTCTCTCCTGGGGCGTGGGCTCCTGACCCGAGGCTGCTACACCTACTGCTCTGAAACCAACCCACCCCCAACTGTGCCCCCGGGTTTCTGCTTCCTGGGAGCTTCCTCTGTTGCCTTTGAGCCTGGCTGAGTGGGTTTTTTTTTTTCCTCCAGCTTTGGAGCAGGAAAGGCAAATCACCTCACAGTGAGGTCTGCCATTGGTCTGTTGGGTCCCTCTGGGCTCAGGCCAGGGAGGTCAGGAGGACCTCAGGGCCACGGGGTCGCTGCTGCAATTTGTTTTCCACAAAGAGTGGACTCGGTTCCTAGCTTGGGGTGTGTATGAGCACACACAGGGAGGGGAGACCCTAGAGGCACAGGGCACCGTGCCAGGCCTACAGGAGACCGTCCTGCAGCAGGCAGACCCCCTTTCTGAGTGTGAGGCAGAGGTAGCAAGGGCCAGACCCCAGAGGGGACAGTAAGGCCACGGGAAAGGGCAGCCAGCATCCGGCTGAAAAGGCCTCTCTCTGGGAATTGGGGAGAATGGGTAGGGAGCCAGGCACGCTTCTGGCAGCATGGGAACCCCTTGGGCACATGGGGCTCAGCGGTGCTCCCCCGCCTCCTCCCAGGGAAACCTGTTTGACTTCCTGCGTCTGACAGAATGGCGCGGCCCCCGTGTGCTCTACTTTGGAGACCACCTCTACAGTGACCTGGCGGTGAGCGAGCATAAGACTGGGCCATGGGGGGCGAAGGGGGACCCCAGCTGGTGCTGAGCCTTGTCCCCCACCCTGCCCACCAGGACCTCATGCTGCGGCATGGCTGGCGCACAGGGGCCATCATCCCCGAGCTGGAGCGCGAGATCCGCATCATCAACACAGAGCAGTACATGCACTCACTGACGTGGCAGCAGGCGCTCACGGGGCTGCTGGAGCGCATGCAGGTGCGGGGCTGGCCAGGATGTCCCCAGGGAGGGGCCGGGCACCACCTGGGCACGCACATCCAGAGCACACCTTCTTCCCCCCAGACCTACCAGGATGCCGAGTCACGGCAGGTGCTGGCTGCCTGGATGAAGGAGCGGCAGGAGTTGAGGTGAGCAGTGTGAGGCGAGGGCAGGAGTTCCCCCTCCTGCCCCTTCCTGCCCCTTCCTGTGTGGCCCCTCACGTGCCCCACGTCTCCCTCCCCAGGTGTATCACCAAGGCCCTGTTCAACGCACAGTTTGGGAGCATCTTCCGCACCTTCCACAACCCCACCTACTTCTCGAGGCGCCTTGTGCGCTTCTCCGACCTGTACATGGCATCCCTCAGCTGCCTGCTCAACTACCGAGTGGACTTCACCTTCTACCCACGCCGCACACCCTTGCAACACGAGGCACCGCTCTGGATGGACCAGCTCTGCACCGGCTGCATGAAGACCCCCTTCCTTAGTGACATGGCCCACATCCGCTGAGGGTACCTTTATTGTCCAGAACAGGCCCCAGTCCCTCCTGCCCCATCCACTCTGGGCGTTTGTCCAAATGAGCAATAAAGTGGTCCTCCCTTCCTTCTGTCTTTGATGTGTCATTTGGCTGCAAGGATCCTCTGGGTGTCAGGGAAGTCCTCCTCCAGGAGGGAGTCCTGCAGGGAGGACCATGTGTGGCTGGGTTGAGACCAGGCCGAGGACCCACTTCCACATTCCCCCACCCCCTGCACTCACATCAAAGGGCTCACAAAAGGCATCCTGAGTGCCAAAGACTGGGTTGGGGACAGAGACCAGGGTTGGGCTGGTCCCTTCCTGCCACGGGGAGAAGTCATCATCTGCATCATCTTCTGCCTGAGACGACAGGTGCATGGTGAGGGGCCTTGAGGATGATCTGCAGACACCAACCCCCAACCCAGCCCTACCTGGAAGACAGAGAAGCCGAAGCCCGTGGCCTTGCTGCGAGCTCGGAGGTACACGGCTCCAGCCACCAGACCCAGCAGTGCTCCAGCGGCTACCACACCTCCCACACCAGCTGCCACGGGTGGGGCCTCAGGTGCCACCACTGACCCCTGCAAACAACATCAAGGACTAGTCAGGCCACCTCCTTGCCCCTTGTAGCTCTGCCTGCCTCCCCATCATCCACTCACATGTTGTGGGGGTGCCAGGAGGGGGCTGGCCAGAGCATGGATGATGCCATTGAAGGCCATGATGTCCCACACGACGACATGGCTAACCACAACTGTCCACGGAGCCTGTGGAGAAACCAGAGTCAGGCCCAGTGGGTGAATGGGGGCGAGGGTCAGTGGGGAGGGGCAACGGCCAGGCCTACCACAGGGGCTTGAGAACTGTTGTCAGGGCCCACATCACTGAAGACAAGGCTGAGGCCCAAGTGGGAAGGGAACGAGGTCCTGTGGCTGGCATTGGCACTGAGGAAGGTAGTGTTGGAGGCATGCAGTTCCAGGTCGGGGCCACTCAGTGTCTGTAGGGAAAGCAAAGTCTTCTCAGCCTGTTGGCCTGGGCCAGCCAGGGGGCAGCAGGCCATACCCACTGCTGGTTACCATGTTGTTCACAAAGCCTTCATTGACAGGGACAAAGAGTGTCTTGTAGGTGAGCTCATCGTCCAGGAAGACCAGAAAGTCAAGACCTCGAGGAGTGGCGTTAGCGTAGTCCAGCAGCATCTGGGAAGGTGGGAAGGCAGGGCAGTGAGCAGGCTCCCTCCCCAGAGATCCCACCCACCCTGCACCCTTGGGCCCCTGCACACCCCATAGAAGATGGAGAAGTTGGCTGTGGCAGCCAGTACATCAAGCAGCTTCCCATTGCACGTGCTGGTCCCATCACCCACGAAGCCATCACGGCATCGGCAAGCCACATCTGCAGAAAAGGGGGTTCAGTGGTTTGGCGGGTCAGTGGGAAGGGGTAGAGCCGGAGAGTGAGGCATGTTGGGGGTGGCTGCACCTTGCATACGGTAGCAATAGGCATCCCAGCGCTGTGACAGGTTCTTCTGGGTGCCCAGGCTGACCACGCCCACCTGACCAGCACCACAGTCTGCCTCAGGGAAAACGACGGGGTGGGCAGCTGAGCCGTTGGCCAGCCAGCCCACAAGGCACCGGTGGAAGCCCAGCTGTAGGAGCAGGAGAGGATGTTGAGACCCAAGGCCCAAGTCAAGGGGTTCCCACAGGCTTGGCTCCAGGTTTCTGGGCCCCACACACCTGCTGGGCAGCAGAGAGCTGAGGAAGAGAAGCAAGGACAGCTCCCTGGGCCCCGCACGCTGCCTCAGCCTCTGAGAAGTTCAGACCGTAAACGCCACTGGTGGCCTGGAGATGGAAGACACCAGCCCGTTTCTCTGCAAAAAGGAGGGATGCACAGTCACTTGGGGACACTGAGGTAAGGCACAGGCACTGGGACCAGGCAGGGAAGCGCACCCTGGAAGTGTAGGTCGGTGCACACGGCGTCCACATGACATGGTGGGGGCTGGCTCAGGCAGCGGTCCACTGGAGGCTCGGGCTCCTCCAGGCAATGCAGCCCATCACCCACATAGCCAGCATGGCACACACAGCGCCGTGTATTCTGGGGCAAAAGAGCAGGTGGGCACCCTTCAGTGACTGGGGGGATCCACTTTGTGGGACCTCCCCACCCAGCTGCTTGGCTCTCCTCCTGCTCACTGGGCCGGTGCTCAGGCAGTCAGCATGCTCACTGCAGCCCCCTCGGCGGCCATCTTCACAGGGGTTGCGGGCCCGGCAGGTCCAGCCATCACCCTCGTAGTCTGGTAGGCAGGCACAGGTGACCACAGTGCCTACCTGGCTGCAGTTGGCATGCTCACTGCAGCCGCCATGCTCATTCTGGCACAGGTCCGCCACTGGGGCGGGGAGAGAGTGGTTGGACCAGGTGACAGGAGGGGAATGGGGTCTTCCACCTCATGTCCTCACCCACCGGCTCACCTGTACACGTGCGGCCATCCCCTTCATAGCCCAGGTTGCATTCACAGCTGTTGCCTGTGCGGCACACTGCCTGGGGTGCACAGGCTGGGGCACACACGGGTCGCAGCTCTGCCCCCCACATATCAAGATTAGTAGCTGCCCTCTGGGATGCCCCCAGATCCCCTCCCACCCACCCTCAGCACCTCCACCTGACAAACAGGTAGGGCACGCACTGGTGTGTGCAGGGTGAGCGTGAGCTCAAGGGTCACTCACCCAGCTGCACCTCACAGCGTGGCCCAGTCCAGCCCTCCTCACAGAGGCAGGAGCCAGAGCCCCCAAGGCCCTCATCACAGTGGCCATGAGAGGTGCAGCGACAGGCTACAGAAAGGGACAAATGGGAGGATGGAGTTGGCACGTGGGCCAAGGGAGGCAGGGGGCAGGGCTGGGTGGGGTACAATGATTCACCTTGACAATGGGGCCCAAAAAACCCTGGGGCACAGAGTTCACATGCTGTGCCAGCAAAGCCTGGATGGCACAAACACCGCCCGTTGCCGCTCATGCCGTCTATGCACACACCATGGTCACTACAGGGGTGGCTGGCACCCCCAGGGCACGCTAGGAGGTAGGGTAAGAGAAGTGAAGTTGGTCCAGGGGCTCTCAGCAGGGCCCCCCCCCTCACAGGCACCCCCTCTTCTAGAAGCAGCAACACCCCCCAGTTCCCCATGCTGCTGAGAACCCTGTAGATCCCCGTGCTCTGGAGAACACCCAGATTCCACCACACCAGGTTCTGTACCATCTACACACGCATCCCACCCCTTAGAGCACTCTGTCCTAGCAAATTTCACCCCCGCCCCAGACTGCCCAGCCCCTGCCCACCCAAGACCTCTCAGAAACAATAGCCAGAGCTGTGCCCACAGTGGCCAGAGGAGCCAGTCAGCAGTGTCTGCAGCCTCAGGATGCTCACCTCGGCACTCACTGCCATAGTGGCCTGGGCAGCAGCTGGGCTTCCAGGTGGTAGTGACACAGTTGCGGTGGCAGCCCCTGGCCCGACGCTGGGGATGGGCCCAGATGCTGCGCAGTCCCAAGGGGTACAATGTAGGGGACGTCCAGTACTTTGTGAGGTAGCGCCAGCACACCTGGGGGCTGCCCTGAGCCAAGAGGAGTCAGGCTACAAACAGCCTGAGCTTGGTGGTCCCTGGGCCCTGCCCAAAGCCCACTCAGCTCTCAGACCCTTACCTGCTCACGTGAGCCCTCGGGACAGGGTGGCTCCCGGCCACAGATGCTGCAAATCTCCTGAAAGGAATGGAGGCCAATACAGCAAGTTCAAGTGTCTGAACAGTACAAACGGGCTCGGGCCCTTACCTTGCACCTCTGACCTCCCTCACCAGCCACAGTCGCTGAGTCTCAAAGATGTCACAGCGGGCACCAAGGCCCGGTGGTTCCAGCAGCTGGTCAATGCCATAGGCCAGGCCCCCCACGAAGGGCAAGTGCCGCTGCACAATCCGGGCATCATCCTCACCCACTGTGAGCTCACCCTGTAGGCAGAGGATGTGGGGTAAATGAGAGTCACATTTGCACAGAGACCACCCCCTAGTGCCAGGGCCCCTGCCTCCTGCCCTCATTCACGCCTCCTCCCTGGACTCACCGGCCGGGCGCGACTGCAGGAAAAGGAGATGGGGGTCCCGTGCATGGTGCGGAGTTGGCCCAGGTTGGGCAAGTCGGACGCCAAGGCCTGAGCAGACAGACCCATGGTTGGAGCTGGACGGGCAGGTTGGGTGGCCATCAGTGGAAACCGGGGACTGGGGCGCACCCACCTCTATGTTTCGGATTATATGGCCCCGAAGAATGGCTGCTAGCTTGTCACGGTGGTCCTCATGGTAGAGCCAGGCCTGGCGACCAGGCGAAAGTGCTCGCAGGGCGGAGTCTGTGGGCCACAGCATTGTGAAGGGCCTGTGGGACGCATCTTGTAGCAGGGGCAGGAGACCAGCCGCCTGGTATGGAGGAGCAGAGGTGGGGCGATCTCAGCCCGGTCAGACTGACGGGCAGGAAGGGGCCAACCCAGGCAGCCTTCCCACCAGCTACACTCCTCTGTAGCCGTCCCAGGCAGCTGTGTGGGAACATGCATGCAGGGATAAACTTGCACACATCCTGAGTACTGTCAAGTACGTGGGCACAGATAGCACACTCATCCTTGTGCTCACACTGGGAAGCCCAGCACACAAACAGGGCCTGTGCCCACAGACGTGCCCACTCACACAAGGGACAGGCTTGCACAAGGGACAGGGTGTGCACAGACAGGTGAGTGCACACACAGTCCTACACACTCATGCACATATGCACACACCCACAGGCTCACACGTGGGGGCAGTACCGTCAAAAGACTGCTGAAAATCTTGTAACCGAAGCTCTCTGCTGCGGCAGTGACGTTTCTCTAGGGAGAGGCACTGGTGAGCTGTGAGTTCAGATTGGGAGGGAGAATGTCAAGCCCCCAGCTTCCACCTTCCAGGTCATACCCGCAGGGTCTGGGCAGCGTCAGGCTCCCAGTGTAGCACGTCCGGCGGGAGCAGGACGCGGTCAATGAAGTGCAGGATGCCGTTCACGGCCTGGTGGTCACTGCTCACCACTCGTGCAAAGTCATTGAGGTAGATGCTGCCCTGGGGGCGGGACATGGACACATGGGGACGGCCGAAAGTGAAGGAAACCAATTGGTGGCTTGTGAACTGTGGGTGGGACCTGAGACAGGGGTGGAGCTTTGATTGGGCAAGTCTGGGAATAGAAGGTGAGTGGGGTCAGGACAGAGAGGAGAGCGGGTCTCATTTTTGTCTGTCTCTGTCTCTGCCTCTGTCTCTGTCTCTGTCTCTCCCTCTCTCTCTCCCTCCTTCCCTTTCCCTCACTCTCTTTCTCTGCCGGGAGCGGAGCACATGCATGGGCCAGGAAGTCTTGAGCTGGGGAGCAGGTCCATGGTAATGGGCAGGGTTTAGGGCTGGACAAACTCTGACTCACCAAAGCCCACCCCCCCCAGGGAAAGTGAGAGGGCCTTAAATGCGTGGGGACAGGACACAGGCTTGTGGGGGCAGGAGCGGGGGCGGTAGGAGCTTGAGTCTGTGGACCACTCATGTCCTCGCCACGGCCTGGGCTCACCTCCCTTTCACTGAAGCGAAGAGGGTGCCCGGAAAGCGTGGTGACATAGCCTTCTTCTAGCAGATCCTGGCTCCGCAGCTGCCGGCAGCCGACCACGTGGTAGCGGAACACCAGCTGCTGATGGGCACGGATCCGGTCCAGTTCATCCTGGAATGGAAGTCGGAAGTGTGGAGAGGGAGCCCCAACTGCCACTTGTGCCCACACAGTATCCATCCCTTCCCAGCCTTGTCCCTGGGGCCTATTACCTGTGACAGGTTGGTCATTAGATCTGCATGCGGCACAAAGACTGTGAAAGGCCCGTCTCCCTTGAGCTCACTGTATTTCTGGGGGAGAGGGGAAACAGCTGGAGTGGAAGAGGGGCAACCTGGGACAAACTTGTGGCATCCACAGATCTTCCAGGAGAGACCTGGATTCTGAGAGACCACACCAACCCCTGACCAAATAAGAACACCAAGGCCAAGAGACAGGTGGAGCTGCAGGTAGAGAGGCCCAGGCTAGACCAAGGAAGTAGAGGCCAACTGTCCACTCACCAGGAGGTGAACATTGAAGAATGAGGCATTCTTGTCCTGAAGAAGCTCCTGGGGGACGGGGGAATGAGGCTCAGCTCAGATTTGGGGTTGCCCCCATTCAGGGCCTGGTGGCTTTCCCAGCATCTGTGGCCCAAGGTCTGGCCAAGGCAGAGATGAGGAAAGGAAAGCCAGGGGCATCTGAGCTAGGGTCAGGATTAGTGTCATGGATTGTAGCTGGGCCAGGCCCTGGTAGAGTCAGGAGTCAGTCTCAGGGTCATGGTCAGGGCCAGGATCAGACTCAAACCTGGGGTCTTAACCAATATCATGTGTCAGACCCAAGCGGGGCATAACCACAGTTGGGTCAGGGCTCCCACTTGGGCATCATTACCAGGTTGACTCGGGCATGGCAGGTGAAACCATCACCCATGGTGTAGGCGGCATCACAGGTGCATGTCCTCTGGCCATCCCCTGTGCTTTTGCACACAGCGTGGCGACTGCAGCCTCCATTATTCTGAGGCAGGGATAGGAGAGGGAGGTCTCAGTGGCACCCAGAACTCCTCTGCCCCAACCAGCCCTATGGGAAGGGCCAGGAAGATCCCTGTCCAGCCCCAAAGCCCTGTTTTCTACTGGTCAGCTATGCTTGAGCTTGTGGGGAGAGTGGCTCACCCTTCAAAGGCACTTAGAACCCTGCTAGGGACGGGGAAGGCTGGTGCCTGCCTCAGTCTCCTCCCCCTGTGAAATGGAGTGGGGCTTGGGGCCCGACCTGGGAGCAGGGGTCCAGGAGCTCACAGGTCCGGATGCCATCCCCACTGTAACCCTCACGGCAGCTGCAGGAGACCTGTTCCAAATCCTGATCAGTGGGGCTGCTTGGGACCCAAGAGTGGGCCGGAGTCCTGGACAGAAGGGGCACCCCTCCCAGGCCAGGTCACCCCCCTACCCATGGGGGAATGGTACAGCCCCAGGATCCAACCCTGTTGTGCTGACCTGCTGGGGACCTGTGGGAATACATTCAGCGTGCACGTGGCAGCCCCCATGGTGGATGAGACAGCCGTTGGCTTCTGGGGCAAGAGACACTGGGATGAGGGGGCCTAGGTAGCACCTTCATTCACCTGTCCACCCAGGTGTTCACCCCCTACCCTCAGCGCCCTCAGGCCCTGCACCCCTGTGTGCCCCTCAGCCCTTCCTGGTCTGACTCAGGCCACTGAAATCAGATTCCTAGTCCCACATACACCAGGGCAGGGACCCCAGCCTCACCCTGACACAGCTCCCCGTCACCCATGTAGCCATCCTGGCAGGTACATGTCCGCTGCCCTGGCGCCACCTTGGTGCAGTTGGCATGGGGGGAGCAGCCCCCGTGGTCATGGGCACAGGGGTCCACCTCTAGGCAGATGATCCCAGAGAGTTGTGAGGAAAAGGTAAGAGACAGTGGGGATGGGAGGAGGGCATGAAAGAAAGGAAAAGGTCAGAGGGGGGGCTTGGGCCCAAAATAGAACAGGGGTAAGGAGGGCCCTATGGGAAAGCCACCCCAAAATGTCATGGGGCGCTCGGGGCATCAGTGTGGCTGGACCTGAGCAGTAGGTGCCGTTGCCTGAGTACCCTGCAGCACAGATGCAGGTGGGAGTTGCCGCTGAGTCCCCTACACAGCTGGGAGGGGTGACAGCAGTCAGCCCGTGCCCATCCAGCCCTGCCCGCAACCCAGGCCCCCACCCACTTGCCCACCTGCTCCAGGCCACGCTCACTCACTTGGCATTAGGGTCACACTTCTTTGGGCAGTGAGGGCCAGCAATTTCTGGAGATGGGAGGATGGGATGGTTCTGGTCATTCAGACCCGGGAACTGTAACCCTGGGGTCACCAGCCTCCCCTGTGGGGCCACTCACTCTGGTCACAGTGTCGGCCCTGCCAGCCCACGTTACAGACACAGCTTCCATTCCCTTGCAGCCCCTCTCGGCACAGCCCATGGGCACAGTCACACACTGAGAGTGGACAAAGGAAGACAGGAGTTACCCATTGCCTCCGTCTTGCCCCCGCGGTGGTGCCTCCATGCCTGCCATCTGCTGCCAGGACGCCCGCCATTCCTGCTCCCTCCCCAGTCCTCACCTCCAGTGCAGTTGGGCCCGTAGCGGCCCAGCTCACACGTCTCACAGGCCGTTCCATGGAAGCCCTCCCGGCAGCGGCACTCCCCACTCCCCAGGAGCCCGTCCAGGCACCGTCCGTGGCCCGAGCACGCCCCGCCCAGCCGCCCTGGGCACGGCTCACACAGCGTGCCAAAGAAGCCTGGGCAGCAGTCAGGCACCTGTGGGGAGGGGTTGCAAGGAGAGGCCCGCACAGGCGGGGACAAGCAAATTGTTGGCAGTGCGCAGGATATCTTGGGACCACAAAGCCAAAGGATGAAGTGAGTTGGGTTCAGGGAAAAGGAGACTGTCTACAAGACTCTCCATGGCAGGGGGGAAACTCAAGCAGGGAAGGGCTGTGCCAGATCCCACAGTGAGGGACAGAGCTGGACCCTGCTGCTGCCCCTCCGGCTCAGTGGGTGGTGCCAGCTCTGGGCCTTTCTCCTTTTCCCGTCCTCCTCCCTGGGGGCATAGCCGCAGGAACCAACACTGGCCCCTCTGACCTTCCTCTTTTTCTGGACTTACCCTAGTCCCAGCCCTGCCTCTGCCCTTGAAATCTAATCTGGGATCTCCCCAGGTCCCCCACTCCCACAGCCTTCATTATGGTCAAAGAGTGGAGTGTAGAGATTCAGGGCAAACCTGGATCTTCTTGGCACACGTGTAAGAACAGCCCCGGGAAAAGGAATAGCCAGAGCTGTAGAGGCAGCTCTTCTTGGGTGTGTCCTGGAGATGGGAACAGGCAGGAGGGCTTAGCCATGGGCTTGGGTGGGGCAGGGCAGTGACTGGGGAGACAGACAGGTGGACTAGAGATTCCCGTGGGGAAGATGTGAGCAGGAAAACAGAAGGAGCCAGCTGGATGGAGACAAACAGACCAGTGAGGAGGGGTGGTCAGGACCCAGGCTAGGGCCACAGGGTTGCAGGCCTCCAAGTGCAAGTCTGAGTGAGGCCTGCTGTGGGCAGACCTGGGCCCAGGCCTCCTGGCATCTACCAGGGATGTTGAGAGGCCCACACCGTGGCAGTTCCCCATGCCTCAGCAGGCAGGGCTGGCCCAGAGGGTTGAACATGTTGGGAGCAGTGAGGGCAGGCGAAGCAGAGATGGAATTGTTCCAAGCCCAGCCTCACCTCCAGCTGGAAGCCCTGAGGGCAGCGGAATTTCCTGGTGCAGTTTACACATTTCTCCTGTGGGGGAGAGAGGGCAGAGTGTCAGATGGTCCTGGGAAGGAGGCCCCCAAACCCATCTTCCTTCAGGGCAGGCTGGACAGCTCTCCTATCCCTCACCAAGTGCCTGTCCCACCAGTCCACACCTTCCAGGTCTGAACAGCCAAGCTGCCCTCCTCCGGTCCCAGCATCTCACCCGCAGGGCCTCAGCGTGGCTATACAGGCAGCGGCTCGAGCCCACCGTCAGGACTCCCGACAGGCCAAGTAGTGTGCGGCCAGGTGCCTCCAGCACCGGGCCTTCCAGTGGCACGTGGTTCACCTCAGGCTGGGAAGGGGGCAGGAGGCTGAACCCAGCCCAGCCCACCCCACCCTCACCTCAGGGCTACCCCCCAGGGCTGGGGCTAGCTCCACAAATGGGGGCCTCCCTGGGGGCCAGTTCCTGGAGCAGAGGTTGGAGTCTCCAGGTGTAGGAACTCCAAGGACAAGCGGCCTGCAAGAGCAGGGTGCCTGAGGGTGGGTCTCCTTGTCCCCACAAACCTGGCCACTATGGTTGTAGAAGACCAGCCAGTGAGCAGGGCCCAGGAGGGAGTTTCGGTGTCCCCCCCTCCACAGGGCTTCCAAGGACAGCGCCTCCCCCAGGATCACATGGTGTCGCACTGTGTCCACATCCTGAGGGGAAGGAGAAGCTCAAGGGACTCCAGGTCTACCCAGAGGCCTGAACAGTGGCATTCTGTCCAGTGTGGCCCTTCGCACCGCCCCTGCCCCTACCCTGTCCCAGTGACCTCACCAGGCTGCTGCTGTTGCCCTGGGCCTCCAGAGAGTGATTTGTGGGCACAAAGATGGTATAGGCAGTGGCGGCCTCAATCTGGGACACCAGACCATGGTGCTAGGGACAGGGGGGCAAGGTCAGGGATAGGCAAAATCGCCCCCAGTCCTGACGCCGCCCCCTCTTGGGGAAGGACGCCCCTGACCATGAACCTCTCCTCGTGCCCTTACTTGCAGCAGGTCCCGAAAGAGGTGGAAGGCAGGCACGGAGTCCAGCTGCTGCAGCAGCCCCTGCCTGCCTGGCGCATCCCTCCTTGGAGGCAGTAGGACCTGTCGCAGAGCGTGATGGGGCTGGTCAGTATGTCACTGCCTCTTGTTCTGCTTGGAAGTTTCCCTGAGCACACTCCCCTCCAGCCTTACCTGGCTGAGGATATGTAGGACACCGTTGGTGGCAAGAAGGTCAGTCACGTCCAAGCTGGCGTTCTGCACCCAGACCCTCTGGAAGGCAGCAGGCGGAGCTCAGCCACAAGTGGACACAGGTAGACAATTAAAAGTGGGTGTGGCACCCACAGAGAGGCTGCTGGGCACACAGGCACCCACAGGTGGCCCCCAGCCTGGCCCAGATGCCCTCAGACTCGGGACTAACCAGATGGGCACGTGGTCCCTCAGCAGGGCCCACGCGTGAGAAGGACAGCGTGTCTGCACAGAGAGGTGCAAACAGCTCCTAGCAGGGCAGTCACCACTGGTTCAATGTCAGTGTCCAGCCCAGCAGCAAAACTGTCCCTGGCACATCCTCTGAGCCCAGCCCTGTGCAGGGCGAGGAGGCCCCAATCTCACCCCCTGGGGTCCCCAATCCAGGAAGCCTGCAGTCACTCAAGTTCCCTCCCATGCTCTACATGGTCCACTCTGCTGTCCAGAGCTTGCCACATACCCCACTGATGTTGTGAATCTCCCAGCGTGTGGTGGGGCTCAGGGTGGCCACCTCCTGCCCGACCAGCCGGGCCAGGTCCTTCTCAGAGAGGGCGCCCTGGAGAAAATGGGCCCTGAAGGGCACAGTTGGGGAGGCACCATGGGACCAGGTTAGTGTAACCTACAGAGACCCCTGGGACGGGGCTCTGCCCCCCGGGTTGGACAAATGCCAGCTGGGAGCCTCTGGGGAGGGGCTAGATCTCTCACAGAAGCCCCCTCCCAGGGCCCCACCTAGGCTGCCCACCTGACCAGTTGTGGCAACATCCTTGGCTGCAGCCAGAAGGCCTGGTCCTCGGGGCTCAGCCTGCGGACAGCAGAGTCAGAGGGCACTAGGGCTGTGACTCGGCTGTTGGCAGGAAGTGTGATGCCAGCTATCTGCGCACATGGTGTGTAGAGGGACAGGAGGAGGATGAAGGCAGCCATTATCCTAAGGTCATCTGCCCCCACCTCCAGCTCATGGAGATGTTCTGTGGCCCCCCTGTGTCCAGGGGGGCCTCCTGGGTTTGAGTCCTACCTGGATCCACTGGTAGAAGACAAAGAAGTGGGCATTTGCCTCCAGCTCCTAAGGGGCAGGGAGGGGGGGAGAGCTGAGGTCATGGACTTTGGGACAAACCTGAGCCTCCCTCCCCCGCCCCAGCCCTTAGCGCTGCCTCTTCCCACCTGAGTTTCCCAAGTACAGGGAACCACTCACCCGGAGGATGTCTCCGTAGCAAATGAAACCATCACCCCCGTAGCCATAGGGGCATGTGCAGACTCGATGACCTCCCCCCACCGAGTGGCACATGGCCTGCAGTGGGGGTGGGGCAGAGAGACATGGCCCTCCATTTAGCACCCGTGTGGCAGGCTGCATGGCACCTATCCTCCACCTCTCTGTTCAGCCTTGTCCCCTAGCCTCCTGCTGTCTGGCTTTCCGACCACCTGTCCCCACCATCCTTTCCATCCATCCAGTCTGCACTCGAGTTGCCCCTTTGGAGTGCTGGCCCTACTCTCCAGGATCACAGTGCATTTGACACAGGTCACCCACCCCACTGTGACAGGTGGGTCACGGAAGCCCGTGTCTGTGGGAGCACCCAGGAGGCCCTGTACCCTCAGGAGAGGTCTGAGTTGAGAATGGGAGGAGCTAACCAGGGCAAAGGTGTGGCTCAGGGAAGCCTTCCAGAACACACTGGTAGAGGTATGGTGGCTTAGAGCTGAGTGAGATCAGGGGACAGCAAGGAACTCAGAATGACTTTGCAGAGGAGCGTGGAGAGGGGGTGGTGGGGGCCAGGGCAGAGAGAGGAGGCTGAGTAGGGGCTGGGCCTTAATATGCGTGAAAGCCCTATCCTGTGGGCAAGGGGCTACATAGTTTGCATTTGGGGTTTAAAAAGAAGAGATAGGGACACCCGGGAGGCACAGCCGAGGCCCACCCCAGAGAGTCTTCTCCGGCCCTCTCACCAGGTCATGGCAGCCGCCATTGCCTGCCCGGCAGGGGTTGATAGGGCTGCACTCATAGCCATCCCCGGCAAATCCCAGCTTGCAGGTGCACCGGCTCTGGAAGGGTTGGGAGTGGAAGGCTTCATCTCACAAGGAGCACCCATCACTTTCCTCCTCCACCCTCAGCTCTTGATGGGTGCTGTCCCCTGGGGAAGCCTGCTCACACCCCAGAGGGGCTCCTCCCGGCCCCAGCTTCCGAGAGCTGGTTCCAGATGGAGAGACTGAGGCCGAGGGGCTCTTGGGGTGAGCCTGAGGGTGATGGCATCAGCAGAGACGCAACCAGGGAGAGTCTGTGCCCCTCTGCTCTCAGGCCTGGCCCCTGCCAGGACTGCTGGCGTCAGTGGTGAGTGAGTGGTAAGTGGGCCAGTGTTTGCCAGGGGCAGCCCCAGGGGTAGCAGCTCAGTCCCACTCTGACCTGGCCACCCTGCCCAGCAGCTCTGGTCCTCCCCCAGTGTTCTTGGGCTTGGAGCCACTGCAACAGGTGGCCGGTGAAATTCCCCAGATCTCAGTGCCCTTCTTTGCAAGTTGGGGGCATCTCAACTTGCTAACTCCAGTCCTCAGTTCTGAACTTTGAAGCTCCCGGTAGGGTCTGGAGCTCCAGCCCTCATGTCCATCGGAGCTCTCACTGCTAAGGCCCCAGGGGCTGGAGGCTCAGGCCACTGTGGGGTGGGAGGACTGGGAGCCCCCGGGGTTACTGCACAGGCCTGGGCCATGAAGGGGCTGATCCCGAAGCAGTGTGGCCTGGCCTCCTGATGGGCATACTAGATATTCTTAAACGCCAGCCAGTCCTCAGGGCTGAACATCCTGAAACAGAAGTCTCCAGGTTCTGAGAGCCTGTGACTAGCCCAAGAACTGCAACACTCTAGAGCTGCAGTCCCGGAGTCTAAAGATTTTGAGATGTCACTTCCCTCTGGGGAGGGGGTTTCTTCCTGCTTTGACGAGCAGCAAATCCCTAAGTCTAAGAGGAACTAGAATGGAACAGGTGCCTGGTAACACGTGGGAAACCAAGGAGTGAATGAATGAACCAAGTGTCCGCAGACGATGGCCCCAGTGCCCAGTTAGAGCAAAGAACACATTGATTTGGTTACAAGAGTCCTTTTCCCTGAGACGGGGGTCCCAGCCTTCTGACTTGAAAATCAAGTGCTGCCTAGACTGGCCCTGGAGAGTGCTCTCCATGAAAGCTCCTGGGACCTTCTCATGGCTTCCACTATGTCTGGTGCTTCCAGATTGTAGGGCTCAGCATTGCAGAACTGGATTCTATTGGTGTCTGAGGATTCAGACCCTGAGCTTGAGCTCTTGGAGTGGACATTCCTGGAGTCCAGAGTAGCCCAGAATGGATGGTCCCCACCCACTGTCCCCAGGCTGCACCTCACCTGCCCAGGCCCCACATAGCTGCAGAGGGCGTCAGCATGGCAGCCACCTCGCACGTCCAGCTCACACTCATCGATGGCTATGCAGACACGGCCGTCTCCACTCCAGCCCTTATGGCACGTGCAATTGTGGGTGCCCAGGGCCCCAGGGACACACTCGGCCTGTGGGAGCCACAGATCACTGAGTCAGGGCTGCAGGGTAGAGGGCAAAGGGCAAAGGAGTCCCACCTCCCACCCCTGAGTCAGGACTTCAGGGGAGAGACAATGAGACTGACATTCTCTGAGCAGCCACCACGGTCTGGTTTGGAGCAGGGGTTGCTGGCTGTGCAGGAGAAGCCGTCGCCCTCGAAGCCATCGAGACAGAGACACCTGGGGGTCAGTGAAGGAGGGGCCTCCAGTGAACCTCTGGACAAGGCCAGAGGCTGAGCAGTGCGGTCACGGACAGCCAGAGAGGAAGCTCGAGCCCTCACCTGGTGATGTCCCCCTGACTCACACAGCGGGCGTGAGGGTGGCAGTTCTGGGCCTGCTCTGTGGGCCCACAGCTCCCTGTGGACTCGTTGCAGAAGCGGCCGCTGAAGCCCGGGGCACACGTGCCGCTCTGGCACACGCCACCACTGCCTGGACGATTGTCACATAGACCATGGACACAGCCGCAGTCTGTAGGGGGGAGGAGGGGGCAGGGAGACTCAGGCAGGGGCAGAGCTGGTTGGGAGCCAGGAAGCAGATGGGCAGTGCTGGGCATGGGGCGGCCAGCAAGGGTTTGGCTTCAGGGTCACAAAATCAGAGGTTGTCCCAGACTCAATAGGCAGGCAGAGGAAATGAGAGGGGGACATCTGCTGTTTTTGGCCACCCCAATCTAGCTGCCCTGCCCCCAGATCCACCATCAGGAAGCTCTGTCTGTCTGACCTAATCCTGAATGCTTTAGATGGAACCACAATTCTCTTCCTGGAATGGGTAAAGGAGACAACTATTTCTGTTCCCCAATCCTCCTCATTCACTCCTGGGGTTTAACCCTTCTTCCTGGGGCTCGGTTCCCCTTCCCCGGAGTCCCCTTTCCAAGCAGAACCTTCTTCCTCCCTGGCTGGGAGCCTGGGCCAAGACCACCCACCTTCCTGGCACTCGTCTCCGTGCTTGTTTGGGTTGGAGCAGATGTGGCAGGCGATGCCCTTGTAGCCTGGGAAGCAGAGGCAGGCCCCACTGCCCAGGACCCCGTCGCTGCACTGGTGATGGGCAGGAGGCAGGATCAGTCCTGGGGTGGGGACTCTCCCCATCTCCTCCCCTAACACCCTGCGTAGGGAGGGGCTGACTGAGCTCCTGCTCCCGCTGCCTGGAAGAGCTCACCCTGGAGCTTCCAAATCACTGATGCTGTCAAAACCTAGCCCCTTAAAGGGCATCCAGCCCCGGAGGCTTCAAGGGTGACTTCTGCTCAACCTAGGAGCACACCACCCCTCCGGCCTCCCTTAGCCAGGCCCGAAAGTAGTCTTGATGTTAGAGTGGCAAAAGCTGACCGCAAAAGAAAACTACTCACAAATAACCCTTATAAAAGTAGATATAAAAACCTATCTAATTAATTATTTCTAACTAAAAGAGCAAAAATAATACGACCCAACTTCCACTACCTGGATATGAGAAGCCCGAGGCCAGACAGAGGCGGGCCTGGCTCACACACACAGCCAGTTGCTGGCCATTTTGGGAGAAGCCCATCTCCCCCGCATCTCGCCCCAGGGCAGGAGGGGACTCACGTTGCCTTTGCCATAGCAGGGGTTGGAAAAGCCCCCAGGACACTGAGTGCAGTCAGGCCCAAAGAACCCTTTGCAGCAGTCGGGTTTCTGCAAGAGACAGAGTGTGTCTGCGGGTCCCTTCTCAGGAGCAAGGGGGAGGGGAGGCCCCTGGGGGGTGCCTTTGCTACCATTGGGATGTGGAACTGCTCTCTGAGGCAGGCAGTCTGTTCAGTCCCAGCCTGGGGACCCAAAGGAGAAGTGGGTGCCCAGGTCCCTAGGGACAGAGAGGCCTGTGCCCGGGCTTACCAGGAAGGTCTGGTTGCAGTAGTGAGCGCAGCCCTTCTTCAGGACGTTGAGCCCCGCAGGGTCGTGGGTGTAGACACACTCCTCAGGAGAGATGTCCTGGGCGGGCCGTGCCAAGCTGGTCAGTGGGTGCGGGTCCTGGGCTGACCCCCTTTGCCAGGCAGCCTTGGTCAAGGGTCCTCAGGCCCCTGGGTCCAGCACTCCCCCCCTCAGCGGGACTGAGGGGTGCTGAACCTCCAGGTCCAGCCTTGCCTCCTGGCCCCCCAATCCCACCCTGACCCCAGGCAGTCAGGGGTCAGCACTGAGGGCTGGGCCCAGGGATGCTCACCAGCTTCACACTGTTGGAAGGGCAGGTGCTGGTGGTGTTCAGGGCTTGGCAGTCCGCACAGGAGCCCTGCGCAGGGCATGGGGGTGGGGAGCGTGGTCAGTACCAGTTTGTTTATGTGGCCAACCCTAGGAAAGTGGCATGGAGCCGAGAGCCAGCTGGGGTCTGAGAAAGCATCAACCACAGGAGGGTTGGGAGATGGTGGCAGAGAGAAGAGAGAGAACGAAGGCCCGGTGGTGGGAAGGAGCTTAGTGTGAGGGTGTGAAAGTCCCAGGCCTGGGCAAGGAGGCTGCGGACAGGGCAGAAGATGCAAGAATACCTGGCAGGGAGATCAGCAGGCAAAGGATGTTGGCGAGTCCAGGCGGGTCTGTGGGGTCTGTGCCTGAGCCGCCAGCAGCCCACCCCCGGAAGATGACTCCCACACAAGCGGCCCCCGGGGCTCAGGGAGGCCCAGGTGTGTGGCACACTCACCACCACAATCTGGTGCTGCTCCTGGCTGCAGTGCTTGGGCAGGATGGGCAGGATGGTGGGGGGCAGCAGGATGCCCTCCAGCATGTGGATGACGCCATTGGCAGCCAGCACATCCACTCTGCGCAGCGGGACCCCCTCAGGTCCCAGCAGGACGCGCCCCTGTGGCAGAGCCCCATGTGCAAGCCGTGCAGCCTGGCGGGCCCCGGCTGGCCCTGCTCCTCCCCCCTCCACAGCTGGGAGGCCACACGAAGGGCCAGCCTACCCTGGTCTTTCCCCCTCCTCTCCTCAGTGGCGCTTCCTGCTCTGGCAGCACAGCTGTAGCCTCCTGCCCCGACCCACGCGGTTCCCCTACTTGGACCACTCTGGCCCCTGTGCTCCCTCCTCCCCCCTGGGGCCCTCCCAGCCCTTCAGCCTCCAGGAGGAGGATTTGATCTGTGCCTGCCTCCCATGTGACCCCACCCTCCCAGGGCCTCCTTGCCACAGGGCTTGGAGCTTGAAGGCAGGTCTGGAAGGGGCCGAATGCCTGACCACTCATTACTGCCCCTCCATAGGCCCATCCATTCCGGATGTTTTTGTATCTCACCTCCTCGGAGATATTCACAGCCAGGACCTGGTTTGCCATGGTGACAACCCGACCCTTGGAGATGAGTTTCTCAATGGTCAGCTGGGACAGAGGAGGGGTTGGCCTTAGGCTGGGCACCAGCCACACACCTTGGGGTACACCCAGTCCTGTTCAGGTGATCACAGCTACTGCCTAGATCCTCAGGCTCTCTCCTCTGGCTATAACAGTCCAGATGGGCGAGGAGAGGAGAAGGGGCCCCTGGGAAGGCCGGTACCCACAGACAAACCCCTCAACAGCCCAGCATCGTGTGCAAGCCAGCCCGCTCTGGGAGGAAGGCCTCTCACCTGGCCATGGCTGTAGATGTGGTGCCGCACCAGCTCTTGCAGTTTGGACAGACCCTGGCAGGGGGAGAGAGCTTGGCTGCTGGAAGCCTGGTAGGGGAGGTGGAAGCCCTGGGCCCCCATGTCTCCGGCCCCTGCTGTGTGCCTACTTACTGCTGTGAAGAGGTAGATCAGGCGGCCATCTCGCAAGTGGTCAACAGCCTCGTTGCTTGGGGCGAAGACTGTGAAGGGCCCAGGCCCGTCCAGGACGGAGGGCAGCCCGCAGTTCTGTGGTGGTGGAGGGGAGCTCAGTAGGCTCTGTGGCCAGCCCCAACCTGTAAGCGCTATCTGGGCCCTGCCGCCCCCAGCCTGCAGGGAACCCCCACCAGGAATAGATGGTAGACATCAACACTGAACCTCAGGATGGTGATGGGCAAGTTCTAGGATTGGGGCATAAACCTGTGCTACTCCAAACCTCAGATCACCGTGGGGCAGATTCTGGTTAATGGGGGGGGGGGGCGGTCCTGGCCCAAAAGATCAGATAGGCTGGGACCTCTCCCCCAAACTCACCTCTAGGATGGTTTCAAATCGGCTGAAGGCCTCTGTGGACGCCAGGATCTGGCCGATGGTTTTCTGTAAAGTGGGACAAGCAGTAGGACACAGAGAAGAGTCAGAGATGAGGCTGCTTCAGCTCCAGAGGGGGAAGCTGTGCTCCAGCCCTGCCCAGAGCTACCCTTGTCACCCCTCTAAAGCCTGGGGGGTGGGGTAAAGGTCACCCAGTGGCACAGCGTGGAGGAAGAGGAGGACACGGTCTTACCTTGGGGTCACCAGGGAGCGCCGATGGGGGCTGCCACCGCAGGGCAGTCACCACGTGGAAGATACCGTTCACCGCCGGGTTGTTGGCCTTTTGGATGGTGAATGTTTGCTGGGGCAGGTCTTTGTATTTGTAGGTGTATTTGTGCTGAGAAACAAGACCTCTGGCTCAGATTCCACATGCCAGCACCCTCTCCTGGAGCTGGGTCCCCCGTGACTCCTTCAGCCCCCAGGGTGAAGTTTCCCCTCCTTACCATGAAACGGTTGAAAGTGACCGTGATCTCCTGCCCAGCCAGTGTCCACCACTTGCGTGTTTGCTGCGGGGCCACCAGGTCCTCCAGAAGGTGCTGCCCTGCAATGATGTGCTGTCTGCAGAGCTGCTGGGCAAGGGACGCCTGTGGGCACAAGAAGACCAGGGTGCTACAGGCCCTGGGTAGGTGGCCCTCTTCACGCCACCCTGCCCGAGCAAGAGAGGGGACAAGATGCTCCCAAGCCTCAGTCGCCTGGAATGTACACTGGGGACTCTCTCAGGCCCTGAAGCCTGGGGCAGGATCCAGGAAGGAGGCAAAGGCTGCAGCCAGCTCCTCGGTGGGGCTGGGGGCTCACATTCATGACCCAGGAGGTCCTGGAGGACAGGGATGGCACCAGCACAGTGAACGGGCCCGACGTGGTAAGGATCTCCCGGCAGCCCTGGTCTGGGGGGACAGGAGAGGGTGCATCAGAATGGATCTGGGGAGACCCCAAGGCATCAGTCTTTGGGTTTGGAGAGTTGTGCCAGGGAACACTGGGCCTAGGACTATGGTAGATGTGGGCCTCAGGGTCTGGGGGGCTAGCTCCCACCTCCACCATGCCCCCCACCTCAGCCCACTCTGCTTGCATGACACCTGGGCAGAGAAACAAGGTATCTCTGCAGAGTCCACCCCCCCATTCCTGGTGGCAGTGCTGGGATCGAGGGGTAAGGCCACACACCCAGCATGATGAGGGCGACTCTCAGTCCCAGCAGCACTGTCCTTGTCGGGCTGGCCTTCTGTACCTCGTGGAGCAGGTGTCCGTAGCAGGCACGCCCATCCCCCACCTGCCCTTCCTTGCACACACAGCTGTGGGATGGGGAGAACTGGTTAGGGCAGGGGTGGGGTCAGCCTCTCCTCTTGGCCCACCCCACCTGCCTCCCACGGCCTTGAGCTGAAGGTGAAGGTGCACACATGTGCACAACTTCCCCTGTCTAGCCCACCCTCTCTGCTCTGCCTTTGGTGCCCGCTCTGAGGCCCATGTGCCCACCTGGTCTTCCCATCGGGGGTCACCTGGCAGGTGGCTGAGCGGTCACAGGAGAAGGGGAAACAGTAGGTGATACAGCCGGCAGAGGCATTGCCGTTGATGCTGACCAGGCCCGGCTTACACGTGCAGGAGGCCTGGGCAGGGCCGGGAGGGTGACAGCGTGTCTATGAGGACTGCTGGGGTCTGCCACAGCCACAGAGCCCTGCTTGGCCCCTACCACTGCCCTCAAGGAGATAATGTCATTCTCTTCCCATTTTACAAATGGGGCAGCCGAAGCTCCCCGAAGGCCCTTGATTTGCCCAGGGTCCCAAGCCAATGTGGGTAGGTGGATGGAGGGGCAGGCCTGGCGCAGGCCGTGGCTCACCTTGCCCGGCCCCTGGTACAGACACACGGTGGAATTGCTGGGGCAGCCGCCATTGCCGGTGCTGCATGGGTCCTGGGGCAGACACACTGTCCCATCGCCATGGTAGTTCTTGGGGCAGCGGCACTGTGCCTTCCCCGTGGGGCTCACTGAGCACTGGGCCAGTGGGGAGCAGGGCGATGGCCGGCAGGGGTTGGGAGCTGGCAGAGCAGAGAGAGAAAGCCCAAATGAGCTTGGCTCCCAAGAGTCTGTCTTCTCCCCAGCTTCCATCGGGATGACCCAAAGATGGGTGAGCAGGTTGATTTAGACCTTGGGGACAGGACCCTTCCCCTCCCTCAGGAACAGTTCCTGCCTTTGAACGGCCAGGCTGAACTTGCCAGTTTGAAAGGACATCATCCCAGTGCCTGCTCGCCCTGAGCTGGGGTTCCCATCCTCTAGGTCAGACTTACCTTGGCATGTGCTGCCCTGCTGGGTGTAGTGAGGCAGGCATCTGCAGGTGGGGTCTTCTGCGGAGCACTGGGAGTTGTCAGGACAGTGCAGGACCTGGCACGCAGGCAGCTCTGAGGGGAGAGGGGAGAGCATTGCAGTGGCAAAAGCCCCAGGTCAGAAAGGGACACAGGAGCATAGATGCTCTGCCCACTTTGCTATGTGTATCTGGACAGGGCCTGGCCTTTGCTGGGCCTCCGGGTAGTGGATGTCTCACATGAGACCTCTCCCTCCCTCTGACCAGCTGGGTGCCTCTCCTATTTAGAAGGAAGTCAGGCCCTGGCAGGTGTGGCTCAGTGGATTGAGCACCAGACTGTGAACTGAAAAGTCATTGGATTAATCCCTGGTCAGGGCATGTGCCAGGTTCCCAGTTGGGGGCACGTGAGAGGCAACAGATGAATGTATTTCTCTCACACGGATGTTTCTCTCCATCTCTTTTCCCCTCCCTTCCCCTCTCTCTAAAAACAAATAAATAAAATCTTTAAGAAAAAAAGAAATTAGATGGCGGGCAGAGGTCTTGCTGAACCTGCTGCCCAGGCTGCCCCCACAGCCCGCTCACCTTGGTCACAGTGAGGTCCAGTGTACCCAGCAAAGCACTGGCAGCTTCCGTCCCCGAGTGGCCCGTGTCTGCACACGCCATGCACACAATTGCACACTGGGAAGGATGCACAGGGACAGGTGAGACAGTAGCCTCACCCAGGGTCACATGGGGGCGAGTCCCTGCCCTCTACATTTCCAGAACTCAGCTGCAGCAGGCGCAGATTCAAGACTGCTGGGTGTGGTGCAGGACCACAGGGGTGCTGGGAGCCTGAGGAGGCCCCTGGCCCAGCCGGGGTGCAGTGGGGGCTGGAAGGCCCCCCATAAAGCCTCCTAGAACAGCAAGTGCAAGAGCTAGAGGTGTGATGAACAAAAGTGTGTGTCTCTAGAGGAGAAATGGAAGGCCGAATGGCTTGGGGGAGCCTGGTGGGCGCTGGCTGCAGGGACTGCAGGGGCACCCTGGCCCTGGCCTCCTGCCTGCTAGTGCTCACCTGACTGACAGTCGGGCCCGAACCGGTTGGGATCTTGGCACTCCTGGCAGGCTGAGCCACTGAAGTTTTCCTGGTGGAGGGATGCACCCAGTCAGTGTGGTCCCTCTACTGTCTCCCTCCCCTGCCCTCCCTAGCCCACCCAGCTCTTACCTGGCACACACAGGTCCCGTTCCTGTCTATGCCGTCTAAGCACATCCCATGGCCGTTGCACGGGGTCTCTGCCCCTCCAGGGCACTCTGTGGATCCCCCAGAACTCAGCTGTGGTCTAAGAACTCCTGATTCATGCCTGACCCAGCAGCCCTGAGCAGCCCCAGAAGCAGCCCCTCCCCAGGGCAGCCAGAGCCAGGCAGCCAGCTGTGCTGGCTCTCAGTGCTCGCTAAGTGAAGAAGGTAAAGGGCAATGTCGGCAGGTGCTGCAGATGGGGGCCCGGGGCTGCAGTGTGAGGAGCTAAGCAGGGACTCCCTTCCCCCTACCATAGCACTGGGACCCCCAGTAGCCAGGGCAGCAAGCCTTCTCCACCACGTCCTTCCAGCACTCCAGGCTGCAGCCCCTCATGGACACCAGAGAGTCCCCTAGCTGCACCTCGTAGCTGGGGAGAAAGGGTGAGAAGGGTGATGGGCAGGGTGATGGGCAGGGCTCCCACCCTGCAACCCACACTCCAGCCTCCTGATGTGGGGTTTCAGGGTTCTCACTCCACCTCCCATCTATGTGCCATGCCCAGAGTCGAGGGCAGGGCCTAGCCATTGCAGCTGTTCGATAAACTCCAGTGGCCCCACCCCCTGCCCATCCTCTGCCTGCCCCGCTGGAGGAGTCAACACACGTGTGAGGTGAGAGCCTGTCCTCCCTGCCAGGCCAGCCAGGCTCTTCCTGTTCGCCTGACAGCCCAGGGGATGCTCCTGGAAATGGGCAAAGATGGGGGTGGGGATCCACACCGGCAGTCCTCTATCTTCTCCGGGAACTCACGAAGCCAGCCTGAGGGACACACCCGCTTCTTGATGGCAGGGCACATGGTGCAGGGTGTGTGAGTGACAAACTTGGTTTTCACATCACAGCGTCTGGACCGCACCTGGGCCGTGGATGGGGTTTGGAGTGAGGGGCCTGGGCCCTGTACCAGCCCTGCCTCTGTCCTGATCGCTGTAGGGCCTCTTGTTCCTCTTAGGCTTTGGGCCCCACCCTGTCAGTGGGGATGCGATGAGGACAGGAAGGCCCCCACATGGGGGAGACCTGTCTGTCACCAGCTGTGACTACCATGGCACATACCTGTGTCTAGGACAACACACTTTCGCCCAGGGCCCCACAGGCATGCCCGAAAGTCTCAGAGCCTATGCTTTCTGACACAAAGTGAATCTAGCCATTTTGTTCCACGTCAGCCCATTCAGATGAGGAAACTGAAGTCCCAGTGGGTAGCCCTTGCTCAGAGCTACCCGGTGACAGTGTGTGAACCCAGACCCTCCACCTAGAGCTCATTCTTGTCTTTCATTTAAAAATAAACAGTAAGACTTCCGCCGAGATGGAGGCATAGGTGGAAACACCGTGCCTTCTCCCACAGCCAAGTTTGAATACAACAAAAGTTTGGGGAACAAAGACACACCCAAGGACCAGAAAACTGAATTACACGGAAGTCCAACAACTACGAACCATTCAATGGGGACGGTAAGAGGGACGGAGCCAGCAGCGGAGCTGGGTCGGGCAGGACAGATCCCCCAACCTAGGCGAGCAGTCAGCCCGAACCCAGTCGGGGTGTGGGGCAGACTGACCCTGGTCGCACACTCTCGCACAGTGAGACGGACCGTGCAGGCCCCAGGGGGCGAACCCAGTGGTGGAGGGCTGACGGCGGTGGCACACTAGAGTGCAGTGGAATGAAATGCGTGGGCCCGGTTTTCGTGGGTGACGGTAGTGGCTGCAGTGCTGGTGGGGGCCGAGGCGGCAGGCGGCAGACGGGAAGCCATAGTTCCTCTTTGGCCCCGCCCCCACATACAACGTCACAACCCAGCGACTGAGTTGCCCTGCTCTGGTGAACACCTAGGGCTCTGATCCTCATACATAACAGACACGAACGGTCCAAAATATGGCTCAAGAAGAACTCTAAGCCCCAGAGCCGATAACTCTAAGCGACCAAGAAATTGCCAGCCTCTCAGAAGCACAGTTCAAGGCACTGTTTATCAGATGCTCACAGACCTGGTTGATTATAGTCACAAATTAGAGGAATATATGAAGGCTAAACTAATTGAAATGAAGGGAGATGTCCAGGAAACCAATAGCGATGGAAAGGAAACTGGGACTCAAATCAATGGAGTGGACCAGAAGGAAGAACGAAACATCCGACCAGAAAGGAATGAAGAAATGAGAATTTAAAACAATGAGGAGAGGCTTAGGAACCTCAAGGACATCTTTAAACGTTCCAACATCCGGATTATAGGGGTACCAGAAGGGGGAAAGAAACAGCCACGAGTGGAACACTTATTTGAGTAAATAATAAAGGAGAACTTCCCCAGTTTGGCAAAGGAAATAGACTTTCAGGAAATCCAGGAAGCTCAGAGAGTGCCAAAGAAGTTGGACCCAAGAAGGAACACACCAAGGCACATCATCATTACATTAGCCAAGATGAAAATGAAGGAGAGAATCCTAGAAGCAGCAAGAGATAAGGGGACAGTCACCTACAAAGGAGTACCCATCAGACCGTCAGTGGATTTCTCAAAAGAGACCTTACAGGCAAGAAGGGGCTGGAAAGAAGTATTCCAAGTCATGAAATCCAAAGACCTACCCAAGACTGCTTTATCCAGCAAAGCTTTCATTTAGAATGGAAGGACAGATAAAGTGCTTCTCAGATAAGGGCAAGTTCAAGGAGTTCATCATCACCAAGCCCTTATTATATGAAATGCTAAAGGGACTTATATAAGAAAAAGAAGATGAAAAATATGAACAGTGAAAGGACAGCAAACACACAGTTATTAACAACCACACCTAAAACAAAAGCAAACNCCAGGCGTGGGGTGGCAATGGGCGGACCCAGTGAGGGCGCAAGGTGGCTTGGCTGATCGTGGTCACAAATTCGCGCACAGATAAACCAGGCAAAAAAACAAGCAGTGAGACAGACCATGCGAACCAGGGCCCCAGCGATGGGAATTAAAGTCTAAAAGCACCAATTGAAAAAACTTTCAGGGGTCAAGGTGCTGGGAGAGGCTCCCAGGCTCACAGAGAGTTCGTTGGAGAGACCCACAGGGTCCTGGAGGGTACACAGGCCCACACACCTGGGAACCAGCACCAGAAGGGCCCAATTTGCTTGCAGGAAGCAGCAGAGGGAACCGAAGCTCAAGAGACAGCGTGGAACAAGCGCCATTGCCCCTCTCTGACCCCACCCCCACATACAGCGTCACAACCCAGTGACTGAGTTGCTCCACCCTGGTGAACACCTAAGGCTCCGCCCCTCAAACATAACAGGTACAAACAGACCAAGCCATTTTGGTTCAAGGAACAGCTCAAAACCCCAGAGTCAATACTTCTGAGTGACCAGGAGATAGCCAACCTATCAGATGCACAGTTCAAAACATGGGTGATCAGGATGCTCACAGAACTGGTTGATTTTAGTCACAAATTAGAGGAACATATGAAGGCTAAACTAACTGAAATGAAGGGAAATGCACAGGAAACCAATAGTGATGGGAAGGAAACTGGGACTCAACTCAATGGAGTGGACCAGAAGGAAGAAAGAAACAACCAAACAGAAAAGAATGAAGAAACAAGAATTCAAAAAATGAGGAGAGGCTTAGGAACCTCCGGGACACCTTTAAATGTTCCAACATCCGAGTTATAGGGGTACCAGAAGGGGAAGAGGAACAGCCACGAGTGGAAAACTTATTTGAACAAATAATAAAGGAGAACTTCCCCAGTCTGGCAAAGGAAATAGACTTCCAGGAAGTCCAGGAAGCTCAGAAAGTCCCAAAGAAGTTGGACCCAAGAAGGAACACACCAAGGCACATCATAATTACATTGGCCAAGATTAAAATGAAGGAGAGAATCCTAGAAGCAGCAAGAGATAAGGGGACAGTCACCTACAAAGGAGTTCCCATCAGACTGTCAGCTGATTTCTCAAAAGAGACCTTACAGGCAAGAAGGGGCTGGAAAAAAGTATTCCAAGACAGGAAATCCAAAGACCTATAGCCAAGATTGCTTTATCCAGCAAAGCTTTCATTTAGAATGGAAGGACAGATAAAGTGCTTCTCAGATAAGATCAAATTCAAGGAGTTCATCATCACCAAGCCCTTGTTATATGAAATGTTAAAGGGACTTATATAAGAAAAGAAGATAAAAAATATGAACAGTGAAAGGACAGCAAACTCACAGTTATTAACAACCACACCTAAAACAAAAGCAAACGAAGAGGACAGCTAGATCAGGAGTGGAACCATAGAAATGAAGAACACATCGAGGGTTAGCAACAGGGGAGTGGAAGGAGGAGAAGAGGGGAGAAGGTACAGAGAATAAGTAGCATAAATGGTAGGTAGAAAATAGATGGGGGGAGAGCAAGAATACTATGGGAAATATAGAGACTAAAGAACTTGTGACACATGGACATAAACTAAAGGGGGGGAATGGTGGGGGAGGGTGTGCAGAGTGGAGGGGAATGAAGGAGGAAAGTGGGACATCTGTAATGGCATAATCAATAAAATATATTTTATTTTATATTTTTAAAAGATTTTTATTTATT
This sequence comes from Sturnira hondurensis, assembly GCF_014824575.4. Lineage (NCBI taxonomy): Eukaryota > Metazoa > Chordata > Mammalia > Chiroptera > Phyllostomidae > Sturnira > Sturnira hondurensis. The sequence goes on along the minus strand of NW_028081354.1, from coordinate 5,412,985 downwards.
TATGTATCTTTAGAGGGGAAGGAGAGAGGGAGAGAAACATCAATGTATGGTTGCCTTTCATGTGTCCCCTGCTGGGAGTTGGCCTGCAGGGAACCGGCCTGCAACCCAGGCATGTGCCCTGACTGGGAATTGAACCGCGATCCTCTGGTTCGCAGGCCTGTGCTCAATCCACTGAGCTACACCAGGCAGGGCAATAAAATATAATAAAATATATTTTAAAAAATAAAATAAAAATAAACAGTAAGCAATGTGGCTGACACTGGGAGAGGCGCATACCTGTCCGCACTCTGCTGAGCATGTCTGCACTCTGCTGCCAATGACCCTCTCTGCAAGCCCAAGGGACCCAAGAGCCTGCCCCAGACATGAGAGGCTGGTCCACACGGTCAGGAGCGTGTGAGGGTGTCTGCATGAGTTTGGGGCAAGCAGTCCTGTTCCTGGAGACCTGACCGCAGGCCTGGTGCACTGCCCCACTGGTCGGGACCCAGGGGTCCACTGCCCATCATCAGATGGGCCTAAAGGGTGCAGGAGACCTGGCTGGGGCAGTGCTCCTGGCAGGAGGGGTCAGAAGAGGCAAATAGTGGGAAGGGGGAAGGAGCAAACGAACACGTATAACAAGACAGAGCAGCCAAGGAGAGGCTGGAGAGGGGCTACTGACCAGGCCATGGGGTGAGGCAGAGTCAGGGCAGGCCTGTGAGACTCAGTTTGTGTTTTAAATGGGCCCTCTGGCTGCTGCTGAAGGGAGATTGGGGTGAAGGAAGAGGTTGTCACCTGAGGGTGCCAAGAAAGCCCTACCATCCCGTTCACTGGCCTGCCATAGCTCCCACAAGTCCATTGTTAGTGGGGCTACTTCTACAGCAACAAAGTCCCAATACCCTACAGCACTGTACCTTGGACAGACAGGAGCAAAACTCTTGGTTGTGGGTTGGGGGAAGGGCCATGGGAAGAAGGGGCATTTAATGGAGGAGAGGTTTTATGGGGTACTTGGGGCATGGCCTGGAGAGCTAAGATGTTGTTATCTAAAGAATGCTGACCACACTGGTATAAAGGGAGGGAGCCCAGGACACTTCTTTCCTAGAACCCAATACACGTGTGGCCTCTCAGCAGGAGAAGGGGAGAAACGGTCTCTCGGCTGCTGTGATTTAGCCTTTTCCGCTCATGCCTCTGCGGTCTGCAGAGGGAAGTTGCTGTGAGCAGCCTCAGGCCAAGCTGTGGGCTAGGATTGTGGTCTCGTTCTTCACCGGAGACTCCGTCTTTGCTGAGCCAGGGAGCAGCTAGGAAGTTGGGTAACTCCAGGGTCAGGCAGCTGCTGGGCAGAGGCTCTGTGGGCGATGGGCTGCCCTGAGGGCCACCTGGCCAGCTAGCTGGGCACAGCTGCCAGCATAGTCACCACTGGCCCAGGGACCAGCTCTTAGAGGAATGTTGGTCAGCCCTGGAGAGAGACTCAGAGGCTGTGAGAACACACTCTCCTTGCTCTTTTGATAGAGTGGTGGGTGAATTCCGGGCATAGGAGGAGGCCGGAGCCTTGTGTCCCATGGTGGACACGCATTCACGGGGCATCTCTTTTGTAAATGTGTGTGAAGTGGTGGTAGTTGGATGAGCCAGCAGGCCGTTCTGGGGCCACCCCACAGAACCCGGGCTCCCTCTGTGAGGCAGCCTGCTCCCAGTCTCACTGCTGGGCCCACTGGGCAGGGTGCAGGCTGGACCATGTCCAAGTGCTGAATCACTTTCCGTTTTCCTTGGGGGCACCTCGGGATCTGCCCAAGCCAGGCAGGTGCTGACCCCTTCCTGCCCAAATCCAGAGCTGATTTTGTACTGTCTGCTTCCCACAGAAATGCTGCTGGGGAAGTTGAGGAGACTGAAGGCGCTGAATCTGTTGTGAGAAGGTGAAAGGAACTCCCCCAAGCTGGGGTTCATGGCCCAGAGCCTGGACTCCCTCAGAGGAAGGGACCCTCCAACTTGATTGCCCGCCCTAGATCAATGCCCCTCTGCCTTCAGGCCCCCGCTGGAGACCACGGCTCTGTCGGCACAAGAGCACTCCTATCACAAAGGAGGTGCTTGGTTAGACCATTGAATGGACAGGTGCTAAGACTCTCCTCTTCCAGGAAGCCTTCCATGCCTCTAGTGCCCGAACTTACCTGTGTTTCAGTTAGTCCAGTGCCTGCCCACCACTGGCCATGTGACCCAGAGGTTATCCCTTCCCTTCAGAGCCTCAGTTTCCTAACATTTACTGTGGTCCTCACACAACATGGGGTGCTGCTAGGATCGAGTGACTGAGGGTGTGTGCGAGGAGGCCCGCAGTAGGGTGTCCCTGTCAACGAGAACCCCTGGGCCCCTCTCCCCGGGCCCAGGCTGGCTGAGCCCCAGCCCCAGAATGCAGGCTTAGAGCTGGGCAGAACCATGGGTCTCTGACAAGGGAAACGTCGCTCCCAAAGCCCCTCCCTGCCTCCCCCCCTTTCCAGAACACAAGGAGGGAGCAAGTCTTTGAAATTCCCATACACATGGGCAAACTGAAGTAGGGAGGGAGCAGGAACACGCCTGCAGCATCAGCTTGTAAGCCTCGGCTGACAGGAACCCCGTCACTGTCACCTTTTCAAACACAGATCTGCCTATCCCCAACCCTGACCTGACCCTGAGCGTGGCAAGGTCTCTTTCCTTCCTCTTGGTCTCCAAGAGGTCTCCAAGGGACCACAAGGAGTACAAGAGAAAAAGACCGAAGGTGGCAGGGTGCCCAGGGCCTGTCCTGGTTTTGCTCGGCTGTGGAGTCCCAGGCAAACCCTTTCTCTCTTGGACCTGTCTTCCTGTCAGTGATATGGGGCAGCAGCAGCTACCCCAAGAATCAGGTGAACTTGGCCGCACAGGCTAGGGCACCCTGACCTGGAGACAGGCTCAAGCCAGGTGACTCAATCTCCATACTTAGGGAGGAAGGCTTTTCCAGGCACTCCAGCTGGGACATTGTCCCTACTGTGGGACCTGCAGAGGGGCAGCCTGGAGGGGGAGCGCATGGACCCGAAGGCCCCACACCAGGACCCTTCTGCTGCTCGCTCCCAGCTGGATGGAGTCGCAGGTGGCGACTGGAGCACCAGCCCGGAGCTGGACTGACCTGTTCTCGCCATCCTGGGGCCTTGTCCTCCGGTGCACTGCCGGAGGCTGAGGACGCACAGGATGCACTGCCCAGGGGCTGAGGGCTGGAGGGGGGCTCATACTGATTGTGCCAGGGCTGTGGGCTCAATAAATGGCAGTTCTTAGGGTTAAGGGTGTTATCACTGGCGGCTGTCTACCCAGGGAAACTAGGGTCAGTAGACCTCATTCTGCCTCTGGGCACTCTTGGGGTTGGGCACAGGCACACACACCCCAGCATGTACATGCCTGTGCCACGGGAGTCCCAGTTTGTCAGCCCTTCGAGGGCTGGAGGTGATCATACCTCTAATCCCTGGTCCAGGACCACATAGAAGTCGGGCCTCAGTCTGGGCTGGGGAAGCAGTAGGATGGGCCTGGCTCAGTGCTGCCCACTCTCAGGCGGGGAGGCCTGGGGACGGCTGCCCACACCACACCGCACCGCACCGCACCACACAGCACCGCACAGCCTCCCAGCTGGGTACAGTTAGAGGAGGGCAGGCTGCCACCCCTGCCACCCCAAGCAGCCACACACAGACTTCGGCCTAGGGAGATGGACACGACAGCCGGGTCCTCCCGACTGCTCAGGGAGGGTTAGACATACCACGTGTTCCCAGAGCCGTGCCCGGTCTGTGTACACTCCCTCCCTGCTCCCACCACTGGCCAGCAGGGCCTGAACACTTGGATAACCCCCTGTGACTGGCTCACACTCACCTTCTGCCCCCCGATGGTGCTGGAGCCTGCTAGGCAGAAGGCCAGGAGGCAGAGCAGGAGGGGGCCTGGGGACCCCGCCATGACTAGCGGCAGCTGGCGGGCGCACTGTCCAGCACGGAGCTGGGGCAGCCCGTGTGGGGAATGAGCTCTGGGAGGCAGGCACAAGGCGGGCAAGTGCAATGGGGGCGGGCACTTGCTTTAAAAGCAGCCTGGAGGCCCCGCCAGCTCACCCCACAGGAACCCGCCAGGATTTCCTCCTGCCTATCAGCAGCCTGCAGGCGGAAGGGAAGGTGCTGGCTACTGACCCCTGCATGGATGGCCTATGTCCTGCTTGGGGCTTCCTGACCCCGGGACCCTTCTCCTGGCATCACAGTCTCCAAGTCTACCGTCAGCCACAAACCTGGGGTCTACCAGAGGCTGGGAAAAAATTCAAATGCAAATGCACACGACTCCCTGCCCCAAACCTCTGCAGAAGCTAACTGGGGGCTGGGGTGGGGGTGCTCAGCCCCTGAATCAGGTCTAATTCAAACTCCAACTGCTCAAGACCAGGCCTCTGACCCTGTGCTGGGCTCTGTGCTGAGTAGACAGCAGACTGCTCCTCCTCTCACACGCCCCAGTTACCCCTCTGACTAGTCGGGCCCCCAGCCTTGTCTCTACATCTCCCTTCTGCCCCAGGGGCCTTCTCAGTGCTCTCCCTCCTGACCCATCTGCTCCCCACTCAGGAGCCCTGTGCACAGCTGTCCGCACGAGGCCGGCTTCTCTCACCTTCGCTGTTCTCCCTCACTCGGCCCCAGCCACATCAAGCATCGTCCCCTCCAGACCTTCTCTCAGGGACTGACCTCAAGGTCCAGTCTCGGGTCAAAGGTCATTAGCCTTCATCTCATCATAGCACAGGCCACAAGCTGACTCAAGTTTATTTAATTTTCTGTCACCTGCTAGAATGTCAGCTATGGGAGAACACGGACAGTGTCTGTCTAGCGCACACAGTAGATGCTCAATAGATTTGTGGAACAAATGAATGAAAGGGTGAATGTGGCTACTTTTAGGACCTGTTACCGGTGGGCAAACGGGCTTGGAGTGGGTAGGTAACTTGTCTAAGGTTGCTCAGCTAAGCAGCATGAAGACGCAATCCCCAGACTCCTGCCTGCAGAGTGTTCCACCAACACTGCACAGCCCCCCGCAACAGGTCGAGTCCTCACTGGACCCAGGCTGGGTGGACTGTTGACATGCTGGGCTGTGGGGCCCTGGTGGCGAGGCCTCTGTGTGCCCTGCCTCGGTATGATGCACCTGCCTCTGGTTGTCACTGTCCTGTTTACAGAGGGCTAAGATGAGAGGCAGATGGCCATTTGTAAGTGCCTTTGATAATGGCCTGACTGGGGGAAGCCTTGTCACATGCCCCTCCTACTTATCCTCAGCAGGCTCCCATTCCCCTTACCAGTTGGTGGGGCCACTGGGCTGGTCTGTGATCTGGCTAGGGGGTTCAGTGGAGAGACCCTCTCTTTAGGGGTCCCCATACCCCCAGTCTTCTAGAGGACGATGGTCCTCTAGGCCAAGATCCCCACCCAGCTGGCACCCAGGGAAAACTGAGAGCAGAAGCAAACCTGGGAGCCAGCTTGGTCACTCCCCACTCACCTCCTCCCTAATCCTGCCCACACACCCTACACCTTGGGGACCTACACCTTGGGGACGGAGGATCCTGACTGGACCAGGATGAGAGACAGAGGCAGGAAGGGCTTAAGAGCCCTGCTCTCAGGTTAGGAATGGGTTAAGTAAGGGTGGGCACAGCATCTGGGTCCCAAGGAAGTCTTAGCTACATCTGCAGGGCTTCCTGAAGCAATCCCCAGATCCCAGGACATGAGCAAGCCCAGGTGGGCAGGGCCCTCCACGATCCACACCTGGGGCCACTCCCCACTGGCTGCCCTCTGCAGCCATCTTGAAGAGACCCCCAAGCCCCATGTGGCAAGGAATCCTAGACTCTAGGCCCGACCCTCACAACAGACTGCAGCCCTTGGTGGGCCGGACCCAGGAGCGACACCCGACAGGAAGGCAGAGGGCGGTGAGCCTGTGTGCCAGGTGTGCCCGGAGGCTTGTGCTTTAGCTGCAGCCCAGCAGTGGCCCTGTCCAAAGGGCCCGGCTCACACCTGCCCCCACCCCTCAGGTTGTAGCGCCACCCACTCAACCTCTGGCCCTGGGAGAGACACTTCCTTTGCCTTCCATCCCCTCTGCCTCTCGCCCGATCCTTTCCCCTAACACCTCACCTTCCTGTGTCTCTAGGGAACCCTCTCCACCTCAGGCCCTGTCCTGGGCCAATGTCCTGCTGGAACCCCAGAGGATGCTGAACAAAGACTCAGACTGTGCCAAACTCTACTTTATTGGAACAGATAAAATAGGCAACAGAATTCACACCAGTGCTGGCAGCTCTAGGTCCCCAGGCCTGGGGGGCTCCTGCCCCCCACGGAGCTCTCCCACTTGTCTGGACCAGAAGCCTCCACTTTGGAAGACTGCAAAGGGTGGGAACTTTCAACGTGCATTTTTGCTGCCAGCTTCATGGTTAGCAGCAAATGCCCACAACAGCAACATCAACAAGACTGGGATTGACATTTCGGGGAAAAACACGTGAAAGAGTAAACAGGACCCACGACAGAAGATACGACACTGCTGTGCCTGGCCACACCCCCCCACGGGTAGACCCAGATCCACAGGAGGCCAATGGCACATGGAGGGCCCTGAGGAGCCGGCCCTTTCACTCCTGGGACTAGATTCAACTGAACTCAGATGTTCACATTGTCTGGGAGGACAGTCAAATGAAGATACCACGAGGGAGGAGAAATGATTTTAAAGAGAACAAAGAAAGCCTGCTTTCCTGTGCCGAGTGGATGCCAGGCTGGCCACGGAGGGCAGCAAGAGCCGGCTGCAACCTGGACTAGCCAGTGAGCTCCACAGGCAGCTCCCGGCCGCACAGGGCTTCCCACTGGCGGGCCAAGAGCGAGATGAGCTTCTCACGGCTCTCGGCACTGGGGACAAACACCTGCCACTGGACCTCGTGGCCCTGGCTGGCTCTGGCCAGGCTACCTGGCACCTCCCCAAAGTGGTCCAGGGTGACGCTGCCCATGAGATCATGGCCTTGCACATCATCGAAAACGAGGGTGAGAGCCTGCGGGTAGGTCTGGTAGCCCATGAGCACGCGGTCCAGGTCCCGGACGCGGCGGCCATCGTCTAGCCGGTACCGGTCCTTCTGTGGTGGCTCTTTGGCAAACTCGGGCAGTGGGTAGTGGACGAAGTCCTCGTCCAGAAGGAAGATCTCGGTGCTGGTGAGCAGGAGTGTTTTGGGGTGCAGCGTGCCCCTGCAGCGCCCAGGTGGTGGTGTGCCCACCTGGAAGGCCTGCACATACAGCAGGATGCTGAGCGCTGGTGCCTTCTCTGGGTCAGCCATCTTCTGGGCCACAGTGAACGTCAGGTCCCCGATCTCCTCCTCGCTGGGGTAGGTGAACTTGACACGGCTTGAGTGGATCAGCTCATAGTTCTCCATCTTCCCTGCAGAGAGAGATGCCACTAGGGCTGCAGCCTGGAACTGGTCTGTGGGGGGCTGGGAGTGCCAGCGGCCCCATGCCGCCCAGAGGCAGTGGCATGAGGTGCCACCTGTCAGAGGTGGGCGAAAGCATTGCAAGCCCCACGCCCAGCTGCAGACCCACAGGCCAGCAGCCCAGAGCAGGGCAGACACTTGGGCTGTGTCTACCAGACGGTAGAGGGTTTGCTGGGACAGAGACTTTGCCATGGAAAACCCTAGCCGGTTAAGCATGAGGGAGGACAATGTGAGAAAGAGAAACAGAGATGCACTCTAAGCGAGCTGCAGGGGTTGACGAGAAGTCCGGATGGCCTGTCTACAGCCTGAGCTGGGCAAGGGTACCTGTGGTCTTGTTCCCAAACTCAGAGTAGAAGTCCTTGTCGATAGGCTCAGGTGAGGGCGTGCGTTCCAGGGAGGAGAGCACCGCCATGAGGTGCTGAAGGAAGCAGTGTGTCAGGTAACTGTCCCGAGTCAAGCAAGTCACCACTTGCACGGGGGAGGAACCTGTAGAAGGGGCTGGTCAGGGTTGTAGGCAGCTGCCCCCTCAAACCCTGCCCCTGAAGCTATCTCCAGTCTCTAGCAAGTCAACGTGGAGCTGAAAGCCACGGAGCCAGGGCCAGGAAGGCCCATGTGGGAAAGCATCACAGTGCCTGAGGATGCAGCCATTTCTTAGGCGGAAGGGCTGTGACATTTTTCTGGAAGGGGATACGGACACATTAGAGAAAGAGCTTAGCTTTCTCTCTTCAGGAAATGTGAGTCAGAAACATCCTGCCCTTGAGCGCAGGGCCTGAGCTGCCTGTGCCCCTCCCACTCTGAGCCCCAGTGGGTGAGTCCTGCACTCTCAGCAGTTCCTGAAGCTGCTTCCTCCCACAGTGAAATGGCTTGTGAGTACAGAGATAACCCTGCCTGCAATAGTGCACCCCACATGGAGGGTAGAAGCCCACTGGTGCTGGCCTCCACCTAAAATAGGACGAAGCAGTGGTCACTCACCCGTCAGCCGGAAATACTGGTCAAAAAGCCCAACGTTGACTGTCTGCAGGTCACTGAGTTTTAAAACAAAGCACTGGGAGATGTGGAAGGGACTGTTGTTGTAGTCAGTGTTTTTCTGATGCCAGAAATCTGTGATGGAGAGAAGGGCGGTGGTGGCTGTGCCAGGCTGAGAGCATGAAGAGCCTAGGTGCACAGCTGAGTCCAGCAGGAATGGGTCCCCTCAGCTGGCTGGCTGCTGTGGAGCCGCCACCACCCTCCATGCACACAAGGCCTCATGGGCAATGTGTTCTAGGGTCTGAGCAGCAGATTCTAGGGTGGCTCAGGAAGTCACCAGGGGCCTTCCCCTGAGGCCCCAAGGAGCAGAGGCTGCTCAATACCTCCTCATGGCTTAGTGCCCAGGTGCCTGCCGGGCCCTGGTTGGCCTTAGGCCCCTCATAACAGAGCGGGGGGGGGGGGGGGGGGGGGGGGTTTCCCCCCCCCCCCCCCACAANGGGGGGGGGGGGGGGGAGTGCGGTTTCACCCCTCCACCCCTACAAGAGATCCTCAGTTCAGTGCAGTCGAGTCACTGCTGCCTGAGGCCTCAGACTGGCTCTATGGCGGAGCCCCTCTCAGGCGTGGGTTCCCAGCTCCCTGGACAGCAGCAGGCCCCGGTGCCTACCCTGCAGTGGCTCAGAGAAGTAGCGGCGGAGGCCATCGTGCAGCACAAAATACACAGCCTTGGTGGAGAGCAGCACGCAAGCAGTCACCTCGAGCCCTGGGGTTTGGTAGAACACCACCGAGGACCACATGAGGTGCCTCAGCTCCTCGTTTTCCACCTGGACACAAATGGGCTGGGTTTGGGCCTGCAGGAAAGCAGGGCCAGGCAGAACATGCAGTTCTCTTCCAGACTGTGACTGATAACAGACCTTTGAGCAGGGCACCCTGTGAGCTCCACCGCCCTGGTGACATGCCCACAGCCTGGGAAGGGGGACTCAGGACCGTCACTGCATCTTGTCAGTGGACTGACTTGGAAGCAGAGAGGACTTGAGGGGTGAAAGATGGGTGTGCAGTGGGGTCTGCCAGGGGCCCAAGGAGAGGAGTGGCGTGACAGGACAACTGATGAGAAGAGCAGTCCAGGACCTCCCAACGGGGCCCTCAAAGCTGTGAACAGCTGAAGCTAGGGGGGAAAAGCTGGCACACAGAGGTGTCAGAGAATTGGAGGCTGACCCCAACGCAAGCTCTGCCACACCCCCAGGACCAACCGTGCTACCTCTCCACACCAGCACCACCCAGCAAGACCCACACCCAGGCCACTACCTCAGCAATGCTGCTGTGGAAGAACTCAATGATGGCGTTCCCGCGCAGGCTGGCAACGTGCCGGAGCGATGGGCAGGCAGGCAGGTGGGAGGGGATCTGATTCTCCTCTGAGGTGGCCTGGATCAGGTGCTCGCTTGGGTACTGCGCAGGGGCCTCAGCTTGTGCCAAGGCCTCCGCTGGGGCTGAGGTCTCCACTAAGGCTGGAGCCGGGGTCTCTGCTGGGGTCTCCTCTGGGGTCAGGGCCTCTGCTGGGGCTGGAGCTGGGGTCTCCTCTGGGCCTGAGGCCTCTGCCTGGGCCAGAGCTGGGACCTCCACTGGGGCCAGGACTGGCACCTCCTCTGGGGCTGGGGCTGGAGCTACAGCCTCTGCCCAGGTGTCCGGTGGACGCTGGTCACTGCTGCATCTCCCAAACGCCCCAAGAAACACTACATTATGATGTGGACCCAAATGGAGACTCGTGTCATACGTGCAACTGCTGAGTGTGAGGGGAATGCATGTACCACACTCCACACCTCTTGGGTCTCCTGAGGTTTCATCACCTAGTTCTCAAAGGGAAGGGAAAACAGCAGGAAAAAAGTACTCAGGCCCTTTCTCTTGGGAGGGAGATGGGCAGGTGGGAGCAAGACAGGCCATCTGGCACCCGAGGCTAGGAAGGTGGTAGCAGTGCCAGAAGAAATGCCACTTGAGTCCAGAGCATGACCCCAGGTGCCCAGGGCTCGGGCCTGGGCACACTCAGGTCTGAGAATCAAAAGCTCAAATTGCCCCTCTGCCTTTGGGTCCTCCTCAGGTGGCTCAGGCTCCCCCTCCACCCTCTACCCCAACCTGGCCACCAAGGCACATGGTCACGCTAACTTTTCACTGGGCTGTTCTAAGCCCTAGATTAAAAATGCTCAGAACCCTTAAGGCCTGTGGACACTGTCTTATCAATTGGACAGTCTAACTACCAAGTCAGATGCCTGGGGCTCTGACCTTGCACTGGGCCACAGGCCCCTAAGAAGCCTCTGGGCTGTCTTCCTGCTGTCACAGGGCAGATGTGTCTGTGAGAACAAAGCAAGGGCCTCTTTCTACAGAGTCCCCACTGAGGGCAGGTTCCAGCCAGGCTTTGGGGTGGCAGGGAAATGTCACCAAAGCCGTAGCACAGGGGCAGGGAAATGAAAAGACAGTCCTATGCAAGGCCACCTTGGGCACAAGCTGCTCTCCAGCACCTAGACACCTGGGGTTTCTAGAGGACATGGGATTTGAGCTGGGCACAAGAGGGACACCCAGTTCAGCCAAGAAGAGGTTGGAAGGCATCAGCAGGGGGGGTGCAGGTTGGAGTGAGGTGCCGGGCTGAGAACACCGCCTCCACTGTCCACTAGCATGGAAGAGACGGTGAGCTGGGCTGTGTTTTGGGACAGAAGGGAGACAAATGAAAGGCTTTTTTGCCCAGGTTGGGAAAGCCCCAGCACATGTGAAGCCAGGGAGTAGTGAAAGGAAAAAGGGGTGCCCTTAAGGGCACAGGTTCCTCAAGCCCCAGGTAGAGGTGAGCTGTGGGTGTGACTGCACCCCCACGCTCCCTCCGCCCCAGCCCCAGGCAGCCCACAGGAAAACCCAGGGAGGAAGCCCAGGGAAAGCCAGGCTCAGGAGGTAGAAGTTGGGTAGAGAAGACAGTGAAAATGAACAGGATGGGGCTACCAGCTGCCACTCCTTCCCTCCTGGTCCCTCCAGACCCCTCAGAAGAAATGGAGCTTTGCACAAGGTGACCACCCTCTCACACACTCAGATCTCACTGCTCTAAGCCAACAGGTTCCTTCGGAAGGGACTCCCCAAACTACATGCAGAAAGAGGGCCCATCAGCAAACCAGGTCTTCCTGAAAAGGGCTGTGTGGCTCTCAACAGGGTCAGGCTTGGAGCTGGGTGTCAGAGGCAGGGGACACCTAAAGCAGCCCCTGGGCCAGAGAGGGGTGGGTGGCTCAGCTCTTAGAGGCTGTGCCTAGGCCTGGTGGAGCTGAGGAAGCCGTACGCAGTCGGGGGCCCTCTCACCAGCCTGTCTTGCACTGGTGGCAGGAGCCCAGGAACCCAGATTCAGCCACACAGAGCTGTAAGTGGCAAGGGACTCGGCCAGACTCTCCTTGTGAAAGGACATCTTTCTTAGGCCTCTTTTGAAACCCTGGGAGAGAAGCAGCCCAGTGCCAAGCCCAAGAGAGACAAGGACACTCTAAGGGTGGCCAGGAACTGAGAGGCAGCTGAGAAGCCGGGCTCACCCTGGGCCTACTCCCACACTGCAGGTGCTCATGACGCGGTTTGGGGTGAGTGGTCTCAGACACAGTGATGTGGGCTCCCTGAGCACATAGCAGCCTCATGCCCCTGGCCCCAAAACCTGTGTTCAGTCTCACCTGACCCTGCCCTCAGTGGTTTGGCCACCCACAAGTGGGCTCTGGGACTGGCCCTCAGTTGCAGGGGTCTTGGCGATGACCACGGTCTTCAAGTCCTGTAGTGAGGCCCGCAGCTGGTTGTAGATGCGTAGGAAGTGGAACTTCTCGTGGGGCAGCACGAAGATGGCAGTAACAAAGCGGTAGCCCACAAGCAGCTCCAGCACGTGACCATCGGCAAAGGCACCCCGAGGCTGGGTGCAGCTGCGGGTGGGGTCCAGCAGCACCGTGGAGAGTGGTACTCGGCTGAGCTTGAAGCTGTTGCGGTTGCGACAGTTGTGCGTCCCGCGGGTGGGCATGGGGTTGAAGTCAGCCTTGATGACATTGAGGTGCTGGGGTGTGAGCAGCAGCCAGTAGGGAATGGCAGCTGATTTGACGGCCTCAGAGGGTGCACAGCAGGAGCGCCGCACAGCTGAGCACAGCGTGCAGCTGGCCCACTCGATGTTGCCTGAGTAGTCCCCGGCAGCTGTCTGCACCATGCGCTTGTCACTGTAGACCAGGTAGACGGGGAAGCAGCCCTGGCTGCGCTCCTGGCAGCCGCCCACCACCTTGTAGAAGGTGAGTAGCTGGCGGAGAAACTCCTGTAGGCTGGTGTGGCTGCCATAGAGCACAGGGCTGCACAGCATGGCCATGTGCTGTGGGGCGAAACATGAGCGCAAGTCAGCGTGGAACTCGTGCAGGTTGGCGGCATCCGAGATAATGAAGAGTGTGTTCTCGCTGTGCCGCACCTTGAGCACTAGGCACAGCTCTGGCATGAGAAAGCCAAACTCAGTGAGGTCACCATGTGGAAAGCAGAAGACGAAGCGCAAGGATGAGAGGATGTGCTGGCTGCTGCCCCTTGATTCCTGGTGTGGGATCTCAAAAACAGCGATGCCGAAGTCGGTGAGCACGAGGCAGGCCGCAAACTGGCGGATGCTGCCCTGCACGTGGATCAGGAAGCACCAGAGCACCTTGAGGATGCGGATGTGCTCCAGCAGGAAGTCCTCGTCTGCACCCAGGGCCCATTCCAGGGCCAGGCGCTCCTCCTCACCCGCCTCCTCCTCTTCTTCTCCCTCCTCTTCTTCCTCTCCCCGGCCTCCCTCGTTCTCTTCCTCCGTGTCCGGAGGCCCCATTTCAAAGTAGCGGTTCTCAGCAACATCCTCTTCTTCATCGTCATCATCCTCGCCCTGCTCGCCCTGGCCCTCCTCCCGCTGGTTGGCTGCTTCAATCCAGGCGGGCAGCTGCCTCTCAATGGCCTGCCGGATGAGTGTGCTGAGGCGCTGGATGAAGTCCTGGTTGGTGGCTGTGTAGCCAATGCAGGTGAAGGGCAGAAAGATGATTTGGCCGGACCCAGGCACCACCTGGACCTCTGGCTCTGTGTGTTCCGGGCTGTGTGAGGAGAAGTCAGATCAGTGACATGCTAGGCTGGACGCCCCGCCTCTCAAGTCTGGGCCTACTGTTGCACCCGGTCCCAAAGAATGAACTCATGGGTCTCCCAAGCCTGCTAAACAGCTGACCTTATTCCTAGGACAGTGCCTTATTAGGAAACCAAAGTGCCTGAAGGCTAAGACCACCAGTTTCTCCAGAGTCCACACGCCCAAGTCTCAGACAACAGGTGTCCAGCGCAGTCCTGCCCGAATCACACAGGTTCCCCAACAAAAGCGTCACAAAACACTAGCCATTCCATGCTGGCCCTGAGCCCCAGAGGCAGTGGGTGCCCCAGGGCATGCACTTGCCTGAGGACAACAGCTCCTGTTAGGGGCACTCATTCTTGGACCTTCACATTTAAATTTGGGCTCCTCGTCCTGGCTGGTGTAGCCGAATGGATTGAGTGCCAGTTTGTGAACCAAAGGGTCACCGGCTCGATTCCCAGTCAGGGCACGTGCCTGGGTTATAGGCTGGGCCCCCAGTATGTAGCACATGAGAGGCAACCACACACTGGTGTGTCCTTCTCTTCCTCTCCCCTTTCCCCTCTCTCTAAAAATAAAATAAATTCGAGCTCCTCTTGGCCACTGCTGCCCTCATGAAAGTGTGTGCACTGGGGCTGGGAAACCTCCTGCACAAAGGTCCAGAGAGTGAGCACTTTGGGCTCTGGGGGCAACCCATCCATATCATCTTTTTTTCTATTTTTAAACAGCCCTTTAAGAATGAAACAATCATTCTTAGCTCCCACGATGTGGACCAAACCAGCCTTGATCTGCCAACTCCTCATGTAAGATAACTTATGTCAGGCAAAGTTCAGGGATTAGAATTTAGATGTGGGCCAGAACTCATCTCATGTGCGCTTAATTTAAATAAAGAGATAGTTCTGCTGGACTTCTGTGAACAGATTTTTAACAAAATTCAACCAGTTACCACTAGCCCACACCCAAGTGTGTCAGAAGATCCAGATGGCCTTCTTAATCACTTCTTACCCTGTACCGCCAACTGCTCCAGGTATGTCCCTGAAATCATCGGAAGGTGCCTGGCAGAGAAGGAAATGTGGTCAGCCATTTCCTGGCATTTACTGGTGATGGGCCCTGACCCAGGCACCCTGTTCTCCTTCCCTCCTCCGCTCCTTGCAGAAAGTTCTTCACCATACCATGCTCTACTCTGGGGTAGATTCTGGGCCCTGAAGGCAGAGACGCGCAGTTATGCCACGAGTGAACAGTAGGGCTGATACTCCACTGGGTGTCTGCCCCTAGCCCACACTCCCAACTCCTGGGCCAAAGCCTCTTGTCACTCTGCAGCTCAGCTTGTGCCTCTAGGTCTGGCATCTGAGCGCTCCCTGTGCCACCCCACAGGGTCCACAGGAAGGCATGTCAACTGGGTAACTGGCTAGCAGAAGTCACAATAAACAGGGACCACGCAGCCCCTAGCAAGGCCTTCCCAGAGATCTCTGAGCAGCTGGGAAACCTAGGGCTCGGGAACCTCTTTCCTACTATGTGACCCCAGGGAGGGTGAAGGGAGAGAGTGCCAAGGAGTGCTGGGACAGGGCAAGGACTCTGCCTAACTACTCAGGGTCGCCAGTCATAACTCTGTTGCTGAACAGAGACAGGGCTGGAGAGAGGCCTAGGCAGCAAGCATGCTTCCCACACACATGGCAAATGAGCCACTTGCAACACACTTGCCTTCCTCCTTTCTTCCCAGGACATGTGAAGAAGCTCCTGAACCCTCAGCAATAGTCACAGAGAAGATACTGGAATTATACTGTGTCCCAAACTATCAGGGTAACATGAAGAGAGAGCAGAATGGCCCTGGGGTGCCAGGCAGCAGGGGAGAAACTCTTCCTGCTGGGTTTGAAATCCAAACAAGCCCCACACCCCTCATCCCAGGACCTTCTGAACTGCCTTCCCTAGGGGAGTCCCTAGGACTAAAGGTCATCTGGTTTTGGCCCCCAGGGCCCACTGAAAGAGAACTGCCCATTCCCATTAATGGCGGGGCGGTGGGGGGGGGGCGTAGGGATGAGGATGGGGAGGCAGAAGGGGAGAGAGAGAGAAGAGGAGGGAGGGAGCAGGAGGCTGAACATAGATCCTTAACCACAAAGCAGAGTACACCAAGCACTGGCAGCATCTGCTACAACTCTAGCCAGGCCACCTCCTACTTCCAGACAGCCTTAAAGAGACAGCACAGAGGTAAGCAACCCCTAGAAGAAGGGGGCAGGCATTACCTGTCCTGCAGGGATGGCCTCCAAGGAATCCGAGCATCCCCTGGCAATGGGCCGGTCCTCAGGAGTAAGACTGTCGGTGGACGAGAGGCTGCTGGCCAGGGCCTCCTCTTGCACAAACATAATTCCTGGAGAGACCAGGGGCAGGCGGGTGGGACAGCGGGGCAAGGAGAGCAGCCATTCAACAAACGGGGCTGGGCCCTCAGGATTCCGGCACGGTGGGGACTTGTCAGACCCCTGAACCCAGCCACACGGATTACAGAACCAGATGTTAAAACTGAAACGTTAAACTAATTTGAAGAAAGAACAAATGACTGCTTATCTAATCTGAGTAGAGAGAGACTTTCTGAAACTAAATTCCAAGGAAGAATTTGTAGTGTGATTATATAAAAACTAAACTTTTAGAAGTAAAAAGAGAAACCTAAGATAAATCAAAATCAAATGAAATGAGAAAAAAGTACCTGCAACATTTGACAAACATTTATATTTAATCTATGAAAGTCTGCTACAGATGACAAACACGGGGAGGGGTAAAGCTAGAAATCCCATTAGGAAACAGACAGCAAAGAGGCAGACACATTCCACAGAAGAATGGCCAACAGATATCAGACGAAACAATGTTCACCCTCCTTCACGAATAATCACAGAAGCCGCCTACAAGCTGGAATAAGTTTTGTCTCTCACTTTGGCAAAGTTTAGACTGACTGCATTGCCTGGACCTGGCCTAATTGGGTAGAGGCGGGCACTGGGGTGTGAGCTGGCCCACCTGTTGGGAGAGCAGTTTGGCAATATGTCCATCAGGAGCCTTAAATATGTTCATTCCTAGAGCCTCGTCCTAGCAAAATGACTAAATGCAGCCCCAGCCCAATCTGACGTCTCCATAGAGCTTCAGACACACAAGGGCACAGGGCCTCAAGGACAACCCACACCCAGTACCTGTGGCCTGCTTGCCACAGGACACATCCCACCAACCCTCCCCTGAACAGCACACATTGACATATGCACCCTGGAAACACAGGGTGTTTTAAACCCCTGATGAAGCCATTTTATGAGTATAGCATGTCTGGGCCCATTGTTTCACAGAAACCTGGAGGAGCCCAGGGCTCACCTCCACGGCCTGGCTTTATCATGTCACCCCAGGTCCAGTGAAATGACTCAGAACCCCCAGAGGTCAGACCCTAGTCCGGCTCAGCTGTTGCCTGGGAACAAGACAACCCATGTGGCCCAGGTCTTCTGCCCACGGGGTAGGCACGCCAACAGCCCAAGCCCAGACCCCATTCCCCAGCACAAGTGAAGCAGCAAGGACTCTGCACAGGCACGAAGGACAGTAAGCACACAGCGATGCATCAGCGCATTGTGCTCTCTGAGAAGCCTTCCCCCCCGCCCCCGCCCCGATCAGATCCTACCCATCCTTTGAGGACTCCCTCGCACACCACCTCCACTGCAAAGTCCTCTAGACACACCCCTTCCTCTACAAAATGCCCCAGATCATTCTGCCCTGTTCGCCATTGGGCATAGAGCTCACTCCCCAAGAGGCTTCAAGTTCCTCAGGGGCACTGCCTTGGTCATCTGGAAACCCCTAGTAAGGACGTGGGAGAGGGAGGCCCTTACTGACCATTCCTGATGAGCCAGGAACAGTGCCCAGTGCTTCCCCGGGGTGAGCTCATGCATGCCTCTACTATTTACCACGGTTCATCACATCTAAGATGCGTAGAAGTGGTGCCATCTTGGTCTTAGCAGGTGTCCACGGAAGGTTTTCACACGACTCCGTCACGAATACCAGCTGGCTGACAGCAACTGTGAGACACCACTGACTGAAAGACGCATCTCAACTTCAGGGAAGTCACAAGGCAGAAATGTGTGCATCTTAGAATTGATGAAGCAGGGTGTATACACTTTATAATTGAGAAAACGGCGCTTCAGGGAGGCTGCAAGTTGTTCGAGGGAACACGGCCAAGGAAGCTGGGATGTAAACTCAGCTGGCTGACCCCCAGGCGCCCCTAATCACTAGTCTACAGCCCCCATCAGCTCCACACCCTGCTTAGAGGGTCCGCCCTGGAATTTCACACATCAGCCCCTATCGGTCACAATCCTCCATGGTTCTGACAAGCTGGCTAACAACTCCTGAGATGACCACAGGCCTGGTGTTCACTGGACAGTTCCCTTTCAAGCAGACCCCTGACTGTCCAGTTTATTCACAAATACATGCACCTCTAGGGAATCAGGCTGGGGTCAAAGCTGCTCCTACATGGGAGAAATCCATGGCCATCCGGGCAAGACCTAGCAGCACAGGACTAAAAACAAGTATCTGTGGATTCCTCCATATTAGAGAGAAAGAAAAGCAACCTTTTCTTGCCATTACCCCACCCCCCCACCCCCCCGCCCTGTTTGGAGCTGAGGCAGTAAGGACAGGGATAGTCTTGCTGCCTCCTCCCTAGACTATAGTCAGTACAAAACAGAGCCACTCAAAGGATGGGGTAGGGGACACCAGGAAAAGTGCTTACACGGGGCCCAACCTTTGTTTCGCACAAAAAGGAAAGAGATGTGCACACAAATACATCCACTGCAGTTTTATTTATAAGAGGTGCAAATCTGTAGACAACATCTAAATGTCCAGCAGCTGGGAAAGAGGAACAGACTACAGTAAGCCACTCAGTGGTGTGTCCCCAGGAGTGGGGGGCAGTGAGGAAGTGAGGCTGAGGCCTGGGTCTGGCTGGTGCAGAGACTTCACCATCAAAGGGGCGGGGGGAGGGGGGGAGGCTGCCTGCAGCTGTAGCCCTCGGGGCAGATGCCTCACTACTCTGCCTGCGGTCTGTTCTTTACCAGCTTGTTCTCTGCTTGCTGGCTCACTCACACAATCAATTCCATGAAGGCTGACTGAGACCCAGCTGAGCCCTGGCCTAGAGGACCAGTTGCATCCCCTGCCCCCCAGAACTCTAGTTGAGTGGTTCCCCTGCAGTGCTTTGAGGCCTGAAGAGAACTTTGACCCCAGGGCAGGATATGGGGTCAGGGAAATGTCTTCAGTGGGATACAAACCTCCCACCCCCTTTATATAAAAAAATAAAATAAAAATTTCTCGGTCGAGTTGTTACAAAAGCAAACTGACAATCGCTCTGGCACCTAGCGTCACCGCCCCTTCTCAGGAGCACTCTCCCACACCTCTTGGCTGTGGCCTTGGTGCACAGCCCTGCCTTAGCCTGAGCGCTGTCCCTTCTTCCTACCCAGCCTTCCTCTCTGATGTGGGGGCTGCAGTGTTTTGCACCACAGCTTAATCTCCCTCTCATCCTCTGACGTTCGTCACATCCCCTGCTTCGCTAGCATAAATAACGCTGCAGTGAGCACTTGATCTCCCCTTCCCGTTATCTTATCCCACCAAGATAAAATCCCCACCAATGGGGTTACCAGGTCAAGGTGTGGGAACGTTTTTGTGGCTCTTGAAACATAGGGTCAAACTGTTTTCCCAAGACCTCACACCAAGTTCTGCATCTCCAGGAGCCCGGGTGGGCGGGCGGCGTTCCTTCCTGTGTGTCCCAAGCCTCGGCTCCACTTGGGACGGCACACCCTCCCCTCTTCTGTGGGGGCTGGGCCAGCAGACACTCTCATGGGACCTGCTTCACTCACTCATCTCCGAGGATGCCTGGGTTCAGAGGTGAAAGCCCTTTGAAAACTCTAAGACAGTGGGTGGGTGAAAGGGATTGGTCTTCCATGGGTCCTGGACAGACTGTCTGGGCGCCACAAACAGTGTTTTGGGGCTGAGCCACAGAGATGAGGGGATGACAAAAGCACGCTCCCTGCGCAGGGATCAGGGCAGCCAGCTCAGGAAAGTAACAAGGCCTGGCTTCCCGTTAATAAGGAGCCAATCCACCCACACTGCCTGCAGGGGAGTAGGGGCCTAATGAGCCAGCAGCCCTGAGCCTGTTCAGAGAGCAGCCTCAGGGCCCCATCCCATATCCTGTGGCATCCTAGAGAAACTGGATGTGGGTGTCAGAATAATGGCGAGGGAGGGCCTTCACTAAACAAACAGCTGAAATCAGGCCAGGCACCCCCACCATGTACCACCCAGAGAGGAGCTGGCTTGCAGGCCACACACACCTTCCCTGTGTCTGAACCCTGCTAGGAGCAGGTACCAGCATCTCCCCCCAACCCCAGCCTGGCCAGGGGGTCCAATAGGGCCTGTATGGCTCTGCTAGGCAGAAAGCTACATGTTTGATTACCTTGGTTGGAGAGGATGGGCTGGGGCAGGGAGGCGGAGGTGGGAGCCATGGTGGGAGGGGAGCTGCTGGGTCTGACGCAGGGGGCAGCAGAGAGCCGGCAATCCTCACCAACCTAAGAGGGGTACTCAAGTCAGCCCAGGAGAGAAGGATCGAGAAGAACAGAACTTGACAAGCCAAGGATGAGGAGAAACCCAGAGGTTCTCACAAACACTGGGGATGGTGAGTCAGTCTCACCTAGTCCTTACAATTCTGTGTGGCAGGCACTATCCCCACCACCACCTTACAGATGAGAACAGACAGGCGTGACTTGCCCAAGGTCATGCAGCCAGGGCTCAGTGGCTCTATGTACACCCACAGCCCAGGCCCACTGGAGCCAGCTGATTCCTTGTTGCCTCTTTACCACTCCTCCCAACTCTCAAAGACCTACCTTCTTCTCAGGGTGGCCCAGCTTGGACTTGACTTCCTTGGCTTTCCGAATTGCTTTTAGCACTTCCACGGTATCCAGCTCCTTCTCTGTGGTCACCGTGTTGTCCAGACAGACCTACAGTGTTGAGAAATAGCTATGAACCCAGGGGCTGGCCAGCATGGTGAGCAGACTGGCAGGAGCCCTGCCGGAGTGTGGGCCAGGCCCCATAAGGCTCAACCCACTGGGGGGTGAACTCCTCAGCCCCAAAAGAAGTGACCTGGGAGCTCCTCAGAGTGGCCAGGCAAGCTCCACACTGCCCACTCTGTTGCTGGGAATCCCTTTCCAAAAAAGTGAAGCAGAAAACAGGGCCCATTGAGGGGGCTGGGAATGGGGGAAATGGGGACTTGAACAACTCAACCAATTACGGCAGAACTCAGATCAGTGAAGAGCAATAGGAAAGGCCTTCTGGGTGGGGGAACTGGAGGACAAAGGCATGAGAAGTGGGCACCCCTAGCTGCAAATGTAGGAGGGGCTGTGAGCTGGCAGGCAGCATGGGACAGGCAGTGTGGTCAAATGAAGGAAGGTCCCAAGGGCCTGGAGCAAGGAGGGGAAAAGATGCCATCTTGTGAACATTGTCTTGGTGACACCTGGGGACAAAAAGAGATGGGGAGCAGGAAGGATGAGAGAAGAATGAAAACTTCCAGGTATCTTCTGGCCTGGGATTTGGGAGAATGGGGAAGAGGCCTGCTTGAGGCTGAGGAGACAGGTACAACTGGCTAAAGACCTGTCTGGTTGGCATGGTGGCAGCTGGCCAGACATGCTCAGCAGGCAGCAGATACTGGGCTGGGCTACAATGGCAAAGGTGGGTGCACCCTTTGGGTTCATAGTCAGATGTCATGCCCAGAAGTTGTCTAGGAAACACAATCATTTTAAATACTTTATTTCTGATCCTTGCCTACAATAATCAATGTTATTTTAACAAGCTGAAGGTATTCCCTCCACACTTAGTCTGTGCCTTCGGACTCTTGGGGAGCCGTCCTGGGCCGCAGCTCTGACAGAAGTGATGTGAGGGAAATCTGATGGGAAGCCATGGCGGCCTTGGGCCACTGGCAAGACAGGCTGCAGGGAGGGTGAGGGTGTTTTTTTTCCTGGGGAGGCAGCAGACTTCCCAGAACTGAAAGACATTTAGGGTGAGGAAGTTCCTCTGAGGCTGGCAAAGACTGGACATCACCCCTTGTTCTGCCTGTGAAGATGTGGATTCAGTTCAGACCATCTCTTTGACCAAGCTAACCCCCACCCCACCCTCACCCCGCAGCATACCTCAGATGCTCTCTCCCCGAACTGAGCCAGCACCTTGGTCCGGTAGTCGGGGATGATGCTCAGGGGGTTGTTCAGCAAAGCCACGTGCTCCAGACACGGCAGGCTGCCTATGCTCCTGACCTCTTCCATCTGCAAAGCATGAATTCCATTCCCCCTGTCGCTTCTTCTAACACTTCAGCAACGTGACAACACATTTGATGGCCTCTTTAAGATCAAAGAATGCTTACCATTCTTTAAAGTGATAAACACCAAGGCACAGCCATCCCACAACCCTGAGGTCCTCTTGGAACATGTCTCACCTGTTCGATTCTGTTGTTGCTGAGATCCAGGTTGACCAAGGAGTACAGCTTGTGCAGGCCACTCAGACTCTCCAGAAGGTTACCTGCCAGGTTCAGAGTCTTGACATTCCCTAGTTTAGTATGAACCCCTTCCAAGGACGACAGCTTGTTGTAGGACAGGTCAAGGTGCACGAGGTTGTACAGGTGCTGTGGCAGCATTGAGAACAGGGTAGAGTATTTCAGGTCAAGGCTCCACAGAAAGGGGACTGGCATTAATGATGTGATGGGCCTCCAACCTAAAATGGTCAGTTCCACAGGTCACACCCACGGCCTCTGTCCATTATTTGGGAGGGAACTCCCTCTTTCCACCTGCACTTGCCACAGCCCAGTGGCACCCTCTGCAGTGCAGCATAGCCAACTGGGTAGGTGCAAAGTTTGAACATGAGGCTTGCATCTTCACGATGGAGGTGCATCATCTTCATCTCGCTTGTTTTGTATTTATGCATCTTTTCTAATTCTGGGAAACTACATCAACAATCACTCAGAGTGTCTCTGGGACCCTAAAGGGACAGCAGCAGCCCCTGCTCCTACAAACCTCAGGGACACCAAGATACCTTTCAAGTGACTAGGAGAGAAAACTCCATCCAGGGTATGGCCCGACTCCCAAGACTGAGTCAGCCTTCTGAACTCTCAGGGACCTGTAAGAAGGCCGTGAGTGGTGACAGTCTCCGAAGACACTGATTACCTGCAGGTTGTCCACGACTAGCACTCCATTGTGACTCAGGTCCAGGAACTCAAGCTTTGGAATCAGTTTCTTGTGGAAAAACAAAAACAAAAACAAACCAACACTCGACATTATTCTAGGAGGCTGGACCCTGCACCTTCTAGAGAAGACCC
The DNA here is from genome assembly GCF_014824575.4 of Sturnira hondurensis. Lineage (NCBI taxonomy): Eukaryota > Metazoa > Chordata > Mammalia > Chiroptera > Phyllostomidae > Sturnira > Sturnira hondurensis. The sequence continues at coordinate 5,390,155 of NW_028081354.1, read as the reverse complement.
TGGACCCTGCACCTTCTTCAGAGAAGACCCTGGAGCCCTATGCACCCCTGCACATGGTGGACAGATGCCCTGGGACTCTTCCTTCTGACCCTGGACTCCTGGGCTGGCCAACTCTGCAGGGCCACTGATGTGGCCCCTCCCAGCAGCATGTCCACAGGAACACAAAGGGACTCCAGTGATGAGCACACCCCCCCATTTTTACGGAGTACTTGGCTTATGAAGATGACAAATGGCAAGGTCCCGGAAAAGGAAGTCTGCCCACCTTTCTTCTCCCACCCTGCCCACCGAGAAGCAAATACAGGAATCACACTACTTCCCAAATGTCATCTGGATGTCATTCTTCCAGGAGCACATGTGAACCTGGGGAGTGATTTTTCCACTTCACTCCTTGAGAGTGAATTTCACTATTTATTGTGTTTTTATATCAAATTTACATACAATTAATAATGCATTGTTTGATTCTAAGCACTATCTCACTTATTTTAAATAATCCCATTATAAAATCAATTTTAAAATTGCAGGCAATGCACAGAGCCCAGATTTTCTGTGGTCCTTCCCGAAAAGCCAAGTTAAATGCCCAACCTCAGCTTTCAGAGAAGACCCTGGAGCCCCTTGCCGACAGCATACCACAGACTCGTCAATCTTGGAGATGCTGTTGTGGCTCAGGTCTAGAGTGGTCAGTGCTTGCCACGTGGGGATGATGGCAGTCACGGGGCCTTCCAGGGCTGTGCCTTCTGGCTCCCACTCATCAAATTCCGAGGCTTCAGGAACGAGGACTTCCTGCGTAGGAACATCTGTTGAGCACACTTGGGCCCTCATGCAACACTCACTGGGAACGCAATCATTGCAAAATTTCAGGAAGGGCTTAAGCATATTTAGCATGTGGAAGTGAACTTGCATTAAAGTTGGGCTTCGGCTCATATGTCTTTAAACGATTGTGAAATAACTGAAAAGCTTAGCAACATAATAGCTATTTGGTATATGTTCCAGTCCTGCTTCAGGAGCAAATGCTTTCTAAGCTCACAAGGGCCTTTTGCCACCTATATAGTGATGCCTTTTCTGGCTTAAATCTCAGAGGCTAAAGGTCAGAATTCATGGTATTTCCAGGCAACTGTGCTTTCCAAGCTGGTCCTCACTGTGCCCTTTCAACTGTTACTTCACAGGTCTCAAATCCCATAGTCCTGAGGCAGCAGCACCAAGCACAGGGATACCGCCGAAGGGAAGGGAGGCAGGTCTCCTCATTTTGACTTTCCACGTCCACAAGACTTCTCCTGATGGGTCATTTCTGTCCCCATGAGCCAGGCGGCAGAAAGTGCTTCAGAGGGGCAAGGTTGCCTGGCACCCTTGCTCTTGACACAAGCCTCTTTCTTTTAGCCAGTAAGCCTCAAATTTCACCAAGTCCAAATACTGATTAGACATCCTAAGCCAGCGATTTTTAATCAGTGTACCATAAGAATTTTTAAAATATGCAGTACCTATTTAGTCAGGGGCACTGAACTCTTTTCCCTTAGACTGTCATTAAAAAGAAAAAGTGACAACAGCCAGCACAACGGTAGTCGTCCAGTGTGAATTAGTCAAAATGATACCTTTTGGGAGGGCAAAAAATATTTTGTGGTGTCCTGCAGAATTTTAGTGATTTGTTTATGTGTGCCATGAAATGAAAAAGGTTGAAAATCAATGGTCTAAGTTATAAAAGAAGCCACTATGCTTTTCTGGAGAAGGTTTTTTTTTTTTTAGAAGATTTTATTTATTTTTAGAAAGAGGAGAAAGGAAGGAGAAAGAGAGGGAGAGGAACATCAGTGTGTGGCTGCCTCTCACACATCCCCAACCGAGAACCCAGCCTGCAACCCAGGCATGTGCCCTGACTGGGAATTGAACCGGTGACCCTGTGGTTCACAGGCAGGTGCTCAATCTGCTGAGCCACACCAGCCAGGACTGGAGAAGGGTTTTAACATTACTAAGATGCATCCCACAAGGTAAACAGAAAAGACACCTTATGGTCTCAATTTGAATATTTCTGTTGCCCACATACAAACAACAGAGCCTAACACAAATTCATCTGTTTCATTCAAGTTCACTAAGAACAAGACACAAACAAGTGCTGAGTCAGGGTTTTTTAAACTTAAAGAAATATTTATCTCAGTCTAGCTAATAAATGTCCTGCCACTTGCCACTGCTTGACAATTCATTCATCAAATACCAGTGACTTTTCTTCTGAGGGGAGGGACCCCACTTCCTTAACATATCTTGTTTAATGGCATGACTTTTGATGAAGATGTAGAGACTAAAGCATCCCAGGGGCTGCTAAAAGCTGGGGGGACTCACATGAGTGTGTGGCTTCCCAGGCCCAGGCAATATCCAGCTTCTGGTTTCTTTTTTTTAAAAAAATATTTCATTATTTATTTATCTTTAGAGGGGAAGGGAAGAAGAGAGGAAGAGAACCACCAATGTATGGTTGCTTCTTGTGCATCCCCTGCTGGAAACTGGCCCCTGCCGGGAACTGGCCTGCAACCCAGGCATGTGCCTTGACTGGGAATCGAACCGCGATCATCTGGTTTGTAGGCCCACGCTCAATCCACGAGCTACACCAGCCAGGAGCTTCTGGTTTCTGATAGTGGCAGAGCTCATACCCACCCTTGCTGGGGAGACCACAGCACAGGACCCTGCCCCACAGACAGTGTCCAGGCAAGAAACGGGGTGCTCACCTCCATTGAGGTTGCTGAGAAGCGGACACTCATTGTGGCTAAGGTGGGCTTTGATGCGACCAGTCCCCGGATGTGCTTGGCATCACAGTGGCTTATCTAGAACAAGGAACAGCCGTGTCTCAGGGCCGAACAAAAAGGCCATGCTTGAGAAACAGATGCTTTAGTACATTTTTTATTATCCATTATGGAGTCCCCTTTCATTTTTAAAATAACAAAATTGGCATCACAAACCCAAGAGTTCAATGGTGAGTAATGCACAGTATTTCCTGTTATGTGTGGGCATGCCAAGAGCAGAGAACTCTCAAAGCCCTCAGCCAGCCTGCCTTGAGAAAGACATCCAACTGGTTCTGCCCAACCCTTGGGATGACTTCTCACACTTCAACTTGAGCAAGGAGGAGACCCAGAAGAGGCCAGGCACTGGTGCTCCATCCTGTCCATGACAAATGCTGCCCAGACAGGGGCAGAGACCTGCAGACCACCCAAGAGCAGCAGTGGCCCCTCTTTCTCTGACTTCAGGTTGGCCTTACTTACCTAGATGCAATCTGCCACATAGTGACAAACACAAAAGTAACAACATCTTATAATCAAGCCCAGGCATCCAACATCAGAAACACTTCTAGTTGCATGGTCACGAGCAAGATGATGCTTGTGTAGGACTCAGCCTTGCTTGCACTCCAGGGACCCTGGGCCTTACCTCCACCTGACGAAGAGACTTGAATATTGACAGATCAAAAGGCAGCAACTGCTCCTGAATGTTGCTGGTCCCAAAATGTCCTTCTGTGCCAGAAACCTGCAGCCACAGATATGGCTTGATTCAGGGATGCTGTCACATGGCTCCACATCCATGTCACGGGGCAGCTCTACAGCAACTGCCAGCCAACAAAGCTCTGCCTGGCTGTAAGGCAGGATGGGCACGTACCCCATCAACAAAGCAGGCCAAAGCCAAGGTTTAGAGCAAAGGACATTGGGTCAAGACTGCCCCCTAGTGCTCACAGACAAGAACACCAAAGCTGGCCTTGCTTGCTGGGATGGCCCAGCCAGCCAGTGAACTGTTAGGTCCCATGCCCCAAAATGAGCTGCTGCAGCTTTACCTTAAGGTACTTAAGGCGACAGGTGAAGTCCAGGATGTGCCCAAGGTCAGTCTTGGCGTCCCCGCTGGCACACGTGGGCTTTCCTTGCTGCAGCTGTTCGGTGACTGCATAGAGCTGCAGGGGCCTGATGGCAAAGACCTCGCCGGCCCCCAGGAGCTGTTCTCCTGCAACAGCCATGCCCCACATGGAGGGTGAGTGTTCACCTCCAGCCCAGTCACAGTCAAGTGGCCAGGGCATCTGCCCACCTGGCTAAGATTTAACAGGTACTTGGCAAATACCTGCTATGTGCGCTGCGTTGCATCAGGACAAAACCACGATGCTGGGCACACAGGAACAGCCGCCCTCCTGAACTCACGGTGGGCTCAGGGCATACCCAGAACATGTGATTACGAAGGAGGGAAAGGCGATGGGAATGTGCAACTGGGGAGCCTCCCTGAAGTGAGTCTGTTAAAACCTGAAGTACTGAACAAAGATAAAGCTGATGCAAGGCAGCACTGTGGGCAACAGACCCATGATGCAACCTCCAAGATGCAATGTCTTAAGTTAGGTGGGGCCTAAGTTGCCAGCACACTGCAGGGCCTGAGAGCAGGCAGGGGCTCTGAGCCAGGAAGATTTGCATTAGGTCCTCAATCTGCTCCTTCCAGCCATGTGCCCTCAAGCAGATCACCAGGCTTCTCATCCTCAGTATCCTCACTGGCACCCCCTGGGTTGGGGGGTAGGCGGTAAGATGTTGAACACTCACAGAAAACACGTTACATGTTCGCTACTGTAACTATGCTCTCTGGCAGGGCTATGACCTACGCTCAGTTTCTGTTTGTCATCTGAACTCTTTCAGGTAAAGATAAACCAGATGCAAGAAGACATGATGCCATATATCTTTAAGAACTCTACCACAGGGCTTTGAACTAGATCCTGAGCTTGGGGTTAGCCCTCGAGATAGGAATCAGGGAGTCCTGTGTTGAAGGACCACAACTCCTCAGACCTGGCTGCCTGCAGGGCAGGTAGGCAGACAGGCTTAGCTGTGGACCAGATCTAGGGCCTTGGGCAACTGTAGGGAGGTAAGCCCCGGCATTCATTTGGCACAGACCAACTGATGAAGTTCTGTGCCACCCTGCACCCCTGGCTCCCTAATAGGGTGGGCAAGTTGCACCCAATATTGTGGGGACCTCTGACCACATACCTTTTTCGAAGAGCTCCTCAGCCAGAGCTGCAGTAATACCATTTATCTCCTGCAGAGAAAACAAAACCCAGTTAGGAAGTCCTCCTGTCCCCAGTCACTAGGACTAGCACACTCCCTATCTACCCCCTCTGCTATTGCAACACCAGCTCTCCATAAAGTTAGACAGAATAAAGGAGACAGTAAACCTGTAATGAATCAAGGTGCATAGAAAGGGAAATTAAATATTTCCAGTTATATGAACATTGAAAACATCTCCTCAAAAGCAGAACAGAAACCAGACTAACGCTGCAACTTTTAAGCTCACATGGGCGCTGGCTGACAGCACGAGACCCAGGAGGCTGGCAAAGCATGGCTATGAATCACGGAAGCCAGCAGCTCCCAAAACTGGCCCTGGGAGAGGCCGGAGAGGGCACCATGGGAAGAAAGTCCTGTTTCTTCTGGAAAAGGGGCTCCCATGACCTTTGTGAGATAAAAGACCTCCCAAAGCCCACCCTCCCTGACAGTGACCATTGCTACTTTCTTTCATGCTTCAAAGGCATCTTAGGAGAGTGAGCACTTGCTCTCTTCCTGTGTTCATTCCTTTAAGCCTTGCAACAGTGCCACGTGGCCCCAGGGTCACGAGAAAGAGGGAGGAAAAGAGCTCTCTTTCAAAACGTTATGATGGAAGATGCATGACAAGGACAAGTCTTCAGTCAAGTTCTGAGGTCCTAATTCATGATGGGCAATGGCCCAAGTACTCTCGATGTGGTGGCTCACTCAATCCTATCAATGCCCTTTATGAGAAGACATCATTTGGGAACCTGTTTTTCAGATGAGTAAACTGAGCTGAGAAGTGTTGTAACTCTCCAGTTCTATGTAGCTAGAAACTAGCAAAGCCACATACCCAAGAACTTGGTCATGAAGCCTCTCAGCACACAACCAACAGCTGCAGCACTTTAGTGGCATAACCATGGGGTTGGCAGGGCCCCTGGGTCCTCAGCCCCACATCCCACAGGTAAGAATTTTAACTGACAGATGGCAGCCAACAGGACTTTTTATAAACAGGTCCAGATGGGGGTTGCACAATTGCCTTCCTAACTCTCTGCCACCAGGATATATGCAAGTCACGTGTTTACAAGACTCAAAAAGCACCAGGTTACAGGAGACAGGGTGTCCCTTTCCTGTTTTTTTCTTCTCTTTGGCTTGTTTGCCTCTTTCTTACCTCGTATACATGTGCTGCAAGTATCTCGCCTTGTCTGTGTATGACTTTTCCCTTTGCTCATGGTGGTTGTTCACTTCTGTGTTGTTTAATCTGTGATTTTTTTCTTTGTGAATTCTGGGTCCTCTTCCCCCACCCAATATACAAATATTTTTCTAATGTTTTCTTTTAGTACTTTATGGCATCTTCTAAAAATGTGTTTATTTTTTTAATCTGCATGAAATTCAGTTTCTATATAACACGAGAATAACTTTGAAATCCACTCATCCTCCCCAACAAATAGACAAAAAGCCAAAGAAAAGAATGAGAAAACACAGCCCCAGAATCAGAGGGCTCACAGTCTGGAAAGATGCAGGGTCAAATGTGGAAGAGCCATCAGAAGGCCGGGGGCAGGCTGCAAGCAGGAGTGCCCCAGCTAGAGAGGGGAAAGGCTGTCAGTTCACATTGGAGTTCAACTTCAGTTTCTTGCAACAACTTAAACTCAATTACATCTTTACATTTTCCTTGGCTGCTGTGAAGAACAGAAGATTAGGAAGAGCTTGAATCCAAAGGCTCCTTTCTCTTCCAACAGTTGAGAACCAAGCCCTGTCTCCATATCTGCACCTGCCCACTCCCCCTGCAGCCTGGAGAGCTTTGAGTCTTGAACAGCTCCAAGCCCCCCCACTGTTATCATTCTGGGGCTCCTAGGTGGTCTCCCAGGGCCAAAGGACTCCCTGTCCCACACGCCTATCCAACCTGTGCTGAAGGGACTGAAAGTGCTTCAGGGTGCCACAAATGTCTGAATTGAAATGTATTTTTAAAAGACATTCTTTCTACCTCAATAAAAATTTTATTTAAAAATATTATTAGCTGTGTTTAAAAACTATAACACCCCACCCCCTGCCAAATGTATCATAGACCAATTTGATCAGGTTCCTGCTAAGACCACGTGTTCTTGTGCAGCCTCAGGCAGCAGTGTGAGCTGCACGCAAACATGCCATGGACTAGAGGGGCTGTGGCTCTACAGCTACCATGCTGATGAGCATGTCTGTGCACACAGGATCCCCATAACCAGCTGCACCCTACTGCACACACGCCTGGACTCAATGCATAGCCCCAGGCTGGCCTGATGCCTCTACTTGGCACACGCTTGAGCCGTGCACTCAATGGGGCAAAACAAAGGGCTCAGTTACACACCACTGTGTGGTTCTCTCTCTCTCTCTCTCTCTCTCTCACACACACACACACACACACACACACACACCGTACCCCTGTCTACGATGAGGCATTCTAGCAGAAATGAGGTAGTAAAAATTCCCCATTGAGGGATTCAAGCCTAAACTGACTGAAGAGGGCTCCAAGACTAAGTAGCAAAGAAATGTTACCATTTACAGCCTTAGTACTTTACAAGTGAAACAAATGATGGATGAGAATGCTAAGGGCTGATGCAAACATGGTACTTCCATCATAGCTCCTGATTTCAATTTTCAAAAAGTGTTTTTGTTCTAGCCAACTGGCTTTAAAATAAGAAAACAATATAGGTGCCACCACTGAAAGGAATGGAGGCCCTTTTCTTACTAGGACAGGCTGTACTGGCTGGCACCTGGTGCGCCCTGCCATAGGTCACCAGTCTTTCAGGTCCTCTACCTTCACTGTGCCATCTTCTAAAATTCTCAAGAGCCAAGGTCATTACTCTCCAGCTTACAAAAGAAGAACTGGGACACAGAGAGGTTAGATGCCTGACTTGGAAGCAGCTGGATTGAGAGAGAAACTTCGCTCTGCCTGCCTCTCAAGTCCACAGTTAGAAAGTCTCCCCCAAAATGGAGTGCTGGAATTCTCCCTGGGATTCTGCTTTACTGAATTTGAAAACCTCTGCTCTACAGGGTTCTGGGATGAGGCTGTCACCGAAGGTCCAGGAGTATGGGGACACAGCTATCTGAAGAGAAAGCACAGCAACAGGCCCAGTGCCCTCTCACTGCAACCCAGGACTGCACCAGACCCCAGATTCTCCACCTCAGTCAGAATTGGCTGGGAAAGCAGAAGTGATTTCTTTCCTTGCCATTAAAATCTATACTGCAAAAGACTGAAGTTGGACTCCTACCCCACGCCATGTACTACTCACAAGGGATCAAAGACCAAAATGGGGAAGCTAAAACAATACAATTCGTAGAAGTATAGTTGTATACCTTTGTAACCTTGGATTAAGTAAGGTATGATTACCAACAGAAAAAAAAAGATAAAATGAACTTTACCAAAATCTAAAACTTTTGTTTCAAAGGACCCTATCAAGAAAATGAAAAGATAATCCACATAATAGGAGAAAATATTTGTGTATCACATTTCTGGTAAGGGTCTACTATCCAAAATATATAAAGAATTACAGCTTGACCTGGTAGTGTGAATCAGTGGGTAGAGTGTCATTCTGCAAAGAGAAAAGCTGCCGGTTCCATTCCCAGTCAGGGCACATGCCTGGGTTGTGTATTTATTCCCTAGCTGGGGGCATGTGAGAGGCAATGAATCAATGTTTCTCTCACAGATCAATGTTTCTTTCCCTCTCTTTCTTCCTCCCTTCACCTCTCTATAAAAATAAATCAACAAAATATTTTTTAAAAAGAATTACAACTCAACAACAAAAAAGACAGATAACCTAACTTTTAGAAGTTAGGGATAACCTAACTTTGAGAAGTGCAGAGGATTTGAATACATTTTTGCAAAGATATGTTAATGACCAATAAATACACAAAGGCTCAACATCATCAGTCATTAGGCAAGCACAAATCAAAACCATAATGAGATAATACTTCATACCCACTAGGATGGCTGTCAAAAAAAATGAACAGTAACAGGGTTGGCAGAGATGTGGAGTGATTCAGAATGTATATATTGCTGGTGATAATGTAAAATGATGCAGCTGCTATGAAAAAAATTGGTAGTTTCTCAAAAAGTTAAAGTTGCCACATGGGTCAGTAATTCTATTTTCAACAGAAACAAAAACATGTCTGCACAAAAACTTCTATATGGTCATAGCAACATTATTCATAATAGCCCCTAAGTGAAAATAATCCACTTACCAACTGATGAATGGATAAACAAAATGTGATATATCCAAACAACAGACTGTTCAGTCTAAAAAGGACTGAAGTACTGATTTATGCTACAATATGAAAAGACCTTGAAAATATCATGCTAAGTGAAAGAAGCCAGTCACAAAGGCCAGCCATATACTGTATGATTCCACTGATCTGAAACCATGGAGACAGAAAGTAGGTTAGTGATTGCTAGGAACAGGGCAGGATGGAAAAATGATTGCTAATGGTACAAGGTTCCTTTCTGGGGGGATGACTGTTCTGGAATTAATGGTGATAGATGAACAACTTGTGAATATACTAAAAACCGGGGGACTGCACACTTTAAAAGAGTGAACTTTTTTTGGTATGTGAATTATATCTCAATTAAAAAAAGAAACAACCCACACCTCAGCCAAGTAAGAGTTCCCTGGGTCTACCCTGTCCGATGTCAGCCCCATGAGAGGTAGAGCATGTTGGGAACAATTTCAGAGAGGAGTCAGATGGGACAGAGGTTAAGAGAAACATGAGAAATTCTGAGGCATCTGGACAGACTACCTCCTCAAAGACCCAGGTCATAAGCAATAAATCATACATTCAAAGGGCTGCTTACCAAGTTTTATCCTTAAATAGGTAATCAAAGCTTCAAAAAGTGCAGTATTTCTTTTTAAAGTATATTTTATTGACTATGCTATTATTGTTCCAATTTTTCCCTTTGTCCTCTTCCACCTGATTCCCCCCTTCCCTCCTGCAATCCCTGCCCCCCCCCCCAGGTTCATGTCCATGGGTTGTGCATGTAAGTTTTTTGGCTTCTACATTGTCTATACTGTCCTTAACATGCCTCTATTTTGTACCTACCAATTATGTTTCTAAATGCCTATACCTTTCACCTCATTCTCCCCCTTCCCTCTCCCAGCTGATAATCTTCCAAGTGATCTTCATATTTATGATTCTATTTCTATTCTAGTTGTTTGCTTAGTCTGTTTTTTAGATTCAGTTGTTGATAGTTGTTTGCCATTTTAACATTCACAGCTTTGATCTTTTTCCTAAATAAGTTGCTTTAACATTTCAATAAAAGGGCTTAGTGACAATGAACTCCTGTAACTTTACCTTGTCTGGGAAGCACCTCATCTGCCCTTCCATTCTAAATGACAGCTTTGCTGGGTAGAGTCATCTAGGTTGTAGGTCCTTGCTTTTCATCACTTTGAATACTTCTTGCCATTCCCTTCTTGCCTGCAGTTTCCTTTAAGAAATCAACTGACAGTCTTATGGGAATTCCTTTGTAGATAACTCTCTGCCTTTCTCTAGCTGCTTTCAAGATTCTTTTATCTTTAATCTTTGGCATTTTCCTTATGTGTCTTGGTGTGTTCCTCTTTGGGTCCAACTGTTTGGGACTCTTTGAGCTTCCTGGATTTGTCTATTTCTTTTGTCATACTGGGGAAGTTTTCTTTCATTATGTTTTCAAATTAAGTTTTTGATTTCTTGTTCTTCTTCTTCTCCTTCTGGCATCCCTATGATTCAGATGTTGGACCTTTTGGAAATGCCCGAGTCTTCTTAAACTCTCCTGTTTTTTAAAAATTCTTGTTTCTTCATTTTGTTCTGATTGAATGTTTATTTCTTTCTTATGTTCCACATTACTGATTTGAATCCCGGCTTCCTTCCCTTCACTGTTGGTTTCCTGTAAATTTTTTTTTATTTCCCTTAGTAGAGCCTTCATTTCTTCCCTTATGCTTATGCCGTATTTAATGAGATCTTTGAGCATCCTGATTACCAATATTTTGAACTTGTGTCTGATAGGTTGGCTGTCTCCAAATCTCTTAGTTCTTTTTCTGGGGTTCTGCTCTATTCCTTCATTTGGGCCATATTTCTTTGTCTCATGATTTTGGCATCCTTTGAATCTGTGTACTAGGTAGAGTCACTTAGATTACGTTTTAGTGCACCTGTTAAGTTGTATGGGGCAGAGCCTTGGGTATTTGCCAGAGCAGGGCAACCATGGCTCCTTATGTGTGTGGGAAGAGTCAAAGAGGGGACAATGCAGCTGCTGACCGACTTCTGGGGGCTTGCCTGGCTCTTGCCCTGTTTCTAGTCACTTCACCCACTTCCCATGTGTGACTGGCATCCCTTCAACTGCTGTCCTGGTTGTAATCCCGCAGGTGGTTGGGTTTACATACACTCTGGACTCACCTGAGAAATCAGCAATTTCCTCTACCACCCCAACCCCCACTGGGTTTATAGCTGGAAGTTATGAGGCTTTCTTTTCCCAGTGCTGGATCCCTGGGCTGAGTGGTCTGGCCTGGGGCAGGGCTTGCTCGTTCACAAGGTGTTTCCCTGATTTTTATCCACCGCACATGAATGTGGGGCTGCCTGTTCCACTGGCCACCTCTCCTGCCCTGGCTTGCAGGGTGGAGAGGACCCAAGTCCTCTCCACCCTGACTCCATGTTTCCACCCCTCCTCCCTGTCTGGATGAATATAGCTTATTTAAATTCCTGGTTGTCAGGCTTTCATACAATTCTAGACGTGTTTCTGGGTGATTTTCTGGCAGTTGTTGGTATTTTCCGTTTTTAAGTTAGTTATGTTCCTTCGTATGGTTGTACCCATAAAGTATAGTATTTCCTAGAATACTAACCTGTAGAGTTTATCTGTAAGACTTTTGCATTTTTTCTCACATAAGGAAAGGAAATGTAAAAAATATCCACACCGGGAAACTGCTGCTAATCACACACATTGCTGGTACATGCTAAGTAAAATCCAAATCATATATACATGTCCCATCTGTAACTGCCATCCTTTCCCCCACATGACCCCTTCAAGCTTAGTGGCCAACACTAATGCTATTACCAAATGTCCAGGCTCAATCTAGCGTTCCAAGAAAGGTTCAGCTGTCTTATTCTGAAAATACTTCAAGAAAAGTTGTATTTTAAACATGTTTGGACCTTCAAAAACACAACCCCATAAGTCCCTTCCTAAAAAGTGAGCCTGAAAAAAGGAGTGGATTCTTTCCTATCTTTATCACATAAAGAGAAAATAATTAAATGTAAATAATTAAAAAAAATCTATCACCCTGCCCTGGCCAGTGTAGCTCAGCTGGTTGGGATCTTGGCAGGTACACTGAAAGGTCATGGGTTCCATTCCCAGTCAGGGCACAGGCCTGGGTTGCAGGTTCAGTCCTGGGTCAGGGTGCATGTGAGAGGCAACCAATCAGTGTTTCTCTCTCTTTCTCTCTCCCTCCCTTCCCCTCTCTCTAAAATCAATAAGCATGTCCTCAGATGAGGATGAAAAATAATCATAATAATTAAAAAATCTATCACCAAAAGATAACTACTACTACTATTTTGGTGTATAACCTAGAATTTTCCTACACAAATATAAAATCTTTGTTAATACAATGGGACCATACTCTATATCAGGGGTGTCCAACCTGCAGCCCACGGGCCACATGTAGCTCAGGATGGCTGTGAATGTGGTCCAACGCAAAACTGTACATTTTTTAAAAATATTTTAGAGAGAGGGGATAGGAAGGAGAAAGAGTGGGAGAGAAACATCAATGTGTGGTTGCCTCTCATGTGTCCCCTACTGGGGACCTGACCTGCAACCCAGGTATGTGCCCTGATTGGGAATTGAACCAGTGACCCTTTGGTTCACAGGCTGACACTCAATCCACTGAGCTACACCAGCCAGGGCTTAAAACATTCTTTTGTGTGTGTGTGAATACATGTTGCAATGTATTTAATGCATAGCCTAAGACAACTCTTCTTCCAGTATGGCCCCAAAATGCCAAAAGGTTGGACACTCCTGCTCTACATATTGTTTTATAGGTTGCTCTTCTTATATAGCAATACATTTATTTTCCTACGTCAACAAATTCATTGCCACACCATCATTTTTCTAGCAGAATATCCAAAGATCTGGTTGTGCTTCTTTCTTTCTTTCTTTTTTTAATCACATTATGTTGGACTTTTGTTTTTCAGTATCTTGCTACAATCCTGGAATGACTACCTAAATCCTTTCTACAGTTTCCTAACTTTTTCCCTAAGAATAAATTCTAAGAAGTGAAAGTGTGTCCTGGCGGGGTAGTTCAGTTGGTTAGAACACTGTCCTGATACGTCGACAATGCAGTTCAATCCCCAGTCATGGTACATACAAGAATCAACCAATGATGCAGAGATAAGTGGAGCAACAGATTGGTGCCCCCCAATTCCTCTCTCTCTAAAATCAATAAACAGAAGTGGAATGGTTGTTTTTAATGTTTTGGTTTCACACTGCCAAACTTCCCTCCTTGCAGCCTGCCAGCTCACCCTGTCACCAGCAGCTTCTGACAGCTGCTCCTCTATCCAGAAACGAGTGCAGAGCTGCTCCACTACATCCACCCTCACTCACACCCCGCATCCCGACAATGCCCCAAGATGGCAATTCTGCCAATACAGACTAATTCCTGAGTCTTGAGCTGTGAACCAACAACTCAACACTAGTCCGTGTCAGGTGTTAGCTGTTTCTAATTTATCCCCATCCATGTGGATGGAAACCTAGCTTAAACACCCATAGACCATTTTTGCTAACCAAAATGCCTTATGGTGGAAGAAAGCCTCTCTGTAGTTATAGTCCCTCTAATGTAAGGCAAATCTGTTAATAAACATGCTACTGCCCGTACCCCATCCCCACCAGCATGATGTTCCTCCATCTTCCAACCTCAGGATCAAACTCCAGCCCACCTTCCCTCCAAGATAAGGTCTATACTGATTTGCTACCTTGAGCTTGGGTGGTTGTGAGATTGCAGTCAAAAGAGAAGACCCGAGAGGAACTTACATAGAACTGAAAAAGCAAGAAGTGGGCCAGCACTCTGGGGGCCACACCAGGGAAGGTGGCCAGGAGTGTCTGGAGGTAGACCTCCAAATCCTTCTCCCTCTTTTCCACCAAGCTTCTTGAGTTTTTCCCAATTATCTTTTTGGGTGGAAGCAGATTTTTATCAATCTTCTTCTCTGCAACAAGCTGTAAGAAAACATAAGCAAGTTAACCACAGACTAAGAGGCTCTAGACTGTGCCAGACCAAGGCAAGCAGCCTGATGCCCGACATGACTTCCTCAGCTGCTTGTGGCAGCTGTACCAGGATTAATGATCAAACTGGTGCATCTGGGCTTGGCCTTATCAAGTTCAGTCAGTATTAGAAATACCAACACAATTTCCATCTGGAAGCTCCATCTGGAGACATTTAGAAAAGGAGACCTCTAGCTGTCTAAAAATCATCATTTTCTCCACACAAGAAGAAAAACCACTCAGGGCGGTGACCTGTCTTTAAAACACTCAGGCTGCAAATGACCCAGAAAAAGGCATCTCTTTCTAAAAGCAAAGAAAAAAATGGAATCACAGCCAGTTTTAAAGTACAGGCTATGGAATAGCTATAGGCAGGCTGACCAAGTTCAAATCTGTTCCCTCCTCAAGAAACTGTCCCAGCATCTCACATCCAAGCCAGAACTGGCGATCTTAAAACTGAAGTCCAGCCCTGGCTGGTTCGGCTCAGTAAACTGAGTGCCAGCCTGCAAACCAGAGGGTCACTGGTTTGATTCCCAGTCAGGGCGCATGCCTGGGTTACAGGACAGGCCCCCATTTGGGGCTGTGCAAGAGGCAACCTATTGAAGTATCTCTCATACATCAATATTTCTCTTCCTCTTTTTAAAACAAAATAAAAAACAAACAAAAAACTGAAGTTCAAATATGTTCCTTGTGCATTATCTCATGCTAGGGCTAAACACCCAGGAGCCACCAGGTTTTTTTGGCCACTTAAATTAACAAACTAGTTTATTAAAGAACACTATAGGTATGGAGTCTGTTTTATTCTGAAACTAATACATGGCACAATGAGAACTTGGCCTAAAAGCCCCCAAGCCCTGAGACACAGGCCCCCCAGCTCTCATTACCTTTTCATGCAGGTCATGGAAGTCGCTGTAGCGGTGCTTGACTGTCCATTCATGGTTGCCATCAGTGACCTGGACGATATAAACCTAAAAGGGAAAATAGTCAGTCCTTGCCTAGTCAGTAATAAGAGCCCCACCCCAACCTTAGCAACAGCTGTAGGACGCCCAGACCATCTCAACCCTAGGCCAAAGTTAGGCTGCTCTTGCCCACCAGCCTCTGCACCTGACTCCTGCTGTGCCTACCCACTGTGCCCCAGGGCACTCTCTCAGCCTCCTGCATGGCCTACCCACTGGATCTGGCAGGTACACGAGATAAGTCTGTGGTTCTGTCCAACAGTGAGAAACAAAAAAGGTGACTATTATGGCAAGGCATCTCTTTATTTTGCTTCCATTCTCCAGATAACCCAAAGCCCAATCCAACCAGAGCTTCAGGTAAGGGCACCCTTCCGAGGGAGGCAGAAGAGGGCTAGGTCTAGCAGTGCCAGCTTTTCTGCTATTTTTCCCCAGGGACCCTGCCTATATCCCAGAAACAAGCCTTTTTCCAACCCTTTCAGCTGGTTAACAGCTGTGATTTCTGTTGCTGAGCCAAGAGTCAAAGCACTAAAAAGCCAATGGGGAAGAGGTGGAGGGAGGGGAGAGTGGTGACAGACTATCAAGGCAAAATGGCTTAGAGGTTAGGGGACTGGGCCGTGGAGTTAAGGAAAACCTAGGTTCAAAACCTGGCTCTTGAAATTTACTGGCTGTGTCTTATGTATGAATCACTTACATAAGTGACTGGGAGCTTAAGTTTTCACTAAGCCTCAGTTCCTCCATCATAAAATCTGATAGGTTTAAGAATGAAACAAAGTAATGCATACAAAATGCTTTGTGCAGGGCCTGACCTGCAGCAAGTGTTCAATGAAAAGGAAGGTGTGTTAATAATATTCAACTCAGCACACCCAGAAACAAAATGGTAGGGTAGGCCTGGGATCACTCACCTCCTCTCGCCCATTCAGAGGAGGGGCTCAGCACTGTGGAGTAAAGAGAGCTCTTTTGAGCTGACCATCCAGCTCAATGCAGCTTGTGGTTGTTGGACAGCCGACCATAGGATTAGAGAACTCAACCCTCACCTAAAGGAGGACCCCTGGTCCTAGTGCCCCACCCCTTTCTGCAGCAAGCAGGGAAGGGAGAGGAGAAAATAATCAACAGAACTGATGCCTCCACATAGAAGCAGCCATTTCTCTAGGGCTGGCCTGTTGCTCCAGGATGCACCGTCAGACCCTCTTCACAGCCTGGTAGCTTCCCTCCCCCTTCCTCCGTCTTAAGGAAGAAGGAATGACCCTCTTGAGGAGGGTTAGGATGAGAACCAAGGTAAAAGGGCAAAGGCAGGTGTAAAGGCTCCCCCACTCTAGGAACAAAAGACAGGTTGCTGGGAGGTGCTCAGTAAGCCCCCACCTCAGGCTGCCTATCAGGCCCTAGGCCTGGCGTCCAACCCATCACAGTCGGGAATAACACCCCCCCTTCCCGCCAACCATTCCTATCCACCATCTCTTCCAGTCTTGAAGTGTGCGTTTATGTATGTGTGTGTGTGTGTGGGTGGGTGGGGGCTTGCAGCCTCAACATGCTCCCAAAGTCATGCAGACCCGTCAGATTCCTGGGTCTTGCATTTTTAGCCCCGAGGGATACCCCTCTCCCCCGTATATGAGATACATCCCTCCTCCTTTCTTGTCTTTGCCTGATCCCCAGGACCTCAGGACCCCAAATCCGCCCTTGTTTCTGAAGCAAATCTCAACTGCGACCCTAAGCTCCCCACATCAAAACCCTGCTCCCTCTCCTACATGGAAGGCAGGGTTCTTCGAATTCCATTCATCAGACACCTCTCCCCTAATCCCCCTCCTCCTGGACCCCCTGTCTTATCCTTCCAGGATGGCGCCCCTCCCGGCCTAAAGAATCTAGAGGCGCCTCCTCCACATCTAAACCTCCCTCCTCCCCAACCCCACCCTGCTTTCCTGAACAAGTACCCCTTCCCCAAACCTCTCCCTGGGATTCTTCCCGGACCTACGCGGCCGACATCCCTCTCCCAGACACTCCCATCCAAGCAAAATCGCGGGCCCGTTACCCTTAGCCCCCTGGTCGTGGAGCCCAAACCTCCCCCCCAACCCCCACGACTCGGATTTCGAGTTCCAGCCACCACGCCCGGTTCGGGCATCCGCGCCCTCAGCACACCGTATATGTGTCCACGAGCTCAGAGCCCACGACGCGCGCCTCCTTCGCCGGCTCGGCCTCCCGCTCGGGCCCGAAGCTGCGGGACACGGTCGCCATATTCCGGGCTCCACGGCCGCCCGGCGCAGACAACTAGCAGCAGGGGGCGGGGTCAGCGTCCCATCGCGCCCGGGTCCCTACGGTCTCCCGACCCCACCTCCGTCGGGCGCCACACCGCCATCTTGGCCCCACCGCTTCCTCGCGCCTTCGCCCCGCCCCTCGCGCGTATTTTGACAGCAACCATTCTAGTTGCGCTTGCGCAGACTCGCGGGCCTTTCCGCTTGCGTAATCTGTACCTGGTTTGCGTAGCCTGCTGCACTCTTTTGCTGCTAGGGAGAAACTGAGGCCCTTGGCGGGTAGCTTTGGGCAACACCATTTGGTACCTGGGAGGGAGGACAGAAGGCCTGGCACCTTCCTGGCTACTTGCAGCAAGTCACTGCTCCGTCCGGCCTCTGTGTCCTCCTCTGAAAAAGAGAGGAAATAATGTCCCCTCAGCAGGCTCTTTCATGCAGGTCATGGAAGTCGCAGTAGCAGTGCTTGACTGTCCATTCATGGTTGCCATCAGTGACCTGGATGATATAAACCTTGCCATCAGCTGGCTCTTGGCCTCATTATCTTTCTGTAGGTCGAGAGGGTTGAAGAAGATACCAGGTGTGCTTAGATCCCAGAACAACACTGGCCAGTTGTTAGTCTTTCCAAGACTCGATATCCTCTGTCATGTGGGCTGCTGGAGAATTGAGTGGGTTAGTTCAAGAAGTGTCCTGGCTTGCAAGTCAAGGGGGGTATTATAGTTCTCTAGAGAAAAGTCAGTGTGGGGCAGCAGGGTGAAGATGGAAGGAAGGCATATGTGCTGGCCATTGGGCGCAAGGATCCTAGATGGTGTCCTACTACAGCTTGAAATGAGGGAGGGGACAGACTGTCCCCGAACCCAGGAATTATAGTGTTGGAATAAGAAGCACAGGCACAGAGACAGCCCTAACCCAGGGGAAGACCCAGACCTAGAAGAAGGTGGTGGTAACTCAGCTGGATGGGAAGGGGAGAATCTGGCATAGATGGGGCATCTGTAGACATGTTTGCTGGATGATTGAATGCAGCTGGCCCAAGCCCGGAGCTAGTACTGCTTGGATGAGATGAGAAGTCTGGAGTGTGGTTCCTGTAGCACCCCTGTCTGAAGGAACCAGACCATTCTATCCTAATGGGGACCAGTGACTTCTCCACCAGTTCCACAGCGCTGTACTCTGAACTTAGCATAAGAAGCTTCTCTTAGCAGGGCACTATACTCCCAAGCCTCTCCTTGCATGCAATTGCCCCCTACTGCAGAGAAGTTAAGTTGAGGCAGGGGCTGCCAAGTCAGCCAGACTTTGGGCAAGTCACCCCGCCCTCCAGAATCCTCAGTTTCCTTATCGGAAAAATGGGAGTATCACCCACTTCCCTGATCGAATGGGAGGTTAAGCAGCTGTGTGTAGGAACCTGGCCTGGACCCCACTACTTTGCAGTTTCTGTCCTAGGTTCATGTTTTTATTCACTGAAGAAAACGTTCCAGAGAGTACCCTCAGAAACACAGGGGAACAGAGGGAAAGAGACCTGGTCCTTACAGCTCTACATCTTCCTGCCCTGGACAGAGGACACAGGGACTCAGGCCAGCCTGAGATCGCCAGTGCTGGGGGAGGGGGTGGAGGATGCTACATGCAGGGGTGGGCTGGGCCCGGAATGCAGCTGGGCAGGGCTATTTAAGCCCAGGGCCTCCTGGCAACTTCAGCAGCCTGCCCTCTGAGCCGACAGCATGGATGACATCTACAAGGCTGCGGTGAGGGACTGGGATTGGTGGGCCCACTGGGGAGTCATTCAGCTCAGGATGGGGGGCACAAGGTCACCCCAGGGAAGTGGTGGGGACCCAGGAGAGGCCCTCAGGGGGATGGTGGGCAGTGGGTCTGGCGTTCTGGGGTATAGATTGGAGAGGAGCTGTCAGAGTGGGTAGAGGAGGAAGTCCCACCTTTGGACATTGTGTCTGCCTCTGTCTCCAAGTGTCTGTAGTCTGTGTCACTGTCTCTCAGCCATATCTCTCTGCATTTGTGTCTTTGGTCTCTGGACCTTTGCCTTTCTTGGCGTCTTTCCATCTTTTTGTTCTGAGCTGTCTCTGAGTCTATCACTGTCTCCTTGTCCCCACACCCATTTCTGCCCCTCGAATTCTGCTTCTCATACACTCACAGTCCCCTCAGCCCTCTCCAGCCCCTGGGCTGGCTGAGGTTGTGGAGAGGGTAATAAGGGTTTGTGAGGAGGAGGCTGCAGAGCCAAATCCTGAGCTGGGGAAGGGGCTTTGAAGTTTGAGGCAGGCAGGGAAGGCCTGGGCATGGGGGAGAGCCAGGGAGAAGGAACAGAGGCCGAAACTCCCATCTGGCATGGGGGCTTAGGGCTCAGTGGCTTAGCTGGGGGTTATGGCTGGGGAGTGGTCACCTCAAGTCCCTGTAGCCTACTGGGGTCACTGAGGGGCTTTATATGCTATGCCATCTCAGGAAGGGTTAGTTTGCTGACCTCCCCATGTCCCACAGACAAGGACATCTGGCACAGACAGCTGTCCCCAAAGGAACCCCTCTCTCAGCCCCGGAATTGTGGTCCCAATGCTGGCTCTGGGGGTGCCTATCGTGCAGACATCCATAGAGCTGGGGGAGCAGCCCTCTGCCCGTGTCCATACAAGGCCTGTCAGGCCCGGGGACTAATTTTGGCTCCTGAGGCACCAGCAGGCCAGGGGGCCAGATAACGCTGCCCCACCCCCTGCATGCCAGAGTCCCCAGAACAATCACCAGGTTTAACTTTGTCCCCCGTTAAAAATAGCCTAGTGTCCACCCTGGTCAGGTTACAGTGAGTGGCTTTACCTACCCCCACACTGGTTTTATTGTCCCAACCTGAGGGACAGCTGTCCCTCGGACTACCCAGCTTGGGTTTCAGCAGGGCAGCCGGTAGGGCATTGAGTGGTCACTGACTATTGTTACTCAGGGTCACCTTAGTCCTGGAGTGGGTGCCCACCTGTCACCCCGGCCCTGAGTCTCAGTGAGGCCAGCTGGGTCACTGAAGGGCTTTGAGGGCAGGGAGGGAGGACCGAGGCCTCCTCTCCATGACCTGGAAATGGCCTGCCTCTTCCTGAGTCGTCCTACCTGCGGAATGGGTTGGTTTCCTCAACAGTGGCTGGAGCCTGAGTCCTGAGACCTTGTTTCCTCTCTAGGTAGAGCAGCTGACAGAAGAGCAGAAAAATGGTGAGTGCCCCAACACACAGGGTGGGGCTGGGGGAGCATGAGGACCCTGGGCTGGAGACCAGAGCCTGGGGTCTCCCTTGCTGTGACCATAGAGGTCTCAGAGGGAAGTGGGCAGGTTGGTAGGTGGCCCCAGGGTTCTAGCCTTCTGGGGTCCTGGCTGCTGAGCCCTGGCCACTCTGCTCCCCTGCCCCTGTTGGACACAGAGTTCAAAGCAGCCTTTGACATCTTTGTGCTGGGCGCCGAGGATGGCTGCATCAGCACCAAGGAACTGGGCAAAGTGATGAGGATGCTGGGCCAGAACCCCACACCTGAAGAGCTGCAGGAGATGATCGATGAGGTGGATGAGGATGGTAAGCCCCTCTACCCCACCAGGCCCCAGGCCCATAGCACCCCAGTTCACTGGGGACCCGAATCCTGACTCTGCCAATTTTTACTCTGTACTCTTGAAGTAGCTGTTGAATCTCTCTGAGCCTTGATTGTCTCATACATAAAACAACCACCTTGCCTCAGGGAATTGGTGTGTAGTTGCAGTGATAATACCAAAGCCTAGGGTCAAGGCAGATGCTAGGCTTTCTGACCATCCCTCTCCAATGGCCATGCCTTCTAACCCCCAGGCAGTGGCACAGTGGACTTTGATGAATTCCTGGTTATGATGGTTCGGTGCATGAAGGATGACAGTAAAGGGAAATCTGAGGAGGAACTGTCTGACCTCTTTCGCATGTTTGACAAGTGAGTGGGTGACCCTTGACCTCTGACCCCAAATCTAGCAGAGCTGGGGAAAGGGACAGTCTTATGACCTGCAAGCCTCAGTTTTCTGTTCTGTGCAATGGGGGAGTGGGATGCCTCATTTCCCAGTGGCTCTGCTCTGCCCCCTGGGTCATGGGTGGGGCTGGCTCTTCTTCCCTTGGCCCCCACCCCTCTGAGATAGGCTCTGAGACCTCTCTTGCCCCCACACAGAAATGCTGATGGCTACATTGACCTAGATGAGCTGAAGGTGATGCTTGAGGCTACGGGTGAGACCATCACGGAGGATGACATTGAGGAGCTAATGAAGGATGGTGACAAGAACAACGATGGCCGCATCGACTATGATGGTGAGGGATGGTGCACTGGATCTCCTACTGCCCATGCCCTGCAGGTTCTGACCCAGCTCTGACCCATACTTGCCCTCTCTCCACAGAATTCCTGGAGTTCATGAAGGGGGTAGAGTAGATGCCGACCTTTGACCTTCCCTCAGAGCTGCATGTTCTACCTACCAACTCCAGCAGGGCCCTGGGGTAGGGCAGGGGGCCTGGGTCTCCAGGTTGGGATCCTGGGCATGTCCTTGACCAAGGGCCCTCTCTGACTCCTCAGCCCTGTCCTAGGGAATGCAAATAAAGCTCTGCTCCCTGGAGGCCTGGTGTCTTGATTTCCTTCTGGGTTGGGGAGGGGTAAGCTGTAGACATTTCACCAGCTAGTGTTTACTCCTTCCATGAGGACCACTTCCTTCCCTGTCCCAGAGCCCTTGCTCTGACCATCCCTGTAATCTGTCTTCTGCAGGAAGAGTTGGGTTAGATCAGAGACTACCATGCTGCATACCCAACTGCTTCCTTTCTATAACAGCTGATGCCCAGGCCCTATCTCCAGCAATTCAGCATCCAGCCTTTGTGGTGGCTCAGGAATCTGTGTTTCACAAGCTCCTGGGGGCCATGGCTTTGGTCAGCCAGTTGGCAGCCAGAGGTCCTGTACTTGGAGGGAGGAATAACTACAGCACCCAACCAGGCCCTGGATGCCCCTTGGCATAGCAGCCGCAGCTCCCTATCGGCTCCGGTTGGGGAGAAGCAGAGCACTGTAGGGCCCAATGGGCCTGCAGCTCTAGTCCATCTGCCACTCACCTGGATTTCCCTTCGGTAACATTGACTCCCAGGGATCAAGGGGTATATCATCTACTCTATCTTCCCTCACCCATGTGACGAGTGAGGACCCTGGGGCCCAGAGAGGCACAGGGACCTGTAAAGGTCATCCAGCGAGCCTGGGTGAGAGCAGAGCCACGTGGCTCCCAGTGAGGGCTCTGTCTAATGGACCAGGTCCGGCAACCCACTTTCCCTCCCTGACGGGGAATGGAGGCTCAAAGCCTGGTGACTTTCAACTTAGTGGGGCAATCCAGGCTGGAGCTGCAGCCAGAAGAGTGATGCTGGTCTGGGGAAGGAGGAGTTGCTGCAAGGAAGTGGAGGTGTAAGCTGTTGTGCTTCCCGGAGGGACAGCTGCCATCATATCTAGGCTCCAGCCAGAATGTCAGCAGCTGTCCTTGCTCCACCCAGCCACTCCACAGCCTCCCCACCTGTGCCCCAGCTTTGGCATTCCCCAGACAGGCCCAGCATTCCAGAGATGGTCTTAGAATTCTGGAGATGCCTCCAGTGGAGGCCGGAGCTGGCAGAAGACCACAGAGAGACCTGTGGGGAGAAGAGATGGATCCCCTCAGGCCTGCCCTTGGGAGCTGGAGGACTCAAGGACCTACATGTGTACCCAGGAATGATGATATATCAGGAGAGGAGGCAGGGCTACAGTGGGCAGCACCACTGACCAGTGCGCTGTTTCATGATTTAGTCACCCTACTATGTGTGTGGCACTGGTTGGATGCTGGAACCCTTCAGAGAGAGGCCCAGTTCCAAATTCTGTGAAATTTATAGTCACTTCAGAAAAGACAAAGAGAGAGGTGAGTTCAATGAGGAAACCAGCACACTGCAGGAATAAGAATTGCAGAGGTGTGGTGGCCATGAGATAGAGCAGTCTGGGAAGGCTTCCTGGAGGAGGTGACACTGAGCTGAGGCCTGAAGAACCACAGGAAACCAGCCATGGGAGGGCATAGGGAAAGAGACTGGAGCATTTCAGGAGCAGAAAGGCAGCCTCAGCAGCCCTAGAGTGAGAAGGCCTGGTGGCTCTCACCACAGTGGGGCAGGAGGGGTAGGGCAAGAAGGGTGGAGGAAGGTGCATGGATTCAGGGAATATTTGGAACTAGAAGGATTGAATGGGAGGTGTGGGAAAGTAGAGGGTCAGAGATGACCTTTCATATCAAGGATGAAGCTGCTGTTTCCTGATGTATAGAAGCCAGGGGGAGACACAGGTTCTTGGCAGTGGGGTATTAGAAAGTGGAGGTTTCCTTTAAATTTAAACAAATTTTTTAAACTTTTCTTTAGTTCTTAAAAAACTATTGATTTTATTTTTTAGAGAGAGAGAAGGGGGGAGACAGAAACATAGCTTTGTTGTTCCACTTATTTATGCATTCATCTGTTGTTTCTTCTATGTGCCCTGATGGGACTGAACCTGTAACCTTGGCGTATCAGGACATCGCTCTAACCAACCAAGCTGCCAGCCAGGGCCTACATTCTTTCATTTTGAAAGAAATTCCAAACTTGCAAAAATAGTACAAAGAACTCCCATTTGCACTTCACCCAGCCAATTATTTTGTAGAATCTCACACAATTTGGGCCTGCCTGGGATTTCTTCCGGACTAGATTAGGTTAGGCATTTATGGCAGGATCATCACAGGGGAAATGGAGAGTCCTTCGTCCTTGTCAAAGTTGAGATGCCTCTGGAACAGGATGTGGGGATGTCAAAGCAGCGCTGGAGACAAGAAGAGAGCAGAAGGAGAGCTATAGACTCACGTGTCCTCAGAGTAAGAAATGCTTTCCCAGCCCTGGTCCTGCATGACACCCCAGGGAGAGGTGGCCCCGGACTGTGTGCCGGGCATCCCACATGGGCAGTCTCAGGGAAGAGACGTGGTCGACGAAGTGGGAGAGACCCTGGTGAGTGAGGAGCCTCAAGAGCCGGGAGAAGGGAAGAGGCATGAAAGACAGATGATGGTCCTGGCCTTAGGGAACTTGGAGGCCCCCGAAGCCTTGGCCACCCGGATGTAAGGGTTTCACTGGAGCAGTGGGATGGAAACCTGGCTGGAGAGGACCAGAGAACTGAGCAAGGTAAAGAGGAGAGGGAGAGTGTGGACAATACTGGTGAAGTTTTGCAAATGCTCAGGAAACAGAGAAATGGATGGGAGCCGAAGGGAGATGTGAGTCCAGGGAAGCTTATTTAAGGAGGGGGGAATCAGAGAATGGCTTGTATGCTGATAGAAAACCCAGTGAAACTGAAAAGGGGCAATCCAAGATGCAGGGCAGAGTTGCAGAGGGTGAGAGGAACAGGCTTCTGGGAGTGTTTTAAGGGTCTGGGTATTGCACTGGGCCTTGACCCAGGCTGGGCAAAGAGAAAGGGGGTGCAAGGCACTGAGGGAAGAATTGTGTGAGTGGTAATACTGAGGGTAGGAGGCGAGTCCAGATGAAGGGATGTTCCAAATGGAGATGGAAAAATTCACATCCTTATTGGTGGTGAGTTGCAGAATGGGTGGCTGAGGTGGGGAGAAGAGAAGGACAAGGACCTAAGAGTCCAGGGAACAAACAAGCTGTGTGGGATGCTGATAGAATAGGGGGAGAACAAGAGCTCTCTGTGAATGGAACAGGAGGATAATGGCCAGCTACAAAGAGGGTGCATGGGCAGGTTGGGGAGTGGGCTGGCTAGTGCCCTAAAGAAGAAGCCCACAGGGAGGGAGCCTTATGGGATCATTCCAATATCTCTGTTCTAGAATGAGGTTGGTGGGGGAAGGGCTGGGGCATCCTTCCTTCTGAGCATTCTCCACTCCCCACCCAGAATGGGAGAGGCAGGGCTGTGACACTCCACGTATCTGCCTGGTAGCATCTGATGCATGAACACATATCACACAAGCTCCCATCAGCACATGGCATTGAGCTGTCATCTAGTTCTGACAGTTTCGCTTCCTTCACTTTTCTCCATTTGTTCTGGGCTCTGTCATTCTTCGTGTGGATAGTGCTTCCTTCATGAAGCCTCCCTAGATTTCCCCCAGCATCTCCTGAAATGTCTCTGGTTGGAACCTCTCTCACTGCATCTGCCTCTTCATGTTATGATTGCCTGGTTATTGTCCGCTGCCCCCAAGAGGCTGCAGTTTCTCCAGGGTGGCCCTGCTGACCTGCAAAGGGCCTGACAGAGCCTACGACTTTGGGACCTCCAGTAGTTCCCACTTTGTCCAGTAGATGGCACAAGATGCATGTGGCTGGGTTCACAGATTCTTGGGCACCCCTGGGTCTATTTTCCATCTGCAGCCTGCAAACAGGACATTTACAGAAGATCCTTTACTTTCCTCCCCGACTGGAAAACTGAGGCCCAAAGAAGGAGAGGACCTGCCTGAGGCCGTGTAACAAATTAACCTTAGATTTTTGGCTCCCAGCCCTGGCTCAGGCTGTGTGGAGGGGGCTGCTCCCACATTCTGCTCCAGTAGATCCAGGCCTCCCCTGCAGCCTCAACTGGGCATCTGGCTGAGCTGAGACCCTTATGGTGAGCTGGCAGGCTGAGAGTTGGGCCTCTGCCCAGAGCCTGTGGCTACATGCTGGTTGAGGAGCTGGCTGTCTGGCTTAATCTTCAGGCAGATATTGTCCCCCATCCCGGGCTATCTCCTGGAACATCTCTCCAGGGAGTTGGAAGCAGAGGGGCATCACCCCTCTGTGGGACCAGGATATAATCACCATCATGGCAGTCCCTGCTCAAGCATCAATTTACACAGTCTGTTAAACCCAAGGTGACTGGTCCCTGGCCCTGGATGGAGACAGAGACCCAGAGAGGGAGGAAGGGGTTTGGCCAAAGTTATCCAGTGGAGTAAGAGACATGTGGTCTGAGGTTTGTCACTGGCCTCCCTGAGTAACGCCTTGTGCAATTCCAGGTCAGAGTGCCCCCTGGGAGAAGCCATGTGTATGTCAGGGGGATGTGGGGGCAAGCAGACAAGGTTCAAGATTCCTGGGTCCCTCTCATGCTTACTCAAGGGGCCGACCTCTTTACCTTCCAGGGATGAGATGGGGAGGAGAAGTGGGGTTCAAGTAACATCCCCAAGGGCCCCAAAGCAAAAAAGAATCCCAGGAAAGGGCAGGGTGGATGGGGCCTGTTTTCTGCCTGCTGTGTTGCCTGGGGCTAGTTCCTTCCCTCTCTGAGCTCTCAATCTGAGACCACAGTCTGAGGGCTTGGGCTGATTCATTAGGGAGGCATAATTTGCAGGAGTTTCTAGAATTCTGGGAGTTCCAACTCTGGCTCAAGGTTGAAAACTTTTTTGCTCCCAGGGCCTCAGATTCCGAGTGTGGGGGCCTGGGGCAGGTGGAGTGGCAGCTGTTGGGGGACACAGACTAGAACTACTGTAGGACAGGGGGCCCTCGGCAGACCCTCGCTTTGCCTCACTGCAGCCCTTCGGTCTCCTCTCCTCCATGTTCCTCTCTGTGGTTTTCTTGCCCCCTGGATCTGAGCTCAGGGCAGAGGGAATGGGGATGCGAGTACCCCAGCTTCACTCTCACTCTGGAGGGATTGTACGCATAGGGTCTATGGGGCAGGGGGAGATTCTGGGAAGAACTCACCCCTCCCTGAGTGACACCCTGAGCCCTGAGTCTCAGGAAGGAACTGAACGGCTGAGAGAGGCAGAACAATGGGAGGGTACCCTGCCCAGTGGGCTAGGATGGGGCCTGGAGATTTGATACTCATCTCTTGCCCATCTCAGATCTGTGAAGTGTGGCAAACCTCAAGCCTCCATCCAAAACATGGAGCTCCCTTGGCTGAAATGACCAGCCCCTCCCGTGTCACTTCTGCCCCCCCCAAACACACACACACACACACACACACACACGCCCTGCAGGGAAGCTGGGGAGCCAACCCAAGGCCTCAAAGGGCTGGACCTTGCTGATATCAGAGACTGGGGCTTAGAGTGAGTTTGTGTGTGTGTGTCGGGGGGGAGGGGGTGGTGGGGGGGTGGGGGGGTGGGAGGCAAGCAGGGATGTCTCTGTCAAAGCACTGGAGGGACAGAGAGCAAAGGAGAGCCCAACCAGACCCTCACTCAGCCCCGTGACCTCTGATGTCTGACTCCGGACCTCTCTTCCAGGTTATCTTCCCCTTGACATGTTGCTAGAGCCTGGAGACTTGGGTTTGTGGACATCTCTGCGTGAACTACTCACACGGCAGCTGGGAGTCTCCCCAATGGAGGGAACCCGGGCACCAGCCAATCAGAGGCGTCAACCAGGCAGTCGGGATGAAGAGAGTCAGTGCAGGTGCAAAACGGGCTCTCGCCCTTCCCTCCTCCTCCGTCTTCCTGGCCCTGGACGGGGCGGAGCCATTGCCTTATAAGTGGCACAACCAGCGGCCAGGGAGCAAACTTCAACCAGCCGTGGGACCAGAGGGTAACTCCACCGGCAGCGTTGTGCCCTCGGTCCCCCAGCATGAGCCCCTCGGCCTGGGCCATCTGCTGCCTTTTGGGGGTTCTCCTGCTCCGCGGGAGCAGATCCAGTCCCGGCCCCAGCGTGCCCCGCCTGCGGCTCTCCTACCGAGGTACGGACGATGTGCCCTATTCCTTTGCGTATCCGCGAGAATCTGGGTTCCTGCAGCACCCTCAGCTGTGGGAGCCCCAGCCACCTGGGCTGTTTTGCCAGCTGGAGGGATGCAGTCATTCCCTGCACAGCCCATGGGAAGGATTTCCCCGTCATTCTCAGGAGATGGTGTTCCTCTGGCTGCTGCCAGAGGCTTGCACTGGGGAGGAGGCAAGGGACAGCTCCTGGAGGCATGTCCAGGGTGGAGGTGGCAGAGGCAGAGACACACAGAGGAAAACCTGGGGGACTGTTGAGAAAAGGAGAGAGACCAGTGGAGATTCTGAGCCACCTCAGCAGAGATGGGCAGAGAGAGACGGGGCAGATGGAGCTGTCTATACTCAGGGAGGGCTCCTTGCCCAGGGCAGAGAGCTGGGGAGCAGGACCCTGTCCCTCTCCTCCTCACTCGGCAATGGGCCCCTCAGCCTGTCCCCACAGCCTCCGCTTCTCACCCGCCTGCCTCTTTGCAGCCCTCTGGTCCCAGTGCTGGCCTTACTCCTCCCTCTCCATCCCAGCCCAGGAGTTCCTCTGTAGATCTAACCTGATGTGTTGTGCTGCAGTGGGCACAGGCCTCCTCTAAATCTGTAGAGACAGGACACAGGAAAAGGTCCCTGAGACACAAGCTTTCCACAGATTCTTCTTAGGGAGGCCGGAGGGGTGATCCCCTTTCCCTGGGAACACTGGTGTAAGGGGGGAGACCCAGGCTCTGGAGAGTATGAGGGGCGAGATAGGGCTCCACTCTGGAGAGTCTGAAAATGGGATCTGGTGCGAGGGAGAATGTGGTCCTGCCCTTGGAGCTCTGGTTTTGGAGGGAACTCAGGCTATAAGAAAAAGCCTATATAGGGCAAATCCCTTCTAAAGTACTATCGGCCATGGAGGACTTCCTGGAAGAGACCATTGATGAATTTCGGGATGGAGTGGGTGCTGGACTGAGGATGACCCTTGGGAAGGCATGGGGTACTTGGCTTTCCCAGGGGTGGCCAAGGTCCCTTCTCACCCTTCTGGCTGTCTGCCCCCTTGCCCACCCATCACCCCCAACTCCCTAACCCCACCCCAAGGATTTATTTCAGGATTCTGACTCCTACAACCAATGCCCGCAGACAGCCACCCTCCATCCCTAGGGCCTGGGTGGAAAGGGTCTACGGGGGAGAAAATTCTCTCAGGCCACATCCTTGGACTAGAGCCAGGAGCTTGGCCTGGTCATACCTAGCCTCTTTCATGCCCAGGCCTTTTCCAGGTGTTCCCTCTGCAGGGAACCCTCTTCCCTGCCTGCCCACCTGCACACTGCTCAGGCTCAGCCACCCTAGCCCCAGCTTGCTGCCATAAGTTCTGTGGGGGGAGCCATTTCCCCTGGGGGTTGCGTAGAACACCGATGGGTCACTGGGAAGAGATGTGAACTGAAAGATGGAGGGCTAAGGGCCTAGGGGATAGGAGTTGGCCCCTGGGTGGGCTGTTCTGGGTGGGGCTCAGAGCCCTATCCCACCCACCCCCAGGAGCCGTTTCCCAGAAGCCCTCCAGCAGCCCTGTGGGTGGAAACACTCTCCAGATGTGAGTGTGTGGGGGGGTGCATGCACAGCTGGGACCCCCACTTCTACACCTTGGCTGAGGGAGCCCTAACCCCCTCCCTTGCTCCTTTGTAGACCTCCTGTCTGCCAACCGCTCTTCCATCTTTCTGGGTCCCCGGGGCTCCCTGGACCTTCAGGCTATGTACCTGGATGAGTACCGAGACCGCCTCTTTCTGGGGGGCCGTGATGCCATCTACTCTCTGCAGCTGGACCGGACATGGACAGACCCCAGGGAGGTGAGCTGGGATAACTGGAGAGAGGGTCTGTCGGTCTGAGAGCCGGGCAACTCTGGATGGGGGGCTGGATGGGGAAACTGAGGCTGTGAGGCCAGGGGTCAGCTAGGCTGTGTTTCAGGTGCTGTGGCCGCCGCAGCCAGGACAGAGGGAGGAGTGTGTTCGAAAGGGAAGAGATCCTTCGGTGAGTGCTCTCAGAAGTGACGGTCCCCAACCCTGACCAGCACCCCAGAACAGCCTGCGGCTGGCTATTCCTCCAGCTGCCTGTACTGGGCTCATTTGAAACAGAAATGGAGGGCTCTTGAAGGTCCATGAGGGATGTCACCCTAGACCCCCACAGCTGGGCTGAGCTGATCCCGGCCCGGCAGGGCTGAGCATCAGAACCTGATGAGATGGTGAGCAGCCCCTCACTCCGGCCCCTCTCTCCCCCAGATGGAGTGTGCCAACTTCGTGAGGGTGCTGCAGCCTCACAACAGAACCCACCTGCTGGCATGTGGCACTGGGGCCTTCCATCCCACTTGCGCCCTCATCGTGGTTGGGCACCGTGGGGAGGTGAGCCGGGGCGGGGGGCGGGGGGAGCAGTGCCCAGAATGGACTGGGAAGCAGTGACATTTCCTCTAGGCTGCCTGAACACTCCCCATTGAGCCTGGGTCAGGGCAGAGGTTTCAGGGGCCTGAAAGGCGCCTTTGTGCCGGAGAGCTGACCCCACTGGCCTGGCCTTGAGTCAAGGGTGCCTTCACCCACCCCCACTTTCCAGCTGCACGCGACGGCCACTGCTGGGGGCTGGGGGGGGGGTGGCGGGCTAACAGTACTTTCCCAGGTAACACCTCCCTCCCTCTCCCCCAGCACGTGCTCCACCTGCAGCCCCGCAGTGTTGAAAGTGGGCGGGGACGGTGCCCTCATGAGCCCAGCCGTCCATTCGCCAGCACCTATGTAGGTAGGTGGGTGATGCCCAGGTGTGGGTGGGCACTGGGAGGGTGGGAGCTGGCTGATGCCATTGGGGAAGGAGGTGGCTGGGCCCTCCTCCCCTAACTCTGCATTCCAGGTGGGGAGCTGTACACTGGCCTCACTGCTGACTTCCTGGGGCGAGAGGCCATGATCTTCCGGAGTGGGGGTCCCCGGCCGGCCTTGCGTTCTGACTCTGACCAGAGCCTCCTGCACGGTGAGTCCAGGGGCCTGCTGAGAGTGAGGCTGACTGGGGCCTGCCCGCATTGGCGGGAGGCAGGAGGGGCAGCCCATTCCCACGCCACCCCTCGGGACTCCAGCCTCCAGTGGGGGAGCCCATACCTCTTCCTGGTCCCCATTGTGTTCAGCCACCTGTCCCCCTGGTAAGGCTCCCCCACCAGCTTCATCCTATCACCTCCCCGCACCCAGACCCTCGGTTTGTGATGGCCGCCCGGATCGCTGACAACTCTGACCAGAACGATGACAAGGTGTACTTCTTCTTCTCGGAGACTGTCCCCTCACCAGACGGTAGCCCAGGCCATGTCACTGTCAGCCGTGTGGGCCGTGTCTGCGTGGTGAGAGCTGGGGAGGGGCAGTGAGGGTCTTCAGTCCTTGTTGTGCTCCTCTCCCGCAACCTGTCCCCACCCTCACCAGTAGAGAAGCTGAGGTGAGGGGGCCCGGGTCTGTGCCTCTCCACCAAAGGGTGAGGGTGGAGGAGCTGGAGGAGGGGCCTGTCTGTCCTTTGGGACCCAAGGACAGACAGGGTCCTGTCCTTGTCTGACCCTGAGCCCCCAACCCACAGAATGATGCTGGTGGCCAGAGGGTGCTGGTGAACAAGTGGAGCACTTTCCTCAAGGCGAGGCTGGTCTGCTCAGTGCCGGGTCCTGGTGGTGCCGAGACCCACTTTGACCAGCTGGGTAAGGGCAGGGCCAAGGGCAGGCCTGGGAGCGGGAGTCAGGAGGGCTTTGGGCCAGTGAGTGGGGGACATTGGCAGTGGTCTTCTGTCTCCCAGAGGACGTGTTCCTGCTGTGGCCCAAGGCAGGGAAGAACCTCGAGGTGTACGCACTTTTCAGCACGGTCAGGTGGGCACACTGGCCTCCCCTCTCCCTGACTCAGGCCAGGCCTCTGGACCCTGGGTTCCTCTGTTGAGCCTCTGCCTCCAAACCCCAGCCTTGCCCTGGGTCCCTATCTCTGACCCTGATTCTGTGACTCTGTGGCTGTATTTTCTGTCTCCCTATCTTTACCATTGCCTGGGTGTCTTTGTTTTCAGTTTCTCCTGACAGCAGGCACCTGTCACCCTCTGCCCTGCCCAAAGAGCCAGACCACCCCCATCCCACCTATGACGGCCACCTGGGCCTGACTGTCCTCTCTCTGCAGTGCTGTGTTCCAGGGCTTTGCAGTCTGCTTGTATCACATGGCTGACATCTGGGAGGTCTTCAAGGGGCCCTTTGCCCACCAAGATGGTCTCCAGCACCAGTGGGGGCCCTATGGGGGCAAGGTGCCCTTTCCCCGCCCTGGCATGGTGAGTATCCAGCTCAGCGGGGGAAGACGGTGGAGCAGACGCCAGGAGGGCTGTACGTTGGGACATCATTATGTCTGCTGCGTGCAGCTCCATAGCAGCTCTGAGCTAGGGGTCAGGGTGCGGTGAGGCACCGCACTGAGCCTTCGCCACACCGAGGAGCCTCTCACACAGTGAGAGCAGTCCCTCCAAGGTTGGCATGCCCAGATGGTGGGGCGTGGAAACAGGCTGGGGTGGGGAATGTGTGACCCCGGGGTCCCAGGTGCTTCCTTTGCCTCTGCCACAGTGCCCCAGCAAGATGACTGCACAGCCCGGACGGCCCTTCGGCAGCACCAAGGACTACCCAGATGAGGTGCTGCAGTTTGCCCGAGCCCACCCACTCATGTTTCGGTCCGTGCGGCCTCGGCAGGGCCGCCCTGTCTTCGTCAAAACCCACCTGGCCCAGCAGCTGCGCCAGATCGTGGTGGACCGCGTGGAGGCTGAGGACGGGACCTATGATGTCATCTTCCTGGGGACTGGTGGGTGGGCTGAGTAAGGTGGCTGGAATGGGGAGGTGTGCTGGCCTCCAGGCTGTCCTTTCCTCTCCTATTGACCCCTTCTTCCTTGCCTCAGAC
Source organism: Sturnira hondurensis (assembly GCF_014824575.4). Lineage (NCBI taxonomy): Eukaryota > Metazoa > Chordata > Mammalia > Chiroptera > Phyllostomidae > Sturnira > Sturnira hondurensis. The sequence continues at coordinate 5,357,223 of NW_028081354.1, read as the reverse complement.
TCAGGTTCAGTGCTCAAGGTCATGGCCCTTCAGTCTGGGGGCTCAGCTGAGCCTGAGGAGGTAGTTCTGGAGGAGCTCCAGGTGTTTAAGGTGAGTGAGGAGGGGGGGCTAATGGGGTCCATCCCCTCAAGCCCCATCCCTGGGTCTAGCCCTGGCTTTAGGGAGGCAGGAGCAAAGTGCAGGAGTAAAGGCAGGCAGGGCCTGTCTTTCCTGAACTTGCAGCCAGTGGGGGTTGAAAGTGAACACACTCCTGGCTGCAGAGGGCTTGCTGATGCCTCTAAATGACTGAGGGGCCTTCAGAGAAGTCTGTGAGCTGAAAGTTGGGGGAACGCAGGGAGGGATGGCCAAGGTGAGCACCCCCTGGACAAGGCCCTGATAAGCACAATTCCCTGTGAGGGGGTGGCTGAGAGCTCCCCCTCAGCCCAAGGGGTTCCACGGGCCCCTCCCTGTAAAGAATCAGACACGTGGTGTGTCTGGGGGACTGTCACGTCTCCCAACCTGGGTTGGGCGATTTGAGACAGCCGCTTCATTGCCGGGGAACAGGGCTGTGTGGGGGGACACTGGAGATTTGTGCTTCTAGCCAAGCCTCCTGCTTGGAGGCCAGCCAGGGTAAGGGGACCTTTCTTGTAACTTGACCTCTGGGAAAGACTGTCCAGCCATAGTTGCACTGACCCAGGCTGGGAGTGAGGCGGCCCTGGGGGCTAAAGGAGGCTGAAGGCAGGGGTGCAGTGGAGACCTTTCCAACACCCCTCTCCTGATACCCTGCTCCTTCCCCAGGTGCCAACAGCCATCACTGAGATGGAGATCTCCGTCAAAAGGGTAAGAGTAGCTGCACCCTCCTTGTGCCTCTGCCCTCCCTCCCCTGGCTTGGAGCCTGCTGAGCACTGCCAGTGTCTGCTGGAAAGCCCCTGCAGCAGGCGCTGGGCTGCCTGACTAGACCCTGCAAAGAGGGCTGAGAGTGCAGCCAGGAGCTGAGGTTCCCATGCTGGGAGCCGGTGGGCAGTGGGAGGCCCTGAGTAAGTGAGGTCGTGTTCAGACATGGGGAGATCCCTGTCCCTTAGGGGAGGCAACAGGGTGCTGGAGAACAAAATCCAGGTTTGAAATCAAACAAGGAAGTCACTTCCTGGAGGCCTGCCTGCTGTATCCTTTTGAAAGGGGCAAATACCATCTTCCCAAGTTTATCTGCCTCAGTTTATTGTTGGGTAAATCCCGACTTTGGTACTGGGATTGCTTAAAGCAGAGTGCACCTGAGGTCAGAGGCAAGTCAGGATAAAGGCCATTGGGGTGGAGGGCAATGGTCAGAAGCAGGGCGAGCGTGGGGCCAGCCCAAGCCCCTCTGAGAAAAGGCCCCAGGCCTGCCCCATCCCCTACATGTCCTAGCACAGGATTGCTAGTACAGCCTGTGGGTGGTAAACATTTCGTTTCTGTGACTGCACCCAAGAGGCTCTGGAATACTGCTTAAAAGTGGCAGGGATCTCAGAAAACCCAAGGAGGCTGAGTGCCTGGCTGCTTCTGGGGAAGCCCAGGCTCACTGTGGGCTCTACCTGGGTCCCTCTCCAGCAAGTGCTGTACGTGGGCTCGAGGCTGGGCGTGGCCCGGCTGCAGCTGCACCAGTGTGAGACTTACGGCAGTGCCTGTGCAGAGTGCTGCCTGGCCCGGGACCCATACTGTGCCTGGGATGGCGCTTCCTGTACCCGCTACCGGCCTGGCACCAGCAAGCGCAGGTTCCGCCGGCAGGACATCCGTCATGGCAACCCTGCCCTGCAGTGCCTGGGCCAGAGCCAGGAAGGTGAGTGGTGGCCACTGGGCTCCGGCTGGGCTTGCACAAGGTTCCCACTCACCCGATGGCCTGGGCTCAACCCCTGCGAAGTGAGGCCTCAGACTTGTCCTGTTGTAAACTTGTCCTCAGTTTCCCTATCCATGTGGCTTCTGTCAGTATATAGGTGTAGGGTCTTTGGACAGAGTGACTGGTTTAGGGACTGATGGACACTGAGGTCCCTAAACACTGCTGGGGGCTCCTGGACTGTGGGAGTCAGGGGCCCCACATGTAGTTCCTGGGCTGAGCCCACCTCTGCCTCCCTACAGAGGAGGCTGCAGGACTCGTGGCAACCACCACGGTCTATGGCACAGAGCACAACAGCACCTTCCTGGAGTGTCTGCCCAAGTCTCCCCAGGCGACCGTGCGCTGGCTGTTGCAGAGGCCGGGGGACCAGGGGCCCGACCAGGTGAGTGAGGACCTTGCCTCTAGTTTGTACTTGCCTTAAGGTCCTATCCCTCCCTGAACCCCAAGTCCTGAGTCCTAGAAAGGAGCTCTGAGGGGAACCTGCCAAGTTCAACGGAAGAAAACCATGTGTTAGGCCCCTCGGGCGCCTGGAAAGAGGTGCCCCACTCTCGCTGTCTGCTTGGAACCCCTCCAGTGACGGGGAACCCACCAACTCCCCAGAGACTGAGCAGAGCTCTGGGAGGTGGGTGGCAGAGACAGAAGAGAAGGAAGCAGGTCTGTGCCGTCAGGGAGCCCCCGTGCCTACACACACGACTCACCTTTGCAGGACCTTTCCCCAGGGGTTCTCAGTCCTCCTCTGCCTCAGGCTTGTGCCCCTGGCCAGTGCCATCAGCTCCCACCCCCACCCCCCCCACTGCCTGGCCTCACACTTCTTCCCTGGAGTCCCACTGTTTGCCCAGGCCTCCCTACCCCATCTAGAAAGGCCTGTCAGCCCCAGAGATGGCTTCTGTCTGGGGCCTGAGGATGGGTGTGGGTGGGGCAGGGTGAGAAACCATTCTCAAGAGCTCCCACAGGCAGGGGAGGAGGGAGTGGGTTGATTACAGGAGGGCCTCTCCTTCCTGCTTGGGAACTGGGGGAGGCCAGCCTTGGGCCAGCTGTTGGGCCAGGCACTGAGAGACTCCCCTTGGGGCCAGGGCAGGGGAAGCAATGGGATGAAATTACACAGCACTCACTGCCCAAGCAGGCCAGCTTCAACGTACAGACATGTAGACTAAAGCCCAGACAGCTACTGGGCCAGAGTCAGAACAGCACTCTTACCTCCCACACTGTGAAGGGCACTTTGCCCACCCCCGGCTAGGGCTGCGGGCCCCTCGCTGTGGGGGAAGTGATCAGTGCAGACCATGTAGAGTGAGGAGAATTCTAGTCCTGGGGCTGGGGTTATAGATCCCCCTGAATAAAAGCCCATAAATACCCTCTTACTCCCTCAGTGCAATGGGATGTGTGCTGGGGCTCCCCAAACCCGAGACAGGTGTCCCAGAGCCTAGGGGAGAAACCAGTCAAATTTTTGAAAAGCCTCCTTTGCAGGCCATGTCCTGGGTGATGGGCAGGTGAAGCCCTGCCTGCAATTAGCTTGGAGGCTAAGCCTACCAAGCTGCTGGTCCCTTCCCGGGAAGGGGCGAATGGACAAGTACTGGGCCCTGAGGTGACACATTTGGAAAAGCAGGGTGCAGAGAAGGTGGTGGTGTGTGCCTCGCTCCACCTGTCCCTCATCCTCTCCTGGTGCCCTGCAGGTGAAGACAGATGAGCGAATCCAGCAAACGGAGCAGGGGCTGCTGTTCCGCAGGCTCAGCCGCCTGGATGAGGGCACCTACACCTGCACTACGCTGGAGCACGGCTTCTCGCAGACCGTGGCCCGCCTGGCCCTGGAGGTGATTGTGGCCGCGCAGCTCAAGAGCCTGCTCCTTGGGGAGCAGAGGCCAGGGGAGCCCCCTGCCCAGGGAAGCCTGGCCTCCACCCCGCCCAAGGCCTGGTACAAGGACATCCTGCAGCTCATCGGCTTCGCCAACTTGCCCCGGGTGGATGAGTACTGTGAGCGCATGTGGTGCTCCTCTCGGAGCCGGGGCAAACAGGCCAAGGGCAAGAGCTGGGCAGGGCTGGAGCTGGGCAAGAAGGTGAAGAGCCGAGTGCAGGCCGAGCGAAATCGGACACCCCGGGAGGTGGAGGCCACGTAGAAGGTGAAGGAGGGGGTGGTTGGGATGGGCCAGTGGCCCTGTATCAGTCCTAGTGTCTCCCACCCACCCAATTAAGGCAGAGGGGGTCAGCAGGCTTGATCACCTCTTAGAGATGGGAGTCTCTGCCCCTAAACCCCTACTAGGCCGCTACAGGAAAGGCTGGGGGCCTGATGGAGGGACCCCGCGCCTGTTCCCTGCACCTTTCTGCTCTTAGTTCCAGATGGAGCCAGCACCCCTGGCCACTGGTGATATGGATGGGCCTGCTATGTGTTCTCGGAGGTGGTCCCCAGAGCACATTTCTGGTTGTGCCCAGAGGCAAGAGGACTGGGAAGTTCTTTCCCAGCTGCAGAACAATGGCCATTCTGAGCGACCCCTAGAGTGGCTTGCCACGGGCCCTTAAGCAGCCAGAGGGGGTGGGTTGCCTCTGAGCTAGCCAGCCCCGGTGAAGAAGACCTTCACTGACTGAGCCAGGGAGGGAAAGAGCAAGTGCTGAGAAGGTAGACCCCTTGTCCCCCGCTTTGTGCCCTGATATCTTGGTGGTCACCTGCCACTGTCCACTGCCTGTTCTCCATCTTGGAATCACAGAAGCATAGACTGCTAGAGTTCCCTGCAACCTGGGCTCAAGCTGGGCCTCAGGCCGTACATCATAAACCAGAGGGGCCTCACAGCCTGACTCCCCTTCCCCAGGCTCCTGAGCTGTCAGGCCACGTTTCCTGGGATGCCTATCCCTCCTGATAGTGTCCCCCCTCCCCACCATCAGGGTCTCCATGCTGATGAGCAGGGTAAGGATGGGTTCTAGGAGAATGGCAGCTCCATCTCTGTGGACGAGAGATGGGGAGAGGGGAGCTGGGGAGGAGTGGGCTGTCTTTCCCGGGGCAATGCAAGCACACCCACAGCTTGGGAGGGTGGGAATGTGGCAGCTCTGAGAGCAAGCTGCAGCTGGTGGGCAGGACCCAAGAGGGTGGGGTAGGGCTACGCCCAGGGACACAGAGGATTGAGAGGCTTTCTGGGGTGGGGGAGAGGGTGGGAGACCCTAGGCTGGGCTCTGGGGCCCAGGAGCAGACATGCTTAAGGACTCAAGATGGCATCAATTAGCTCAGGAGCCCCCGGGAGGGCCAGATGTTTTCCATCCTGGAATCGTTGGTTTCTGCTAAATAAGGGTTGGTTTTGAATGGTTCATGTATGAAGCCTTTTTTTTTTTTTCTTTTAAGGGGAAAAAGCTGCTAAGAACTCTAAGTCGTGCTGGTTGCTGGGGCTGAGGCTCGGGTGGCCAGGACGGAGGCATTCTGTCTGTGCGTGTAGGCAGGTGTATTGCCATCAGGGGCAATGCCTTTCCGTGACTGGGAGCAGGGCAAAGGAGGAGGGGAGGACTGAATGAAAAGTTGTTCCCATCCTGCCCGTGAACACGTTAGTAATGCACAAAACCAACAGGAGGGAGACAGGAGCATCAGCAAAGGAGGAGGGGAGGACTGAATGAAAAGTTGTTCCCATCCTGCCCGTGAACACGTTAGTAACGCACAAAACCAACAGGAGGGAGACAGGAGCATCAGGTTCAAGAGTCCCTCCACTAAAAAACCAAGATGAAAAAAGGAGGGAAAAAATGATAGAAGGAAAGACAGGGCTTCCTGTCCCACTGAACTCAAACCCAGACTGTGCTGCCTTGGATTCCATCCGGGCCAGCCCCCTCACCCCCAGCTGGAATCTGAAATGGGCCCTCCTTCCACCCTTGGCACAGTCCGTGAGCCAGAGGTGCTGAGATGAACTTGACAACACTTTGGGAAGCCGTGGCCTGGGTTGCTACGGCTGGGCTGTGAGCAGGTAAAAGCAGAGGAGAGGAGGACTGTGGGCAGGGGAGCTGGAGAAGAGGAGCAGGAGAGAGGCCACGGAGGAGGGGGAGGGGAGTGCACAGAGCCCCAGGAATGGTGTCAAAGCTGCCACCAGCGCTATCCCTCTCCCCAGGGAAGCCAGGAAGAAGCAGCCAGGCCCTCAGGGGTCTGTAGTCTGGACCCTGGTGTGGCTGGCTCTGGGTGGGGTCCCTCAGGGAAGCTACTCTGAAAGACGGACGGAGGAGCTGAAAATCCTGCAGCAAATACCTGCGCTTGGAAAATTATGGACAGATTCTACCAACTCCCACCCCCCCATGGTACTATGTGTTATAACTCCTGGAGATGCCTCTATGTATGAATTCTATTTTTGTATTCGTATACTGAGATGGGCTTTATGGTTTCTCTGTCTTCAGAACATACTTCCTCTAATTACTATTGTTACTTTGTCGTGACCACCCCTGAGCTCCAGTGAGGGCAGCACAGTGGTCTGCCACACAGAACCTGCGGGGAAGTGAATGAAGTTAATATTTACATTACATACTTAGGTTATTGTATCTGTGTATTTCTGTACTAAATTGACTGATCCCATCTGTGTGAACTGGAAATGGAGAGCCTTCCCCACCCGTTCCACGAGGGAGAAGGTCTCCCTAGGTGGTATTTTCCAGAAGGGAGGGTGGGCATAAAGGGAAGGAAGGAGTCAGAGGGCATTGTCTATGACGCTGAGATCGCTTATTAAAGTAGGAAGATCCTGCCCTTCGGGCTTCTGAGACTGACCTTCTTGGAACTTCAGGAAGATCTTGAGCCAGAAAAAAAACTGCTGGCAAAGGGCAGCTGGGCACGTAGGCAGCTCTGCTTCTTTTTCACAATAACACTTGACATTTGTGACAGCAGCCCTTGGCCTGGTGCCTGTCTTCATCTCAAACCACATACCAGCGTTTATTAAGGTCATTGTGCTCTTGTCTGGGGGGCCGGGCTATGCTGTGGGGGCTGCGGTTTCTGGGCAGGAGGGGAGGCCCCAGGAGTCTGGCCCACTGGGTGTGCTGCAGAAGGCTCCCACTCCTTTGTGACACTATGCTGGTGCCCAAAGAGCGGCCTGCACTGGGGATGGAGGGAGGTGAGAAATGGTGGGTTGGACATTGCCCCTCCTCAGCGGAGAGACTAGCCTATTGCTTGGATGGGCCCCTTACTCCATGTGATAGACTAGGGGGGCTTAATAGGTCAGTCACCAGTCCCACCTTGCAGCCTGGGACCCCTAGATTTGTCCCCTGGTTTCTGTGCAAACACTCAGACCTGCAAATCAGTCACCTCACCCCAAGCCATCACCACCACCACCCATGCAGGAGCATCATCTGTGCGCCCGCTTGGCACAGCACCTGGCTGGGAGGGGCGCGTGAATGTGACTGCCACGGCCCCCTTCGCCCCTCACACACGGTTCTCCCTGGGGCACACAGAGCACCTCTGCTCCCATCGTCACTGCTGTGCCCCCTCCCCCGCCGCCCGGTGCCTTGAAGCCCCCTCGGGGATATGTGCTTCTCCCTGGCCCCCATCCTCCTCCCTCCTCCCATCTTCAGCCCCATTTCCTGCCTCAGGGATTTCACTCTATCTTCCTCTGCCAGCTTTTTCCTCTAAGTCTCATACTTCCCCTGGTCTTCAGGCCCCTGTTTTATGATTTCCCAAACACATTGAGAGCTGGAAAGGTCTTTGTTAAAGGCAGTAGTCAAGTGTTTTTCAGAACAGCGTCCCATGGAACAATTATCCTGCAAAATGGTCAAATAAACCCAGGGATTTCTGCCTCTTTAGCCTCACGGGGCTGCGCACTGCCTGCTTGCCTGCCCCGTGACATCCCTGAGCAGCCCGTGATGGTCTCTTTTTAATTTGCCCGCCTACTGTGTGCTACACAGTTCTCCAGAACATTTGGTCCCCCAACCCTTGTCCCCACAGAACAGCCACCATCTCAGGTTTCTAATGTTTTGAAGAGTGTGCTTTGGGAAACTGCTGTTGAGATTCTTCCCCTTAATGTGTGAGTTTATTAATCTCTGCCTTCAAAGCCTGTGAACTTCAGAGGACCTGGCTTCCCACATGAACAGCCGTGTCTTGGCTTCCCATGGCCTATGAGACCTGCCACTCAGGGCCAGGCTGCCAGGCTGCTGACCCTTGGGCCTGGACAGTGCCCTCCGCTCCTGACCTGCGTCCCCAGCTCACTGCCTGCTCCCCCTGTGTCTGGCATGGCCCTCTGTGGAGGGCCGGAATTTACCCCAAGCCTGTGACTGTCCTGCAGTCCACAGACTAGTTTCTGAGAAAGGGTGGGAAGGCATGGAGAAGGCAGAGTAACGGAGGGAAACAGCCCTTTTCTCTTTCTCAAATGGCTTCTGTGCTTCCCTTTCACTCAGCTAAGCCCAGCTCAGGACCAGACACACTTAGTATCTCCCAGTTGGAGGAGCAGGCTGGCAGCAGCCATCAGGAGCCTGGCCTGCCCCTTGCCAGGCTATTCTCTCCAGATGGCAGAGGCCCCAGATGTAGTGAGAGCTGGGTGGACCCTGAAAACTTGCTTGCATGCTTCTGCTAGCCCAGCAAATTGAATCTTCTTCAGCCAGCCAAATCTCCTTTTTAGAACTAGGAAACACTCCAATTTCCATCTGAGTTAAGGATCCACCCCAGCCTTACCCAAGTCCTGGTCTGCAGGGGCTCCTGCAAGGAGAAAGTTCAACACACACTGAGATCAGATCCCCAGGGTTTCCTGAGACTTGGCCCTGGCACAGGAGAGAGAATGAATGGGTGGGGCTAGGTTCAGATATAATACCTGATAAGAGATCAGGGATTGTTGGGCCCCCCACCCTGGCTCCTGTTCCGGACTCACCCACACGGCTGGCACAGATGAGGAGGCCATGGCTGCTGTGGCCCTGTGCCCACTTCCCGCTGCCCGACCTCTGCCACCTTTGCCATGGGTACCACTGCTGGGCCCCTGTCCCTTAGAGATTATGTCCTAATGAGGCCTTTCACTTTCCATGTTGGATTTTCATTAAGGAAACTCCTGGTTCTTCCATGCAGCCTTAAAAAAATCATTTTCCACTGAGGATGGGAAACACTGCAGTCTCAAGGGAGGGGGCCTCTCAAAGGATGCCTGTCCTCGTCCTCACGCCAGGCCACCAGCAGCCAGCCAGTAGCTTATACTCAGGACTCTGCTGGCGAGAGGCACTCTGGTGACTGGCCAATCTGGACTTCTTTCCCCTGGGGAGGAAGATGACTAAAGTGTATCCTAATCTATACCAACGAGGTATGTTTCACTGTGATGAGCAGCCTATTGGGTAGAGAGGGAAGACCAGGGGAGGGGACAATTGTGGGCTGGTAAGGATTCCAAAGTGAAGCGGAGTTCAGGTCTCTTTCATCATATGGAGGGGACCATGCTAAGGCCACTCAAAACTCAGACTGTCCTGTTAGGAGGACAAGGGGCACAGGCTCTGCTCTCACAGATAAAGGTACAGTAGAATGATATGGCAGACCAGCAGCTTGCTTTATGGACATGACCTCATCTGTTCAATCTGCTTGCCCACCACCCCCCTCCACCAGCTGATAAGAATCTGGTGCTGTTTCCTGTAGTGCAAGGGTCTCAGACAATTGTGTGAACGGCTGGCCCTACTGGAAAGGACATTGTTCAAGGAAGAAAAAAAATAACACACCAGCACAAAGCCAGGGCAGGACCTATCTAAATGTAAGGGACTGTTTACAAATCTATGATTTCCAAGAGGGAAACACAATGGGGAATTGTTTTTGGTGAGGCTGGAGTCCCCTCCAGAATGCCTCTGGAAGCAGGGGATGGCTTTGATGGCCCAGACAGGTCTCAGATGCTCTGAGAGGGATGGATACTGATGGCGAGATGCCTTCCTGTTTATCAGGCAGACATACAGGGAAGGATCAAGGCACACGTTTTACCACAGATAAGGGGAAGAGTTCCTGGGCCTCACTCCCTCCATCCGGGCCTCACACTGTCCCATTGCTCAGGGACCCTAGGGCTGGAGGGGGTTTGCTAGAGAAAAGGGAGGACAAGTTTTTTTTATTTCTTGAAAATATAAAGTATTTCCTTTATGGCCTCAAATTTTCATGTTGCTTTTTTGGGAAAAAAAAAAGATGTACAGGCATGAGACCTTTGCAAATAGCCGATCAACTTCTCTGGAATGGAGCTCCCTGGCTTATGGACCCTTCTCACACCTGGGGGCCCATGGTGCAGCAACTCACCTCCAGCCAGCCTGCGAACACACAGGGCGCTGCTGCAGTGACCCTGAGGCCATTGTAGGTGCTGTTTCTCTTAACAGCCTCCCATCCTGCTCACAGACCATTAAAGCTGTTAAACCACCACCCAGCCCTGGTGTTGTCCTGAAACACCAAGGTTGTGGGTTTGATCCCTGGTCTGAGCACCTACAAGAATCAACCAATCAATGCATAAATAAGTGGAACAACAAATCAATGGGTTTCTCCCTCTCTCTCTCTAAACAAACAAACAAACAAACAACCCATCCCTCAGTTTTTGGGTAGGAGGAGGGCAACTGGGGTTGGAAGGGCTGCTTTGGGAATGGAGAGACCATGAAGGCAATCCTGTCTGAGGATTTGACCTGCGATGGAAGTGTCATTAGTAAATCTCATACTAATCTCCAAACCCAACAGGAGCACAATTCATGAATAAACTCAATAAGATGTGTTTAGAACTAGTGAAGAGCAGTAAACCCTGTTCATCTCAAATCAGAAGCAAGCTTTTCATTAGCGGTTCTCAACCTTCCAGGTCTAAGGATTATATTATAATCTTCCTCCTCAACATGGTAACAGTGCCCTCTGGTGTTTGAAAGCAAAACAACAGGCATATGAATACACAGGGTACAAGCATGTCTGTCAAATTAGCAGATATCAAACTGCCTCTGAATGTGGTGTCCCGAGCCAGACACCACGAGGGGAAGGAAGGTTAATGAGACAAACAGGCCGTGTCTATAAGGGGCTTCCAATCTAATGGGAGAGACATATCTACAACTGTAGGACCAGATGGAGAACGAACTATGAGCAGAGTCCAATGAGAATACCTAGGAATGAAGAAGTGGACCTTATGGTAGGTTCAGAAGGTTGAGGACAGAGGTTAGGGCTCTTCAGACTGTGTGCCCCATGCTGAGGGCCCTGTACTCCTGGGCAGCCAGGGCACAGTGCCCAGGGGTGGGGTGTCCTGGGAGATGCAGCTGTATGGGACCACATCTGTGGAAGGCCTTGGATGCCAATCTCAGCAGGGGCCATCCTAAGTGAAGAGCTAACAGATGTTTTATGACAATTAGCATAAGGGAAAGGGGTGGGTGTGTCAGCAAAGCAAGTGGACACGGGCAGCAACCAACTACGCAGACAGAAGGCCTTCGCTGCTGTCTTGCGAGAGGCACAGGCATCTGAGCTGAGCACTGGCAATGGAATGGAGGAGCAGGCAAACATTCGAAAAACAGTCAAATTGACGAGAAAGAGGGTTGCTGAGCATGAAAGGAAGCAGAAGGAGATTCTGAGGTTTCTGGCTCTAGTTTATAGTTCCTATAAAGGTAAGAACTAGAGAAACAAGAACAGGTACGTCAGAAAATTTTTATTAACATCTATTTCCTTCCCCAAGTGAACTATTTGTTTTAGGTCTTAAGCTATAAAACAGTAATTCATTCTAATAGATATGTCATTTGTGAAAACAGGTATTTAAAATATACAAGATGAGCCTGGGGCATCCTGAAGTGCCAAAAACTACAGAAGTACTCAAAAAACAAAACCAAATGCACAATAATGAGAACATGTGGAAAGGACACATGAACTCCCAATGGTCAATGCTAGAACAATTTGAGCAATAAAATAAAAAAAAGTAGTATTAAGTTATAACTCAGAGTATTTTATACATATCCATGAGTCCATACTGATATAAACAAATGATTAAAAAATAAATAACTGGGAGAAAATAGGTAATTCTCTTATGCAGAAGCATTCCAAATAATTTATGTAGATGCTCTGCCCTCAAGGAAGGAAGGGGAATTCATTCATCGTGGGCTACATAGAGTAACTTCCTCCCAAAAGGCACAGCACGGAAGCGGGAAGTGGAGCAGTGTCCTAGTGGAGAAGCCTCAGAAACACTGCTTTGGCCAGATGATTGAGATCAGCATCAATGGCCACAAGTCACGTTGCAAGTGTGTAACTTCAATACAGTGTGATGAAAATGGCACTTTACTGTGTGGTCTGTCTCCCCAAAACCATTACCTGAGTCTAATCATAAGAAAAACATCACACAAACCCAACTGAGAGGCACTCTACAAAATACCTGACCAGTACTCCTCACAACTGCCAAGGTCATCGAAACCCAGAAAAATCTGACATACTTTTAGAGCCAAGAGGAACCTAAGGAGATATGATGGCTGAACTCGGTGTGGTGTCCTGGATGGGATACTAGAACAGAAAAAAGACATTGGGTAAAAACTGAGGAAATCTGTATAAAGTATGGGCTTTAGTTAAAAACAATGTATCAATATTGGGTCATTGGTCTTCTGGCCAAGATGGAGGCATAGGTGGAAACACTGTGCCCCCTCCCACAACTAAATTTAAAGACAGTGAAGTTTTAGAAACGAAAACGCAGCCAAAACAGTGAAAATTGAACTGTACGGAAGTCCGACAACAATGATCCACTCAACCAGACCAGTAAGAGGGGTAGACTCAGTGGCGGAGCGGGGTCGGGCTGGAAAGATCGTTCGGTCCGACCCACTCCAGAGTGGAGAAGGAGGCAGTTCGTGGATCCCAGACATGGGGTGGCGACAGGCGGACCCAGTGAGGGCACTGGGCGGCTGGCTGACTGCGGTCACACATTCGCGCGCGCAGATAAACCAAGCGAAGGAGCGAACAGTGAGAGAGACCCTGCAGGCTAGGGACCCAGCAACGGGGAATTAGAGCCTGAAAGCACCAACTGGAAAGATTTTCTGGGGGTCGAGGGGCCGGGAGAGGCTCCCAGGCTCACAGAGAGTTCATTGGAGAGACCCACAAGGTCCTGGAGAGTACACTGGCACACATACCCGGGAATCAGCACCAGAGGGGCCAACTTTGCTTGTGGGAAGCCACAGAGGGGACAGAAATGTGAGACAGTGGAGCAGAGCAAAGCGCCATTTTTTCCCCTCTCTGACTCCACCCCCACATACAGCGTCACAACCCAGCAACTGGGTCGCCCGGCCCTGGTGAACACCTAAGGCTCCACCCCTCATACATAACAGGTGCAAACAGACCAAACATTATGACTCAAGAACAGCTCAAAGCCCCAGAGCCTATAATTCTAAGTGACCAAGAAATAGCCAACCTTTCAGATGCACAGTTCAAAACACTGGTAATCAGGATGCTCACAGAATTGGTTGATTTTAGCCACAAATTAGAGGAACATATGGAGGCTAAACTGATTGAAATGAAGGGAAATGCACAGGAAACCAATAGTGATGGAAAGGAAACTGGGACTCAAATCAATGGAGTGGACCAGAAGGAAGAAAGAAACAACCAAACAGAAAAGAAACAAGAATTAAAAAAAATGAAGAGAGGCTTAGGAACCTCCAGGACATCTTTAAACGTTCCAACAGCTGAATTATAGGGGCACCAGAAGGGGAAGAGGAACAGCCACAAGTGGAAAACTTATTTGAACAAATAATAAAGGAGAACTTCCCCAGTCTGGCAAAGGAAATAGACTTCCAGGAAGTCCAGGAAGCTCAGAGTCCCAAAGAAGTTGGACCCAAGAAGGAACACACCAAGGCACATCATAATTACATTACCCAAGATTAAAATGAAAGAGAGAATCCTAGAAGCAGCAAGAGATAAGGGGACAGTCACCTACAAAGGAGTTCCCATCAGACTGTCAGTGGATTTCTCAAAAGAGACCTTACAGGCAAGAAGGGGCTGGAAAGAAATATTCCAAGTCATGAAATCCAAAGACCTACAGCCAAGATTGCTCTATCCAGCAAAGCCCTCATTTAGAATGGAAGGGCAGGTTAAGTGCTTCTCAGATAACATCAAATTCAAGGAGTTCATCATCACCAAGCCCTTGTTATATGAAATGTTAAAGGGACTCATCTAAGAAAAAGAAGATAAAAAATATGAACAGTGAAAATACAGCAAACTCAGTTATTAACAACCATACCTGAAACAAAAGCAAACTAAGAGGACAGCTAGATCCAGAGCAGAACCATAGAAATGGAGATTACATGGAGGGTTAGCAATAGGGGAGTGGGAGGAGGAGAAGGGGGGAGAAGGCACAGAGAATAAGCAGCATAGATGGTAGGTAGAAAATAGATGGGGGGAGGGCAGGAATACTATGGGAAATACAGAATCTAAAAAACTTGTGACACATGGACATGAAGGAAAGGGGGAGAATGGTGGGGGAGAGGTGTGCAGGGTGGAGGGGAGTGAAGGGGGGAATGGGACAACTGTAATGGCATAATCAATAAAATATATTTAAAAAATATTGGGTCACTGATTGTGACAAATGTTCCACACTAATATAAGATGTCACTTATAGGGGAAACTGGGCTTGGGATATATAGGGATCCACTGTGCTTTTTCACATTTTTTTCTGTAAATCTAAAACTATCCCAAATTAAAAGTTTATTTCAGAAAAAAAGCCCAATAATTTAGTAGAGAACAATTGGTTATACTTAGGCCTAAATGAAGGACAGAACATTTCAAAGTTGGACTTTCAAGCCTATAAAAATGAGGTTGGCCATTAACATCAATGGAGAGTAAAGGTGTAAGATTAAGAAATACCAGGGTCTAGATGAAGTAATGCCTGCTTGAGTGAGGTTGATAGGGTAATAAAATGGGTATAATAGTTTATAGCTTTAATTTGAACATTTCACCTAAAATGTCACGTGTTGTGCTTGAGTGGGGTATTGTTATACTACAGAATTACATGCTTATGATTTTGTAAGAAAAGATTTTGTAATAAAAAGGGGGTGTTATTTGTGCTGGACCCTGTAGTTAGTAGGTGTGTGTAGGTGTCTATGTGAATCAAATGCACATGGAGGTTGGGCAACTACATGTCTGGGTGACAAAAGCATCTCTCATCCCCAAACTCCTGCCGCAAACTCAATCTCCTACTCACTGCAGCTGGAGTCCAGAAAAAACTGTTAGGGGACAATCACTTTCAGTTAAGATGATGTCTCTCACACTTTAGTATACCAAATTACTCTTTTAAAAGGAAAAGATACTATTCCAGATGTTTGAAAATATGCCTGGAGACCCAAGTTATAGAAACTCGAGATGAAGAAACTAAAGCCTGCCCTGCCTGGTGTGCCTCAGTGGATTGAGCGCTGGCCTGCGAACCAAAGGGTTGCTGGTTTGATTCCCAGTCAGGGCACATGCCTGGGTTGTGGGCCATGTCCCCAGTAGTGTGTGAGAGGCAGCCACACATTGATCTTTCTCTCTCTTCCTCTCTCTCTAAAAATAAATAAATAAAATCTTAAAAAATTAATAAAAAAACTAAAGCCTTAATATTAAAAATGTTTTTCAGTTATAAATGATTACTACAAGAGTTGTTTCTTTAGGATAAACAAAATATAATTTGTGAAATGAAAATCCACAATGAAAAACTATTAGCCCTGGCAGGTGTGGCTCAATGGACTGAATGCCAGCCTGCGAACTCAAAGGTCGCCAGTTCGATTCCCAGTCAGGACACATGCCTGAGTTACAGACCAGGTCCCCAGTGGAGGGTGTGTGAGAGGCAACCAATCGATGTATCTCTTGTACATTGATATTTCTTTCCCTCTCTTTCTCCCTCCCTTCCCCTCTCTCTAAAAATAAATAAATAAAATCTTTTAAAAAAACTATCAGAGTTCTGGCCAAGATGGAGGCGTAGGTAGAAACACTTTGCTTCCTTGCATGATCAACAGAAGGATAACAACCAATTTAAATACAAAAAAACAACCAGAACTGCCAGAAAGTCAAAGTGATTCCAACAAAGGGAGTCCAACAACCAAGAAGTTAAAGAAACATTTATCCAGATTGGTAAGAGGGGCAGAAATGGGGCCAGGACGCACAGCAAGGCAAGGAGGCAGACTGGATATTCCCACATTCATGCACAGATAAGCTGGGAAGAAGAAATGGGGGGTGAGACAGAGCACAAAACCCAGGGTTCCAGTGTGGGGAACTAAAGATTTCAAACTTCTGGCTGTGAATATCCATAGGGGTTGCAGCAGTAGGAGAAACTCCCACAAGAGTCTCACCAGAGTCCATTGGAGAGACCCACAGCATCCTAGAATATATACAAACCCACCCACATGGGAATTAGCACCTGAAAGGGCACAATCCACTTGTGGAAAGTGGGGGAAGTGATGGAGAGTAGGGCGAGAGCCAAGCAAACAGCACTTTTCCCTCTGACCTCTACCCCACAGACAGCGTCACGACACAGCTACATGGGCTGCCCCACCCTAGTGAATACCTAAGGCTCTGCCCCTTACAATGTAACAGGTGTGTCAACACAAAGAAATGTGGCCTAAATGAAAGAACAGATCAAAACTCTAGAACACAGATGGCAAACACAAGGCCCGTGGGCCAAATCCAGCCCTTCACCTTGTTTTATCCTACCCAGCACCTCATTTCTACCTGGCAGTGGTGCTGAGATCCTTGCCCCTAGTTAAGGAGTAGTCACATTTATACAGTCCTAAAATTATAGTTGGCACTTTGAAGGCAACCACAAAGTTGATGTGGTCCCCGGTGAAAATGAGTTTGACACCCCTGCTCTAGAAAAAGAACTAAGCGATGAGGGGATAGACAACCTATCAGATGCAGAGTTCAAAACACTGGTAATCAGGATGCTCACAGAAATGACTGAGCTGGGTTGCAAAATGGAGGAAAAGGTGAAGGCTGTATAAAGCGAAATAAAGGGAAATATACAGGGAACCAATGGTGAAAGGCAGGAATCCGGACTCAGATCAACAATTTGGAACAAAAGAAAGAAATGAACATTCAACCAGAATACAATGAAGAAACAAGAAGTCAAAAAAATGAAGAGAAGCTTAGGAACTTCCAGGACATCTAATATTCCAACATCCCAGTCATAGGAGTGCCAGAGGGAGAAGAGGAAGAGCAAATTGAAAACATATTTGAAAACATAATGAAGGAGAACTTCCCCAGTCTGGCAAAGGAAATAGACTTCCAGGAAGTCCAGGAAGCTCAGAGAGTCCCAAAGACGTTGGACCCAAAGAAGCACACACCAAGGTACATCATAATTACATTACACAAGATTAAAGATAAGGAAAGAATCTTAAAAGCAGCAAAAGAAAAGGAGACAGTTACTTACAAAGGAGTTCCCATAAGACTGTCAGCTTATTTCTCAAAAGAAACCTTAGAGGGCAAGATGGGGCTGGAAAGAAGTTTTTGAAGTTATGAAAGGCAAGGTTACTCAAGATTACTCCAAGATTACTCAATCCAGCAAAGCTATCATTTAGAATGGAAAGGCAGATAAAGTGCTTCCCAGATAAGGTCAAGTTAAAGGAGTTCATCATCATCAAGCCCTTGTTATATGAAACATTAAAGGGACTCATCTAAGAAAAAATGATAAAAAAACAAACAGTAAAATGACAACAAACTCATAGCTATCAACAACTGAACCTAAAAAACAAAAGCAAAAACTTAGCAAACAACTAGGACAGGAACAGAATCACAGCAATGGAGATCACATGCAGGGTTATCAGTGGGGAGGGAAAGGGGGAGAATGGGTCCAAAAGGTACAGGGAATAAGAAGCATAAATGGTAGGTACAAAACAGAGAGGGGGAGGTTAAGAATAGTATAGGAAATGGAGAAGCCAAAGAACTTATATGTACAACCCATAAACATGAACTCAGAAGCGGGCAATGCTATAGGGTAGCGGGGATGCTGGGAGGAGGAGAATAAAGGGGAGAAAAAAACTGGAACAACTGTAATAGCATAATCAATAAAATATACTTAAAAAAACTATATAAAAAAAGCTATCGTCACTTGCAGAGCTTTGACAAAGTGTCCTTGGATGCCCAGGTTAGGAAGCACAGCACTGAGTCATCAAACTCAAGAGAGAGAATATTAAGAACAAAGGCATAGTCATGCAGAGGCCTAGGATGATATTTGTGTGGTAGGCCCAGGAAGCAGCCAGCTCAGGAGTAAGCTCTTGGAGGGAGATCTTCCAGGAAAGAAGTACAGCTGATGGTGATCTGATTG
The DNA here is from genome assembly GCF_014824575.4 of Sturnira hondurensis. NCBI lineage: Eukaryota > Metazoa > Chordata > Mammalia > Chiroptera > Phyllostomidae > Sturnira > Sturnira hondurensis. Next base: position 5,339,235 of record NW_028081354.1, on the reverse strand, counting down.
ATGCCTGTACTTTGAAGCAATTGATCATGTGGAACATTTGGGAAGAATTATTCATTGTTATATAGCAGGGGTGTCAAACTCATATTCACCGGGGGCCACATCAGTCTCAGGGGTGCCTTCAAAGGGCCGAATGTAATTTCAACTTCTTATCAGTTAAGTAGTAGTTACATTTATACAGTCCTAAAATTATTTCAGCCCTTTGAAGGCAATCATGAGGCTGATGTGGCCCCCAGTGAAAATGAGTTTGACACCCCTGTTATATAGCAAATAACAGGAAACATTCATTGAAGTACTTTACTTCAAATGAAGTAAACATTCATTTCACTTAAAAAATTGTACAGGAGAGACTTCCAGCCAAGATGGAGGCATAGGTAAACACGCTTCAACTCTGCACACAACTACAGTGAAAATTACAGCCAGGTTTGTCAGAAAATTGAGCTGTATGGAAATCTGACAACCAAGAATTTAAAGAAGCCACATTCATCCAGATGGGTAGGAGGGGTGGAAGCAGAAGCACAGAGAGGAGTGGAAGGGAGGTGGAATAGGCGATGCCACATTCATATATGGTAGATAAAAATCAGGAGGGATAGCCTTGGCTGGTGTTGCTCAGTGGGTTGGTTTAGTGCTGGCCTGCAAACCAAAGGGTCACCAGCTTGATTCCCATTCACGGCACATGCCTGGGCTTCAGGAGTGAGGGATCCCAGACCACCCACCCAGCCCAGGTTTCCAGCTCCAGGAAGCTAGTACCCCTATACTTCTGGCTGCATACACAAGTGAGGGTTAGGGAGGCAGAAGAAACTGTGGGATTCTCTCTCTTAAAGGGCCCTCAATGGACTTAGGACTCATGTAGACCCACCCCCACTTGGATTTAGCACAAGGGCAACAGCTGGAAGGGCACAAGTGGCATACAGGGAGAGGGGAGAAAGTGAAGTGGTTGGCAAGGGGGCAAGTGCCAGGGAGACACCTTCCTCTCTGGAATCTCCAGAGGACAGGCAGCAGCGCTGTCCCTTCTCTGAGCCTTCCTCCACACAGAGGCACAAAGTGGTGAAATGGGTTGCTCCACCCTGGCAACTACCTAAGGCTCTGGCCCACACAATTTATAGGTGACTTTTCTATAATAGGCCATGTTACTAAGACAGGGAGTCAAAGTAGCACTACCCAAACAAATACAGGGAGGCTGCCAAATATTGAGGAAACAAGGAAATATGGCCTAAATAAAAAAAAACAGAACAAAATTTCAGGAAAAGAACTAAATAAAATGGAGATAAACAACCTATCAGATGCAGAGTTTAAAACACTGGTTATCAGGATGCTCAAAGAACTCATTGGGATTTGCAACAGCATAAAAAAGACCCAGGCAGAAATGAAGGTTGCATTAAGTGAAATAAAGAAAAATCCACAGGGAACCAACAGTGGAGCGGATGAAGCCAAGATTCAAACCAATGATTTGGAAGTAAGGAAAAAATAAGCATTCAATCAGAACAGCAAGAAGAAAAAAGATTTTAAAAAAAGAATAGAATAAGGAGTCTCTGAACATCTCCAAACATACCAACATCTGAATCATAGAGGTGCCAGAGTAGAAGAGAAAGAGCAAGAAACTGAAAACTTATTTGAAAAAATAATGAAAGAAAACTTCCCTAATTTGATGAAGGAAATAGACATACAAGTCCAGGAAGCACAGAGAGTCCCAAACAAGTTAGACAGGAACAGGAACATATCAAGACACATCATAATTAAAATGCCAAAGATTAAAGATAAAGAGAGAATCTTAAGAGCAGAAAGAGAAAAGTAGAGAGTTACCTATAGGGAAGTCCCATAAGACTGTCAGCTGATTTCTCAAGAGTATTTTGCAGGCAAGAAGGGACTGGCAAGAAGTTTTCAAAGTGATGAAAAGCAAGCACTTACAACCTAGATTACTCTATCCAGCAAAACTATCATTTAGAATGGAAGGGCAGATAAAGAGCTTCCCAGACGAGATAAAACTAAAGGCGTTATCATCAGCAAGCCCTTATTATATGAAATATTAAAGGGAATTGTATAAGAAAAAGAAGATCAAAATTATGAACATTGAAATGGCAACAAATGCACAACTATCAAAACTGAATCTAAAAAACAAATGAATCAAACAATCAGAACAGGAACAGAATCATAGATGTGGAGATCATTTGGAGGGCCATCAGCTGGGAGGGGTAAGAGGGAGAATGGGGGAAAGGTTCAAGGATTAAGAAGTACTAACTGGTAGGTACAGAATAGACAGGGGGATATTAAGAACAGTATAGCAAATGGAGTAGCCAAAGAACTTATATGCATGACCAATGGGCATGAATTTAGGGGGGATCGCTGGAGGGAAGGAGGGTACCAGGCAGGGGAGGGCAAAGGGGGAAAATTGGCTAATGGTAATAGCTTAATCAACAAAATATATTTAAAATGTAAAGGGGAGAGAAAATAATTGTGCTGTACTGCCTGGCTTAAAAATTGTGATGCAATTTTTAAAAGAGAATAAAAATGAGAAGGCTTACAAGTGCTAGATCTTTATGTAATAGGAAGTGAATAATGTCAAAGATTAAGAAATCAAGACATGGCTTTAAAAAAGTAAGAAGTTTTTGTCTTTAAAGAGGACTGACAGTAAGGAAGGCTAAGTCAAGAGACTTTTTCATTATAATCCTTTTGGTGCTTCTTAAGATTTTTTAAAAAGTCTGTATCACTTTGCCTATATACTTTAATACGAAAAGACACAATTTATAACCCCTCATTCCTGCTGTGTGATTCCAAGGAAAACCAGTCAAATCTGAAGGCAAGCACCACACACGACTTGACATGTCTCCAGGGGTCAGCAATATTTGAACCAAGAACCCCGACCTTTGCCACTAGTGGCCATGACCCAGTGAGACCCTGAGAATTCAGTTTCTGGCAATAGTCCTGAATTTGTCCCACTAATCCAAGTCCCACAAAATCACAGGGGAACCCCCCCACATGTGAGCTAGGTTGTATTCAATTGCTCCCAAGGTCTTCAGCTGCTCCTCATCCTAGCTGCCTTACTTGAGGTAACGGTCCTGGCTGGATACCCTTACCTACCCGAAATGCCTGAGCCACCAGGCTGAGAGAGGGTTTGTGTGGAGGTGTGTCTTCACTCATGCTGTGGGAATTAGTGGAGTTCCTTCCGCTTCATGTGAGCATGGCAGTCCCTGGCCTGTTTGAGTCTGGGGCCCCAAGCCTTGCAACAGTGGCCTCTTCTCAGTCCAGTGTGGACTTCTCTGCTGGCTTACCTCCCTAATGAGAACCTGTGTGTTTATTTGCACAATAATGAACTCTCTGTCCCTGTAAAGTTGATTTCCCTGCAAACTGCCTCCCTCCAAAGCAACATATCTATATTCTAAATGGAAAGTGCTACATTTATGTCACTGAATTTTATAGTTTTTCTGTTCCCTCACTCTATCCTCCGGATTCCTTACTGTGCTAGATAAAATCCAGAATGAATTTCTAAGGAGACATCGATGGAGAGAAAGCCTTTATTTGGATTACAAACTTGGGTGATGTAAGAAGAGGCACATGGGAACCATGTTAGAGTGGAAGAATCTTGGGGGAAGAAGAGAAAAAAGCCCCCCTGGGAATCAGGCCAAAAGAGCAGAGACGCTAGCTGTCGTAGCCACATACACGTTCTGTGCCTGGCATTGGAACAGCGCAGTCCTCAACGCCTCTGGGACTTCTCTTTCTTTGGTCCACAGTCTCACTGCTGGCCCCCTTTCCTGGTCTCACAGTTCTAAAGTGGTCTCACCCCAAACTTGTTGGAGGAAGTTTTGTACCCAAATATGCTTGGTAACAACTACTTAGAAGCCACTATTTGTACTTTTTGCAGCTTTTAGTTATTTTGACACCCTTGGACCACCAGAAGTGGACCCTCCTGCTGCCAGAGGACCCTGATTTCATTAGTAAGGAAGGTCCTGGGCAATCAGTTTGAGAAGGGCCCAGATTCTCTTCCAGGTTGGTGTCTCTGCAGTAATGCTCACCCCCGCCCCCTGCCCCCCCCGAGTAGAAGGTGCTGCTGCAGCAGGGGATGTCACCTGAGGTTTCAGTCTGTGGTGAAAAAAAGGTGCGAGAGGACAACTCAGCCCTCTGTCTGTCTCTCCCAGGTACTGGTTCTTAAGCCCCACCACAGCCACTTTAATTCCCAAACTGGAGGCACCACTTCGAACTCCCCAACTGGTGGTGCGCCCTCCTCCTTTCTCAGGCACCACGGTTCCTCCACCCTGTCCCCAGTTTTTAGATCAGACCATCCCTCAGCCTCACCTGTGACTTCAGGCAAAGGTGCACACTCCTCACACTCCCATTTCTTACTGTTGGATCTAAGAAAGGAGCAATCTCTATGGGTTCCGTGGGATCCGCATGTAGCACACAGAATGAGGCTCCACCTCCTACAGGAAGACAAGGAAGGGTTGTGGGCACACACACACAGCACTAACTACCACTCTTGGGATGTTCATTACAGGGTAGGCCTTTGCTGAGGTTTCCCAGGCATTTTTCACTGTATGTTCTACCCACGATGGACATGTGGCTGTGTGCTGATGCAGGAAGCTGCAGTTAGGCACAGACACTTGAAGGGTGGATTTGGAGAGGAACTGGCCCTCAGTGCCTCTCCATTGGGCACAAGGAGAAGCAGATCCTGCAGAGAGATCTGCTCACACCCGTGTGAGTCCTAGGCTGCTCAAGAATGGGACTTAGCAATTGTGTTCATCCTGAGGTCTGCAGACAAAAATGATTTTTTTGCTCTTAATAACTGTGCCAAGGTCTAACTCTGAGATGGCACTGATGAGAGGTCTTTCAAGCCAGAAGCCTTTCCCTACCCTTCATCCTCAAAGATGTCTCTGCCTTGTTCATACAAACAGATGGGGGCATCACAGTGCCGATAGCGCTGATACAAGTCTGAGAAAGCCCCTGGCTCGAGTTCCCAGGCAGCATCTCTGCAGTGAGAGGAGAAACAGTGAGTAAGGGACACATAAACTGGTGGGTGAAACCACTGTCCACCTGGGAGGAACTAGGAAGAACTCAAACTAGCACAGCAAGAGAGTCCAACCGGCTGCCTGAATAATGTCAGCAAGGCTGGGCGGTGGCCTGGCAGTGGGAGAGGGACGAAGCAGGACGACTGGAACACGGGGGCTCCTTAGTTTCCCAGTGGAATTCAAGAACCCACCCGACTCATGGAATTCTGATCTCTAAAGCACCCTTTTCAGAAACACGCCTATCTTCCAACCCTCTCGGCCCCCCTCCTTTTCTTTTGATACTTGGAAAGCTCTCCTTCCACCCCTTCCCTCTTCACCATGTACTTACTTCCTCTGGGTATCTAGGCAACCACTCCCTGGCTCAATTCTTGCTTCAGGGTTTCCCCTACCTGTCTGGAATATGAATTCCCATTCTTAGCATTTCTTGAGGAAACTCTTCTCGATTGTTACAATGCGGACATTTGAAGAAATGCTTTGCTGATGTGTGGGCATATTTCTGTAAGAGAAACATGGAAAAACTTTGTTTATAAAAATAGTCTTTGATCACCTCATTTCCACTTCACCTTCATCTCACAAAGAGGATGTTCCCAAGAAAGCTTGACTGGGGCTTCCAGGAAAAGGAGTTTGGGGTGGTTAGGATGAGGGCTGCAAATTCCAGTGCCAGACCAGGGACCAAAAGCTCAAGAGACTTTCCAGAAATACCTTAGTTGTCACCTCTGGCCATGGGGCTTGGCAGTGCTGGCCCAGTAAGACTCTGGTACCTGGATACCTATTTCCCTTTCCTTCCATTCAAGGAAAAAATACTGATTGGGAGGCTACGTAACTTATTCTAGGATGAGCTCATTTGCTCTAGCTATCCTGAGGATTTTGCAGTCTAAATCTTATCTGTGAATGAGGTCCTACAGGTCAAGGGTGACCTGGGACTGAGCTGACTTTCATCTGAATCCCTGGGACCAGCCCCGTGTACCGGCCTCCAGTCAAGATTGCCTAAGCATTCCCAGGGTGCTCGAACTAGGGCAGTTGTGGGAGGTCCCCACGGCCGAGGGAGCCCCACCTGTATGCACTTGCGGTGGTAGATAGTTTGACTACAGCATGGACTCTGGATGTTTTCAACACTTGCTTGGGATAAGTCTTCACAACACAAGACGCAGCCTTCCTTCCCAACATTCCCCCACTGGATGTCCTGTGTTGGACGATGTTTTTCACAAAATGATCTGTGACACAGTAAATAGACTCGGTTTTGATTTGTCATTAATGGAATTTTCCAGCTGCCTGGCCTAAGGAGGGAAATCAGCTGCCCAGGCTGGTGCCCAGCGAACCTCAGTGCATGGGGTGGGAGGAGGGGAGGAGGAGGAGGGTGAAAAACAGCTTTCTCACAGCTGCTCTCCCACTCAGCAAAGCTCCTGGGACTATCTCTACAGCCTTTCTCGTTCCTGAAAGCCCCACTTCGTTCTGAGCAGCTGTCTAAGAACCTCAGCTGTTTGTAATTTCAGAAGGGGACAGGAAGCAAGAAGTAACCCTTGTGGAACTGCCAAGTCAAGACACTCTCACTGTTGAACAGAGGGACAGATTTACTGGTGAAGCAAAACAGGCCGGTGCAAGCTGAACTCTGATTTGATTAATGGCTAATTAATAGCCAGTTACAAAAGGGCAACCCGACTTTTCCCCTTCATCACCCACTTGTACTCTCCAAAAAACTGTGAAAGGCAACCCCTTTCTTGGCCACAAGGAAGGTGGAAGTTTCTGACGCAATGATCCTTCTGGCAGTTGATGGCAGCTCCCTTTTTCTTGCACACAAAGCAGATCTGCAAACGAGATCCCAGACAGTGCTTAGGACCCACAGAAAGACAAACAACATTCTGTGGCACATCATTCTCTGGAATGGAAATCTTGAGAAGCAACAGCCCTTCCCTTTCCTCAGTGGACCTGAAANTTGGCCACAAGGAAGGTGGAAGTTTCTGACGCAATGATCCTTCTGGCAGTTGATGGCAGCTCCCTTTTTCTTGCACACAAAGCAGATCTGCAAACGAGATCCCAGACAGTGCTTAGGACCCGCAGAAAGACAAACAACATTCTGTGGCACATCATTCTCTGGAATGGAAATCTTGAGAAGCAACAGCCCTTCCCTTTCCTCAGTGGACCTGAAAACTCTGCAGCTTCAGGCAGCACTGATTCTTTTTTGTTTTCTCCGGATGTTACTCCCTCTCCTTACTTAGAATACTACGCCTTAAAGAAGCATGGAACTTAAGAGAAGGAGCAGTTGGGAAATCCAGGAGTCCTTTGATTTCTAAATTAGCAACTAGGAAAAAGAAAGGAAGCAGGGACAGTCAGGGAGGTGTGAAAGGAGGTCTTGCCCAAGGCCCCCATTCCAGGGGGATTCTAACCTTCCTAGAAGCCCGGGCTGCCTCCTTTTTGATGTCTTCAGGCAGGAATCCATGGAAACCTCTGTTAGTCTGTCCCCGCTGAAGCAGCTTGCTAGACAGAATCTGTGGGGAGGAGTGTGCACAGAACCAGGCTGTCAATATTGATGACCGGTGAAAAAGTGCAGTGCGGTGGAGAGGACAGGGTAGAAATAGAGCCTGCCGGAATATATACGCATTTACAGGGTAATTTACTTAACAAAGGCTTACATAGTATTGACTATACGTGGACGCTCTAAGTCCTTTTCGAATATGAACTCATTTACCCCTCATAACAACCTTAAGATATAGGTACTATCATCATCCCCATTTTATAGGAGACATGATGTGACCGGCTCAAGTCTGCAGAAACTCAGAGACTCTGCTCTTAACCGCCTTTGGGCTCTGCTGCGTCTCACTTACTGAGGACTGCTTTTGAGTGTTGGGGAGACACTCCGTGTGTGTGATCTCATTGTATGTTCACCATGACCTTGTGGTGATACAGATGCTGTTGTGATCCTCACCTTGCAGAGGAGGCCACTGAACTGCAGCACGGTAAGCGTGGCTGGGGTCTCACAGCCACAGCCACGGGCCCCCAGAACCCGCACTCTTACCCCTTCTGCTGTGCTGCCCCCTTGGCATAGAACAAATACCTTCTCAGAGTGTGTTCTCTATAGGAAGGGAAACAAGGCTCTAAAATATTTTCCCTGTAGACATTCTGCTTTCAAGTGAAAGGAGAGAAACTGAACTTTTTAAAAACACGTTTTAGCTCTGACTGCCCTAACACGGTTGGAAGAATGTCAGCACCCCAGACCCACTGTAGGAATCTTCCAAACACGCCGGGGAGCGCACTCAACTTCCTGCAGGAATCACGCTGAAAGGGGACTTGGGTTACTTTAACATGGGAGAGGAGGTGACCCTACAAGGTTAGACAACTTGAGGGCACTTAAATTAGAAACATATGTTCCCAATTAGAGTTAAAACTCTAAATTTATTTTAAAACTAATTATCTCAGGGCTTTAGGACTACATGAGCGATTTCTCTTTTATTTATAAGTATTATTGTTTTCTACAGTGAGCATATATTATTTCTATAAACAGAAAAATTAATAGTGAAAGATTAGAAATAATCTAAATGTCCTTTAAAAGGGATTTGTTTTTATACTTTTTGGCATATCCATACCATGGAATACCGATTAGCTATTAAACAGAAAAAACTAGATCGATATGTTGTATATGAAATGGCCAGTAAAAAACCAAAATACCAATAAAAACACTGTGTATAGTGTGTTTATTTTTATGTTGAAAATGTATGTGCTTATACATGCATTGAAATTAACCAAGTACTGACACCAAAATCAGACAGGACTTACAAGAGAGGAAAATTACAGACCAATTGTTCTCATGACCATAGATGTAAAAATGAAACAAAATATTAACAACTGAATCCAGCACCATATAAAAGGGATAAAACATCACGACCAAGCAGAGTCTATACCAGAAATGCAAAGTTAGTTTAACGTTAAAGATTTCCATTGATATAACAAGTCACATTAACAAATTAAGGAAAAAAATGATCATCTCAATAGATGCAGAAAAAGTATTTGACAAAATTCAATACACATTCATAATACCCTTCAGCAAACTAGATATAAAAGGGAACCTCTTCAATCTAATGAAAAGAACCCATGAAAAACCCACAGTTAGCATATTTTAATGGTGAAAAATTAGATACTGTCCTTTGATGTTGAACACAAGGACACTCATCACATAACTTCTGCTGAACACTAGACTGAAGGTCCTAGCTAGTACAGAAAGTCAACAAGAAGAAATAAAAAACATAAAGGTTGGAAAGGAAGTAGTAGAACTGTCTTTATTCACACATAACATAGTTGTGTACATAGGGAACCCTAAGGCATTTACAAAAGAAAAACACCCAAAACTACTGAATTAGTATGTGAATTTAAACAAGACTAAAGGATATAAAATCAATGTACAGATATAAACTGCATTTCTATATACCAACAACAAACTTGAAAACTTTAAAATAGAATTTAAAATAGCATAAAATCATAAAATATTTAGGAATATATTTAAAAGATGTGCAAGTGTTCTTCACTAAACACAAACAAACACACAAACAAACATTGCTAAGATACATTTTAAAGGACCCAAGTAAATGTTGAACTGTATCACGTCCATGGATTGGCAGACTCAATATTGTTTGTTACTCTTCACTGTATTCCCCATCTCAAACCACACCACAGTCCTGAAAAGCTTTCTTTTTTTAATTTAAAGAAAAATTAAAAGTTAACTATAAAATTCATATGGAAAAGAAAAGGACCCAATAGTCAAAGCAATCTTGGAAAATACTGCAACACCTACAAAATCCTTAATTTCAAAACACTATAATGCCACAAAAATCAAGACAGTGTTGTACTGGTATAAGGACCAATAGATCAATAACATGAAATAGGTCATTTAGATACACGGATATATAGATGGTGAATTAATTTTTAAAAAGGCACCAAGATAATTCAATGCATATGTAAAGAATTCTTTGGAGACACAAAAAAACACTAATGATAGATGAAAAAATTGATAAACTGGACTTCAAGATTAAAAACTTTTTTTTGAAAGACACCATTAAAAAATGAAAAGGCAACCCAACAGGGAAAAAATAGTCATAATATACATATCTGAAAAGAGATTTGTATCCAGAATATACATAAAGAACTATTATAATGAATTCAGTCAAAAGAACCTAGCTTTTAAAATGGACAAAACCACCCTGACTGGTGTGGGTTGGTAGGCTGGGCGTCGCTCCATGGACCTGAAGGTTGTGGGTTTGATTCCTGGTCAGGGTACCTGCCTGGGTTGCGGGCCTGGTCCCTGGTTGGGGACCTGCAGGAGGCAACTGGTTGATGTTTATCTCGCACATCAATGTCTCTCTCCCTTTCTTTCTCCCTCCCTTCCCCCTCTCTAAAAATAAGTAAGTACAATTAAAAAGACAAACAGACACTTCATGAAAGAAAATATGTAAATGGCCAATAGGTACATGAAAAGAAGCTCAGCATCTTAAGACACCAGAAAAACGCAATTTAAAACTACAGAGCAATACCAATACACACCTAATAGAATGGCTAAAATTAAAAAGACTGAAAATATGCCCTGGTTGGTGTGGTCAGTGGATTGAGTGCCCACCTGTGAACCAAAGGGTTGCCAGTTTGATACCCAATCAGGGCACATGCCTGGGCTGCCCGTCAGGTCCCCAGTTGGGGGCATGAGAGAGGCAAGCACACATTGCTGTTTGCCTCTCCCTTCCCCTCTCTCTAGAAATAAATAAAATCTTAAAACAAAACAAAAAAGAATGACAGTATGAAGTTCTAGCAAAAATACTGTGCAACTGGGACTTCATAAATTGCCAGTGGTATAACTGGTATATAACTCATAGAGTGTAAACTGGTATCACTTTGGAAAGTCATTTGGCAACTTCACAAAAAGTTAAACATATAGTTGGCATACAGTCAGTAATTCTACTCCTAGGTATTTGTCCAAGAAAAGTGACCACGTATTCACAAAAAGACTTGTTCATGAATGTTCACAGCAGCTTTATTGATAATAACCTGCAAGTGGAAACAATTCAAATGTCCCTCAACAGGCGGCTAAGCAAATTGAAATATATGCATACCACAGAACACCTACTGGGGAATGAAAAGGCACAAGCTACTAATGCATTTAACAACCTGAATCAATCTCCAAAAATCTTCACTGCGTTGACTGAAAGAAGTGAGACGCAAGAGTACAAACTATATGATCCCATTTATATGAATAGGCCAAAGTAATCTATAGATCAGTGGTTATCTCTAAAGGGACTGACTGGAAGAGGGCAGGAGGGAACTATCTAGGGTGATGGGAGTAATTATTTTCATTCAGACAGTATTCACATGGAGATATGCATTATATATAACATGAGTGCTTTCTGTAGTATGTAAGTTATATCTAATAGAAAAATTGGGAAAAATCACTTAAAGGACTGTTGCTAGCATTTGCTTCTAGGAAGAGTGAGAAAAATGAGACATACTGTTTTTGGAAGGGACATTTAATTGTACATATTTTATACTGTTAGGGTTTTATACCTGGTATGTCTATTGCTATTTAAAAATCAGATTTTAAAAGAAAAAAGCTATTAAGGAAAACAAATGGTTATGGATCTGAGGCTGGATGCAAAACCAGAGAACAGACTGTAGAGCAAAAGCCAGGAGACATTCAAAGGGAGACTTGTACTCACAAGACAGAAATAGTGCATGCTGAGATTGTCTTTTTGAAGAAATTCCCCTAATTTTTCGGGATCCCCAGGTTCTTGAAGGCATAGCAGGCATACTGGAATAGAGAATGTTAAGAATTCACTTTGAGAATGTAACCGCCTCTCTAAGTACCAGGAGGAGTAGAGTATTGGAAACAGGGTCATTTTGACAAGGAGGAAGGTTGGATCGAAGTGTTATTTGGTATCAATTAGGTCTTTATATAATTTTGGCCACATTTGAAGGACTTGGTTACAACTACTCACTTCATATTTTTGGTCTTACGTGGACTTAATTAACTTGTTTCTTGAACTTTGGATGTGACATTAAAAAATGATAAACCCTGAGTTCTTCAGAATCTTAGAGAATCTGGGAAGTAGAACTGGCAGTGAGAGGGGCATGTCTGTCGCCCTACGCAGGTGGCCTTCACTGTGGTTGGGAGGCAGAAGCCACATAAAACCTCCAGTCTTCCTTACCAGGCCCTGAAGATGGCTTCCTCTGGGTCACCCCTCTCATCTTGGCAGATTTTCTATATGAGAAGGGAGAAGGATCCTGTCAACATCCCGTGTAACATTTCCCTCAAAATGCCATCCATGGGTCTGATGAAGTACCAGAATATTTGAAGGCTAAGATATCAGTTCTTCTATTTTATATTCTTCGAAAGTACAAAGCATACCTACTGAATTGTGTGAGATAGTAACCATCTTTCTGTTCCTGGTGCCTGTGTTGACTAAATGAATGCAGGAGCAAACATCCTTTTACTATTTCTCCTGTCATCTACTCTGAATCTCAGGTGCTATCACATTCACAAAGCATAATAAAATGATACTAAGATCAAGAATTTCATATTGCTAGACATTATTCTTGGCTCTTTACATGTGTTAGCTCAGTGAATCTACAGAATGTTTTAAAAAGTGGGTGCTATTATTATGCATATTTTCCAGATGAGGAAACAGAAGCATAAAGAAATGAAGTAACCTTTCCCAGGTCACTTGTTAGCAAGTGTTACACCCAGCATAGGAACTTAGGCAGTAGGGTTCAAGAGCCAGTGCTTTGCTGCTACGGAAAGTCCTGGGAGGACAGGTTACTGGGCAGCTTCCAGACTATCAGTGGTGTGTGCTTGCATACTACCCAACCCTAGCCCCCAACACCATGCAAAGGAGGGAAAGAGTACAGCATAAACCACAGGCCATTGAACAATTTATCCCAAACTCCCTTATGTCACCTACTCTACCTCAATCTTTGACATTCCTTCTTCTTTTCTTTTATAGTCTTCATTCGCTGCAGCCTCTCTCTCCTATCTTAATTCTTCTATATTATTATGAGAATACAGGCTCTTCTAGCTATAGAAATAAACAGGGCTTGGTTAGCAATTTTATGCTACAGTTAATTATCAAGTTCCACAGGGTCAAAGCAATAGGGCACTTCACCTCCCAACCCATACAACAGAATATAAGGGACCCACCCAGTGTCAATACTAGTAATAGCCAATAATTATTAAATTGTGCCAATAATTGTTCTAGAAAATTTTAAAAGATTTTATTTATTTCTAGAAACAGAGGATGGGAAGGAGAAAGAGATGGAAAGAAACATCAGTGTGCTCTCATCGGTATGTAAGTATAACTTACATACTACAGAAAGCATTCATGTTATATATAGTGCATATCTCCATGTGAATACTGTCTGAATGAAAATAAATACTCCCATCACCCTAGATAGTTCCCTCCTGCCATCTTCCGGTCAGTCCCTTCAGAGATAATCACTGATCTATAGATTACTTTGGCCTATTCATATAAATGGGATCATATAGTTTGTACTCTTGCGTCTCGCTTCTTTCAGTCAACGCAGTGAAGATTTTTGGAGATGATTCAGGTTGTTAAATGCATTAGTAGCTTGTGCCTTTTCATTCCCCAGTAGGTGTTCCCTCTCACACCCCTCCCCTAATCTGGAACCTGGCCCACAGCTCAGGCATGTGCCCTGCCAGGAATCAACCTTTCACTTCATGGGAAGATGCCACGCTGGTGAGGGATGTTTTACATGTGTTAACTCACAAAACTCTCATGCAACAGGTGACATTATTATCCCCATTTTCCAGACGAGGAGACTGAAGCACAGAGGTCACAGAGAGGCACTTGCTTATGGTCAGAGGTACTGCTCTCACACAGCAGTGTAAGAACTTGGAACCATTGCCTGAACTGGCTAAATGGTTGTTTTCTTTGTGCCTACTAAATCCATGAGGTTGCATGCATGAAAAAAAGGCTCCTTTCATCCCCAAGTATGGGCACCTTAATTTTGACCAGTAAAGGGTAGATTAGCTAGTTCTTTCCCAGGAGGAGCTTGTGAGACTTCATCTGTCCAAAGCAACAACTCCCTCTAGTGAGAGACAAGAGGTAACACTGACAAACTACCCTTTGGCTCCTGCCACTTTTCACCAGGTTCAGGTGGCCATTGAGATTTGGCCTGTTCTCAACCTTTGTCTAGCTCTGAGCCAAGAGTAAAATGCCTAACTGTGGGGAAGACACCTGCCACTACTCCCCCCACCAACGTCAGCGGATTGCAAATTGAGTTTTCATTGGCCAGGGGGAATCCCTAAAAGGGAAGGGGGACAAAATAAGTAAAATCCACTCCTATGAAGGAAGATCTGTTTAGTCAGGGGAGAATAGGACCGTATTTCCTAGGAGAACTGAGTGAATGAAGTCACTCCAGGGATACACACTCCAGCACCCATGTCCTCACTGCACAGCTGGGGAGCCGTGAACATCTTCAAGCGCCTGTTGAACACAACCAGTAAGGCAACTACTAAGGCTACACCCCCTTCCTCTCTTTGGGTTTGTTCCATTCCTCTTCTAACCCATGAGTTGCACCTGCAGAAGCAATGACATTGGGTGGCTTCTTACTCAACAAAAGCACTTGGACAGGCTGGAAGAGGAGAGAAGAGCGTGCAGTAGGGGATTCACGTGAGGTGACTACTGAACGGTTCCGAGTTGTGGGGAGGGACCCCGATTGTCTAGCAATAGAAACAAAACCTTGAAACCTCAGTTCTTTGCATCGCTGGGCTAAGACGTTCCTGGAATGGGTTCTGTGCACACTGGTAGTTACGGGAAGACGCCACAATCTTCAAAGTACTGAAGGAGGGTCGATGCCAGGGGGCGCTTACTCAAGCGGCTCAGTCCGAGATTTCCTATCCTTGCGAAGCCCCTTTGAAACGGTTACCAAATTGTTTCGCTGGATAAAGGCTGGGTAGGAGCTTGTTGAGAAAATTAAAAATAAACAAGCGTGTTCGGCCCCGCCGCCACAAGAATAAACAATGATTGGTTTGGAAAATACGTGTCGGTGTGGCCACAACCGTCCCCAGGAGGTAACGGCCAGCGAAAGGGCTCAAGGAGCATCCCGCGGAGGCCAGACCAGGATCATGTCGCCCCTGCGGAGAGGCTGGTGCGGGGCCGGTTAGGAGGTCGCCTCCGCCGCTCACTCCTCAAGATACCACACGGGCCGCAGCTCCAGGCCGGGGGCGCCAGCTCAGTTGTGGCCGAGGGCGATTCGGTCCCGGAGCTTTATTCGTTGTGTGTGCCTCAAGGGCGGCCGCCCCGCGCGGTGACTGCGCCGGCGAAGGGGGCGGGTGCGCAAACGGGGGCCGAGTCATGCGGCCTACGACCCAGGGAGATTGCGGCCCCGAGGACTACGGCTACGCGGACGGTTGCCAGAGCCGAACCGCTAACGGCCGAGCGCTAACGACCGCGCACCTGCCCCTCCACACACTTCTGCCCCCTTCTCTCGCGCCAAGCGCGTACACACTGCGCGCCCCGCCTTTCGTGTGGCCACGCCCCCTACCTCGCCCCGGACTTGTTCGCTCGCCGGTGGAGTCAAACCCGCGGAAGACGAACCTAGAGGCGGGGCGGAGACCGTCGCTCTGTTGTGACGTTGCCACCGGCGCGGACGGGTGACGCAAAGGGGCCCGTTGTCTGTGTGTGGGGCTAGGGGCCCCGGGGGCGTCGGGGGCTCCCGGCGGGGGCGGCGGTGGGTCGGGAGGGCCTGGACATGGCGCTGAGGGGCCGCCCCGTGGGAAGATGAATAAGGGCTGGCTGGAGTTGGAGAGCGACCCTGGTGAGGAGGGGGCCGGCTGGCCGGGCTCTGGGGAGGCCGGGTGGGCCCGGGAGGCGCCTTCCTGACCACTACCTGCTCCTCCTGTCGCCCTACCAGGCCTCTTCACCCTCCTGGTGGAAGATTTCGGTAAGAGTCTCTGCTACCCTCCGGACCGGGGCTGTGGGGGCCCACGCCTGCGCCCTCGCCGCACGGCCAGGAGCTGCCTTTCCCGACTTCTTTCCTTCCCCGATCGCAGGTGTCAAAGGGGTGCAAGTGGAGGAGATCTATGACCTTCAGAGCAAGTGCCAGGGGTGAGTGGCGTGGCGGCAGGACCTCCCTTTACAACTCGAGGGCTCGGGAAGGATCTGGGGAAGAGTTCCTCTCAAGGGGGATAGTATCAGGAACCCTAAGTTGTAAAAGTTCGTGTAAGGAAGCATCCCTCCTCTGGGTGTTTTCCTGATGAAATTACTTTGTTTTCTCCCAGTCTTCCCTCAGCACTTCCCTTTATGTAGTAGCACCTCCTCCCGCACCCCTGCAAGTTCTAACCATCCTTTGGTTCAGCTGCTTTTTCTGGTCTTAGAGCAGGAAGCCAGGCTCTTCTCTATACGCAGACCCCACAGTGCCTTTTGTGCAGCTGAAATTTATTAATTACTGCTTTAGTGTGCCGGTGCACTAATGCCTTTAATGTCCACAGAAGGGTCTTGTATTGATTGGTTTGTGTGTAGCATCTACAAGGCCCCTCCTGGGTGACCAACCGTAGGGTCTTGTTTTGGTGGTCTTGCAGAATAGAGGTGTGGAGAACTGCTGCAGTGACTGAACTGAGTCTGCTTTTATTTCCCAGGAAAGAAGGGGCTGATATGGGTGTTCATTTTCTTCCTTGGCTCAGGTCTTGGGGTCCCCAAGTGAGAAATAGTGTTTAAATTCCTCATCAGATTTTTTGTTCTTGCTTTATCTTCCGTTCCTATCCTGTCCTGGGCCATTGGTTTCAGATTTTTTTCTCTTGTCACAGAACCATGTACGTCATAAGGATACTGGGTGGACACTTGGAGAACCACAGCCAGGAGCTGATGTTTAGACAGCTTGTGGCAGGCTTTGGGTTGTCAGGGCTCAGGGGCACTTTGGGCAGTGTTGGCAGAAACCAGGGGAGAACTGGGATTCCAGGAAGGGCACCTGAGTGGTAACACAGTGTGGAGGCGACATTCCTCGCAAGTACCCCCAGCCGCCATGGATGAGAGTAATCATGACTGAGATATGATATAATCTGCTTGGGGAGGAGAAGTGGCCATTTCCCCAGAGGAAAAAGGCCATGAGCAGTGGCCAGTTTCTCAGGGGAAAAAAATGTATTGAGCTCCCTCCTCCAGGGGCTTTTATTGGGTTGTAATACACAGGAATACAGGGCGGCAAGGATCAAACAGTAGATAACATTTCAAAGAAATCTGAGGGCTTGGTATGAGTCAGAGTCTGTGAGGAACAGAGTTTTAGGGTTTCCTGCGGGAACCCTTAACATATGAATGAAAGCACTCTTAGCAGAGCAGATTTCACAGGTTTATCAGGAAGTCTTTGTGATGCCAGATTTTTCCCCAGGACATGCTCTAGCAAGGCAAGGAGCTGCACCCCTCCCCATCAGGTATTCAGGCTAGAGAGGATTAGAGGCAGGAAGCGCTTCTGCCAGAGAACATGGGGACTTGGGCTTTGACAAAGCCCAGGGACCAGAGTCCATTGCTCTTTGTTGCAGCACCACCCCCCCAAGTCCTTCCATGAAGGCCTCCTAAGTGATTGAGTCTGGCTTAAATTGGCCCCTGCTGTGAGGGGTCTTACCCATCATTGACTTTCCACCAACCTTTGGGGGCAGGGAGAGGAAACTGAGACAGCATTTGCTACCAGAGACACAAGCTTTGTCTCCTGGGGCTTGCATTCCAGGTCATCTGCATTCCAGGTCCTCCCTTGCCCTTAGCCACAAGGGGTTGAGATACAATTCCTAGAACCAGGCAGAGTGGTCTGCAGTAACACAGTGCAGAGGAATATGGGGAGGGAAAAAAGGGAATATTGGTTGCCTTCCTCCACTTGGCTGGTTTAGCTCTGCTTCTTGCTTTCCTCAGCCCCGTGTATGGATTCATTTTCCTGTTCAAATGGATCGAAGAGCGCCGGTCCCGTCGCAAGGTCTCTACCTTGGTGGATGATACATCTGTGATTGATGACGATATTGTGAATAATATGTTCTTTGCCCACCAGGTCTGCTGGCTTTGTGTTCTGTCTGGAGGGTGGGGTGCTGACATTTTCTTTGCTTGGGAAGTAGAAGTGGGAGAAGGCAGGGAGAGGAGATAGGCAGGCACCAAGGATGGTGGTTGTAAAAGTCCCTTGGCAGAAGGATTGAGCTCTTATTCATTAAAAAAGGGAGACTCTTTAGAGCAGTTTGGGGTCTGAATCCACTCTCCATGTCCCCAGACATTGGATATTTAGTTAAATAAACAAATACTGGGCAAAGATGAGGGTGGTTGTCCAGATATGACTGTCCCTCTCTGTGTCCCCATTCCTGATGAATGTGGGCTTCAGTTGAGGATGCTGTGTATGGGTGATTGTTCTTGGTTTCACAGCTGATACCCAACTCTTGCGCCACTCATGCCCTGCTGAGTGTGCTCCTGAACTGCAGCAATGTGGACCTGGGGCCCACCCTGAGTCGTATGAAGGACTTCACCAAAGGCTTCAGCCCTGAGGTAGGCCACAGTGCCTTAATCCTGGGTCACCACTGGCTGGGCAGATCTGGCCTCCAGGGCTGCTGATGCTGCCATATGACATTTGGCACTATGAGGCTTTTCATTTTTCATGTGAATGTTTACATTACATTACATTACATTACATTGACTCTTAATTGTGTAAGGCAATTGGTTCTAGGCCCATTGTAAGGAAAAGAGACAAACCTAAGGAAGGAAGGAGCATTGCTTAATAGATATCATTTTAGGACTTTGTCAGCACTTTATAGGCCACATTGCTCCCAGTGTCTGCTGATTACTGTGCAAGGACATTAGAGCTCATCTATTTGGGGCTCCAGAGCTCTCTTCTACCTTTAGGAGAGTCCACCTGTGCTTCTGTAGGTTCCTGGAGCACCTCCAGGCCTGCTCTCCTGAGCTTTGTTTCCCACCCAGAGGCTCATCTGAGAAGTTGTTCTGATCTGGCTTATTTTCTTCCCTCTAGAGCAAAGGATATGCGATTGGCAATGCCCCCGAGTTGGCCAAGGCACATAATAGCCATGCCAGGTGTGTGGGAGCTGATGGGGGTGGGGGTAAGGAAGGGCTGTCCCATTCTGGGTCCTGACTCTATCTTTCCCCAGACCCGAGCCACGCCACCTTCCAGAGAAGCAGAATGGCCTTAGTGCGGTGCGGACCATGGAGGCATTCCACTTTGTCAGCTACGTGCCTATCACAGGCCGGCTTTTTGAGCTGGATGGGCTCAAGGTCTACCCCATTGACCATGGTAGGCACTCTGAGCTTGGGGCTGTTTGGGTTTCTCTGCTTAACTCTTAAAAGCCGGGGTCCTGTATCCTCAGGTGCTTGGGACTCAGTGGTGGGGGATGGGGGATGGGTGTTTAGGACATCTGGCTTTGGCCAGATGGCACCCTGCACTGCATTGCCTGACTGGCCCTTTGACTCCCTGGCTCAACTACTCTCCATCCTCCTGCCTACTCTTGGCTTGATCAAACTCAGAGCTTCCCACTTGCTGACTCCTTGTCTTGGTGTTCTTTAGGGCCCTGGGGGGAGGATGAGGAGTGGACAGACAAGGCCCGGCGGGTCATCATGGAGCGTATTGGCCTTGCCACTGCAGGGTAAGGGCCCTGTGCCTCCCCTATCCTCTGGACCTGTGTCCCCATTGGTAGGGATACAGAAAAGGGAACCCAAGGCAGAAAGAAGCCAGGTGACTTGTGCAAGGCCACATGGTGAATCTGAAAAGGTCAGACTTAGATCTTGGCTCCCAACTCATTGCCATGTTTCCTGCCCAGGCTGCCTATGTCCTGCTTTGGGGAGGGGGAACCTTGGTGGAACCCTGGGTGGCCCAGGTATGCTGGGTCACTTCTTGCTTGGCCCCTCAAATAGTTCATTGGAAGTTACCAGCTCAGGAGGCTGGTGTGCATGGTTAGCTGCTGCCTGCCTACCATAGGGCCTGTGCCTATATGGCGGTAGGAGTGACTTCAGGAAGCCCTGACAGGGTATCTGCCTCAACTTGATGGTGGGGCTTGGGCGGGAGCTGCTCTCACAGCTGCAGCTGTGACTGCAGGGAGCCGTACCATGATATCCGCTTCAACCTGATGGCGGTGGTGCCTGACCGCAGGATCAAGTATGAGGCTAGGCTGCATGTGTTGAAGGTGAATCGTCAGACAGTCCTGGAGGCTCTGCAGCAGGTGGGTACCCTCCTGCCTGGTCCCTTCCCAGCTATCTTCTCACTGGGGCCTCTGTTTCTCCAAATCACCCTCGTGGATCTGGGCTTCAACCAACCACTGCTTCTTTTGCACCATTTTTGGGAAAGGTGGGACTTGGGGTGGGGAGGGAAAGTCATTTTCCTAAAGGAGGTTTGGGTTTCACTGTTCTGTTTCTTTGCGAGGGAGTGGGTAGAGCCAAGGCTCTTAAGCTGTCTGAGGTAGAGGCTGGGGCTGCCTTCTCTCTTCTGAGCCCTGGATTCTGTTTTCAGTTGATCAGGGTAACACAACCAGAGCTGATTCAGACCCACAAGTCACAAGAGTCACAGCTGCCTGAGGAGACCAAACCAGTCAGTGGCAAGTCCCCTGTGGCTCTGGAGGCAAGCAGGGCTCCAGTGCCCACTGAGGGCACCCACACAGGTACTCGGGGTTGTAGGGCCTCTTGTGGGCCTTGCCACTTGACCTGGGGGACCCAAACAGAGCAAGTCTTTTCCTATGGAGGCACTTGGGCAGTGAGTCATGGGCTCCTACAGGAGGCCTGAAGCCTCAATGCTTGTATCCCTCTCCCTTCCAAACATGGAGAGCAGTTTTTCCCTAAAGAAATGCAACTGTAAAGGGCTGCCATTACCAAAGGCCCCTGAGCCTTTTCTGTAGTGCATATCCCTTTCTGGTTTTCTTAGAGGCTTTTTAAAATTTCTGCTTCCCTCTCTTTTCCACTTTACTCTTCTCCTGTCTCGCTGTGGGCCCATGAATGACTTCCATCCCACCAGCTTGCTTGGCTGTCCCCTCCTGGGAAGGGAGGGGGAGCAATGCGGTGTCACAGGAGTGGGGAGACTGGGCTGGGGACAGCTTTTCTTGAGAAGCCAGCTAAAAGTCCTGCTCGTGCTCCTTCTCTCAGATGGTGCGGAGGAGGTGGCCGGTACATGCCCACAAGCTCTGACCCACAGTCCTCCCAGCAAACCCAAGCTGGTGGTGAAGCCTTCAGGGAGCAGCCTCAATGGTGTTCCCCCCAACCCCACTCCCATTGTCCAGCGGCTGCCAGCTTTCCTCGACAATCACAACTATGCTAAGTCCCCCATGCAGGTGAGCTGGGAGTGCCCCCCAGGACTCCCTCCAGGATTCTCTTGAAAGGCTGCCACGGGCATTTTCCTCAGGTGGTTCTTGATGTTCATTATCCTGGTTCCTCTGATAGTTGGAAGCACCCAACAAGGCAGGGGGCTTAGGGAGGCAGAGAGAGCTCCTCTGACCTTAAGTCCAGCTGCATGGCTATGGGCCTAAATGTTGAGGTCATGTTCCTTGGTACAACTCTATGGGTTGGATTCTGCTGGCCAGATGAAGGCACATGTTTCAGGGCCCTCTTTCCCTCAGAAGCCCTGTGTAGGCCGGTGGTATGGGTAGGCAGTAGCTTTTCTATGAGCCAAGGGTGGGCTCTGGAATACCTAGAGGGTTCTGTGGACTTGACCTGAGAGCCATGTTGGCTTCCTGTCTGGCTGTGACTGCTTTGTCCAGCCTGGGCTGACTGACCCCTGCTGATGGGCTGCCCTGGGTTTCTGCCTCAGGAGGAAGAAGACTTGGCAGCAGGTGTGGGCCGCAGCCGAGTTCCAGTCCGCCCACCACAGCAGTACTCAGACGATGAGGATGACTATGAGGATGATGAAGAGGATGATGTGCAGAACACCAACTCCGCCATCAGGTCAGCCTCAGCTCTGTAAGGCTGGAAGCTCTGAGTGCTACGGACCCTATCTTGAATATTCCAGCTTGTGTCTGAGTACGCCTCAGCAGATAGACAGTGCTGAGCACCTGCTGAGTACAGGTCCCTGGGGGAGGTTGGCATGAAGGAGGCTGACTCCAGGTCCCAAGAAACTTGAAGAGCTGGGGTGGGTGGGGAGGGGGCTGAGCCCATTTAACCAGACATCAAAACATGTCCTGTTGGGAGGTTGCCTTTTGGCTAGGCCTTGTAAGAATTGGATGAAGCAGGGAAGGAGGAGATAGGGCAGGGGTACTTTGCTAGAAGACATGGCATTGGCAAAAGGCTAGCAGCTAGAATAGAGGTGTCCTTTGAGGATATGTGGCCATAGCTGTCAGAGCTTAGGGTGCCAGGCTGGGCATGGCTGGGTCAGGCAGCTGGACTGAGAGAGGAGCTGCAGGGTCAGTCCCTGGATGTTAGGGTGTGTTTAATAGACAGTTCTAGGCATTGCTGGGTGTGTGGTTACCTGGCCCACTCCTTTGGCTCACCTCTCCTTGGGCCCCACAGGTACAAGCGAAAGGGGCCAGGGAAGCCAGTGCCATTGAGTGGCTCTGGGGATGGGCAGCTGTCGGTGCTGCAGCCCAACACTATCAACGTCTTGGCTGAGAAGCTCAAAGAGTCCCAGAAAGACCTCTCGATTCCCCTCTCCATCAAGACCAGCAGTGGTGCTGGGAGTCCGGCAGTGGCAGCACCCACGCACTCGCAGCCCTCACCCACCCCCAGCAATGAGAGCACAGACACAGCCTCCGAGATCGGCAGCGCTTTCAACTCACCACTGCGCTCGCCCATCCGCTCAGCCAACCCCACGCGGCCCTCCAGCCCTGTCACCTCCCATATCTCCAAGGTGCTTTTTGGAGAGGATGAAAGCCTGCTACGTGTTGACTGTATACGTTACAATCGTGCTGTACGTGACCTGGGTCCTGTCATCAGTACAGGTCTGCTGCACTTGGCTGAGGATGGTGTGCTGAGTCCCCTGGCACTGACAGGTGGGCCTTGGGCTGGCTCACTGGCCACTTGGTGTATCAAGGATGGAGGAGGGAGGTAGCCAAGTGAGCACCAAGTGTCCTGCACTCTGATGGGTCTTCTCCTGCCTTCTTTTCCCAGAGGGTGGGAAGGGTTCCTCGCCCTCAATCAGACCAAGCCTGGGCAGCCAGGGGGCTGGCAGCCCAGAGGAGAAGGAAGTGGTGGAAGCTGTAGATGGCAGAGAGAAGTCTGGGCTGGTCAGGCCCAGTGAGCCCTTGAGTGGGGAGAAGTACTCACCCAAGGTGAGCTCCTGTGGGTTTCTTGTCTCATCCTAGCAGGGGGAAGGACTGGGTTCTTGACTGGAATTTCGGTGGGAAGGTTGGTGGCTATGAAGCCTGTCTGGGTTGGGTGGTGGAAGAGGCCTCAGTAAGCTCCAGGCACTCTGGCTGTTTATCTTTGCATCTCACTCCTTCCTGGTACTATGGCTTTGGTGCTGGCCAGTCCCCCTCACGGGTACAACGTTGGGTTTTGGCAGGAGCTTTTGGCACTATTGAAGTGTGTGGAGGCCGAGATTGCAAACTATGAGGCCTGCCTCAAGGAAGAGGTAGAGAAGAGGAAGAAATTCAAGGTGGGTTATCTCTCCCACTGCCTGGTCCTCTGCCTATGACTGCCATCCCAGAGGTGCGACCTCTCGAGGTCAGCTGGTGGCAGCTCTCTGGAGATCGGCTGCAGTGCCCTCATCCCATTTTCCCCACAGATTGATGATCAGAGAAGGACCCACAACTATGATGAGTTCATCTGCACATTTATCTCCATGCTGGCTCAGGAAGGTGAGGGTCCACACTGCCTATTACCTGGCATGCTCTCCTGAGGGCTATGCTCCTCAGGTTCCTGCTTTGTCAGGCCTCTGCTAGGGACTGAACAGACCGCGGAGCTGAGGGAGGCCCAGGAGACCCTCAGCTCTTGGCCTGAGTCTGTGGCCTATTGAGCAGGTGGCTGCTGGGCATCCAGCTACCTACCTACTCAAGGGCCTCTGTCCCTCTGCAGGCATGTTGGCCAACCTGGTGGAGCAGAACATCTCAGTGCGGCGGCGCCAAGGGGTCAGCATTGGCCGGCTCCACAAGCAGCGGAAGCCTGATCGGCGGAAACGCTCACGCCCCTACAAGGCCAAGCGTCAGTGAGGACTACTGGCCCTGACTCTTCAGCCTGCTCTTGCCTTGTGGCCCTCACCAGGGCCCCTTCCCTGCCCTACTTCCCACTTCCCAGTATTACCGAATAGTTCCAGCCAGAGAGCTCAGACCCTGGAAATGGAAGCCAGCCCAGGATTTCCTGCATTGTGCCCCTAGGGTCTGGTGGGGCAGGTCAAGCCCATAGTGCTCAGGAAGCAGCAGCTGGAGCTGGGGCACAGTAAGGTGCTGCGGCTTCCTCCACAGCTGGCTGTGGATCTGCAGGACTTGGCCTTTCTGCCTGGGTAGCAGAATATATATTTTACCTACAGAGACGTCTATTTTTCTGGGCTCTGGCCCATCTTGCCACCACTGTGTTGACATAGCTGGCTTCCTGACTAATGTGTTCTCTCTGAACAGTTGTCCTGGTGGGACCTGGGTGGGCATGGGCCTGTTGCTGAAGCCCCAGCCACCATTGTCTCTGTTGTGAGGAAGCCAGGTCTGCTCTTTGTTCCTCCTGGGAGAGCTCTAAACTCAGGGACCTGGACTCTGGGCTGGGTTGGGAGTGGGGGGTCCCAGTGTGGGTGGGGTGAGCAACCTGCTATAGTCCCAGGCTTGAGCAGAAAGGAGTGTTTGAGCTGTTTGGTGGCTTGTAAACTCTGTTGCTAGCTCCAGTCAGGCTTGTCAAGCCTGCTTTCCCCTTGAGCAAGGCTCTGGGGCTCTTTGCCTTCAGTGTTGTGGCCCTGGCAGTGGGCTTGCCTTGGGTTCCTGGACTCTGTCCCTGGAGCCTGGGGCTCAGAGGAGCCTCTGCCCATCTCCTCAGTATTACCATGTCTCCCTTCCCTTAGGGGTAGCAGAGACAGGGCTGCTTGCAGGAAACTGGCACCACTCAGCTCTCCCTGCCACGCCAGCTTCCTCAGCCTCTGCAAGGCACTCAGGGTGGGGGACTGCAGGACCAAGATGACCATTTGGAGCCCCCATGTTCCCAGAGGGCCTGATACCAAGGAGTAATGGGCCTAGCACTGCCTTTGGTGCTCGGCCCCCAAATACAGCCCTATGGCCTCTGCCAGATGGCTTAGAAGGAGATCTAAGGAGGCCCCTTATCTGTACATAGTGACCTGGGAGGGGATTGGGGGATAGTTGGCAGGCATGGCAGTTGCCTCTGCATGGAGCACAGCCTGACTCCTCAACCCCTGTAAATATTGGATCGATAAGTGAATAAAACTCTCCTAAAAAAATGAACCCTCCTATTGTTGCTGGCCTGAGGTTTGTACTCTAGGCTGAGATGGGAGTGAGGACCTAACCAGGCCTGGGCCCAAGGCCCAGTGACCAGAAATGAGACCTTACACATTCTTGAGTATTTAGCCTTCTGGGGAAGAGATTCTTGGGATCCTAGGCCTGGGATTTAGGACCTGAGCTGAGGAGAGACCTCAGGTGGGCTGTGGATTCTGAAGAGTTGTGTGCAAGGTGCAGTTTGGGAAGAGAGGGCCATGGCTTTCACCAGATCTGATAGCTTTGCAACCTGGAGTGATGGGGCTCTGCATTGAGGCAGGGCTGCCTCTAGTTCTGGTGTCCTTTCCCTCGAGGGGCGCTGGGACCTTGGAGGGTTCGCCTCTCCTCTTGTTGCACCTGCGCAGGTCCAGCAGATTAAAGGTGCTACCTGTCATCTCTTCCCCATCACTAGCCACATTTTCTCTTGGGGCTGCTGTAGCCCCTCACCCTCACTGTTTCCCTGGCAGTGTGTTGTATGGAAGTGGCCTTATGTAAGCAGGTAAGGCTCAGCTGGAGTGCTCAGAAAACTCAGCTTTAATGGCTCCCTCCCTTCTGTCCAGGTCTAGTAGTCCAGGGCACAGATGAGGGCCACACCGCGCTTTATCCAGTGTCGCTGGGGCTGGTCAGAGGGGATCTCCACAGCAATGATGTAGTTGGTGGAGTGGCCTGTGGTTGATAGTGTACCTGGAACAAGCAACAAAGGGAGGGGGTTAAGTTGCCACAACTGGAGGAGGACAGGGTAAAGGCAATGGATTTGGCAGACTTGGGGACAAGGAGTCTTGGGGACAAGCGGACCAAAGGGGAAGCCCGCTTGGTGAGTGGGTCTGGCCAAGGCTCAGGCCTCCCCAGGGTTAATGCACTGACTCAGGACAGGCAGCAATGGGAGAGTTGTACCACTCATGTCCTGTTGGACCCAGGCCAGGCCCACCCCCTCTCTAGGCCTCAGTCACCCACATTGAGCATTATCAGGCTGGGGCTCCCAGGACCCAGGGTGGATCTGCTGAGGGGGGCAGCAAGGTGGTGAGCTCAGGAGTCACTCTGTAGATAAGCCCTGCCTGCTGCTGCCAGGTTCTGTCCTTGCCTGGTTGGTCCAAGGACTGCTGACCAACCTCTGTTGCCATCTTGTTCTCCTAACCTGGGTCAGCCTATCTGGCCTGGGCTGGCCCAGTCCTGGGCCCCCATCTGTGGTGTAGGCTCCCTGCCCTGGGCATCGTACCAGAGCGGGTCAGCGTCTTATAGATAGGACACAGGTAGAAGGCCTGGTCCTGAATCTTGCGGTTGGGTGTCGGCAGGAGCCAGATAACAGCCATTTCCGTGTATAGCTCCTTGGGCCGAGACTCAGCCAGCTGGAAGGCCATGGGGTCCCAGCGGGCACCTTCCAGGAACAGCCCATAGATGTAGCACCCCTCTTCAGGCCTTTTCTTGAGCTCCGACACTGACTGGTACATCACCTGTGGTGGGTGCAGACATGCCCCGCACGCATCAGTACCCAGAATCTGGGTTAGAGTTTTGGTTCCGAAGCACAAGCTCCCTCCTGAGAGTTCTGCCTGCCTTCCTGCCACTTGTTATTTTAGCTAGTAGCTTGTGGTCTATACCCTGCCTTCGGGATTTCCATGGGGCTCATGGCCTCTTCTGGGCTGGCTCTCCTTTTCCCCCACCCCTGCTCCAGGGTCCCATGGCCGCCAGACAGGTGTGGCCTCAGAAGTAAGTGATCAGGCTATACTCCAGCCTGTCACCTGACCTGGCCCTGGCTGTGTCCAGACCTTGAAATCAAAGGAGATGGTGTCAATGGAGATGACTGATTTGCGGGCAAAGTTCTGTAGGGTGCCTGTCAGGAAAGCCTGGGGGAAGAAGAATCCACTGATCCAGAAAACAGCTGGGATGCCCTCTTTGATCCAGGTCTGCACGAAGTCCAGGCGTTGTAGCAGATCCATGACCCATGAGGACAGTGGCTTAAGCGATGGGTAGGCCTTGGCGTTCCAGAGCTCAGGCACAGCATTGTTGTACAGGCTGGCAGCCATCAGCTCCAACTGCGAGGACATCACCACCAGCCCCTTGAGCGCCTTGAGCAGGTCTTGCAGCATCTGTGTGATCACCTGCAGCAGCCGGTTGTACCTATGGGGCCAGGGCTGTGTAGCAGTACCTACAATCTTCAGTTGTAGGCCATAGACAAGAAAACAGGGGCTAGAACACAGAGCTGCTTGGACAGCCTGGGCACCAATCCCAGCTCTGGCCTTTAGCGAATGCGTGACCTTAGTTCACTTAATCTTTTGGGGCCTTGGTTTACCCATCTGTAAAATGGGAATAATAAAAATGTGGCTGGATTTAGAGGATGGATTTTAGCACCTGGTATGGCACCTGTACCATAGTACCTCTTGCTATCATTTCTCTTTAGCTCTGGTTCGTTGACTCCGGGCTGGTGGTGGTGAGGGGTGACTGGGATAGGGGGATTACCGAATGACCTCCTGTACGAGCACTGTGTTCATTGACTCCTCATACAGCACAGGGTACTTGCTCATCACCAGCTGCAAGTTGATGGGCTCAGGCACCCGGAGTAGAATGTTGTGGGCCACATCTTCCACTGTCTGTAGGCACAAAGGGATACTGGGGGTCAGGGCTGGTCCCCACAACCCTCATAGGATCTCACATGCACAGAGTTTTTTCCCATAAGGGAGCAGGCAGGACAGTGGGTGGGAGGTTAGCCCTGACCAACCCTTGGGTCCCTTCCCCTGGTTATGCCCCACCTCCTCCCTGCTCTGGCCGCCCGCAGAGGATGATTTTGGTTGCAGCTGTATTATGGCATTGAGCAGAGTGTAAGTCTCATTCTGGGCGAAGGTGATGTTGGCGTTGTCGTGCAGGCCAAAGATCTCAGGCATGTCGTTGAGTGGGAGGCCCTTGATGTAGGAGAGGTAGCCCTGTGGGTAGAGAGGCATAGCTGAAGCCCCTGCCTGGCTCTATCCCCAGCCTGTGGGTGGCCTTTCAATTAAACACATCCCCCGCCCATCACCTTGGTTGTAACCCCATTGTTCTTGGGACTTCATGGCCCCTGAGGCATGATGGGGGCAGCTTCTGCCTCCCTCCCAGCCCCTTTCTCAGTGCCATCCAGCTCTTCCTGCTCCTTCATTGGGCTGCTCAAACCTGCCACACTCCCTTGTTTCCACACTCTGGAATGCCTGACCCAGCCCCTGACTGCTCATCACACATCTCAGCTGAAGCAGAGCTTCTTCAGGAGGACCCCTGACTATGTGGGCTGGGTCCGGTTGCTCCTTCCTTACCCCTGCCTCACTGAGTGCCCTCAGGTAGCAGTGACTGTCTTTTCAGGCTGGATTAATCAATGAGAAGGAGCTACTGCAGGGCAGGGGCCACATCTCTTCACCCAGCACCAGGTGGTTCTCAGTACCCCAGAACCCAGGCTGTGCTCACGTTGAGATCATAGGTGGGTTGGATCTGGTGGTAGATGCCTGAAGTGCTGTAGCTGTGCTCAGGGAAGAGCACTTCAGGGCTGTAGAAGTCCTCCAGGATGTTCATGATGCAGCGGCGGTCCCAGTCATCGGTGACACGGCCCCCGTAGTTGATCTCCCCTGCCGTGTACTTGAGGACCTATGTGGTGGGTGGGTAAGGGCCTCACAAGTGCCGAGCTCCCCACCCTCAGCCTGTCCCCAGCCCACCTTGTAGGGGATGTCATCATACTCGTCCAGGAACATCTTGAGCTGGCTGATACAGATGCGCAGGTCCCCATCTGTGAACTCGTAGGGGATGTTGAAGCCCAGGGGTCCAAACTTTCGGCGCTCCAGTGCATTCCCATGGAACAGGCACAGAGACAGCAGCAGGGACTTGAACTCCGTCACCTGTGAGAGGTGAGGGACAGGAGACATGAGGGGAAAGGCCGGGGTCATGTGGGGCAGGGCACTACCAAGTGTACCTCACCTTGCGACAGGAGTTGAGGAAGTCATCGCTGAGGCTGTTGTAGGACTTGAGCAGGTTGGCCTTGACACCACGTGGTGGCTCAATGGTCATCTTGGAGCCATTCTGCAGGATGGACACTGGAAACTTGTTGCTGGGCAGGCTGGTGAGCCACAGGCGGAAGTCCCGGTGCACCTGGTAGCCATGTTCCATGTGAGCATCAGGACCCATACCTGGCTGTGTCCCCAATACCAGGCTCCCTCCCACCCAGGGACCCTGGGCCACCCTCAGCCTGACTCTACCCCTGGGGGCACACACCAGGCTGCACAGAGCACTGAGATACAAGCTTTGCACCCTGACTGGTGTGGTGAGGTGACTTGGGTGCACTGAGAAGATTAATGTAGTCGAGGCAAGTTCCTGAGCACTTCTTGTGCTGGGCTAAGCACTTTGCAAGACCATCTTGTTTAGCTCACAGTCCTGGGTGGACACATTAGTACCCCCTGTGGCAGAGGGAGCTGGTGTACCTTGTCGGGATTGATGTGCTCAATGAGGTGCTCTAGGGCTGGCATCCAGCTTGGGGCCAGGTGGCAGTTCTGGAAGAAGACCCACTTGCCCCTCTCTATGGAGCTGCGCATCATGGCTTCTGCCCGTGGGCCCTGGGGGGGTGTAAGTGCAGAGTGGTGGGATCAGCTGGTCTGGCTGGCCATCACCCTCCTGGCCCCACCCTTACCTGGCCCTGGCCCAGGGAGATGGCAGAGAGCTTCTTGGAGAACTTCATTTCTTCAGCAAACTTGTACAGGTCGGCAGCGGGATCGGTGCCCGGCGACAGCACAAAGATGAGAGGTGTCGTGGAGTTGGAGTCTTTAAACACCACTGACAAGTTGGCTGTCTGCAGGGCAGAGAGACATGCCGGGGCCACATGGGGCTGAGGAGGCACTGGGACCTGGGCAAGGGACAGCAAACTGGGGGCTCCCAGAGCCTTTGGGGGGTGGGCTAGGAGTCCTGGCCTGATGAAAGCTGCAAAGTGGTCTATCCAGGTGCAGTCAGGCCCTTGGCACCCACGTGGGGATTAGCAGGTGGCACTGGCTGGCAGCACTTGCCTGGGGCTCAATGAAGCGAGGCTCCAGGTTGGTGGCCACAAAGTCTTGCATGGCATTGGTAACCTTGTCTCCACGTAGGCAGCGCAGGACCAGCAGCTTCTGGAACTGGTCCAGGTACTGATCCCAGATGCCAGGCAAGGGTTCCCTGTAATAGTGCCCATGTCTCCCTGAAAATTGACCTATGGGAAGGCATTGGCCACAGGGACTCTGCTGGCTGGATGGCAAAGGAGAGTGGAGTGTCTGGAGGTGTGTGGCTGGGGGTATGGAAGAGACGTGGCCACAGCTGCAGGGCAGTCCCAGGTGGCCTCTCGGAAGGCTCCTGTGTCTGGGTTTCACCCCCTCAATGTACCCACTCTAACACGCCTTGGGGCCCAGCTCACCGGTGGGGCTCTGGGCTGTCGAAGATAGCCCGGAATTCTGAGAGGTGTTTCACAAAGTCAGCAGCGAAGGAGTAGAAGGCTGGCAGGTTCGAGAGCGCCAGGATGTCTCGCCAGGCCCGGTCTGACAGCCAGTCCACTGCAGGGTTCTCCGTCATCACCTGGATGGAGCCCCCAGACAGGAGGTAGCGCCACTCACTCTAGCAGGGGACAGAAGGAGGCTGGTGCCAGGCCCTATGTACCTGTGAGCCCACCCAGTACACAGTGAGGTGGTGGCTGTCACTCTTGCTGCCTTGGCAGTGCTTTCCAACACACTATAAAATACCTGGGGCTCATGAGAATGTGAGCTGGGAGGCTCAGGCCAGCCTCTGTGCCCACTGGCACGCTCAAGCTTCTGAGAAGGCCTGTACTCATAGAACTGCTTGGGTCACTACTAACCCAGGGTCTCCTGGCTGTTTTTACGCAAAGAACTGTGTTTCCTTCCTTAGGCCTTTGCCCCTTTGCTCTTGCTGTGTTTTCTTGCCTGGCCTTTCCTTCCACCTTGTTCTCTCAGGCCCTGCAACAGGGCAACTCCTCTGGCAATCTGTCCTGGACCACTGTCCCACCTGGCTGCCTCTCTACTCATGCACCTGGTTGATCTTGTCCTCGTTCATCATGATGCGGACACACAGCAGGAAGGCGAACATCAACTTGTGCTTCTCAAAGAGGCTGCGGCAGACATTACTGTAGAGGCTGTAGGTCAGGTAGCGATTGATGTTGGCGATGCGCTTCTTCAGATTGTCTGCAGGCAGAGAGGTGATGCAGCACATGCGGAGAGGGGGAGAAAGCCAGAGCCCTGCGGTCCAGCCTAGCCAGTCCCCACAGCAGCCACAGGAGGGCTGGGCCTCCCTGTGGGGCATCTGGAGTTCCTAGTAAAAGGGCTCTGAGGAAGATAGGGAGGAGTGTGTGTGTTCTTATGTAGAGTGTATCTGAGAGCATATGCAAGTGACTATGGGTGTCAGTTTGTGCACGTGCCCACGTGAAAACATGTTCACATGTCCCATCTGTGCTAGGGTGGGAGCCTGGCATTTGTGCCCACATGTGCATGTGTGCCAGGACTACCTGCCCTCTCTGAGTTGGCGATGCCTGAGAGGAAGATGTTGAGAAACCACTCGAGGGAGTACTGGTACATGGGGTCCACGTTGGCCAGGTCTGACACACAGAAGAATAGGATCTGGGTACGGACGGCTACAGGTATGTACTCCATGCGCGTGAGGTCAATGTCCTTCTCCGTTTGCTCTGCAATCCTGACCTTGGCCTGGGGGTGTAGTGGAGGGAAAGTGGTCAGGCCTAGGTAGGCTGGCAAAGAGCAGCTAGTAGAAATGGGTGGGGCAGGGGGCAGGCCTGAGGTAGGTGCGGAGAGGCAAGAAGTTGCTGACCTGGATCTCTGCAGCCTTCATTTTGGAAGCCTCCAGCACTTTGATGAGTTCCACGTCATCCACGGGGTTGCCCTCAGAGGAGCTGAGCCGGTACAGGATCTGGTCTTCAATGTCCTTTAACTCTTGGCGCATCTTAGCATTACTGACAATCAGCTGGTTCTTGGCTTCCTCCAGGTCGGGCCGTTCCTCAGCCACTACCTGGCCTAGCAGTTGGTCCTCCAGGCCACTGCCAGGGGCAGGGAACACCCTGTCTGTAATACCTGCTGGGCCTCGAGGGCCAGCCCCTCCAATTATCTGTGCTCCTGGGATTCCCGTGGGTATCGGCCTGGGAAGTCTAGCCTATCTCAAGCTGCATGGGTAATGCAGAGCCTGCTTTCAGAGTGATTGGTTCTCAGTGAGACCTTGGGTAGCAGCCTGGAATCCCAGTTAGGGGCAGGCAGTGGATGTGTGAGCTTCTGGGGTCTCTGAAGAACTCCCTCTTAGCAAGAGGGAGCTGTGGGTGACAAGGAGGGACAGTCCTTAAGGATGTTTCCACCCCCCTGTTCTGTGGAGAGGTTCATAGTGGCCACTGGCATGGACCAGGCCTCTGGGATCTGCGATGGCCAGCAAAAGCTGGGTCTCACAGCAGCAAGGGTGGGAAACAGGGCTGGGGAGCAGTGCCCCAGAGTGCCCCCGACTCAGCGCTCCAGGACAGCTCTGAGGGTGAGTGCACAAGGGCCTGAAAAGGGCGAGCTGCAGGGGAAGGGTTGAGGCGGGGCTTAATGCTCTCAAGGGAGGCT
Source organism: Sturnira hondurensis (assembly GCF_014824575.4). Lineage (NCBI taxonomy): Eukaryota > Metazoa > Chordata > Mammalia > Chiroptera > Phyllostomidae > Sturnira > Sturnira hondurensis. Next base: position 5,306,320 of record NW_028081354.1, on the reverse strand, counting down.
AGGGCAGGGGAGGGGATTTGACAAGGGATCGGGATGAGTTGGGGATGGGGGTTTTAGGTGGAAATAGTGCAAGTAATGGAAAGCTGGTGGAAGGGCCAGAAGGTGGCAACATGAGTGGGAGGAAGCTGGCAGAGCCTCTGAGCAGGGGAAAGACCCACTGAGTCCTGGCCTGATGATAGGAGAGGCGCAGCTGGACAGGCCAAGGCAGAGCTGATACTTGGAATCCTGGGGGCCGGGGGCTAGGGGCTTACCTGGGTGACAGGGTGAAGTTGATGAGTGTGAGTTTGGTGGAGATCTCAGGTGTGTAGTGTGGGTTGGGAAGCTTGGTAGTTATGTACATCCTGAAGTCCTCGTGGTAGGGGATCACTGTGTCCCCTAGCTTCAGCACGGTGTTCCCCTGCTGCTTGTATGTCTGTGGTGGGTGGGACGGTCAAGCACTGTGGCCTGGGTTTCTCCAGTGTGGCAAAAGAGGGAGGCTCTCCTTCTCCCTGTTCAGGCCAACAGTCCATTCCCCATACACCCACGGCTGCAGACTTACCTGCTTGAGCAGCACGGGCTCCAGAGCTGGATCCAGCTCTTCACCCACATTTTCCAGAAGACAGGGCTTGCCGAAGCGGATGGCATTCTCCATGCTGCGCAGGAAGTCACGATCACTCAGCTTGAGCACGTCCAGCCCATTTTCCTTCTCCTGTGGGAGTAGGGGCCGGTTGGGGGTGTGGGGTGGGGGCTGAGAGCCACCCTGAGGCTCTGCTACTCCTCTTGTGCCTCCTAAGCCTGCTGGGTGGGGTGGTGGCACCTGGCAAGTGGGCTTACCATGTTCTTGATCCATTTGTTGGCCTGGCCCTGAGGGTCAATGAAGTGGGTCCAGCGCTGGGAGAACTGGTTGATGACCCCATTCTCCACTGACAGTGTGTCGTTGGGGAGGCCAGCGATCTGTGGGGCACCAGACACCACATGAACAGTGTTAGCGGTGGCATCAGCTACTCCAGACCTCATGGTTTGGCTGTGTCTGTCCTCTCTATGTTGCGTCCTCTTGGAGTTAGGGGACAAGTGACAGTGTGCTCCTGGGCTGGCTCCCAACACTCCCCTTTACTGGGCTTCTCTGTCCTTTTGCCTACTGAGTCCTCACTCAGTCAGACCATCTCCATGGGGCCCACAGTCCATCAGCCCTCCCAGACTATGCATACCTTTCACTTCTGCCTACTGCCTCTTGGTTCTCTTCCTGTATCAACTCTACCCGTCCTTCAGGGTCTAGCTGAGGCACCACTTCTTTTAGGAACCTTTCTTAACCCTTCCTCTGAACACTGCTTCCCCAGCTTCACCCCCACTCTTCAAGCACCCCTTGAATTCTCCGCCCACAATTAGCTAACGTCTGAGCCACACTGTGGTCAGATTTCTCCTCCTACCCACAACCCTCTTGCTGGATCTGGGTGGGTTCAGAGGAGACATTACCGAGCACACGCAGGAAAGAGGGTGGGAGAGAGACAGGGGGATCTTGGTTTAGCTTGCATGATGCCACAGGACCAGGCCAGTTGTTCCAACTCCCCAGGGCAGGCACCTGCCAAGAGCGGATCTTCACGGGGTTCCCCAGTGTCCCAATTAGTGTGGGCTCGGACGTATGTGGGACGTGGTGGATCACGAGCTGCTTGACCCAGTGGTTGTACAGCACTGTGCGGTACTGGCCCTGGGGAGACACCAGACTCAGGTCCACCCCAACACCACACCTGGGACACCCTTCCGCCTCCCTCTGTACCCCATTACTTGGCGGTTGTACACAGAGGTCAGAGCTCAGACATGGAGCTGGACACCTGTGCTCTCATCCCGCTTTGGGTAACTTCCTTGGCTTCCATAAACCTCAGTGCCTCACGTGTAAAGCAGGGGTAATCATAACAATGCCCATCTGTCAGGGCATCTGTGAGAATTGAATGACATACACACAGCAGGCCTGGAAATGTGAGGTCACACTTCCCACCAGAAGGCCAGCCCCACCAGGGTGGGTTTTCTGGCTGTTTCGTGCACTGCCGCACCCCCGTGCCTTGGACAGCACCTGGCTCGGACAGGGTGCCTGGTAGGTGCTTGTTACTTTATTTAGTTCCTCACCCTAGGACTTTTTTTTTTCATTACTTTTAGAGAGAGAGGAGGGGAGAAAGAGAGAGAAGGGGAAAAATGTCAATGAGAGAAACCAGTCAGTTGCCTCCTATACACAACCCAAACAGGGATTGAACCCAAAACCTACATAGTACCCTGACAGTGCCTTGAACGGGAATTGAACCCACAACCTTTCAGTGTACAGGATGTCACTCCAACCAACACAGACATACTGGCCAGCCCTGATAAGTGCTTGTTGAATGAGTGAGTAAGGGAAGAGCCGCCCCATAGGCTGCCCCTCAGGAGGTGAGGCCTTAAGGCAGGGCCCCTTTGTGAAGTGAGGTTGTCCCAGACAGGGCTGGGGGCTCCTTACCGTGAAGGGACCCAGGTAGGTCACGAAGCCAGCAGCTACCAGCACGTCTCCAGAGATGTTTTCAAGCATGTGCTCCAGGTTCTCCACTGTCTCCTGCCAACGCACCCGCTCATCCGACAGACCACTGATGAGCTGCAGAGGAAGCCCTGTGGGGTGGGCTCTGGGAGGCCTGGGGGTCCCTGCCTGGTGCTGTCCCCAGGCTTCCAGGGAGGGGTTGCAGACAGCCATTCCAGGACCTCCACCTAGCCCCCACCACCACCTAGCCCCTTCTAGCCTCTCTAGCCTTTCTAGCCCTTCTAGCCCTTCTAGCCCCTGTCTGGGGCAGGCTATGCCCACAGGCCCTCTCCGGAGGGGTGTGTGTACCTTGTCAGCTCGGCCCAGACGATGTTCACACTGCTCACACTTCATCTCCAGCTCCTCCTTCTTGGCGATGCATTCCCGGTACCTGGCCTGCATCACAGCGATGCCATCCTCCACCTCCTGCAGGCGCTGCTTTGCCTCGTCCAAGATCTTCTGTGTCACTTCCAGGTCGTCCTGGGCCTCCCGCAGGGCTTGCTGCAGGCAAAGGAGGCAGGGCCAGCTTGTTGAATGTCCTGGGGAGCCCTCGCCCCTCTCCTTCGCCCCTCTCCCTCGCCCCTCAGCTATACCCAGCTCTCACCCGCTTGGGTTCCACAGCCTTGGCCACGAAGTGGTACTTGTGCATGGCGCGCACCCACTGGCAGATGGAGGTACAGGCTTTGGACACCTTGGCAATGGCGGCTGGCTGGAACTCTTCATTGTCGATGTACGGCTGAATGGCTTTGATCACTGCCTCCCCAATGTTGTCCTGGACATGGGAACAATGGGGTTCAAGGGGCTACTTCTCAGGGAGGATGGGGTAGTGGGGACAAGGGATACCATGATCCTGTTCTGTGTCCCATGCCCTGTGCAGACCTCAGTAGAGGTGTCCTCCTTAGGGAATAAACATGACCCAAAAGACTGGGCAGAGGAGAAACTTCTGTTCCAGGATTTCAGATAACATGATTGGAGATTTCTTGAGAAATGATGTAGCCTCAAGATCCAATAATACACAGGCCTCATTTAAAAGTTCACTTAGAGACAAGGTTTGCTTCCTTGCAGGTGTAGAGACAAATCATGTCAAGGATAAAATCCCTATCCCAAGAGCTGACCACACCCCGGGGACTCCTGTCCCACCCTGGGCGACTCCAATCCTGTCCTTCTGGGTGGGCCCAGGAAGATGCACTGTACATGAACTCCCAGAACTCAGAGCCTGGGACCAGGGGAGCCTGAGCACTGGCCCTGAACACTCCTCATTTGGGCTTAATTAGGCCTGTGAGGCCTCTGGTTTTCAGGCTGATGCGAAAGGAGGAGGAGAAATGGGGAGCTCACAGGAGGTGTAGCTACCTTCCAGTATAGCCTGGGAAAGTGCCTGCAGTCCCAACATCAACACAAGCTGGTAGTGGGTGGCCCTCATGGGATGGACAGCTGCCCCCTAGCCAACTTCTGGGCTGAAGAGGGGCCCTCTGGAAGGGCTGTGGGCTCCGGGCTGACCTAACCTTGAAATAGCTCCTAAGAGAGCATATGCTCGTAGACAATGAGAGACCCAGATAGACAGGGGGAGAAACGCAAAGACATACAGGGGAAGCTTAATCTCAAGTGCTAAGGCTGAGGGAGAGGCAATGGTCAAGTAGATGGTGAAGGTCTAGGCCAAGGCCATGGGAATCACAGGCTGAAAGGGCATGAGAATCTCCAGGCTGCAGAGCCTTGTAGTAACTGAGGGTGACATCCTATGGGCACAAAAGACTGTCTGCATCCTGATTTCCTCAATACTCCTCTGTTGGTGAGTATGTCTGTCACCCCACCCTGTCAAAGAATCCTTCCAGGCCAGGATCTGGATCCTGTCAGCTCTGTGGCCACAAGATTGTGTGTTTGCAGGTGGAGGGAGACAGGACAGAGATTCCAGTGCTATGCTGGGGCAGTCTCCTCTCCCGCCGCCCTGTCCGGCTAGGTGGCCCTCACTCACTGGCTGGCCAGGTGTCTGGCATGCTCACCTTGTCAAACTTGAAGAGGCTCTCGAGGAAGCGGCCAGGGTCCTGCAGCAGCCCCTTGCCAGGCTCCCAGTAGTCATCCACCTTGGTGCCAGGCTTCTCTCCAGGAACCTTCTTGGGCTTGATGCCCTTCAGGATACACACAGCTTCTATGACCAGCTTCACGCCTGGGGGCGGCCGTTGCATAGCACGAACCTATGAGCCAGGCCGAGTGAAAAAGGGAAATCCATTGCTGTGTGGGCACCTCTGGGTAGGGACAGCTGCCAGACAGGGTGGGCCCCACCAACCAAGCCTCCACCACCACAGACAAAGGGCACGGTCAGAGAGACCTTGAGGACGGCCTCAGCCCACTGCTCCCCTGTGTACCCAGGCCTAGCCACAAAGTTCTGGATGGTCACCTCTCAGGGCCCAAAGCCCTCCCTTGTACTTGCCTGGGCCCTGGGGCTGGTACAAGGAGTTAAGGGCAGGTAGCTGGGTTCAAGCCCTATTTCTACCCTCACCTTTTGGCACAGGATCCCCAAGGGTTGTTTAGAGGGAAAGCCAGGGCACCAGGACCCGAGGCACCAGAAAGAAAGGCCCAGGGGAGCTCTGAGAGATGCCTGGGTGCCCACCTCAGTCACGTCATTTTTGTTGAGATTGCGCAGGCTGGCCAGGGCTGCATCCAGGGCAGGCAGTGCCTCATCCAGATCCTTCTGGGCATCATCGGCGATAATTTGTGCCTTTCTGGCCTTCTCGTTGGCCTTGATCTCCTCTGCCTGCACTGATTTCTGGGTCTCCTCGGCAATGTTCGTGTCCACCTGGGGATCGGAGGCAGCGAGGGCCCGGCTGGTGGCCAGTGTGAGGGGTAGGTGTGCCCTCCTCCCTTCTCTCCTCTTTGCCTCTCAGTCTCCTCAGGTGGAAGGCAATGAGGGTTGGCATGCCCTGTTCTCCAGGAGCCCTCTTCGCTGTGATAAGCTGTGGAGATCTGGAATGCTGAGAGCCCCTTCCACTCCTGAGTGCTCACTGCAGGCCTGGCCCGGGGCTCTTGCTTTACACACTTCAGCATCATCGCCCTATTGGGCAGGGTCCCCTAAGCCCACAGGGCACCTCCATGCAATACAGAGAAAGGTCTTCCTCCCCAAATTCCCTATCTTTCCATCTGCTGGAAAAAGTTTTAACATACTGACTTTGTTGAGCAGAACTTCTGCCAGGAAGCTGTCATAATGAAAATGCAAATCTGTGATGCCTGCAGGAGGTGGGGCTCGGAGGCTCTCAGAGACAGACCAGGCAGAGTCTGCACAGCTGCCTGTGGTAGCCCTGCCACTTACTCCATGTTGTGATTATTGGGGTCTGGACTTGTTTGTCTTGCTCTTCACTGTATCCCCTGCCCAGGGCAATGCCTGACTACTGAATGAGAAAATGGCATGGACAAGTTAATCAAGCTGAAGAAATCCTGACTTCTAGTGATCTTGGGGTTGCATGGGGATGTTGAGCATACTGAGACGGGGTCAGACTTCAATCAGGGACTGACTGAGAACAGCTCCCCCACCTTGATCTGCTCCATGGTGAGCACGGTGTCCTTGGCAGCCTCCTCCAGCAGAGGGCGCATGATCTCCAGCTCCTCTTGCATCCTGGCCACATCCTCAGAAGTTCGGAGCAGCTGGGGATGGGGGTGTAAAAGAGGAAAACAGGTGTGACAGGTGGCCAGACTGAGAGCCTGGAGCGGGCTGGCGAGAGGGCCCTGCAGGGCTGCCCTCACTATGAGTGAGAGGCTGTTGCCAACAGCTTCAGTAGCCCCCAGGTTACCAGTGGACACAGAAGAAGGGAGCAGTCAGTCCCCTGAGAAATTTGTGGAGTAACCTGCTTTGGCCTTGCCTTTTGCCCAGCAGCTCTTGCTCTTTTGATGAGAGAGGAAGCCGGCCATTTATGCACTGTGGGCTGCTGTCTGGAAGGCAAGGCTGGGCTACCAGGATCGGGGCTAAGGAGAGAGCAGGCGGAGCCACGCCCCACCCCAGCTCACCTTGTCGAGGCCACTGTTCATGCGGTTCTTGGCCGTTTTAAGCTCCTGTTTCTTCTGTCCAATGAGGATGGAGAAAATATTGAGCACCTCCAGGTAGCTTTTGGGTGTCACATAGTTGTGGCGGGCCAGCTCGGCCAGGTACTCGACACACTTCTTGGCCACCGACTGGTGGATATGCACGCAAACCTGGGTCTGTGGGATGGGAGACCAGAGAGGGTCCCAGGGTGCCCTTGAAGCCACTCTCAGGGGTGTCCAACTTGCTGCCTGTGGGCCACATGCAGTTCAGGATGGCTACGAATGAGGCCCCACACAAAATCATAAGTTTCATAAATTTACTTAGAACATTGTGAAATTTTTTTGTGATTATGTGTCACAATGTATTTAACATGTGGCCCAACACAATCCTTCCTCTTGCAGTATGGCCCAGAGACCCCAAGGTTGGACGCCTCTGCTATAGCCTGGTCCTGAGAAGGGACCCATGTGCAGGAACCTCACACTCACTCTCTCCTATGACCTCACGGCTTCAAGGACAAGGTCACCTATTCTGCAGATGAAAAACCCATGACCCAGAGAAGTTAAGGGGCTTGTTCAAAGCAGAGCTGTGAAAGCAGAGCTGGCTTTGAATGTGGACCCAGGCATCTCCCAGCTCTCGGCCCAGCCATAGCCCCCATGACCTGCGTGCCTTTCTTTGAGGGCCCTAAGGTGAGGGGAAATGGGAGGGCCCAAGGCTGAGGGGAAATGGGAAATGGGTTCATCCTAGGTCTTGGCTCTCAGGTGGCCATTACTCTTTTGGGTTGGACCAGACAATTCTAGCCCCCCATCTGTGGTTTCTGGGTTGTGACAGAGAGTTCTTTGAAGAAAGCTTCCACAAAGCCGGCAGGGAATAAGATAAACAATAACTATAACTGTGTGCTCAAACTCCTACATCATTGTGATGACCTGGTGGCACTCCCATTATAGAGATGAAGAAACTGAGGCTTGGACAGGTAAAGCCATTTACCTAAAGGCTTACTGCCAGTGGTGGGCCTGGGACTCTTAGCCAGGCCTCGGTGACCCCAAGCCCAAACCTAAACAGTTCCCCCTGATTATTTGTTTATAACCAAGACACTCACCAGTCCTTCAATTACTTCAGAGGTAGCTTCCAGTTCTGGGATTTCATTCAGGAATATGGTGGCCACAGACTCCAGGGCCTCTGTCGGCCACTCGTTAAACCAGTCGATGGTACAGCAGTTGACCAGGGAAGGGAACTGCCTCAGACGAGCTCTGAAGACCTCTCCGATGGGGCTGGAGGGCCAGGAGTCCAAATGAGGTCCTAAGACACTGACATTCCCAGGAACCCAGGGCCCTGGCATAGTCCTATGGCACGGCAGCCAGGATGCAACACACAGTAGTCTGGACCCAATGGCATGGTGGCAAGGCCCAGGCCATTTCTCCTCACAGCTGGCCCAAGTGCACCCCCACCCAGCCCTGCTGTCCCTGTGTGGCTGTGATGGCTCCCTGTACCTCATACATAGCACCACGTGGATGTTGCTGCGCACGCGCCCAGTATAGGCAGCCATGAGGTTGGCCTTGGTGGGCTGAAGACCCTGTTCTTGGACATAGGGACGCATGGTGGTGACAATCTGGTCCTGCTCATCCGGGGTATAGAGGTTGGGAATGTCACCCGAGTTCAGGACGTTATTAATGTCCTCCAGGAAGGACTCGTTCTTGATCTGGGGAGGGATAGGGGTGAAGAGGATGAGCCTTGGAGATGGCTCCTGGATGTTAGACGCCACAGTTATGGTCTCACTGGACTTTCACAGCAGCCCCATTTTATAGGCCATGGCACCAAGTCTCAGAGAAGCCCAGAGTCACAAGTCATGGTCTAGGACTGGCATCCAGGCCTGCCCTATGGCAGAGACCCTGAACATCACCAGTGTGTGGTGGAGGGGCCCTGAAGCCTGGGTGGGAGTGGTGGCATCTGCCTCTTCACTTCTCTGGCCTCTCCATGCCTGTTTGCTCGCAGGAAGAAACCAGGCTACAGGTAGAAATGGGTCCTTGCCCATCTCACATGGGCAGGGCTGGCCAGTGCCAGGGCACACTCTCCCTTGGCTGACTCTGTGCATGGAGCCCAGGAGTAGGAGCAGAGGGGCCCTTGCCAGGTTGGGTCACATCCTGGGCCTGTAGCCATGGCCCAACCTTGACCACCAGCCAGATTTAATCTCTGTTCCATTTGTCTTGAGGCCCCCAAACCACCACCTCACTTCTCTCAGAGTCATGGGAGTGGCCTCACACACAGGGAGCTCTAGAGGGAGCAGTCCCCAAGAGGGCAGCCAGGGGCACCGTGACTTGGGCACAAGTTGAGTGGTCCTTGAGGTGGGAAGTGTTGGCCAGTGAGTGTGTGCTGCTTGTGGTCAGCCATTGTGCAGGGATTTCTGTATACTTGGGGCACAATAACGATTTATGCCTCATGCTCCTGACCCACCCATTGGTGGCTCCCCCTTGTCCTGACTGTCCCTCCTAGGATCCACCCCACTGACAGTGACCTGGACAGGAAGGACTGACCACCTTTCAGGATGCCATACTGCATGGGGTTGTATCCAGCCCACCTTGGACCCTGCCCACTGCCCATGGTGGTGGCACCTGGGTGTCTGAGAATAGGAAGGTGATGGGCAGGCTGTGCAGGCCAGCCTTGAACAAGACTTTCTTAATATCTTCTCTCCACTCAGCCATGCCATAGTTCTTGGAGAGCTCAATCTGGAAGCACTCGTACTCGGCCCTGGAGATGAGTTGAGAAGAGGGATGACAACACTTATGCTGAGGTGCTCATAGGTGCCCACACACCACCCTGGCCCTTCAGAGTCTTGCCCCCATCCTGGACACATCTGCAGTCTCTTCAGGCCCTGGCCTGCTCTCTGACCTCCAGACCTTTGTATGAGCTGTTCCCTTGACCCAAAATGCCCTTCCCTTCCATCCTCCCAGCTCTGGTTCTGAGAGCAAACCCATGGCCACCACCTCCCGGAATCCCTGCTGGATGACTGCATGTATACCCCCTTTCCACAGCAGTACAGGGTACTGTTGCTGCCTCTTCTTGGACCCCAGGTCCTGTTCCCAGAAGCCCATGGGCTGGGAGGGTCTGGCTCAGAGCTGCCCTCTGTTCCCAGCACTGTGGAATAACATGGATGGAAGCAACAGTCTGCCACCAACTGCCCTCGCCCACCATGCCTGGGGCCCTCACATGTGCGAGGTGAGCCGTGTGAGGGAGCTGCGGCCACTGCCACCAACGCCCAGCAGGAGTGCGTTGCCCAGGGCCTGGCGCAGGGTGCGGCTGATGCGGCAAATGTGGCTCAGAGCGTCCAAGAAGAGGACCAGCTTCAGCTTGGCTGTGTTGATCTGGTTGTAGTCCTCCATGTACTCCTCAATCACCTTCATCATCTGGGGGGAGGGGCAGAACTGGGTCCTCCCTCTGTCCCTGCACACCTAGACCCCTGATGGGAGGCACACCCCTGCCCATGGCCTGCCCTGCTCCTCTGTGCTTGGAAGGGTGCTGGGCTTTAAGAAGCCAGGTCTGCCTGAATGAGGCTTGACCTGCTGGACACATTGAGTCCTGAAGGTTAGGGTCAGAGCCCTGCCTTCTTCCTCTGGGGCTCACCAAGATGTACTGACCTGGGGCCCTGGTGGGAGCTCCTGGGAGCAGGGAGAGATGTGTGGAGAGAGACCATCAGGAGGCTCTCCAGCCACACAGCTCCATGACCCCGACCCAGGCCTCTTCTGTCTCCCTGGGGTCTTGACTCAGATTGTGACCTTGGGGTTCTGTTGGCCCTCTGTGAGTGGGATGAGGGCCCTCAAAACAGGGAGAGCATGTCCCTGCTTACAGATCCTGTCTCAGTTGAATCACAAAGACTTGTCCTCAGAGATGGGTCAAGCAGGGCCAGCTGTACCAATTTGACAGGTGAGGAAATGGGACTCGGAGAAGTAAATGCGGGCCTGCAGTCCCGGAGCTGGCCTTCTAACCCAGTATCCTGGTGCCCAGTCTGTTATCGGTGACTGCAGGGGCTCAGGTCCCCGGGGGTGGAGAGCGAAGAGGCCCCCACCAGGGACAGAGGACCGACCAGCTGGGCCCCTTTACCTTCTTCTCGCTGGTGATGAGCTCATAGGACTTGATGTCAGAGCCTGGTGACATGAAGTCTCCGTAAAGGATGGGCTGGAAGGGGCAGACCTCACTGAAGGCTACCTCCCACTCCTCCATGTGGCTTTCTAGGAGCTTGTCGAACCAGCCGCGGTCCTCCTCATTCACCAGGCGGTCACGGAACACCCGGCAGTTCTCGTGGTACCACAGTCGCAGCAGCTGCACTTTGTCCTGTGGCCATCCCAGCATCAGTGCCCACCCTCAGCCCTGGGCCCTCAACCACCTTTCAAGCTACCAGGAGTCAGAAGGTGAGTGGGAGCCACAGCTCTTTGGCCCAGCCATTTCCAGGAGCAGCTTGGAGGCACGTCTGCTGACTGAGGACTGAGGACTGAGCCCCACAGAGCACTGCCCGGGTGTCTCCACTCCCAGCTCCAGGCCCAGCTGGCCAACTGCCTGCTGGGCACCCAGTGACCAGCCATTAGCGGGTCATGGCTTCTCCCCTCTAATGGCTCCCATGGCTCCCCAAACTCTAAGCATGGGAGGAATGCCTGATTCTTTTTACACCTTCTCAGTACCCGACATCTAACCACTCAGCACATTCCACTGATCTCACCCTCAATCTTCATCACTGCTGCCCCCAACTTCATCCCTGCTGCCACTTCTATCCCTGCTTCCCCACCTCCCTCTGGGTGACTAGACCACCCTCAGGGAGCCCCAGCCTCTTCTCTCAACAGCTTTGGTTGTAGCTTGGCAAGGTCAGGGCGGCTTCTGTCTTGTTCACTTTTTCTCCCTGACCAGTCAGTTCTGGTCCATATACACTGACCAGCCAATTCTCCACTATGCAGATTCCTACACATCCCCTGGCTCCCCATCTCCTTGGGACACTGTTCCCCCTGGCAGCTCACAGGGTATGCCTGAGCCTGTGCAGCACACGTGACACCCTGCTCCCCACTGTACTTCCTGCTCCTCCCACCCAGGTGCCTTTCATTCCTGGAAGGCATCCCTCTCACTCTCCCCGCAAATCTTTGCACACCCAGGGCCTCCACCAGGAGCCCTCTTCCTCCCTGGCCTTGCTCTGGCTCCCTCTTCTGTGTGGCCCCATCACAGCTGCCATTCTAGGCATGGGCTTCACCTGTGAGGTGGAGCTCAGCTGCAGGAAGGCAGGGCTCCTGGGGGCCTGGCACTCACCATGTCCCCAGCTCCCTTTAGGCCTGGCTGCATCCAGACTGAGGAGTTGGGGCAGGAGACCTGAAGCTGGGAGCCAGGGAGAACAGTGAGGGCAGAGTGGGCACTTCTCTCCTGGACACTGGGGAGGGGTCTGTCAGATTCTTACCTCAACCTTGGCTGGGTCGGCCATGAGCATGCCCTGGAAGACCTTGGAGAGGTCCCTCAGGTTGAAGGTGTAGTGGGACTTGGCTGGGGTGGGCAGCAGCTGGGAGGTGATGGTGGAGTACACCATGATGGTAGCTTCCACCAGGGGATCCGTGAGGTGGGCAATTTTGGGGGCCCCGGCTATGGAAATCGGAGGGAGCCTGGGTCACACAGGCAGGAGCTCCCTGTGCAGCCTCTGAAGATCCTAGCCTCTGTCCTCGTTGGTGCTGTGTTCTCCCCCAGACACCCTTTCTTTAGGAGGCATGCTTGGGTTCTACCTACCCTTCAGCGCGTCTCCTCCGCCTGGACTTCCTGATGCCCCCGCCTCAGAGTGAGGAATCTCCTGCTCTGAGCTTCCCCCTTTTACATCCTTATTACTGACATAGGCTGTTCGCACACAGGGCACTGGGACGCATTCAGTGCTGCGTGGGCCATTACTCTCTCGCCTTATGGGGCCGTGTCTCAGACTTGGAACATGCTGGCTCTGAGCCATGCATGGGGAGGGTCACACGGTCCCCATGGACTCAAGGCTTCACAGTGAATGTAGTGGGGCTGGAGCTCAGCCAGGACCCTCAGGCTCACCTTGGAGCTGCTGTGCCAACCCAGCCTGTCTCTTCACTGCTAACAACGTATTTGCTTTTTTTTTTTTTTTTGAAAACTATGTAATTCTTTGCTGGGAACCCCAATTCTGTCAGCAGGACCCGGGGCAGAGGAAGCCCCTAGAAGCGGGAAAACGTCAAGATGGGTAGGAGGGCTCCTGAGCTCTGAAGGCGGCTCTTCCACACATGCAGGCACTGCTCCTGGTGCTGGGCCCAGACACTCCTCACCAAGAGAACATGCTCGTGGGGCAAGAGACTCCGACACCCACAAGCAATGTGGGCAGGAAACAGGTGACAGAAAGTGCCGGGGAGAGACTGGTAACAGGAGAGGTTGGGGAGAGCCAGGGTTGGGGGTTCTGACATAAGGCCTCAATGAGGAGGGCACTCGAGCAGAAACGTGAAGAAGCGAGGTGCAGGCAGGCCCTGAACTGGAGACAGTGCTCCAGAGATGGGGCTGCGAGGGTGGGGCCCTGAGGTGGGCACTGCTGGGGTGTTAAGGACCAGCGGGAGGAGGTGAGCGCAGGGGCTAATTGGGCAGCTTTGCCTGCCACTGTTGGGGCTTGGGGCTTGCCTGCATGGGGGTGGGTGGGGAGAGAGGGGGAGGAGAATGTGGTCTGATTTAGTATTTGAATAGGTCCCTCTGGCTGCCGATGGAGGTTGGACAGACAGAAGATAGATGAAGGGATGCACGGGGTGGAGGCAGGAGCAGGGACACCAGGGTGGGGCTGCTGCTAGGGGTGAGTGAGGATGGGCAGCGGCTAAGAGGTGGTTCTGGAGGGAGAATCAGCAGGACCCCCTGACTGATGTGGGTGTCAGAGAGGGAGGAGTCTGGATGGCACTAAGACTCTTGTCCTGAATGACTGAAAGGACAGAGCTGCCATAACTTAGGAACACCCAGTAGAGAGTATGTGAGAGAAGATGTGGGCTCAGGGGTTCGGGAGTGAGGTCTGGACGGAAGACACACACTGGGGCATCCTCAGCACGCGAATGGGCTTCCTTGCTGGGGCAGGCTGAGAACGACCGGGGAGAGTGTGGTTAGAGGGAGAGGCTGGGGAGCCAGCCCCAGTCAATCTGGGAAGGGGTAGCTGTGAAAAGGGGGACCTGAGAGACAGGTGGGACATGTTTGGCCAACACTGCTGACTACCAGGGTAGGTGAGGACTGAGAGGTGGCCACACGGGGCCCCCGATGACAAGACACTCCTTGGGCGAGTGGCGGGGTTCAAGGGAGTAGGAGGAGAGGGCTGGTGCCAGCAGGAGGAGATGCTTTCCAGGAGTTTTGTAGTCAAGGCAAGCAGAGGAATGGAGTATTGATGGCCCAGGGTAGGTGGGAAGGGGCCAAGGGAGGTGATTTGTGTCTCATTGTAAAGATGGGAGAAATTGAGATGTGCTTGCCTGAGGGACTACTGGTGTTGGGGTGGAGGTGGGGCCACATCCTGAAGCAGACAACAGGGGATGAGAGTCAGGCCTAAAACGAGGGCTTGCCCTCAGTGGGAAGCAGGGAAGTTCATTCCATAGAATAGGTGAGAATGAAGGAGGATACCAAGGGAGGCCTGGGTGCAGGTAAGCAGTGGATGTGGAGGACTAGAGAGGGGTCTGTCTTCTGATGGCCTATTTTAGCTGGGAGGGGTGAAGAGGGGGACATCAGATGGGGACAGAGTTCAGGAGTGCGCATGCTCATGCTGCAGTGACCAACAGACCTGCCCTGTGTGAGGCTGCCTCATGAGGGCTGCCGGACCCCAGCTGCAGACCACCCCTGGCTCTCAAGGTCATGCCAGCTCCTTGGAGAAGCCAGCTCTCTCCAGAGCCTTGTCTTCTTCTCACAGGGTGGAAGATTGTTGGATTTCTTTATTCATTCACTCAACTCTCATTCACTTGGCTTCTACTATGGGCCAGATGCTAGCCCAGTGTCAGGCACTGAAGGACTGATGGCTAGATGAAGGGGTGAATGAGCCTAGGGAGGCGGTCAGCTATGGTGCTAATCTTTGCTCTAGCAAGAGCCCAAGGTCCCCCCACATGATCCTGAGGATGGTTCACTGTGGCCCCTGGTCCCCTGCCTCAGCCACAGCCAGCTGGAGCCCAGGGCTACCCTGGAATCAGAGCTCCTTCCCATCTAGGCCTGTACTTACGCACGGGATCCCGGTAACTTTTTTCTCCAAGGAGTCCATCTGGAGGGTTGAGGGAGAGATATGGGGCTCAGAGTCAGGTGGGCCCCTTGCTACCCACCCTGGCTAACTGTTCCCAGAGTCGCTCACCAACCCCCAGTCCAGAGCAATATGGTCCCCATCTCTAAGCTGGGCATGTAGGCGTATGTGGCCTATAGCACCTGGATGCAGAGTAGGCAAGGCCAGCGGAGGGAAGGCCTGAGGGAATCTTGACTCCTAGCTTGCATAATCTGGCACAGCGCCAAGTGGAATTCACAGGTCAGAGCATGTGTTAGGTGGGAGGGGGGATGGTGGGGGAAAAGTCCATCCTGGGGTGGACTTTCCCCCAAGCCCCACGAAGCATCAGGGCAATTTTGTTTATTCTATCTTCATGGCTTTTCCTCAGTTCCAAAAATAACATCCTTTCACCAGAGTTTCTGGGCAAGTATTAATAGATACATGGGTACTTATACAGGTAAATGCATATGAGTACATATGTATATATTATATTCAGCAGTCACCACTGGCCAGGCTTCATGCTAGATGCTGTACACGCAATGTATTACTTAACCTTCAGGACTTGGGGTGGTGGGCACTAACATTATTGCCCATTTTACAGATGAAGAAACTGAGGCTCAGAGGAGTTCATGAATTTGACAAAGGTAACATAGCCGAGTAAGGGGTGGAGCCAGGTCAGCGGTCCAGCACTCCACCCTGTCCAGTGGCTGCCCAGCTGTCCTTGGTGTAGCTTACCTGGGCTGGGTTTCTGCCTTTGCCACGGCCTCCCCCCACTGCTGCCCAATGCTCACCCATCCAACTGCTCAGGATGGTGGAGAAGATGCGCTTCTTGCTGACCTCATCCATCTCAACAAAGGACAAGTAATTGAAGTGGCGTGTTAGCCGAGGAGTGATGGCATTCCTGCCTCCGCCTGGGGGGCCCATGGCACACACAAAGTTGATGTCCACCAGTTTCTTGAAGGCTCCTGGAGTGGCGGCAGGAAGTCAGGAGGGGGCCCTGCCCAGGGCTGCAGTATGACGTCCATGGCCCCTGGGCATTTTTATGTTTATGGGCTTCCCCCTCCATTAAAAGATATTCAAAATTATAATTTTCAACAGTATCAGTATAAAGACAAATATATTAATATACATTAAATTTTTCTTTGAGCTAAAAGTTCATCCCCCCAGTTTTAAAATAAATTAAAACACTTCTGAGGGCCCTCTAAAAGTACCGTTGTCATGGGCCCTAGCCCTGTGCCGACACTGCCCAGTGGAAGAGTGCCCTGCCCTGCCCGGCATGCCCTGCTCCCGCCCTGCCACCCCAGCCGACGGGCACGCACCGATGATCTTGCGGTCGTACCAGCCACCATGGTCCATCCACTGGCGCAGCAGCTCAATAGGCGGCTGGGCACCATATGTTTCCAAGGCTGGCATGTTCAGGTCATCGATGAAGAAGACGAAATTACGCCCCAGGGGTGGTCCAAACACACCCTTCCGCCTATTCCAAGGGGCTAAGTGAGCCCAGCACCCATGGGCACCAGGTCCTCTGGGAACCCAGGGGCAGCCGCTGGGAAGCCCTCACTAACTTCAGCCTCATCTAGATCGCTGGACCTCTCGAGCAGTCCCTGTCCCATCCCGAGTGTCCTCGATCACCACACTGCGCTAAGTCTGGTCTCCCTCAGGGTGAGTCTTACCCCCAAGGCATGTGGATAACAGGCCTTGCCCAAGTGCCCAGCCCAGGGCAAGCACCCATGCAAGGGCCCAGTAGGGATTTCTGATGGAAGAAGTCTCCAGAACAGTCTTCAAGGGAGCCCAGCCCACCCCTGCCTGGCCCTGGGGAAGGTTTCTGGCAAACCCAGAAGCATTATTTGGTGGAGAGGTTGGTTCAGCCAGGCTAAGGGGACACTGGAGTCTAGAAAGGACTGAGGGGTGCCCACCTCTTGTCCAGCTTGCTGTCAATGAGGTCCTGAGTTTGGTTGGCTGAGGTGCGGGCTGAGAAGGTGAGGAAGTGGCTGATATACTCCAGTGGCAGGTTCTTCAGGAGCTTGTCGGCTATGGTGAGGGTCTTTCCTGTGCCTGTTGGTCCGATGCACAGCACCTGGGAGTGGGGGGGTCGTGTACACAGAGCTCTCTTACAGAGCTCAGTGCACAGGAGGAGCCAGCCACCCTGACCTGGGCCTTGGTGTGGGGTGAGGCAGGGCATGATGGGGCACTCACGGGCTTGCGGTTGGTGAGCAGCATGCCCAGCAAGTAGGACATCTGCACGGTATCCATGGTGGGCACAATGATGTTGCAGTAGTTGGTGTCTGGCATCATGGTGAATGGAGCTGAAGAGTCCATCCACTTCACCCAGGCAACCTGGAACCGCAGGTGGCTCAGGGGTGGGCCTCGAACCCCTCCCTACCCTATCCCTAGCCAAGTGCACCAGGAGGGCCAGGAGCTATACTGCAGGGCCTTGGCAGGAAGGCCCAGTGAGGGGCCGCTTCTGACAGAAATTGGAAGCCCCGTGCCCCACCTTCTGCCTGGGTAGGGGGCTTCCAGAACTAATCACCAGGAATGGCAGGGGTGGGGGCTCTGCACACAGCGGTCTCCCGTGGTAGGTCCCCTAGGGACTGCTAGTCCCTAGGTCTCTACATGAAGGAGGCACTCTGGGAATTGGACAACCCAGAATGAAAAGGTATTTGCTATTTAGTATCATCCTGTACAAGAGTGTGGGGGCCAGAACCATGGACCCTGGCATCACCTGAACACTCAGAGGTCACCTGGCCCATCTCCCCCACCATCCCTACCTGCATTAATCCCTTCGCCCACAGCCCTGACCCAGCTTGCAGACCTCCCTTGATGGGAGTGCTCACTATGGTCAAACCAACATGTTACACATTGGGGACAGTTCTGACTGTGAGATCCAAATGAGCCCTGTGAGGTTCCCAGTGGGACTCTGTCCTGTGACCATCTCTTCAGATGCCCCTGTTCCTCCCTCTGAGCTGGGGTCCTAAGCTGGAATGAGGTCAGAAGGCTCACTGAATCCTCACTGGCTTATAGGAGGGATGAGAACACTGAGGCAGGCCATGTGGACTCTCTTTCCCTCTCTTAGGGAGCCCAGGCCCTGGACAAATGGGGCTTTTAAGTAACACTGTAGCAGCCAATCTCTAGGCTCAGCATCAACAGGGAGGGGACAGTGTGTATGGTTGAGAAGGGAGGTGCTTTAACCTCTTCTAGATCCAGACTGAAGTCCACCTCTGCAACGACTAGCTGCGTATGACCGCTCTGAGCCTTAGCCTCCGTGTTTGGGAAATAACCACACCATGGGTCTGAGGTGATGTACACCTGTCTCCAGCCGGAGCCCCGTGATCTGCTCTCTCCAATCATTATTCATCTGGGGGCAGAGCCACCCACCCAGTGGGACCCTCCCTATCCTGTTCCCTCAGGGAAGGCCTGCAGTCACCTGCTTGCCCTCCTCCTCTTCGTCCTCATCATTGACATTGCTGATGCCGGCATCCTCCAGCCTGTAATCGAACACCAGCCCCTCCTCTGGGAAGTGCATGGTCAGCTGTGGGAGCAGGGGGAAAACCTGTGAGGCCTAGTAGTTTGTGTGGCTACTTGTCACTGGGGGCCTGGGCCTGGGGGACAGCCCCAGACCACCCAGCATTCAGCATATGTGTCCCACACCTGGGAGCTCATCCTGGGGGCTGCCACATCTCACGTTTTCTACTGTCATCTTGATCCTGAGCCAGTGGCTGAAGTTGCTGCGGCTGGCACTGTCCCCTGTGGCACCCACACTCCAGACCAGGGAGAAGATGAACCATGGCTCAATCAGCTCTGGGATGCGACTCAGCTTTTCAGGGGGTATTTTCTTGAGGCCCTGGGGATAGAGGGAACAGCATCAGGCTACAACAGAAACAGTACTGAGTGACCTGAGGAAGGTGGCGGGTGGGAGACATCCCTTGGTCTCCGCTGCACAGTTTTGTGTCTACAGCGGAATGGACTGGGCATTCCCGTGACCCAGGAGAGCCAATCCAGTTCTCTCTTTCAGGAAGCTGGACTTGGGATTCAGGGCCCTCAGGCAGCTCGGGGGAGGAGGACAGGGTCCCAGCAAGCAGGCACGCAGCCTGCTGCTCACAGCCGTACCTCTTTAGGCACAAAGGGTTTGAAGAAGCAGTCCAGCAGCTTGAGGAGGCTCGTGGTTAGGTTGCCATTGGTTGAGGTGATCACCTCCTTCACCGAAGACCGGACGAAAGTGATGGTGTCCTGCAGGGAATGACACCCAGCTCCTGTGACTGGTGGACACTGCACCTTCCTGCCACACCTGGGCCTGGAACACCGTGGCCTCACCTACCTCCAGGAAGCTGACAAAGAGGGCCTTGAAGTGCTCCTGGTAGGGCTTGAATAAGGGAGGGAGCCTCTTCATCCAGCACTCGACATAGGGCATGAGCCCCAGGATGCTGGGCTCCAGGTACACCATGCCACAGCGGGACACTGTGGCTGGTGAGGCCACTGCCAGGTCCTGCACCTCAAACATCATGGTCATATCCTGGAACAAAGATGATCTGTGTGAGTGGGCCAGGTGCCAGTCCCCCGGGCCAGGAAAGGGCTGCAGGGCCATGGGGAGGGGTGCTTATCCTGTAGCTGTGGCATGAGGCCAGCTGTGGGCTAGGAACAGTTCCGGGGTGGGGGCTGCTGCAGGAACCCCTTGGTCCTCAGCTGATAACGTGGCCCTCCCTGAGGAGGAACATGAGTCCTCTCCTGGGAGCTCTCTGGGCAGCCTGGGGTCAGGGCATTTGGAAGTCCTTGGAGCCCTGAGGAAATCTAATAGGCTATGCTCTGCTACAGAGCCTATACCTGTGTGCATGGACATAAGTTTACATTGACCTCTAGGTGTTTTCAGAAGGGCTCAAAGACTGGCTCAGTGTAGGTATAGCGAAATGCTTTTACTCGTAGGTGATGTACCTCACACACCAGGGGGTGTCCCTGTGGTCAGGTCTGTGCCCTAGCCTCTGGACACACTGCTAGAACAGTGACCTAGACTGGGCCAATATGGTTGAGAGAAGGCCTGGGAGGCACAAGGCAGCAGCAGCTGGGAGTGGTGTGCAGCTGTCCTGGCCCTGGGCTCAGAGCATCACAGAAGGTGGGTCTGCAGAAGGGGCAGCACTGAGCAGCTGTGCAGGATATGGCTGAGGGGCGGGAGCTCAGGGACCGGGAGGGTGCTAGGAGTCGAGGCCTGGGTGGGTTGTGGTGATTGCCTGAGATGCAGCTGTGGCCCAAGAGGGAGGGGTAGAGGGGGACAAGGTTTGGCCAGCATAGTATGGCCTCCGGACCCACCAGCTGCAGAGGAGAGCAGGTGAGGGGACGGGTGGACACACCTCTGTGAGCTTGATGATCTCCCCGGAGCTGAGGCACAGCTTCTTGTTGTCATCTAGCACCGTATTCATGTTCTCAATCCAGACAGCGTCCACTGGCCCGTCAAACATGTACCACTTCTTGTTGGTGTCGGAGGCGGTGGCCCCCGCCCGGATTAGGGAGGAGAAAATCCCATCTGTCCTGCAGCCACCAGGGAGGGGAGGGCTGTAGGTGCCAAGGAGGCAAGGCCAAAACCACAGCTGGCTCCCAAGGAAACCTGGCTGCTAGGTTGGCCCTGCTCTGCTGATCTTTTTTTTCTTCATTCTTCAATATCTTCATTCATTTAAAAAATTTAATAGGGAAAATAGGACTTTTTGGTGTAACAAAAATGTGTGCTTATATTCCCTCTGCTGAATCCCCACTAAAGTTATATTAAAGGAAGATTAAAGATGAATCCAGAAAAGAAAAGGGAAGAGAGAGGCAACAGCAGAAATGGAGGGTGGAAAGAGATGGGGAAGGGGGAAGTGACTAAGCAGAGAAGGCAGGCGATGAGTTGTGAGATGTACCTAGTTCCTGCCTCAGAACCAGGAAGGCTCGGGTCAGAGGTACCAGGTGCCCTGGAAGGGGTTTAGGGGGACATTTCCTGGTTTGATTCCCCAGGCCCTCCATCCACCCACACAGGAGCCTGGAGTGGATGTAGATGAGACCCTTCACTGGAAATAAGGGAAGCAGAACAGGTCTGCATTCAGACAGGTGACTCCCTCTCCAGTGCCCAACCCCCACTGCATTCCCACAGCACTGGAGCCAGGCAACACCCTCAGCAGGAGACTGGAGGCTTCTGTCGAGATACAGAATTACCCCAGAGAAAAGACCCTTAGGTGCTGATGTTTGGAGGGTCTCAGCCCAGTTGCCCTTTCCCCAGCTCAGCACACTTCCTTTAAAATGCACGCCTGGGAAAAGAGGCTCTGAGAGGGACCCCAGCCTCCCCTGGGGCAAGGATAGAAGTCAACATTTACTGAGCCCCTGGTGTGTGCCACAACATCCAGGCATCTGTCATGTGTTAAAACTCATTTTCTCCTTACCATAATAATGGTGCCATTTTTACCTCCACTTTGCAGGTGAAGGCACCAAGGCCCAGGAGGCCAGGAAGGTCACTCAGCCAGGAAGTACAGTGGTGGGTAGAGTCCCTGGCTTTGGGCTCCAGAGCCTGAGCTACAGACCTTCCACTGGACTAGGGGAAGAAGAGGGGCCCATTGCCCAAAGCCTCCAGAGATCTGCGAGCAGGGCTGTCACTGGTGTGGGGGTCAGGAGTCACTCACCACTCATGGGTGAGCAGGTCAAACTCCCCATACAGCTGGCCCATCGTGATGGACTTCGGGTTGAGCACATAGTAAGTGACAGCCTCATATACACCACCACTGATGGATGGCTGCCCTTTCAGCAACATCATGGCAGCTGCTAGGATTCTGTAACACTGGGAAGACAGGCACCCAAGAGTGAGCCTCTTGGTTCCCTGGAGAGCTGGGCTGGAGTGGGCTGCAGGCCCCAGGGGACAGGAGGTATTCTAAAAACTAAGACATGTCAAAGGGGACCAAGATCCTGCTGAGGCTGCACTGCCCTCAGGCCCACTGTTTGGGCACTGGGCTGCCCGGCTTTGCTGCACTTACGTGACTCTTGCCGGAGCCTGTGGGCCCAACGAGCATGAGGCCGTGCCTCACCACTGTGGTCTCGTAGAGTTGGATGCACTTGGTTAAGAAGCCTGGGGGGACATGAAAGAGAAACCCCTCAGGAATCAGAGAACAGGCTTAGGTCCTGTCTCTGCTGATAGCTTGCTGTGAGCCCTCAGATGGTCACCTTACTCCCTGAGCCTCAGTTTCCTCATCTGTAAAATGAGGCCCCATAGTTCTCATGGGCAAGGACGGTGAAACCCTAAGCATGAGCCTGGTTGAGAGCAGGAACTCTCTGATTGAAGCCAGTCATTGTTTCCACTGAAACTATTGCTCCCTAACATCCACTGGTCAGGGGGCAGACCACGTGAGCCTGCCCAGTGTCAGCTGTCACAGGCCCACAATCAACCCCAGCCCCAGAGCTACTGCCCAGTTGGCCTGCTGAGAGCATTGCCCGGAGTAAGCACTGGCCAATACAAAGCAAAATCCCAGGGTCAGTCGGGAGTTTTAACTGACAAGCCCAGGGCTACAGAAACAGCTGCCGACCGTAGGTGGAAGGCCAGATCCACTTGGGTAGGAAATGAGAGCATCACTTGGGCCCAAAAGTGGGTGTGTGAGGAGAGTTGTGGCACTGCAGGTTGGGCATCCTTGCCAAAAGGACAAGGGCTCATTGTTCAGTGATGGCAAAGCTGACCCAAGACCACCACAGAGAGAAGAGTTTAAGGCTTTATTCAAGGAGCCTGCTGGGGCCTGGAGAGCAGGAGGTATCAGAGCCACCTGTGGAGGGAACAATGGAGGGCAGGAGGAACAGGCTGGCCGCATGAGCTTATCCGGCCATACAGGAGGGCCGCGTATGCTTACAGTGGCCAGTGTGACTTCCTGGAGGAGCATCATTCTCCCTGGGAGGGTCTGTGAGGAGGAGACGGCCTCCGAGCTTGGGGCTGTGGGGACAAGAGCTGCATGCCCACATGCTAGCAGGGCTGAAGTCCCCAGTTTCTATCAGGGAAGGGTGTTTGGGTCACAGGAAGTCTAACCGAGGGCAGCGTGTCCTCCAGCCCTTCCAGCTGCATGGTGGCCTTTGTAACAGGCCAGTTCAGAAGCGCCCAAGTGCTCCTATGACGCCAGGGTTATAGTTCCACAGGAAAATGAGCAAGTCCCACAGGTGGGAGCAACATGCTTTGCTTGTGGAAGGAGTCCTTTTCTTTTATAACGGTTAGTCTTTGACCCTGGTTCCTGACATGAAGCTCCTAGACCTTTGCATTTCCTGAGTGCTGGGAATTCTCGGTCTAACGAGGCAACTCAGTGCCAAGCTCCTGGGAGGGGGGGCTGGTCACCAGAACAACTGAGCCTTGATTAGAAACTTGGGACTTACATGCCCATTTCCCATTCTCCAGAAAGGGGAGAGGAGCTGGAAATGGAGTTAATAATTGATCATGACTATATGATGAAGTCTCGGTAAAAATCCCTAAAATACAGGGTTTGGGGCGGTTCCAGGTTAGTGAATACACCCACATGCTGAAGGTGACACACCCCAACTCTGCGGGGTCGGATCTCGCCCTAAGTATCCTCATCTGTATCCTTTACCATATCCTTTATTATATAATAAACCAGTAAACTTGAGTAAGTGTTTCCCTGAGTTCTGTGAGCTGTCCTAGCCAATGATCAAACTTGAGGAAGGGTCATGGGAACCTCTGATCTGTGGCCAAGTCAGGCAGAAGTTGTGGGCAACTTGGGGACCTACTACATGCAAGTGGTACCTGAAGTGGGGACAGTCTTTGGAACTGAGACCTTAACCTGTGGAGTCTATGCTAACTCTGATGAGTGTCAGATTGAATTTTAAGATACCCAGCTGGTGTTGGAATTGGTTGGTGTAGGAAAATCCCACACATCTGGTGTCAGAAGTAGAGTGTGAGAGTGAAGCATTTTTTTCTAGGTAGCTATCACCTGAAGGGTCCAGTGGAGCCAGGGGTAGGGGCCTTGCCCCGCCCATGGACTGCCTGACAGAGAGCCCCAGCCTGCAGCACACTTGGCCAGGTGTGAGGGAGGGGACCTGAGGCTGACCGCCTGTTTCTGTCCCTCTGCTTGGGATCCCAGGGAGGCTGGAGCCAACGCTTCCTCAGACACCCAGGGGCCAGGGCTCACCATCCACATCCTTGAGGTTCTCCTTCTCGCAGGCCCTGCGGATGGCCATGTCCAGGATGCCATAGTCAGTGTCCTCTTCCTTGATGGTTGGGAACAGATCGGAAACAATCCCAGAGAAGAGCTTGAGGTCCTCCTGCAGGAACTTGGGCACATTGACGTCACGGATGGCCCGGAGGCAGATCAGCTCCTGCAGCAGAGGCCAGGGAGCCTTCAGGGTAGCCCAGGCCAGGTGCCCCTCCAGCCACTCTGGAGGCCTCCCAGGGCCCTCACCCAGGCACCCATCTGGATAGCACTTACCTCATTCATGCTGGGGTTCTCTCGCTTGAGGTTCCCAGCTGCTGAGATCACAGTTTTCACAGCTCTCATCCCAAAGTCATAGTGATCCTGTTGCCAACAGACAGGAGGAGGGGTGGGTGGGCAACTCTCCCTTTGGGGGTTTCTGCCTGGAACACTCTGTCTCCCACCTGGTACCTGGCCTATTGCCCAGCTGGTAGCTAAAATGTCATTACCCCTGCAGGTCATCCAAGACCACCTGCCCACCCCAGCCTGGACCAGGTGCCCTCCACTGGGCCCCTCTGCCACCTTCTATTTCATCATCCCAGTGGCCCTCTCCTTTTACCAGGCTATTTATTCTGTGTGCTCTGCTTGACTCTTGGCCCCAAGGGTAAGGACTCTGCCTTGGTCGCAGCTAAATTCCTGCAGTCCCAGCATGATGCCAAGGGCAGGAAGGCACTCAAGTTTGATTCACAGAGTGAACAAAGGAGTTTCCCACGTGTGTCACGGATGAGCTGGCCTCATGGCTTTTGAGCTTCCTCCCAAGATTCTCTCGTAACATCTCCCCAGACCCACCTTTTCAGTCACACCACCATGGCTTTCCCCACTGGTCCTGTTTCTCCATCATAGAGCAGATACTGGGAATAAGTTTATCAGACTGCCCCATGGTACCAGACCCTGAGAATACAGCTGGACCCAGAGAGCAGCGCATTTCCTGGAAATTTTGGACTTGGGTGAAGAGACTGGGCTTGACTTTGGGTCACTGTCATTTGAGAAGGGGTTGAGGTTATTTACAGAACCAAGTGGAAATAGCTGCATCTAATAAAGTGGAAAGCATTTTTGAAAGTGCACGGTTAGAAGGAAGGGTGTGTGGAGGTGTAGGCACCGAGGATATACTGTGGTGGGCAGTTTTTTCCCCCCAGTAACAGACTGCATCTCCTCCAACCTATGGTTTTTTTTTTGGTTCCACCTGGCCAAAGGCAGTATGGCTTTCCCTTAGTCACAGTGATTGGTGTTCATGCATGAATAGGCCACCCAGAGAGGGCCCATTAGGTGATACCAGAGACATTATCTGGAACTATTAGGAAAGAGAAACTAAGCTGCTAGCATGTGGGCGCAGACAGAGCTGAGGCTCATCTCTGCCACTGCAAAGGGCAAGGGGGTGGGGATAGCAGGGCTGACTGAGAATGGAGCCAAACAGGAAAGCTTGTCCACCAGCGCTAGTGCCTAGATCAAGGCCATCTGTCCCTGGAACCTGGGCTCAGCATGCTCCAGGAGGATCAGGTTGGGGGATGGCTATGCCATACTGTCTGCATGAGACCCAGGTGCACTTAACCTACAGACTTGGGTTTTGTAGCTCTTGGCCTCCTAATGGTCGACCCTCCTCTGCATCAGAACTAGTCGGAGTGGGCATCACTTCCCGGCTCCTGCTCCAGCTCTCCTGTGCACTGTGTGAGCCTAGTCAATTAGTTGCTTAGGGTCTCAGTGTCCTCAGATGAGAAATGGAGATGTAATTCCTATCTCATGGGATTACATGAGATAGGAATGCCAGGGGCTGCAGTGGTCCTTAGATCCCCAGAACCTGATTGGGGCGCACCCTCACCTGGGAACTGAGCTGCTCAGAGGACAGCTTGAAGGTAGTTGTGATCTTCTTGGCCAGTACATTGGCCTCGTTGAAGCCAAAGGAGTAGAGGGAGATCTCAGCAATCATGGCGTAATCCGGAACCATCATGGCCACAGGCCGGAAGAGTGCCTGGGGTCCATGGGGCACATGTGAACTGAGAGGCAGACCTCCACCCATAGAGCACTACCCACTTTATGGGCTGTCTTAGTCCTCAGGGGGCAGCTTCACAGCCTTTTTCCCTTGCAGATTCTTGGATCCCTCTCTGTAGCATGCCCGCCATAGCTGAGTCTTATAGTCCCCTGTGGCTGGAGCACCCTGCCCATTAGAAACTGGTCTTTTGTGTTGACCTGAACCTGCCCGCAAGCCTGGGGACAGGACTGGGGCCTCCTTTCCATGGCTGGGGATGGGTCTCATGACCCTCGGGCAGGAGAGATGCTATAGGGAATCACATCTCCTGATGACCAGAGGCTGTGTGCTTTGAATGAGTTCTTTTTTTTAATTTTAATTTTTTATTTTTATCCACCCAAGGACATGCTTAGACAGGGGAAGGGGGAAAGAGAGAAAGAGAGACATCAATGTATGAGAGAAACATCCATCAGCTGCCTCTTGCTCATGCCTCAGACAAGGACCAAATCTGCAGCCTAGGCATGTGCCCTGACCAGGAACTGAACCTAAGACCTTTTGATTTATAGGAGGATGCTCCAACCAACTGAGCCATACCAGCCAGGGCACCTTGCATGAGTTCTTTAGCATCTCTGAGCCCAGGCCACATGTTCCAGTGTCTCCCAGTGCCCTGGGTGGCCTTCCAGGCCTGAACCCACCTTCAGGTTATCAGGCAGCTCGGTGCGGCCAGCGTATCCTGGGTTCATAGTGATGAACACTGCACAGGATGGCACGAGTGGGATCTCGACACCCTCAAACATGAAGCGTTCCACCTACAGGGTGACAGGGGTTGATTCACCTGCCTCTTCTCTGGATGGGCCCCTCACCCCCTGCTGATGCCCCTGTCCTGACTGCAGCCGGTCAGCCCAGAATGGATCCCTGATCATGAGCTGGCTCCTCTCGCAGGATTTGGCCTAAGACCTTTGGTCCCAGTGGCTACCCGTGGCCTCCTAGGTCCTGGTTGCCTGAAGTCTTTATGAATCTATCTCCCACACCCAGTTCCTTACACTGATTCTCTTCAAACTTGAGCAAACTGGGCTTTGTCTGGAACGAGGGCACCCTATTTGAGTGGCTTTGGGTGCCTGCCAGCCTCTTACCTCTTGTTTTCAGAAGGCTGTTGGCCACTCTGAATGAGGGTAAAAGAAGGACAGGTGTCCTTTCTGTGGGAGGGACCCCTTCATCCACAGTAGCTTGGGCTGGGAGCTCCCCCAGAGTGTAATAGGGGTGTGGGGCTCCCTGACTGGCTACAAAAGCCCCCAGGAGAGCTCCAAAATGGGGGAGGAAGAAGTGCCCAGTCCCCTGTAAGATGAGAGAGGCTGGCCTCAGGGCAGGCTCAGTGCCTGGCTGCTCACCCTGCAGGGTGAGTCCCATGAAGGCATGGGTATGGTGGGTATAGATGAAGACATGAGGTGGTGACTTGGGGAAGCGTGGAGGGGGATGGCTCACCCGCTGTTGCTGAGCCTTCTGGATGGTGGTGATCTGCTGAGCCACCACAGACAGCACCTCAATGTCAATGCGATTGAACTCGTCAAAGCAGGCCCAGGCCCCAGAACTAAATGGGGTGAGAACACAAAATGGATGTGAGTTCAGAGCCCACCTGGCACCTCCAAGGACCTCTCTTACTCCACTGGGGAGAAAACAGTCAATAGTAATCCCTACCAACTCAGCCACAACCCCAGCTTCCCCCCACCCCTTCCCACTGCCCACAGGGGCACTGCCTTTGATCCCATTATCTCCTCCTGCCCCTTCCACCATTCTGTGAGGCTCCTCTCATGCAGGGTCCCCAGGACAGCTCAGCCTTCCTGCCCTGTCCTGTGCCACCCTCATACCCAGCCTCACCTGGCTAGACCCTTGAAGAACTTGCCCATGGCCATGAAGTCAAGCTGATCAGAGCAGTTGAACACAACAGTCTGGATGGCCAAGGCCTTGCCCAGGTCTTTGGTAGTTTCCGTTTTCCCTGTGCCAGCTGGGCCAGCTGGTGCGCCCCCAAACTTGAGATGCAAGGCACCAGTCAGGGTCAGATAGCACCTGCAGGAGTGAGAGGAGGTATGCATGGGCCATGCAGCTTCTCCACAGGCACCAGGAGAGGGAGCCTCCCCATCGTGTTTCCAGATGGTGAGGGGCTCTTGTTCCTCCTTCCTCTCAAGGCTCCAGGTAGTCTCAGTCCTGGCTGCTGGGGTCAAAATTGCGGCCTTTGCCCAGTGCTTCCCCACCCCACCCTGTGGCTATGCAGAGACTTCCTCAGAAACCCATTGAGAAGCCTGATCCGTGGCCACACTTCAATTTCCTTACTCAAAACCCAACTTGAAAATCTGCTACTAAATATAGTTGGCAAGAGGAAATGACTGATTGCTTTAGAAGAGAATTGTTCACTATAAAGGAATTTGCCCATTATTTCTCTCAAGATCAATTCTTCTGGCACATTGAAAGGAGGATTTGACTGAAAAAAATTTGTAAAACTCAAACCCATTAAAGTTTCCTGAGCTATGAGCTTTATGTATCAGCTCACGAAATTCTCATAACCACCCTGAGGAAGGCACAGAGAAAACTAACACATAGAGGGGCTGCGGCACCTGCCCAGGGTCACTCAGCTTGTGACAGTCAGAACTGGTTTCAAACCTGAAGCCCATTTTCTAAGCCCTGTGTGCTCTGACTGGCTCTGCCTTTGGTCTGTGCTCTTCTGGGCCAGCCAGAGCTGGAGGAAGGGTCCCAGTGGGGGTGGGCCCGCGGGAAGGGGGACTCTTACCTGTCAGTGAGGGGTGTGATCACCAGCCTCCCGCTGTTGCCTAGGTACTCATAGCCATAGATGAACTCGGCATTTACAGCTCGAATGTACAGGTTGTTATTTGTCCAGTAGTACCTGGAATTGCAGGGCAATGGGTTCCTGGCCCAGGGGACCAAGAGCCACTGGGCAGGGTATGCGGCTGAGGAAAGGTGGTTCTTTTGCTGAAAAAGGGCATCAGGTACCTCTGCCCAGTTTGTCCCAGGGCCTTGAGGGCCAGGAACAGTAATTAATGATTGACTCTCTACCCGCCCCTGGCCCCAGCCTGCAGCTGCTCTGACCCTGAGAGTGGCTGGGCTAGGTGCCCCATCTCCTCACCTCAGCTGTGAGATCCATTCAAAGTCATTCACACTGACCACATTCTCCTGGATCAGTTTGGCCACCACATCCTTGGCATGGACTTCAATGACGATTAGTGCTGAGAGCACTGCCCGTTGCATGCGGGACAGCTTCCCCCGAACCAGAGCCACCAGGTCACTGAGCTGCAGGAGTTGGGGGACATTGTCAGCAGGCACAGTCACGCTAGGGGTAGGCATTCTCTCCTTTGAACAGAGGGTGGGCTTTGGCCAGCTACAACCCCTCTATCCTGGGGGCTTCTGATAGTCCTGGATGAGAGGGGCATAGGGAGGGCATTGGTCACATGAGAAGTCTGGCAGGGAAATAAATAAGAATGGATGCATGCACATGGCATCTGTCTTCCCGTAGTGTACAGTGCTACCTGAGCCTTCAGTGGCCAGGCGGTAGAGTCTGGTGAGGAGCTCGAGGAAGGAGTGTGGTGAGGAGCCAGTGCACAGGGCTGGGATGGTGCAGGATACGGCTCCCTCAGTGACTAGCAGGAGAGGGGCACCTGTCTGGCCTCAGGCTCTCCTCCTACTGGTGGCTGGTCATGAGACCCCCATTTCTGAGGTGTCTGACCTTCTGCTCTTTGGATCCAACCCAAGGCCTCTTTCAAGGAAATACAGGGAAATGTTCCCACAGAAACTGGGCTTTCCCAGGTGTGGGGTGTGTGTGTGTGTGTGTGTGTGTGTGTGTGTGTGGAGTAATGATGACCCCTGGACTCTCACCTGCTGGGCAAGCTGGGGGAACAGCTGGCTCCTGAGGTTGCTGGCCTCCAGGGCCTCTGCCACTTCCATAGTCCAGTAGGTCTGGCACCCAGCAATAGTCACCTGGCCAGGCCAGTTCAGGACCCACTGGGTCCTGGGCATCTGGGAAGATCACATAAGTTGGGCTGACCCAAGCAGCTGCCAGCCTTGACCCTGCACACTTTTCCCCTTAAAAATGATCTGTGCTTTGGCCTTTTGAACTCTGAGCTCAAGTTGTTAATACCGCCTCAAAAGCAGAGAAGCCATTAAGCTCTGGGCATCTCTGGGGTGGGCAGAGTCATCACTTCCTCAGAAGAGATCTTGAAGCAGAGGGTTGGGAGCCCTGGATCAGAGACATATAGCCCTGGGTTCAAACCGTGGCTCATGCCTATGGGCATAAAATATCTCTGAACTCACTGTGTAGGATAAGGGTTAACCTCCAGCCCCACTACTGACTGTGGGTCTGGGAGGGGAAATGTGGGTGAAGTTCCAGCCCAGGCCTGGCACACACTGAGCACTTGAATCATAACAGTGACTATTATTAGGAGTAAGTCTCATTTTCTGCAGTGTATTTTCAGATTCCTCCCTGGGCAAGCCTCAAGGACCCCCTGTCCCTGGAGATCCCCTGGCTGACTGAGAGCAGCATCATTCAAGGCTGGAGCTTGAGGATGAGTCAGGCAGGCAGCCCAGCTACCACGCTCGGGCAAAGAGCACTGAGAAAGGAGCAAATGGAAGGAGGACTAGGCTGGGAGGCTATGCTGGGGTGGGAGGAGTGACTCACGGTGGGGTAGGCCTTGATGGCCCTCTCGATGATGTCCCGTATGCTGGTCTTCATGCTGCGTTCCACCTCCCGCAGCCAGTCCTCCACATTGCTGGACGGGTAGATGGAGAAGGACAATTGCACCTCCTCACCCTCTGCCGAGTACATGTGTGTGATCTCCAGGTCCTCTTGGAATAGCAGCTGCGGGCAGGGTGGGTAAAAGTGGGGGTTATACTAAGTGTGCCCAGAGGCTCTACCCTCCACAGCCCCAGGGATGACCTGCCTGTGCTCTTCACCTTCAGAAGAGAGCTCTGCCTCACGGAGCACCACCTGAACATCTATCTGGCTGGGACTCCTCTGACTGTCTATTCAGGCAGGATGGGTCTGCCTTGCCCCTGGCTGTGGCCCAGCTGGCCCGCTTGGTGAAAGAGGCTAAACCTGCTTGTGAGTCCCCACTCTGTACAGGCCTGCGCCTTACTTATTCTTTTCGGCAAGAATAAGGACAAGGAGAGTCAGGAGCCCCTGGCCTCACGGGTTTCTCAACCCAGCCAGCACCTCAGTGTATTGTGGGGACAGGGCTCCCCTGGATGAATTGAGAGCCAGCCTCCCACCGCCAGTCCCTGAGATGGGGGTTTTCAGCTGACCTTCCTCCTACAGGCCCCAGGTGCATCTCTTAGGGCCAGGAATCTTACTTGCCACCTCATTTCCTTCTAGGAGGACTTGGGGCTAGGGAAGAGCTGTTCTATGAAGGAGCCCCAGTGCTCCTAGTCCTGAGCCCCAGGCCCAGTCACCCACCCGGGCAATGTTCTCGAAGCACTTGCGCAGGTGGGGCTGCACCGCAGTGGGGTCCTTTGTCTGGGACAAGATCTCAAGTAGTTCATCATCTGACAGGAAATAGAATCTGACAAGGGAATAAGGGTAAAGGAGTGGGTCAGGGACCCCTTGGGGTCCAGCTGCCCCAGTACCACTGACACTCCTGCACCCAGCCTGGGTGCCCCAGCCTCGTGGGCAGGCACTGACAGAGTGGGCGTGGACCAGGTGGTGCCTACCTGGGGAAGGCGCTCCTCTTGGTCTCCAAGTATTCACTGAGGCCCTTTTGGACCGTGTCTAGCAGCTTGTTACAATCCCTCAGGCTGTCCAGCAGCCTCTGATCAGAGCACACATTGATCACCTGCATGGCCCGAGCCAGAGAGAAACTGGAAGTGAGAATGGTCCAACTGGGAGGAGGCAAGGTGGGTTCAAAGAGCACCCACATGGGCGAGAGACTCTCAGTGGGGCCTGGGAAGGAACAAGGGCAGGAAAATGGCCCTGAGCTAAGGGTTGCATCCACCATTCCTGTCAGTCCCCCAGGAAAATGTCCATGGTCAAAAAAAAAATAGGATTAAACTAAGCCAGGGTGTTTGATTTGTTGCAGAACTTATCAGGGCCTTTAAAATGTTAATGTGAACCGCAAATTTCTGCAAAGAAAATCATCAACTCTTGTGTTTCCAAGGAGTATCTCTTATGATTAGAGAGCTCACTTTGGAACACAGGCATAGACCAAAGCCTTGAATTTGCTCTATAACCTTTCTTGTTCAGGGAGAGATGAGACCAGGAGGCTCCCAACAACGTGACTAGGGCCATTGGTGGTCCCCGCTTCCCCACTGCATCTCTCTGTGAGCTTGCCTCCCGGTTCTCATAGGCATTCTTCATGATCTTCCTCCAGATCCGCTCCATTGTCTGGTAGCGTTTGCTCTCCACGGGTAACTGCCGGTTGATGTCTTCAGAGGTAAAGATGGGCTCCAGGTAGAGCCAGGACCGCTGACAGTTTAGCCACTCCTCCAGTACTTCCTGGGCAAGGCACAGACTGTTAGAACCCAACGTCCAAGTTGGGGCTTCTGTCCCCAGGACTTAGATATTTTCTCCATACCAGAGTGCTGGGCAGAGACTGGGCATCAGAAATTTCCCCATTGTAGGGGAGTGGGAGGAGGAGAAGGGGGGAGAAGGTACAGAAAATAGCATAGACATTAGGTAGAAAATAGATAAGGGGGAGGGCAAGAATAGTAGGGGAAATATAGAATCTAAAGAACTTGAGACACGTGGTTATAAACTAAGGTGGGGGGAATGGTGGGGGAGGGAGTGTGCAGGTGGAGGGGAATGAAGGGGGGGAATAGAACAACTGTAATGGTATGATCAATAAAAAAAAAGAAATTTCCCTGTTGTCTGTGGGGAAATTTCTAGCTGGTGCTGTCAGCCACAGCACTATGCATGCCCTCCAGAGAAACCCCAAGTCCCCCCCAGGATGCCAACACTTCTAGCAGAGCTGGGGAGCCACCCTTCCCAAGACAGGAACCACTTCCAAACCAGTAAACTTTGAAGTAACAGAGTAAAAATCCCCAGTGCGTGAAAGTTCAAACCAGCCTTTTTGCCTGGCCAGACTCGGGGTCCAAGACCCCAGAATTCTCTGAGGTATATTGGGACTTGAACTTAAGATCTCTAAAATACTTTGAAACATCAGTCCAAAAACGAGATTTCTTCAAAACAGGCTACTTTTCCCCAAATTCTGCCTTCAAATTTCCCTTTCAGGATTTATCTCTTATCTTTTCCTATCAATGCAAACTCATTCATTCATTCATTCACCCATTTTTTCATTCATTATCTTCCTCTTGAGATGTGTGCTATGGCCAGCTCTGTGTGAGGCCTATGTGGGCCCCAGGAGAAATAGAGAGGAACAGGATGTGGTCCCTACCCTCAAGGAGCCCACAGTCCACTAAACGGCCAGTTCTGTCTTTGAATCACCAAGGGCCTGGCATGAATGATGGACTCTAACAGGTATTGACCAATGCTGTGGTGGGAACACCTTGCAGGCAGGTGTTGGGGAATCAGTGAGGGCTGCCCTGGAGATGGAAGGTAGCGATGGAACTCCAGGTGTAGGGGAAACCCAGGGACTATGATGACTACCTCAGGAATCTCTGGATAGTTCAAGGAGTACACAGACAAGCCCTCCTCTCTTAGATTCTGAACTTCACTGGCGGTTTCCGAACAGCTTCCAGGAGGCTCCAGGGAAGGGACTTTCAGAAACACACAGGTAAACCTGGCCTCAGGGCAGTCCTCCAGGGCTTTGTAGACAGCTCCTGCCTCTGGCCTGAAAGTTCTGAAGAGGGACACTCCCCAGTGCCCTTGTGACCTCAACCCAAGCAAGCTCAAAGTGAGATAGGAATGGGAAGCTTAAGATAGAGTGAGAGAGGTCACTGAGGCACCCCAGGGCCTCATGGTGTCCAGTCCAGAAAGTTCCGAGACTGGAGGTCCTAGCTGCCCCAAGTCCAGGCAGTCCTTCAGAGCTCTGCTGGCAGCCTTCATGCCCTTCCCAGCCACAGCTCCTGCGGCCCACTCCCACACCCTGAATTGTCTTCAGCAGACACACCTCAGAGATGGAGAGCCCCATTATAGTTGCTCTCCTCTGCATGAGGGTCCCGCCAGAGAGCTGGGGGCTGAAAAAACCTGGGCAAGGCTCCTCACTGCTTCAAACCCCACCCAGACACCATAGAGAGCCACTTAGGAGACAGGGGGCTGGGAGGGTGGGGGATGAATAAAGGAAGGCCATGGAGGGCCCACCTGAGTCAGCTTCAACTTGGTCTCCCAGGAGTTGATGCGTTGCTCGAAGGGCTTCTTGTAAGGTGAGAAGGACATACTCTGGGTCATGACAATGTGGTCGTCAAGCAGCTGTGATGCCTCATCTGGACTCTTGAGAATGTAGGTCTCTGTCCCCTTATAGGGCATCACGTTGAACAGGATGGTTGACCACTCCTTCTCCATCTTGTCCAGTGCCTGGGATGGGTGCACGTCAGGCTGGGTCTTAGGAAGGACCTGGCCCACTTTCTCTGTGACCAGCACTGGGCAGGGAAAAGCAGGATCTGCCTGGCCATGACCTTCACTTAGGTCCCCCTGGTCACCAAATTCCCCAGGGGCCCTCATCAGAATTCAAGGCCAACTGGCTCTCATACCTGTTTTGCATATATACATGCATGTTGACACTTAAGGTGCTAGTTAGGAGTTCTGGTCCCAGTTATAGCCCCTACTGGCTATGTTGCCCTAACCGCTTGCTGAAACTCTCGGAGTCCTAATTTATTCATCTGTTAACTGAGGGTACTGCTATCAACTCAATCCTGGGAGAGGAAGTAACCTGAGACTTCCTCTGAGCAATAACTAGGATGGTGGACCCTGTGCCAAGCTCTTCACACACATTACTAACTCATTTAGCGGAATAAACTTCAACCCCCGGACCTGGTGAAGGAGCCCAGGGATGGGGCCCAGTACTGTCATCCTCCTACGCCATTAGGCAGGGCCTGGGTGGGCCTGCTGGCTGCCCACCTGCTCAATGGCGTACTCCTTGCCAGCCACCTCAGCCACCTTGCTGATGCTCTCGATGTGGTCCTGTAGGTTCATCTCAAGGCAGCGGGCAAAGGTCAGGTTGGCCTTGGGCCTGACATTAATGTTGATCTCATTGGACAGAACCTCCCAGTGCCTGAGCCTCATGCCAGGGTTTCTCAGACCCTGGATCAGTGGGATGTATGGCTTGAACTCCTCAATGCGGGTCCGGATGTCCAAGGCCACTTCCTGGCAGGCTGCGGGGTAGGGCAGGTGGGTGTGAGAAGTAGTCAGCACAGCAAGGAAGCAGGAGATGGGCTGGCTTAGTCACCTACCTGGGATGTCCTTGAACTGCTTCACACACTTGTGCATGGTCTTAAAGGACTCAATGACATTCTTCTCCAGTTGCTCAGCATCGATGGCTGACAGGGGGTCATTCATCCAGCTCTCAGACCAGCGCAGCCAGTCAGAGGCTGTGGTCCAAAGGTCTAGGTAGGGCTGGAAATCCTTCACCATCCTGGACAGTTTGTCATACTGTAGGGGCAGAAGAACCGGGGCTGCCTTGGAGTGCTCCTAAGTCTCTCTCCACGCTGCCCATTAATGGGCGTCCTCTTCCCCTCTTTGGTCCTGGCTCCCTAATCCTGTCCCTGTGGACTTGGCCCTGTCCTCCCTATTTCTGGTCCCCAAAGGCTCTGGGCTATGAGCAGCTGAGCAAGGCTTGCATTGACCCTCAGGCCTCTTGCCTGGTTCCAGCCAGTCTCCTTGCCCTTAGGGCCAGGGGTGGGTTATCTCCTCTCTGCAGGTCCTGCCCTCCAAATGCCAGGCCCTGCCAGCTGGCAACTGGGTTCTGATTGGGCCACAAATAGCATGGCTATTTCTCAAACCCTGGGGGTTAAGGGCTGGGGTGGCTGCAGGAGGCCTACGTTGGTGATGGGCAAGCCAAAGATGCGTTCGCGGTTGTTGTAGAGCATGGCCAGCTGCTGGCAGTCCTTCAGCTGCTTCTTGACCCGCCGCACCTCATTGGCGATCTCATGCGCTCGTGCAATCTCCACGTGGGTGGAGAAGCCAGCTATCACCAGCTGTGGGCCAAGGAGCAAGGAATCAGAGGCCTCTATGGCCCCACCCATACCCACATGCATCCAGGGAGCCCGAGGTCCCCAGGCATCAGCATCTCCCAGTTCTGAGGGCACTTTCTTCTCTGGGAGTAAGCAGATGCCTGGCCCATCAAAGGCAGCTGACCACCCTGTGGTAACACAGCAAAATTAGAGAAGAACCCAGTGCCCTGAATACTGTGCTCATTGCCCAGTGGGACGAAACAGAACAGGTGGGGCTCCATGATACTCTGAATTCTTTTGGAGCTTGCTGCCCAGGCACCCCTCTGGCTTTTCAGTTCATCTGGCCTGACCCTGGAGAAGTGTTGTGTGTGTGTGTGTGTGTGTGTGTGTGTGAGCAGAGCAAAGCCTCAGAGCCCCAGTCCCAGCAGAGCCTCAGCCAAGCCCTACCTGCAGCCCTTCCAGCTTGTCCTGGAAGTTGTTCTGATCCATAACCTGGATTTTGTGGAACTTCTCCTCATCTTCAATGTGCTGCTGTCGCACTATCTCTATCTGTCCGAGGATCTTAGAAGGCCAGTTGTTGGCGGCCCATCTGGATGGGGTAGGGGTGGAGATTGGGGGGATGTCACAGCTGAAATGATGGGGTGGGTAGGCCAGGCAGGGGCACCTAGAGACCCCACCCTAGGTGACACTCCGCTCCTGCAGTGACATGGTGAAGGGGAGAATGGGGGATCCAGGTGGCAGCTGAAGCTAGACAGGGCTGGACAACTGGGAAGCAGAAGCGAGGTGGGAGGCAGCCACTCTGTGGGGTATGGGTCTGCCAGGCAGGGGAAGCAGTCCCTGCCTTGGGACTGTGGTCTGGGAGCTGTGGTCAGCATCCAGGGAGGCGCAGATCCAACGTGCCCGGTGTAGTGACGGGGCAACAGGGTGGCAATAGTGTCAAAGTAACAGCTTGCATTTCCTTGGTGACCAACCAGGGCCACCAGGACAGCTTCCTTCATATTAGACCAACTCTCTTTGCCCGCCTCACATGGGATTCAGGGATTCCGCCTGCAGCTGGCCTAGAGGCGTCGACCCTGGGGAGGCCCATCCTGAGCACTGGGACATCCTATAAAGTCGGAGTCTTGAAGCTCTTGGCAGGGCTCCCAGGAGAGAATGTCAATCTCCTCTAACCCCCAAAGTCCTGGAGGGAGCCCTAGTCTGTGAGGCAGGGTGGGCAAGGGGTCTCTAGGGGCCTCAGTAAGGCAGTTCCAGACTGAAGCTATTTCCCATGAGCTGGGTGAGGACAAGTGCTCTTCCCCAAAGAAGCCCACCTTGGGAAAACACTTGGAAAAGGGTTTAGCCTCCTTTTCCCAAGAACGCAAAGGGCTCCAATTGTGAACAAGAGACCCTGCTGACGGGATAGAGAATGGAGACAGGGTTGGGGGCAGCATTGTCCCTAGGCCAAGAGCTC
Source organism: Sturnira hondurensis (assembly GCF_014824575.4). Taxonomy (NCBI): domain Eukaryota; kingdom Metazoa; phylum Chordata; class Mammalia; order Chiroptera; family Phyllostomidae; genus Sturnira; species Sturnira hondurensis. The sequence continues at coordinate 5,268,915 of NW_028081354.1, read as the reverse complement.
AAATGATTTCCTTCTGCCCCACTGGCCACCTGACCCTGACCCTGGCCCTGGTCCCAGACCACCTGGAGCCATGGCCTCTGGCATCTGAGCAGGACATTTGTGGTGTGACTGCACAGCTGTGGCCACAGGATATTTGAGAGCCACTGCAGCTTGGCACCTTCTCTCCTATCTCCTGTCCACCACCCACCTAGGGTGGGGACCAAGCTCCCACTCACTTGTCATTGAAGTCATCTGTGCTGAGGTTGTAAAGGAATTCATCCATGATCTGGTAGTCATCCATGACCTTCACAATCCGCTCCTGCAGTGACAGGTGGTGGTGAGAATGCATGTGTGACTGGTGTGGGGGTGGCCACTGGTGAAACTGGGCTCCCCAAGGTGGTTGGGTGCTGGGGAGAGACTGCTCTCTTCCAGAGAGGGCAGGCCTGGGGTGGGGAAGGAGATGTGGGGTGCAAGACTAGATTTGAGATGAGAGCTCCAAGGGGGATGGTCACCATACCTCCAACCTTCAGCCCCTGACCCATATATTACATCCTTCTGACCTCCCAGAAGCATAGCTCTGCACCTCCATTGGGCACCCAACCTCACAGCTCCCCTGGGCCCCTCCTGTCCTCTGTATCTACCTTACCTCTGGCCTCCTATTTCCTGACCTCCCAGATCCCCAGTGTCCAGGGCACCACCTGACTTCTAGGATCCTGATCCAGGACACCAGCCCCCACTCCCTGGGTCCCATGCATGCACCTCACCTCCAGCCCCACCAGCTTTTCAGGGATGCCCTTCATCCAATCACGAAGCTCAGCCAGCTCCTCTATGCTGTTGGGCTTCTCATAGATCTTGCGGCTGATGCTGCGAAACTCCTCACAGATCTGGCAGTGGGAGGAGGGCACCAGGGAGCCCAAGTGTCTCTCCCTTGCCTTCCACAGGACCTGCACCTCCTTCTTGATCCACAGTGTCTACAGACAGGTAATTGCCCCCTCCCTACCACATCCTGCAGCCAGTTCCCTGAGGAGCTGAGGCCTTGTGGTGGGGCAAAGGTGTCACCAAGCACACTTCACTTTCCCTAGCCACCTGTGCCACAACACACACATGCACACACATGCACACGGCATTTTTGAGGCTTGAACCTGCACACCCTCAGCCCTGTGAAATGGTCCATCTCAGAATGTTCTTATGAGGGGTTTCCAGGCCTCTGTAAGTCTAGAGAAGGAGGGAGCAGCAGCCCATTCCTGGGACCCCTCCTTATGGGACAGCTCCCTGCAGACAGGCAGGGCCAAGGCAGGATTACTTTCAAATCCTTTCACTGGCCTGAGTGTCTGCAGACACTTGTGACCTTGCTTGGGGGCATCTTGCTTGTGGGAGTTTACCATCTACACAAGGATACATGTGCTACTGTGGTCACTGGGGCTGGGTGGGTGGGCACTTACGTTGTTCACCTCCTTGTGCAAGTTCTTGGCCAGGATGTCCAGCATGGAAGTGGCCAGGGCCTTACGCTTCTTGGACAGGCTCTGCTTGACATTGTCCACGTTGATGTAGAAGGGCCCAATGACAATGCTGCTGGGCAGCGAGTTGTCCAGAATCTCTTTCTCTTGTAGGTGGGTGAGCACCACCTTACGTACTTCCTCAGCTGATGGGCAGTGCTCCTGGTAGGCCCTGTGGATGGCAGGCACAGGGGGCCAAAGGGTGGTGAGGGTGTGGATGCCAATCACACAGACACACAGATAGACTTAGACATACGAACGCACTTGAGGAATGTAGCGATGTCACTGTTGTTCAGCTCTAGGTACTTTCTATACTCCTTGGCATAGGCCTGCAATGGGACCATGGCCTTTTGCACAGCGTTGACAATGGTGGCCCTCAGCTCCTCCACCAGGGGCTCATGAAGCCCCACTGACTCTAGCAGGGGATCACCGCTGATAAAGATGTCCTCCATCACCAGCTGTGGAATAGGGGGAGGGACACAGAACTGGATGAGCACTGAGGCAGGTAGGCAGAGGGGTTGGAAATGTGATACAAAGATTGAGTGGGCAGCAGTATGGCCTAGCACAGACAGCACGGTGGGCGTGGGGGCAGGGTTGGGGCTGTGGACCAATACAAGGCTAGAAGCCCCATGGGATCCATCAAGAGGCATCGTCTTCTTCTGTCTGTGCCTGACTCAGCTCATTGCCAAGGAAAGAAACAGATGGGAAAATGAAGTCACTGATGGCTCTGACTGACCAGCAAGGAAGACAAAAGGGGACCGGAGTTACAGAGGCTGTCAGACCAAGGGTGTGGTCTCTGCAAAGATCTGGTAATGAAATGGGAACTTTTGACTCGAGTGTGGAAGTCAGTCTGTGCCCACGTCTTAGCTGAAGACAGAGGTCAGAGCTGGGTGGGATCAAGAGGGTGGGATCTGCGTCAGACATGGCTGTGGCAGCAGTGGATGAGGTGCCCAACTGGCGCCTCAGGTCTGATATTTAGCAGCTACATGACCGAGGCTAACTTCTCTGAGTCTCATGGCAAAATGTGGACATTGATGGTTCCCAATTCAGCCCATGGTGAGGATGAAATGAGCTACTCAAGAATGAAAGGGTGAGCACACTGCAGCCAGGGAGGCTCAAGACAAAGCTGAACTGCTCTAATACTCAGGGCAGCACCCTGAGGCTATCGTGGCCCCTAGCAGCAGGGCAACAGGTGTCCTGGGCCTTGAGTTGTGGGTTGTGGTTACCTTCTCCAGCTGGGGCACTGCATGGGTGGCCAGGATGCCCTTGTCGAAGAGGTTGAGCAGAGATGTCTCGAACTGCTCTAGCGGTGTACTGTAATGCACCCCTGAGCTGTCCAGCACCAGGTCCATAATGAACAGGGGATTCTTCCGGGGCCTGTGGGGCAATGGCCAGGCTGATCATGGGCAGTTGCCCAGCCCTCTGTCCCTACTGCTATCGTGATGAATCTTGAGCTTTCCATGCTAGAGACTTCCCTCCATGCTCCTCCCAGAAACCTCCAAGTTACTACAGGGAAAAATCCAGACTAGCCAAACAAGCCCTGCTGTTCCTGCCACTTGCCAAGAGTTCCACGGGCACCAGGGAAAGGGAGACTCTCCCCACCCCCCCTGTGGTCTTGAAGCTACCAGGACAGGTTGCCAGACCCTGGGCACTTTTGACTCCTCACTGTCCCTGGGAGCCCACTATCCTTGGCTTCAGATACCCACTACATGACAACAATCCTCAAACCTGGATCCTAGCTGGGCCTCCCCTCTGCACTCTGGATTGTCATCCACCCACCTGGGCATCTAATGCCATCATAAACATCCTGTGTCCCCTGGCTCCTACTAGTTACCCCCAGGATTTGGTCCTAGGGGTAAACCCCAGAGTCAGCCTTGTCCCCTCCCCACCTTCTCCCCCTGCACATCCTGCTGTGGCCAGGCCCACAGCACTGCTGCCCAGGCACTCACTGCCCCAAATCGGTGCCACCAAGTCCCAGCTCTGTCACCCCTTGTCTAGACAATGGCAAAAGCCTTGGTATGACTTCTCTTTCTGACTCAGTTGCCCCCACAAGTCCAGAGCATCATTTTGAAATATAAATTGGATCTTTTTTCCCCTCTGATAGCTGCTGACCACACTTAGAATAAACCCGGCCCCTGACCATGACCCCAGGATGCTCTGTGTGATCTGGCCTGGTCCCTGCCACCTTATCCAAGCCACCTGACCAGCCTCCTCTGCCCTCCCCATACCAGCCACAGCCACTGGCCCTTCCTTCCTTGACTCTCCAAGTTCTTTCTCCCCTCCGTGCTTCTGCACGTGTTGGTCCCTCCATCTTCCCCACAACTCACAGATGGTTCCTCACAGCCTCAAGTCTTGGTTCAGATGTAACTTCCTACCTGACCCCCCTGGCAAAGCCCCGTTCTCCCCAGGGTCTGTCACAGGCCCTGCCAAGACTGGTAATGAATGCATCTGTTAATTTTCCTGCTGTCTGTCCCCCTTGTGAGAACAAGGGCCATGCCTCTTTTGGTCCCCTAAAGCCCTGCCTGGTTCATGGCTCAAAGAATATTTCTTGAATGAGTAACTCAGTAACTAACGAAGAGAATGAAAGTCACAGAAGAAATGCAAGCCAGGGCTGGGGGCATGTTCTCTAGAAACCAGGTCTGGGAGCAAGGCTCTCCCATGCTGTCCAGGACAGCAGTCCTGGCAGTCCTGATGTCCTGGCAGTGATGGGCACCCTGACCCTGGCCACCCCAGTCCCCCCTACCCTGCACCACCATAGCCACTGGGGCCTCAGCCCAGCCAGGCCCCACCTGTAGGGGCTGTTTATGAGATCTTCGCCCCAGACCATGTCATCAGTGCAGTCAACCACACTGTAGCAGGCGTCACTGATGAACTGCGAGAAGCTGGCCAGCGAGTCCTGCACCAGGAAGCGCAGTGTGTCCTGCAGCATGTACTTGATCAGCTCCATCAGCTTGCGTAGCTTTGACATGAGATACACCTCCCAGTTGGTCTCGTAGAGGTTGTACCAGCCCTTGCTCATGTCCCGCAGGCTGCTGCGCATGGCCACCTTGAGCGTACTGATCCAGCTGTCCTTGAGGAACATCTGCACCTGGAGTGGCCACAGACAGCATCACTCAGCCTCCCCAGGGAATCGCTGTCCACAGCTGCCATACTCAGGGACTCCAGGCACTAGGGTGCTTGGCCAGCTTCGGGACTCAGATGACCATAGAGGAATCTACCCCAACCCCAACTTACTGTCAATCTTCACCAACCAACACCCTCCTGTGACCCCAGGAACCAGGGCTGCTCGGTGGGGAAGGAGGGAGAAAGGGGAAACGAAGCAGGGCTTTCCTTATAGCCAAGGGAAAGAGATAGTAGGAATGAGGCAGAGAGAGAGACAGAATGGAGCAGAGAGAGGCAGAGAGGGGGAGCTTTTCTTCTGGGCCATCTGGCAGTTGTCTCCCATGAGGATGAACCCCTTCTCTCTCATACCCAAACCTCAGGGAGAGACAGGGGTGCACAGGGTTCCTGCTTCTGCTTCAGAGGCCACCAGGGTTGGGATAGAAAGTGATGGGTTCTCCTTTTCTCTCCAAAGTGAGCCACACCCCCTTGGTACCCACCCCAGCCTCCCACGGGTATAGGAAGAGGCAAGGCCTGGGGCCCCTGGTCTGTGCCTGCACGCCACCACTCTGTGCCCACATACCTGGGAGAAGGTCTGTGACTGGATCTGCTCAAACTCTTCCAGGCGGCTGTACTTAGAGAGGTTCGAATGGAACAGGGACATAGTGGTCACCTTGTTGCACTCAGCCCGCACCTTGCTGAGGGCTGTGATGACCTCTGGCCGTGTGAGCAGCGACACAAAGGTGAAGTCCTCCTTCTGCTCCCGGAAAGGGTATTTGGGGACACTCACCAGCCCTGTGGGGTTGGGGGTCAAGGGCCAGTGTCAGATGGGCCTAGGACATACCAGGGGTCAAGAAGGACCGAGAGGGGCACAGCTTCTCTCCTGCCTCCTCCCTGGAAGAGACACACATGTCCCCAGAACCTCTCTTTTTCCACAGCCTGTCAGAGTGGCCCTAAGGCCCCATAGTGAGGTGCCTGCTCTAGGGTGAGTAAATGTATTTCCTTCAGGCCCCTCTAGGTGACAGACCCCTTTGAAGTGGGTGAGAACTGCAAACCCTCTCCCCATCCATTCCTGCCCATTCTGCACACAATCCCTGATGACCATCTGGGACCCTCAGAATGCCCCCGTCCATACCTGACCCAGCCTCGTGGGTACTTTACACATGCAGAAGCTGGGTCCAAGAAAAGAAATTAGCAGGGATTGGAGAGTTCAAAGGAAGAAGGGCTTGGGGGCATCTGGCATCCTACTTTTTGACTCAGTGCACCACCTGTCCGGTGGGGCCCCAGCAATGCTGACCTATTCTTGCTATTGGAGGAAGAAAGGGACATATGTCCTAAATCAGACCATGACAGCCCTTTTTATCCACTTCTGAATGATTGTTTTCCTAGTACACATTTACCTTGCTATTTCTGCACTATTCAGACTACTATTTTAAAAACACGCCCAGCTCTCCAGGCAGTTAGGAAGAGGAGGGAAACGAATGCTGGGGACAGGATAAGTGCCTGTGAGTGTTGGGTTTATAGAGATCCTAGAGGGAGGGTTAGGAGGGGCTCTGGCTGAGTGGGTGGCCCTAAGACCACTTTTACCCAATACTCGCACCTTGTTTGGGGACCTTTTCCTCCTCCTTCTTAGGCAGGGTCACGTAGGAGAACGTGTCAGGCTTGGAGGAGACAATATGGTCAAAGTTGATCTTGTTCATGCTGCGCTCGTAGTCTAGGTTCACTTCTCTGGAGAGAGTGCTGAGCTGCTCCAGAACCCTGTGCATGGGGACCGGAGAGACAGGAGTCGGGGGGCTCTATACCCTGTTACTCCTGCCTGGAATCTGGGCCACTGACCTCCATTACCCTTGTCAGCTGCCTCTTTCTTCCACCCTGCCCCTCCCCCCACCCCCATCAGGCCCTGACTCTGCCAATTTTGCTTCTTACTTCTCAATGACATCCAGTGCGGGCCACCCTCCCTGCCTGGCTGCCCCATTCCCACCCCTGCCCATTCCAATCTACTCCCCACAAAACGCAAATCTGATCACATTGCTTAAAATCCATCCCTAGGTCCCCTGAATCCTAGGATCAGGCCAAACCTCTTCCTGGAACCTAAGAGGCCCTTCTCGCTGGCTCTGTTCCCCCTTCCCTACAGGACACTTTCTCTCTTCCCACCCAGTCCAGCCACAGGCAGCCCCTCTGAATTCCTGGAGGCACCGAGCTCTCAGGCACCTCAGAGCCTCTGCACACACTGTTCCCTCTGGCAGCCAAGCCTGATCAACTCAGCCCCAACTCTGCCTAACCAGCTTTCCTTCTCCCTTAGGGTTTCTGTCCTGAGCATATTTGCCTTCTCTGGATGAAGGCTGGCCCCATTTATGCTCCCAAAGCACATCCCCTGCCTTGACACTCCTGATCCCCTCTGGTCAGTGAGCAGAGGGTGAAGGACAGTATGTGCATGGGGCTATGTCGAGCTCATGGTTATTTCTGCAGAGCCTTGAATGGGGCCTGACATTTTCAGGGCTCCTAGTATACAGGTATTGAGTACACACATAAATAAGTGAATGACAGCATGTGTATGGCTCAGAGCCCCATGTGACATGCAGTAAAGGCTCAGGTGGGAGATGGCCCATGACATCCAGGAGCCCTCCTCTCGTCCAGGGACATACTTCACTTAGTCCCTGGCCTGCAGCTCTCTCTCTGTGCTTCTCTGCTTCCCAGCTCAGCAGGCTAAGCTCAAGTGCTGCTTCCTCCAATGATCAATAACTGATGCAAACATATACAATCAAGCCTTTTTGTCCTGTCTCCCTCAGGGTAAATTCTGTGGTGTCATCTGTTCTCCAGAATTCCCCATGGAATTAGGGGCTAGATTCCTTCTAAATCTACATCTTTGCCTGTTGCTTCCTCTACCACATCTTGCCTCCTTCTCTCTATTACAGATTTCTCCTAAGAGGACTTTATCAATAAATCAATCACTTACACAAGAATCCCCAAATCATATTTTGCTTCTCGGGAATTTGACCTATGGCAGGACTTACGAACCCTGAACCTGTGCTTCTGAAACTGCTGCTGCCCCTCTGCCTGAAGATGAAGCCAGCACACACTAGAGACACACTGAGCCCCAACATACCAATCCCAAAGCCATCCTGCATCAGATTTCTTGTTACATATAAAGTAGTGCATATTTCCCTGATGTCTAAGCCAACCTGAGCCCAGCGTCTTAGCTATGTGAAGCCAAAAGTGTTCTAAATAATCTAACACTCAAGAAATGGAACTCTGGGCAACTAAGGTACATCAGTTCAATTCTCCTAGCACACTCTCAAAAATAAATACATACATACAAGTACAAAAAACACCTTTAACACAACTAGAATAGAAAGAATGCTCAAACTTTTCATTATCTTTAAGTAGAAAAATAAATATCAAACCCCAGTGACATAGTGCTCACACTCCTGCTGCAAGCCTTCATAGACAACAAGAGAAGACTGCAAAAAAAAAAAATCTGTGCAAAGAGAGAAGAGTGGTAGCCCTAAGACTGATCTAAAGTCCTGCCAAAAAGAACAAGTTCATCCCACCTGCAGAAATACCGACCGAGAGTGCTGGCAAATCAGAGCACTGACTACAAGGGAGAAACTAATGTGCACACAGTCAAGGTACCTTCTTTGAAAGGTATGACTTATAAGGGGAAAGGTAAGAGGGAAAAGTAGTCATTCGGAGATTAGAAGGTGATTGGAAAAGAAGTAAAAGGGAAAATGAGAGTCCTAAAAGATAAAACAAAAAACTTGGAGGACCCAATTCTTTTTGCGAACACACACACACACACACACACGTACAGAGCCATTCATTAAAAAACAAAACAAAACTAGTTTGTTACACTAACAGAGGAGGGCACCCTGTGAACTAGGAATCTTGAAAAAAAAAAACCAAAACCCCAGAACTTCTGGCCAAGATGGAGGCGTAGGTAGACACACTGTGCCTCCTCGCACAACCAAAATAAGGACAACAATTTATAAACAAAAAACAACTGTACTGACTGAAAACTGAACTGTATGGAAATCCAACAACCAAGGAGTTAAAGTAGACACATTCATCCAGACCAGTAGGAGGGGCAGAGTTAGGCAGCCAGGCAGAGAGGGGTCCCGACAAAGCGGTGGCTGGTGGACCCCGGGAGCACAAGGCAGCAGCTGATGGACTCAGCAAGGTGGTGGATTGTGAAGGGGTGCGGCGCACAAGGTGGCTAGTGGACCGCACAGTCCCACATTTGCTCACAGATAAACCAGGTGAAACTGGGCAGTGTGAGAGACCACATAACCTAGGGCTCCAGCGAGGGGAAATAAAGCCTCAAAACACCAACTGAAAGCACCTGTGGGGGTTGAGGTGCTGGGAGAAACTCTCAGCCTCACAGGAGAGTTCATTAGAGAGACCCACAGGGTCCTAGAATGTACACAAGCCCACCCACAGGGAAATCAGCACCAAAAGGGTCCAATTTGCTTGTGAGAAGTGGGGGAAGTGACTGAAATCCAGCAAAGAGTGGAGCAAGCACCACTGTTCCCTCTTGGACTCTGCCCCATAAACAGCATCTCAAACCAGCGACTGGGTTGCTCCATCCAGGTGAACACCTAAGGCTCCACCCCTCACATGTAACGGGTACACTAAGACCAAAATAAACACATACATACATACATACATACATACCCAAATGAAAGAACAAATCAAAGCTCCAGAACAAATACAACTAAGCAATGAAGAGATAGCCAGCCTATCAGATGTACAGTTCAAAACACTGGCAATCAGGATGTTCACATAATTGGAAGAATTTGGTTGCAAATTAGATGAAAAAAATGAATGTTATGCTAAGTGAAATAAAGAAAAATGTACAGGGAATCAACAGTGATGGGAGGGAAACTAGGACTCAAATCAATGGAGTGGACCAGAAGAAAGAAAGAAACATCCAATCAGAAAGTAATGAAGAAACAAGAATTCAAAAAAATGAGGAGAGGCTTAGGAACCTCCAGGACATTGAAAATGTACTAACATCCGAATTATAGAGGTACCAGAAGGAGAAGAAGAAGAGCAACAAGGGGAAAAGTTATGTGAACAAATAATAAAGGAGAACTTCCCCATTCTGGCAAAGGAAATAGACTTCCAGGAAGTCCAGGAAGCTCAGAGAGTCCCAAAGAAGTTGGACCCAAGAAGGAACACACCAAGGCACATCATAATGACCTTAGCCAAGATTAAAGATAAGGAGAGAATCTTAAAAGCAGCAAGAGAAAAGGAGAGAGTAAAGAAGTGCCCATTAGACGGTCAGCTGATTTCTCAAGAGACCTTGCAGGCAAGAAGGGGCTGGAAAGAAGTATTACAAGTCATGAAAGGCAAGGACCTACATCCAAGATTGCTCTATCCAGCAAAGCTACCACTTAGAATGGAAGGGCAGATAAAGTGCTTCCCAGATAAGGTCAAGTTAAAGGAGTTCATCACCACCAAGCCCTTATTATTTAAAATGCTATAGGGATTTATCTAAGAAAAAGAAGATGATAAAATCTTCTATCAACAATTGAACCTAAAACAAAAACAAAAACAAACTAAGCAAACAACTAGAACAGGAACAGAGTCACAGAAATGGAGATCACACGGAGGGTTAGCAACAGGGGAGTGGGAGGAGGAGGGAGAGGGAAAAGGTACAGAGAATAAGTAGCATAGATGGTAGCAGGAAATAGACAGGAGGAGGGTAAGAATAGTATGGGAAATGTAGAAGCTAAAGAACTTATAAGTATGACACATGAACATGAACTAAAGGGGGGAACGTGGGTGGGAGGGGGTGTGCAGGGTGGAGAAAAGTGAAGGTGGGAAAATGGGACAACTGTAATAGCATAATCAATAAAACATATTAAAATTCCAAATCCCTGAAATTAATAGGTGAAAGTAAATATATTTATATAAAGCTACTATAAGAAAAAGAGAGAGAACACTTAAACTGATGAAAAGTCGCCATCTACCCCTCAAAAAGAAAGACAAAACAGGAGAAAACTAATACAACATTGATGTTTTGTTTGATGTTTGATGTTTCTCTCTCGTGTTGATATTTATTTTCCTCTCTCCGTCCCTTCCCCTCTCTCTAGAAATAAATAAATAAAATAGTTTCAAAATATATGTTAAACTATTAAGTAGAAAAAAAGCAACTAAAAATGGGAGGACAAAAGAATGAGAAAAATAGAATGAAATTGAGGATCATTGCATAGGAAATAGAAGGCAGTTAGAAGATTCATTAAAAATGGACAAATCAGATGTTAAAAGCTTAAATAGGAAAGCAGAGAATTATGAGCATTATAAAGGGGTTAAGTACAAAAGAAACAACTAAAATAAAGAAACAAGCCTTCCTAAACACCACGATAAATTTAAAAAGTGAAAGAACAAATAAAATACATCATGTAGAGAAACACTGCATTGTATTATAATAGTTATATTAATTATAACATGAAATAACATGACAAAATTGAGATAAAATGTATCAGCTCTATCACTTATTATAAGAAAAAGATTTTCAATTTGACTCACAAAGACACAATATGCTGAGAACTAGAGACCTATTTAAAACAAAGCAATCCAGAAAGACTGAAAATAGGAGATGGCCAAAGAAGCATCAGGAAGATGGAAACAACAAAAAAGCTAGGTTATAATTCTGATAACAAACAAAGTAAAATTTAAGTAAAAAGCATTAGACCTGATCAAAGACACTTTTTAATGCTAAAAGCTGCAATTCATATATATAACACACAACTCTGACTGGTTAAAAATGAGGATATGGAAGGTAAAAATAATATAATCAGTAAGGTAAATTTTATGGAACATATGTGTATATGAAACTTTTATTTTTTAAAGTATATTTTATTGGAGACTTCCGCCAAGATGGAGGCATAGGTGGAAACACTGTGCCTTCTCCCACAACCAAGTTTGAATACAACAAAGGTTTGGAGAAACAAAGACACAACCAAAGGACAGAAAATTGAATTATACGGAAGTCTGACTACATCTAACCGTTCATCGGGATGGTAAGAGGGGCGGAGCCAGCAGCGAGCAGGGTCGGGCAGGACAGGGCCCCTGGACCCAGGCGCGCAGGCAGACAGGAAGCAGTTGGGGTGCGGGGCAGACCGCGGGCGCATATTCGCACACAGTGAGACAGACCACGCAGGCCCCAGGGAGCGAGGGCTGACGGCGGTGGCACACTCGCGCGCAGTGGGACGAAACGCATGGACCCGGTGACGGCAGCAACTGTGGCACCGGTGAGGGCCGTGGAGGCAGGCAGCCGACAGACGCCATAGTCCCTCTTTGACCCTGCCCCCACATACAACGTCACAACCCAGCGACTTAGTTGCCCTTAGGCACCAGTGAGGGCCGTGGCGGCAGGAGGCGGACAGGACGCCAGAGTCCCTCTTTGACCCCGCCCCCACATACAACGTCACAACCCAGCGACTTAGTTGCCCTGTTCTAGTGAACACTTTAGGGCTCTGATCCTGCTATGGAACAGACACGAACAACCTGAAAGATGGCACAAGAAGAACTCAAAGTCCCAGAGCCAATAACTAAGTGACCAAGAAATTGCCAGCCTCTCAGAAGCACAATTCAGGACACTATTTATCAGGATGCTCACAGAACTGGTAAATTATAGTCACAAATTAGAGGAACAAAGTCACAAATTAGAGGAACATATGAAGGCTAAACTAATTGAAATGAAGGGAGATGCACAGGAAACCAATAGTGATGGAAAGGAAACTGGGACTCAAATCAATGGAATGGACCAGAAGGAAGAACAAAACATCCCACCAGAAAGGAATGAAGAAATGAGAATTCAAAAAAATGAGGAGAGGCTTAGGAACCTCCAGGACATCTTTAAACGTTCCAACATCCGGATTATAGGGGTACCAGAAGGGGGAAAGAAACAGCCACGAGTGGAAAACTTATTTGAACAAATAATAAAGGAGAACTTCCCCAGTCTGGCAAAGGAAATAGACTTCCAGGAAATCCAGGAAGCTCAGAGAGTGCCAAAGAAGTTGGACCCAAGAAGGAACACACCAAGGCACATCATAATTACATTAGCCAAGACCAAAATGAAGGAGAGAATCCTAGAAGCAGCAAGGGATAAGGGGACAGTCACCTACAAAGGAGTACCCATCAGACTGTCAGCGGATTTCTCAAAAGAGACCTTACAGGCAAGAAGGGGCTGGAAAGAAGTATTCCAAGTCATGAAATCCAAAGACCTACAGCCAAGATTGCTTTATCCAGCAAAACTTTCATTTAGAATGGAAGGACAGATAAAGTGCTTCTCAGATAAGGTCAAGTTCAAGGAGTTCATCATCACCAAGCCCTTATTATATGAAATGCTAAAGGGACTTATATAAGAAAAAGAAGATGAAAAATATGAACAGTGAAAGGACAGCAAACACACAGTTATTAACAACCACACCTAAAACAAAAGCAAACCAAGAGGACAGCTAGATCAGGAGTGGAACCATAGAAATGAAGAACACATGGAGGGTTAGAAACAGGGGAGTGGGAGGAGGAGAAGGGGGGAGAAGGTACAGAAAATAGCATAGATGGTAGGTAGAAAATAGATAGGGGGGAGGGCGAGAATAGTGGGGGAAATATAGAATCTAAAGAACTTGAGACACGTGGTTATAAACTAAGGGGGGGAGAATGGTGGGGGAGGGGGTGTGCGGGTGGAGGGGAATGAAGGGGGGAATAGAACAACTGTAATGGTATAATCAATAAAATATATTTTTAAAAAAGCAAGGCATAAAGAACAATATACCTATAAAGACAGATACAACATTTGGAAACCACTATTCTCGCCCTCCCCCCTATCTATTTTCTACCTACCATCTATGCTATTTTCTGTACCTTCTCCCCCCTTCTCCTCCTCCCACTCCCCTGTTGCTAACCCTCCATGTGTTCTTCATTTCTATGGATCCACTCCTGATCTAGCTGTCCTCTTGGTTTGCTTTTGTTTTAGGTGTGGTTGTTAATAACTGTGAGTTTGCTGTCCTTTCGCTGTTCATATTTTTCATCTTCTTTTTCTTATATAAGTCTCTTTAGCATTTCATATAATAAGGGCTTGGTGATGATGAACTCCTTGAACTTGACCTTATCTGAGAAGCACTTTATCTATCCTTCCATTCTAAATGAAAGTTTTGCTGGATAAAGCAATCTTGGCCGTAGATCTTTGGATTTCATGACTTGGAATACTTCTTTCCAGCCCCTTCTTGCCTGCAAGGTCTCTTTTGAGAAATCCACTGACAGTCTGATGGGAACTCCTTTGTAGGTGACTGTCCCCTTATCTCTTGCTGCTTCTAGGATTCTCTCCTTCATTTTAATCTTGGCTAATGTAATGATGATGTGCCTTGGTGTGTTCCTTCTCGGGTCCAACTTCTTTGGCACTCTCTGAGCTTCCTGGATTTCCTGGAAGTCTATTTCCTTTGCCAGACTGGGGAAGTTCTCCTTTATTATTTGTTCAAATAAGTTTTCCACTCGTGGCTGTTTCTTTTTCCCTTCTGGTACCCCTATAATCCGGATGTTGGAACGTTTAAAGATGTCCTGGAGGTTCCTAAGCCTCTCCTCATTTTTTTGAATTCTCATTTCTTCATTCTTTTCTGGTGGGATGTTTTGTTCTTCCTTCTGGTCCACTCCATTGATTTGAGTCCCAGTTTCCTTTCCATCACTATTGGTTTCCTGTGCATTTCCCTTCATTTCAATTAGTTTAGCCTTAATATGTTCCTCTAATTTGTGACTATAATCAACCAGTTCTGTGAGCATCCTGACGACCAGTGTTTTGAACTGTGCATCTGAGAGGTTAGCTATTTCCTGGTCACTGAGAGTTATCGGCCCTGGGGCTTTAAGTTCTTCTTGAGCCATATTTTGGACTGTTCGTGCCTGTTATGTATGAGGATCGGAGCCCTAGGTGTTCACCAGAGCAGGGCAACTCAGTCACTGGGTTGTGATGCTGTATGTGGGGGCGGGGTCAAAGAGGAGCAATGGTGGTCCCATCTGCCGCCTCCCACGGCTGCCAAGGCAGCTGCCACCATCACAGGGGCCCACACATTCCGTCAGACTGCACTTGAATGTGCGACCACAGTCCGCCCTCCACCACTGGGTTGTAAATATAACAGTCAGCCCTCCACCACTGGGTTGTCCCTTGCCCTCTGGGGCCTGCGTGGTCCATCTCACTGTGCGCGAATGTGCGACCTCGGTCAGTCTGCCCCGCACCCTGACTGAGTCTGAGCTGCCTGTGTGCCTGGGTCGGGGGATCTTTCCTGCCCAACCCTTCTCTACTGCTGGCTCCGCCCCTCTTACCGGTCCGGGTTGAATGGTTTGTTTTTGTCGGACTTCCGTATATTTCAATTTTCTGTTCTTTGGCTGTGTCTTTGTTTACTAAACCTTTGTTGTATTCAACCTTGGTTGTGGGAGAAGGCACAGTGTTGCCACCTATGCCTCCATCTTGGCGGAAGTCCTCTCTTTTCATTTTAATGCTGTTTTCCTTGGCCGTGCAGAAGCTTTTTAATTTTATTTATTTTTTAAAAGATTTTATTTATTTATCTTTAGAGGGAAGGGAAGGAGAGAGGGAGAGAAATATCAATGTATGGTTGCTTCTTGTGGGTTCCCTGCTAGGAACTGGCCTGCAACTCAAACATATGCCCTGACTGGGAGTCGAACCATGATCGTCAGGTTCACAGGCCCACACTCAATCCACTGAGCTACACCAGCCAGGGCCTGGAAGCTTTTTAATTTGATGAAGTCCCATTTGTTTATTCCTTCCTTATGTCCCTTGCTCTAGGGGACATATCAATGAAGATTTTGTTGTGTGGAATGTCTGAGATTTTCCTGCCAATGTTTTCCTCTAGGACTTTTATGGTGTTATGACTTATATTTAAGTATTTTATCCACCTTGAATTTATCTTTGTGTATGGTGTAAGCTGGTGATAGAGTTTCATTTTTTTTTGCATGTAGCTGTCTAGCTCTCCCAACATTATTTGTTGAAGAGGCTATTTTTGCTCCATTTTATGTTGGTGACCCCTTTGTGGAATATTAATTGACCATAGAGACTTGGGTTTATTTCTGGGCTCTCTGTTCTGTTCCATTGGTCTTTGTGCCTGTTTCTATGCCAGTACCAGGTTGTTTTGATTACAGTGGCCTTGTAATACAGTTTGATGTCAGGTATTGTGATCTCTCCTACTTTGTTCTTCTTTCTCAGACTTGCTGCAGCTATTTGGGGTTGTTTATGGTTCCATATAAATCTCTGAAATGTTTTGAATTTGTGGTTTTTAACAGATCAATAGATAGATATAGAGACAGAAATGTTTGTGGAGACTATATATATAATATAGTGAAATGTAATAATGTGATAATATATATATATATTTCCCAGATTTGTTTGGTCTAAGAGCCTCAAAGCAATGATTTACCAATAGCAATGAGCACATCTAATGCCTAGATCTTGGCTTCTAAATACTATTCCCCACTAAATGGAACCAGGGCTCCTTGGAGAAATAGCTGATTTCAGGGCTAGGTCTGGGAAAGTACAAGATGAGCCCAGAATTTCTTGCTGCGCCAGGAAGTAAAAACATGCTCAGAGAACAATAGGAACACATCAGAAGGACAGAGGAACCACCTTGAAGGGGGTCCCACTGGACAAATCTGGGACAATTTGAACACCAATATAAGAAATGGTTGCAACAGACTATAACTCTTTGAATAAAGTAAGAACCCATCAGTTCATATTGATAATGAAAGATCTAGAGGTAAACAGGAAATTATTTAAAGTCCAAGAAGCCCATAGCGCAGTGGGCAAGATAGCCCCAAACAGACAAGCATGAAGGTAGCTCTACCCCATGGTAGTGCTTCCTGGAAGTTGTAATGTTTGGGCATGGGGAAAGGTCTGGCAGGTACTCACGAGGGCCCTTTGCGCATCCGGGGCGTGCTCATGGCCCACTGTTTGATTCTGCTTAGGCTTTGCTCATTGAGGAGCCGCTGGCCCTCAGTGGGCATGCAGTCCACATAGAGGTTGTACAGCAGCAGCGCCTCTGTGTTCTTGCGCAAGGCATTGGCCTGGACCACACGCTGTGTGAACACACGTGGGTCCTCAGCAGAGAAGAGAAGCTGGATCCGTGGCACCCAGTATTGGCAGATCAGGAGGGGTGGCCTTCCTGGTGCCAGGCAGGTGCGAGAGAGAAGGGAATAGTCAGTCAGGCTCTCTGGGTTGGAACACCGGGTGCCAGCCTGGCTCTGGGGCTGATGCACGGTAGCACTGAGCAAGGGGTTTACCCCTTTTCTGACCCCCATCACATCTGTGAAATGGGTACGTTGGTACTCCCTGCCCTGCCCACCTCACAGGTTGTCATAGATGGTTGTGAGAGTGCTCTAAAAACTGTTAAGAGCTTTGCACAAATAAGGAGCTATACAGGGGTGACTGTTTACATGCCCATTCCTTGATACCACACCAAAGTGGGCATGCCTAATTAATGGGCCTCAGGCTCCTTCTCACTATCATGCTGAGTTGGTATACCAGTACCAGCTGCTCAGAGTTGGTATATCAAATAATGCCCATTTGCCCTTCCTGAGGTCTCTGGGTGGGTGCTCTGGTTCTCACTGGTTAGGAACAGATAGCCACAGGACAAACAAAACAAGGGAAAATTCCAAAGGAGCAGACTGTGCCCTAAGTGAGGGGTTGGCTTTAGTTACAGGCCAGGTCCAGCCTGAGCTAGGGGTCTTCCTGGATTGGGGGCAGAAAGCTTGTACCTTCCGCAGTGACCCCTCCATTCAGGATGGGTTTCCCCATGTCATCTCGCACCAAGCCCTTCTTGTCTGTCTTGTGCACCAGGTACAGCTTCTTCTCCTTGTCATAGTCCAGGACGCCAACATTGAACCACTGATACTTCAGCTCCCGACTTTTGGGGTCCTCTGAAACAGGAGGGAAACCCACTAGTATTCCCTGTCATGGGGTGAGTGGGGCCTCTCAATGTGGGCAGCAGGTGCTGGGAATGGGTCTTAGAGGTCACTAGTCTAGCCTTACTCCCACCAGGAGGGTAACCTCTGGCTCCAGCAGAGTGGGGGCCCTGCTTCCTCCCAGCTAAGCTAGACTCTGGGGAAGCCCTAGCAGTGGGAGGAGTCACAAGGAGTAGCCCTCTCTGCCTTTGTACTCTACATGACCCCATTGGGGGAGAGAGAAAGAGAGAGGAGGTAGCAGGACTGGGCGAGGAGGCAGGAAAGCCCCAAGGAAGCAGAGACCTATCGAGTTGTAATGGTCATTGTGTATGAGCTAGACCCCTTCAAACTGACCAAGTCCAGGGTGACTTATACCCTTCCCATAGGCTGTCTGTGGCAGTTGAGCCCCTTGACCCCTCTTACCAGGACAGGTTAGGGCAGGGAAGAAGACTGCTGTCCTGCAATGACCTCCAAGGGGGCCTCAGTGCCTGTTTGGTCTGGATGGGCCTCCCATCACTGAAAGTCTACTTCTCCAGCTCACCTACTGCCACTGCACCTCACACTACTTCTCTCCAGCTACACTGGATGTCTGGCTATTCTTGAGACTTTGGAGTTCGCTTTTGCATTTGCTTTGGCTGTGCCCCCTGCCTGGAACAGTCTTCACTCAAGTCACCTCACTAATGGTTTGTTCCCTGCTCAAGTGGTTTCTCATCAGAGAATCATCTCTGCCTAAAGAAGTGTCTTTGCTATAGGCACCCTCTGACCCATTACCCTGCTTGTGTCCCTCAAAGAGCTTAAGTAATGTTGTGTATGTATCCTCTCCTGGTCCTTGGTCAGCCTTTTCACACTAGTGTCAGCTCTCCAAGGGTAGGAGCCACTTTGTCCCATCTTGATCACAGCTGCATCCCTGTACCTAGAATGCAAACTGGTATGTGTAGTAGGTGCTCAATAAACTTTTGTAGAAGTTAGATACATATGGCACAGTGCCAGGCAGAGAAGGCCTCAACACATACTGGATTAAAACAAATGTGGGCACCGGGACCCCACACAGCTGATCCTCCAGAGAGGGCTGAGGTTGGTGGTCAGTGGTCACAGCCAGTCCTTGTAGCTGTCTGGCATGAGTAAATCCCTCCCACTGACCTGCCAACAACAACCAAGGCTCAACTACAAAAAGAGGGTACTCTCAGTCCACAGAAAGGGCACACCTCGATTACCTAGTGTGGGTGATAGAGGAGGCTGTGTCACTGGACCCTACAGAACACCTACTACATTAGGCCACACTACCAAGACATGGAGTCATAGCAGCTCTGTCTCATACATAGAAACAAACACAGGGAGGCTGCCACCAGGAGGAGACAAAGGAGTGTGGATCAAATGAAATAACAGATCAAAACTCCAGAGAAAGAACGAAACTTAATGGAGATAAGCAATCTATCAGATGCAGAGCTCAAAACACTGGTTATAAGGATGCTCAAGGAACTTAGTGAGGACCTCAACAGCATCAAAGACATCCAGTCATAAATGAAGGATATACTATTTGAAATAAAGAATCATTTACAGGAAACAACAATAGAGTGGATTAGGCCAAGAATCAAATCAATGATATGGGACATAAAGAAGCAAAAAAAACCCCAATCAGAACAACAAGAAGAAAAAAGAATCCAAAAAATGAGGATAGTGCAAGCAGCCTCTGGGACAACTTCAAGAGGTCCAAAATTCACATCATAGCAGTGCCAGAAGGAGAAGAGAAAGAGCAAGAAATTGGAAATCTATTTGAAAAAAATAATGAAGAATTACTTCCCTGATTTGGTGAAGGAAACAGACATGCAAGTCCAGGAAGAAGAGAGAGTCTCAAACAGATGGATGCAAAGAGGCCCACTCCAAGACACTTCATAACTAAAATGCCAAAGGTTGAAGATAAAGAGAGAATCTTAAAAGCAGCAAGAGAAAAAAAGTTAGTTACCTATAGGGGAGTTCCCATAAGATTGTTAGCTGATTTCTCAACAGACTCTTTGCAGGCTCGAAGGGACTGCCAAGAAGTATTCAAAGCCATAAAAAGTAGGGACCTATAGCCAAGATTGCTCTACCCAGCCAAGTGATCATTTAGAAAAGAAGGGCAGATAAAGAGCTTCCCAGACAAGAAAACACTAAAGGGGTTCATCATCACTGAGCCATTATTACATGGAATGCTAAAGAGACTTATTTAGGAAAAAGAAGAAGATCAAAACTATGAACAATAAAATGGCAATAAATACAAATCTATCAACAACTGACTCTAAAAAACAAACTTAGCAAACAACAAGAAGCAGAATCATGGATATGGAGTGTGTTTTGATGGTTGCCTGATGGGAGGGGGGAGTGGGGGAATGGGTGAAGAGGTGAGGGGATTAAGAAGTACAAATAGGTAGTTACAGAATAGCCACGGGGATGTAAAGTACAGTATAGGAAATGGAGTAGCCAAAGAACCTATATGCATGACCCATGGACATAAACAATGGTGTGGGAATTGCTTGAGGGAGTGGGAAGTGCTGGGTGGAGGAGGACATAGGGAGCAAAATTGTGACAACTGTAATAGCATAATCAATAAAAATAATTAAAAAATAAACGCGGGCAATACAGAGTGAACCAAGGAAGGAAGAAGGTCTGAATCCCCAGAAAACACTCCCTGGAGGTTGATGCCAGACAGATGAGTAAAGGAGGTTGCTGTACGTAGTATACCTCACTAGCTTTGGTTCTGTTTTTGCTTTTCCTTCCCTTCCTAGTAAGTTTCCTTTTTGAAAATACTGACCTTGACTTGGCTCAGCGTAAAGAAAAAGATGTCATAAGAAACCCTCAGCAGAAAACACGAGTTCTCTGCAGAAATGCTCCCTGAGAGTCCCTCCTCCTGCCTCAAAGGCCAGGAGCTGTTTGAAGGGGTGCAAACAGAAGCACTCTGGGGAAGCCGGTACTAGGTGCACTTAGGGTTAATGCAGCCCCAAACATCCTGGTTTTATCACCAGGAATTGGCGATCTGGGTACAATTGAGTTAAATTATTTTTGTAATTAAGTAAAAATAAAGGGAACATTCTGAGCTTCTTGTCTAGTTCAGAAAAATTGATTTCAGCATTAACCTGATTTTAAATCAAAACATAAAGTTAACAGCATGCTCAATGGACCCACTGAGGGCCCCCTGGACACTGAGCAGTCTTAAAACCAACATGGCTCTTATACTCCTATCTGCCACTGGGCCCACTCTTCGCTCTACAGTGGTTTGTCCACCCATTGGCAGGAAGCAGAGCAGCCCTCAGCCCTGCACACGGGCATGGCTACCTCCAACTTCCAACCCCATGACCAAGGCTTTCTAGGACACCTGCACAGAACCAGCCACACAGGCCAGGGTAGAGTCTGTGGAAGCTTACCCTGGTACTGTTTCTAGCAGCGGCCAGCTGGAGAGAGTCTCCACAGCTCACAAGGCAGACCCAGGGTCAATACACACAAGGTAGAGCAAATCTGGGCACCAGCGTGGGTATGTGTGTGTGGGTTTGATAGTGGTTGCAAATGGATGATGGTAGGTGAGCGTGTGTTGGTAAAAATGTGCATATGAATGTGCCTGCATGTGTTTGTGAGTGTGTGGGATGGGTGTGCAACAATGAGCATGCTTGTGAATATGTGTGATGGTGTGTCTGTGTGTTTGCAAGTGTGTGAGTGTGTGTGATAGTGTGTGTGATAGAGAGGTGGCAGGCACCAGTTAGAACTGGAGCAATAGTGATTTCTCGGTGGTGAGATGGAAGGGCTTGAACTGTGCCCCTTATGCATGTGCATGTTTTTTATTACCAATAAGTCAAAGTTGTTTTGTGTTTTTAAGACCAGACACCATCCAGCTGTCCCTTCCCCAGCCCTCCCACTAACGTCATCCCTGGCCCCTGCATTTCCTGCCTCTGTGTGACCAGCCCCTTGGCCAGGATCCTAGCTGGGATGTCTTAAAAGGTGGGTGGGGCTCTCATCTCTCAGGGCTGCTAAGCCCCAGGGCAGCCCAGGAATCCCTGGCAGAGCTGGGAGGATGGGAGGGTACAGACCAGGATCCTGCCCCCCAACCAGGCTGGTCCTGCTCACCATGCCCCAGGAAGTCATTGGTGGGCAGGAGGGCTTTTCCTGGGACTGGTTTCCTGTCCTGAGACCCTGGCTCCAAGCCCAGGTCGAGCCATTCACTGGGAGTCCGGCAGTCAAACT
Source organism: Sturnira hondurensis (assembly GCF_014824575.4). Classification (NCBI taxonomy): domain Eukaryota; kingdom Metazoa; phylum Chordata; class Mammalia; order Chiroptera; family Phyllostomidae; genus Sturnira; species Sturnira hondurensis. The sequence goes on along the minus strand of NW_028081354.1, from coordinate 5,247,184 downwards.
CCTCATTGTCGAACACCTGAAAGAAAGCAGCCACCATCAGGAGGAGGCAGACCAACCCAATGGGTCCTGAGGAGTCTGGGCACGTCGGCACCTGGGGTGCCTACATAGGCTCCTCCCCAGGTGCAGGTGCTGCAGACTGGGAACCAGAGAGCTGAGCCCCGCCCTCTGCTGCTCACAGGTGCCCGTGAGTTCTGGCTCTATGAAACCCAGGATCCTTGTCCAGCCAAGCCACCCTAAGGTTCAGGCAGAAGGGTACCTGGGGACACAGTGGGATATGGGCTCTCTTCCCCACTGCCCAGAGTCATCCAGCTCAGGCCCAAGGTAAGAGATGACCCTTGGATTTCCCTGAGCACCCCACCAAGACTTGGAAATGATGAAGATTTAGGGTTGTCAGGAGACCACCTTCAGCGGGGCGATGTGCATATGGATTCACTCCAGATGCCTTCCTGCAAGACACATTTAGGGCCACGGAGGGGAAGGGGGAGAGGAGGGTGAAAGCCAGAGCAGGCTAACCTCCCCCTTTCTCCTCCTGGGTCTCAGTGTGCCTGTCAGTGCCCAAAAGGGGCTGCAATGATGCCTTCCTCCACTCCTGGTCTCCCTATCTTGGTGAGCCCAGAGCAGTGGTCAGGGAGGCCTGCACATATTCCACAGTCCAGCTGGGCTGCTTCTTGGTACCTGTGGAGTGGGTGGGGGAAGGAGCATATAGGCTACCAAGGTTCCCAGGGAAACAGTGGAGAATCAGCCTCCCATGGGTCTTGGGGCCCCTCTGTCTCAGGCTAGGATGTTTGAGACCCCTGCGGGGCTCCAATTATGCAGTTGCCCTGTTTGGCAAGTAAGCACTTGTGATTGCCATGGGATCCCCTTTCTGGTTTGGCCCCTCAGCCAGGATCATGTACCCCCCTGACCACCAGCCCTCCGTGGAAGCTGTGCTCACCTTCAGTGGGAGATAAATGGGGAAGAGCGGGTCATTGCCCTGCTCGATGGTCTGGGGGTGGTAGGCGTCTGGGTGTCTGGGCATGAGCTTGTTGGAGTCGATGCCCTCTCTGGCCAGCAACTGCTCAATGTCCAGGCTCAGGTACAGCCTCTTCCTTCTGGTGGAGGGAGACAGGGAATCTCATGACTGCTTGTGTGAGGTGGCTGGCTTGGTAGGTGTTAGCAAAAGCCCACGGGGTAGAGGTAGTAAGGATGTGGCCCAGGGACCCCTTCAGGGCAACTTGTGACTCTGGGACTCATCAGGGAGTAGTGTGATGGCTGGAACTGGTATTCTGGGCTCCAATTGCCTTTCTGTCCTGCCTGGTAGTTCTACCACATTGACCCAAATATCACCCTCTCCAGTTCCACAGCATGAAAAGCAATTTGTTCATATCAAGAGGCCAAAGGACTAGTGGGTTTGATTGGAACACTTGCACACAGGCTCATTTTAGTGACCTCTGGTGTGAGAATGGTCACTGAATTGCCTGCCATCCCTCACCCTGAGTTGGGAAGACACGGCCTTCTGAAGACAGGCCCTCCCCCAGCCCACCCAGCCTTACCTCTCAATCTCAGTCTTTCGAGGGCACTGGCCTGGCAGCACCAGGAAGGGCACCTGAACCTTGGGCTCGTAGGCCTGCAGTGGGAAGTCAGCCTGGGTGAGCAACTGGGTGGTAGGCCCGATACGCTGCCGCTCCAGGCGCTCCCCGAAGTCCTCGGGAACCTCAAAGGTTGTAACTATAGGTAGAGGAAGGGGCAGGAGCTGCAGAGACTCCGGCTGGGGCCCAATACCCCTGCTCTAAGACAAAGCACTAGGCAGGGATTGGGCATACACACTGCTTTGGGGCATGGAGTCTCAGAGCTAGCCTATGGTCAGGCAGTGGCAGGAGAAGCCAGACATAGCACCAGGCACCCAAGGGAATGCAAGCCTGAGGGATGAGGGCCTCCAGAAGGTCTGTTAGATCCTGTTCTAAGCTCAGAGCCATCACGCTGCCCATGACCCCAGCACCAGTGGCCACTGCTCAAGCCAGATGCTAAATCAAACCACGAATGAGGATTATAACTAGACAGGAGGGCTAAGTGGTAGCTCCCTGCATATTTGGGATCTGTTCCTGCTACCTCTGCCCTAGAGGCCCCCCCAAAGCATATGAGTCTGAAGACCATTCACTCCCTGGGACCATTTATTGACTCCAGGCATCCTGGATAGTGTAGAGTAGGGGCACCCTGCCCTGGGCCCCGGGGGACTTTCAAGTCACAAAGTGGACATCCTACTGAGACGACCAGGACAGGCAGAGGCTTTCACTCCAGGTCTCAGGGGAGGGGAGCTGGTGGATACAGGCCTACTAATAGGGTGACCATTCCAATTTGCCTGGGAGTGAGGTGTTTTCAGGATTCAGGCTGTTAAGCAGAAAATTCCAGAAAAACTGAGACCGTCGAGATGGGAAATGAGGTATGGAATATGCTCCAGGAGATAAGCCACCTTCCCCAGGAGCTGGCTGGGCTCAGGATAGCCAGGTGATGACTCCCCTCCACTCCCCTGGGAGGCCCTGGTGACCTTCCTTGGACCTGATCATTTCTGAGGCTCAGCAGAGGCCACCTGCCTTCAGATGAAGTCCATCTCTCACCAGAGCTGTCAAGTACTGGGGAAACCTCACTGCCTCACAGCACCAAAAAGTCCTGGCCAAGAGGGCTGTTCTCAGACCCCCAAGCACCTGCTCTTGAGCCTGTGGGTCTGTGAGACCATTCCACTCCCAGAATCATGGGTTTCTGGCCCTGAATCTCAGGGGCCAAGAAGGAGCCAGAGTGAGGAGAACAAAGCGAGGCCTCTGGCCCCTGCTGCATCCATGAGCCTGAGGCAGGCTTCTTCAACATTCCCCTCTTTGCCTCATGGTTGGGGTCGAAGAGCTGCTGACCAGCCCGACCTTACCCTGCCATGGGTGGTAGAAGCATCATTCCCTGTTCCCAGTAACCCCGCAGCTCTCACATCTGTGGTTTGTAACAATTTTCTGGGCCACATATACTTGTGAGTCTGGATCCTCAGATCACAGCACAAATGCTCACGCATGTGACATCTCCTGTGCCACTTTGGGAGGTCCACAAACCCCATAAGGCCCTTGGGCTCCTACAGCACTAATCTGGGTAGTGCCAGCAAGGAGCTAGGCCTCCGCTAGGGTTGGAGAGGACTGGCAGACAGCTGGAACCAGGGGGTATTTGTGCCTGATCTAAGGGGGCAGGCTCCCTGTCTGCCGGCCAGGTGGGAGGGCCCCACCTAATTCCTGACTGTCACTCAGGGCCCTGCCTTGCTGTTGTCTCTCCTGGAGCCACCCTATCCTTCTCTCTGCCAAGGGGGACTGCCCCGCTCCCCCCCTCCCTGCAGACCTGGCGCAGTCCTTACAAAACTCATCAGAGAGAAGAGTCTTTTTTCCCTCCAGGAAACATCTCCAGGACACAAGGGCCTGCGTCAGGCCCTCTTCTAGAGGCTGAGGCCCAAGTGGGGAACAGTTCAGACACAGTTTTGGCCTTCTCCAAGCCCTGTTCCAGGGGAGGCAGTCCTGGATGTATTTATTTACATTAAATATACATGTAAATGCCCTACCCCCACCCCCAGCTGGGTGGAGGGAACTGGAACCATGGCTCTCAGCAACCCCAGTTCCCCAAGGCCCTTGTCACAGCTCTGCTAAGAGGAAAGCACTCAGTGAACCCCCAGTTCAGTGAGCTGGGCCCTTACAAAGCACCTCATCTCTTGTCATCCTCATTTTACATTCGAGGAAACTGAGACCTTCAGCCTGAGGCTAGAGGCCCTGCTTCTAACTGTACCTGCTCACCTAGCTCTCCAGGGCACTGACCTCTTGGGGAGAACTTGTCAAGGTCGGCCTGCCGTAGGAGGTTCTGGTTCACGCAGGGGCCACGGCATACTTCCTAGAACCAAACCCCAGAACCCCAAGGCAGAATGAGCATCCTGGGGACAGGCAGGACCTGGGAGGCACCCCAAGGCCAGGTGTCTTCCCCAAGTCCACTGGGGAGCACCACAGGGGTATGGGGGTAGGGCGGAAATAGTGAATTTGTACAATTCCTTATTCGGGGGCTACGGTGGACCACAAGTCGTCACCACCTGGGACACCCCTGGCCCTACCTTGTTCTGGCCCTGTACTGCCCACTCTGAGAACACTGTTAGTGTGTGTTCAGGAACCAAGTCACAGGACAGAGGTACTGCATGGTCAGCAGGGGTCTCTGTGTGGACCTCCCCTCTCAAGGGCCACTCTGGCACCCCAGGCGGTGTGGGTATCAGTGGGTCCTTGTCCTATCTCTCTTGGCCTCTCTCCCCCACCTAAACCCTTCCTAATGCTGTCTGATGCCTGTGGGGCTCCATGAACTCTTCCCTAGCCACCCCGTCTCTGTTCTGTCCCTGCCCCAAGCCTCTCTCTCTCTCCTTACAGTATACCCTCCTCCCCCACATGGCCATTGGCTCTGTCCGGGACCCCAAGCCTTTGTACCTTCTGCACCTTCTGCCTGGACACTGCCCCCAGCTGCTTTCTTACCATCTCTTAGATCTCAGCAGTTTGCCACCTCATCCAAGGACCCCCTCCCAAACCAGAGCGGGGGGCAGGGAGGTAACTCCCTGCTAAAGCCATAGCTCCATGACAACAGAGACGTGGATATCTCATCTTCACTGTCTCCAGTGCTCAGTTCAGGGCCTGTCACGCAGTAGGTGCTCAGTAATGAATTGCTGAGTGAGTGAACAGATGAATAGATGAACAGAAGGATGAATGAAAGGGGTGGTGGGTGGGTGGATGATGGACAAATTGACAGATGGATAGACGGATGGATGGATAGATAAGTGAACAAATGAACTGATGAATAGATGGGTGGATGGACGGATGGAAGGATGGGCAAATGGAACCCACAAGTGGGGCTCAGGCTTGGTAGGGAACAGTTGCCACACTCACCCCAAGTTGATCCAAGGTTCCAGGGCTGAGGATGTCAGAATAGAATCCACGCTGCTTCATCAGTGGATACTTCTTTTCGGTGCTTTTCCGGGAGGGTAAAGGTGGGGGGTTGGGATAAGGGCTTGGAGGAGGTTTCTCTGACCCAGAATCTGGTCCTGGGTTATGTTCTAGGCCTGCATGATTCCTCCTCGGACTATACTTTTGGCTGCATTCTGGGTCCTGAGGGGTCCTTCCAGGGCTGCAGCCTCCTGTGTTAGGCTGTTCCATGCTGTTTCTCAGGGCAATGGCCCAGCCAGAGATCCTAAGAGAAGATATTGGCATCATTGGGCCTTTGCCAGCCTCTTGTCAGTCCCTAGGGACACCACAACACAGGACGCCTCACTTGCCACCTGAATCAAGCACATCCTCTTGTGCATGGAAAGAGAAGAGGGAACATGGAGGGAGTGGTCTCTGCCTGATCTGGAAAGTCACACAGAGCAGGGAAGTTCCCGCTGGAGACAGGCCTTCCCTGCGTGCTGCAGTGAGAAATGAGACAGTCAGAGCTGAGTGAAGAGAGTCTGGGAAGCTCTGCAAATGTCCCTCCCCCAATGCATCCTTCTGCACTTGCCCACCTGCTCTCCGCCATGTAACAGAGCAAGGCCTGGCTTCTCACAAGGGGAGACAAAGTGGACAGCCCACAGCTCACTCACTCGAAAAAGGGCCCTGTTTGGTTTCCCTTCAAATGACTTTTACCCACAGCAGCCCCAGTGTCCAAATAGAGCGGCCCAGCCCTGCTGGTTGCCCTGCCTCTCCCCATGTGGGGATGGGGCCGTGCCCTGCCTCCCCCATCCACTCCTGCCACCCAACCATACCCCAGGATTCAGAGGACTAAGTGGCCTCCACAGAGGGACCCTGACCCTCCAGGGGCCATAGATCCCACTGCCAGAAACTTTGCTCAGGGTCAGGTCAGTTTAGAAAACATATACCCTCCTCTCTCCCCAAAAGGAGTAGCAAATGTGCCACTGGGTTATATAATCATCCACCATCCCAAGGTCAAGGGTGTGCAGAGTTTTCATTGTCGGTGAACAAGTCCTTGCCAAGCCTCTGTTGCTTTTGGCTACTTCAGAATGCATCATGGGGAGGGGGAACTCCTTGGTCAGGGGAGCATTACAAGAAATGGGACAAAGATATGGGGAAAGAAAGGTTTTCATATAATACTGATGCAAAAACAAAAGTGAGTGAGTCTACAATCATCTCAATAAAAATTTCAATCAAATTCCTTCCTCTTAACAAAAGGAAATAGGGACCTGGTCCAAGTAACACCCCCTCCTCCTTTCACATTCCATTTCCCACCCCTGCCCCCGCCCCCCGAATATGAGGAGGAGGCAGCCAGGAGCTTGCAGTACAGGCTGCTCTCTGGGCTTGGTGTTCCAGTCCCTGTCATGTCCATTTGAACCATCATTGAGACTGGCTGGTGTAGGTTTCCTGTTGGGTCATGGCAGGGGCACCTTGCCTGGACTGACCTGAAAGGTGGCTGGGCAGCTGGGAACGTTTGGAGCAAGCTCCCTCCCAATGCTGAAGCAGCCTGCAGCTGCTGAGTCCATTTCTAAGAAGCGGGTGGTGAGTTGGCAAGACCACTTGAGGGACTGTGGAGGGCAGATGGGGCTCTGGTTTCTATCTAGCCGTATCCCACCAGAACTCTGCTCTCTGAATTCACTCCCTGGTGGCCAGCTGCTTCCTAGGGCAGGTACTGAAAACAACGCTAAGCTTGGTCTACCCCTCTGACAATCACCAGCCCCTCCCAGAGCACCCTGAAGAACAGAGGAGCCTCTGAGGATCAGCCCTATCATGGCTGCAAACCTACAGATCTCGGCCTCACCTTTGAACACATGGAGCAGGCCTTGGAGAGACGAGGGTCCCTGCTCCACAGAAAAGCGTCCCATTTCTGTTTCCCCAGCTCCTAAACAAGCTTGAATATGCTCAGCTGCTGCACTGGTATGTTATAAGGATTGACAGAGATATGCAAAAAATGCAAAAAATGTCCAGGAAACCAGTGTCACTGATGGCAAAAGGAGTCTGTGATGGGGGTGATTTGCTGCCCCTTTGCAACATTTTCCTCTGAGCAGGTGGGGAGTGTCTAGGCAGGTCCCGAGAAGGAAGGTGGGAGTGTGAGCTGCAAACCCAGAGTCCTGTTTTCTCTCTGTCCCTCAGCCCTTCACAAGGATCAACAGCTGCCTTCTAGTCCCCCTCCTCCAGCTCTGGGCACTTGTACATTGCCAATGTCCACAGGACCTGTGACACACAGACAGGTAGAGAGACAGAAACACCTCTCTCTTCTGTCACAGCCCCATGGGTGATGGTAGCCTCTTCATGGGAATGGGCATGGCTGGCAAGAGGGTTCCCATCCAGACCATTTGTGTGCCGGAGTTGGCCAGTAAGATGCCATGAGTGATCCAGTGTTGGGAATGGTAAATATTATTAAGAGGTTTGGATGTAGTTCATGCATCATCTCATTTAAAACTCAGGTAGAAACAGAGACCATCTTCACTGCTCAGAGGTGGGAAAAACAAGGCTCAGAGAGGTTAAGTAACCTATGCAAGGTCACACAGCCAGCAAGAGGCACAGTTGGAATTGGAAACCAAGTTATTTTCCCCCCAGTCAGATCAACCAGCCCTAGTCAGAGCCCTATTATCTGGAGCTAGAGGAAGCTTCAGGTTGAACTCATTGACATTCAACACCATGTGGCCACCCCGGCCAGGCACTGCACTGGATGGACATGATGAACCAGGGTATTCGATCCTCACAACAGGGTTTTGTTTTTTTTTTTTTAATCACCAGTCCACAAGCAAGGAAGCTAAGGTTTAGAGAAGTAAGAAACTTATGAAGGACACACAACCAGTATGGAAACTGAAGTTTTCCTCTCTGGCTGATGTCAAGGTCCAAGGTCCGTGTCCCTAGCACCACTACACAGTTCTCAAACTGTGTACCAAGGAACCCTGAGGTTCTGCAAAGTGTGTACCTGCGGGGAGAAGGGCCTAAGCAGGAGGGCCTCTAAGCCACCCACCCCTGATTCAACAAGGGCCCTGTTCCTTCATGTTTCAGGTCCCAGGGTCCTGTGTAGGATTTCATTTGACAAATAGGTCTGTGGCTTAAGGGTTTTTGAAAGTCTCTGTCCTTGTGGGGCCACCTGGCAAATGATACTGTGGATGCTAATAACCCCACAGACTTTGGCTCTCTCCGCCCTTTCGGAGCACTCACCTGATGTGACCTGATCTGTGTTCCTGCCGCTGAGACTCCTCCCTCCCGTGAACATCTCCCCTTATTATAAATGTAAACATCTGTCTCACCTGTGTGCTGAGCATGAGGGCTGAAAATGCAGAAATTTTCCAGTAACATTGATCTTTAGAACCTTTGTACTTAGCACGGGGCTGACACAGCCTTCATATATATATATATATATATATATATATATATAGAGAGAGAGAGAGAGAGAGAGAGAGAGAGAGAGAGAGTGTGAGTGAGTGTGTGAGAGTGAGTGAGTAGGTGCCTGGAAAGTGTTTGCCTAGTTACTGAATGAATGGAGTGAGTAAAGGGAGGCGGTTGATCTCTGTAACCACTGGTGAGATAGGTGGCATAATACTCTGCCAATTTAGAGATGGGGACACGGAGGACTAAGGAGACTGGATGTGGTCACGATCAGGAGAGAAAGCGGGTGGCTGGCTAATAAGGACCAGAATCTCGGCTCCTTCCCTGCCTGGGTCTTCCAAAGGAGGAAGGAAGAGAGGAGCAGGGTCCCCAAAACCGGTCCGGTAAATACAGGACTTTATCTCCAACGCTGTTTTAAAATGCGCCCACTCCTTTCTCACTTGCTAAGGCTCAGGAAACTGCGCTCAAATTCGGGGGCAGGGATGTGGAACCGGGGCTGGGAGGACGTCCTCCTTACTGTCATGCCTATTCATCCTCTGCGCCTTTTGGGGTCCCCCTGCCCGTGCTCGCCCTGCCAAACCTCCGCCCCACAGACCTACCCGCTGCACCAAGCAACGTCGCGTCTGGTGGCAGGTCTCTAGGGAGGTAGGTTGGGCCTGTTGCTAAGGGGCCGGACCATCCGGCTCCGTGGGGTCGGAGCTTCCGTTGGAACCTCCAAGCCTGCACCAGCCTCCCCCGCACCCTCCGCAACTTGGTTCCTCCCCTCTGCCCCCCCCCCCGNCCCCCCCCCCCCCCCCCCCCCCGCCCTCCGCCCCCACTTGTTGCCTCCCCTTCCTGGACCTGGGCCACTTTGGAGGGGTGGGAAAGTGTCAGCCCTCTAGGCTGTCAGATCCAGGCCCCACAGTCCCTCTTCCCTCTCAGACTCTTTTAAAATAGCAGACAATACAGCCAAATGCAGTGAATCCTGTTTTTTTTTTTTTAGCTTTGTAAATAATTTGGGGAGAATAATAGGGGAAATTTACAAACTGGGAGTTTGCATTTAAGCCACAGCTGCAGGACCAGTGGCTAAGTTATTGCTGAAAGGGTGGCTTCTGGTTCTCTCCAGGGGGTGCTCAGCGGAACAGCCACCCGTGGCAACTCCTCCTCCTGTGCCTCCTCAAGGTGGGCGGTGGGCGTGCCTGCACCCCCTCCCTAGTTTCAGGCATCCCATTGCTCCAGTGACCTCGCATGGGTTCAGGCTTTTATACTCCTGCCTGTCCTGGATATTAAACTATATTTAATTCTCTTAGATGTGATAATGGTATTGTGGTTATATAGGAGACTGTCTGTGTCTTAGCTGATGTGGACTGAAAATTTTCAGGACAAATGTCACAATGTCTTCTGCTGTGACTTCCCTTTCAAGCAGTTCTGCAAAATTGATATATAGGTAAGTATAGGTAGCTCCTGGCCACATAGCTCACTTGGTGACAAAATCATCCAGATGTGCCAAGGTTGGGGGTTTGATTCCTGGTCAGGGCACATACAAGAATTAACCAATGAATGCATAAAGTGGAACAATAAATCAGTGTATCTCTCTCTCTCTCAAATCAATAAAATTAAAAAAATATATAGTTAGGGGATAAAGCAAAAGTGGTCCAAGAATTAGGGGGTCTGAAGGTTTACAGATGTCTACGCTACCAGTCTTTAAATTTCTCTGTAAGGAAAAGAGGTGGTTTACAAACCAAAACAAAATTTTAAAATCACCCCACCTTAACCTGAGAACCCCTGCCCAGAACCTTCTCAGAATTGGTCCCATTTTATAGGTGGGGAAACTGAGGCTTGGTAAGACAGGTTGGTATTAGAGGAGGTAACAGGGCCTCACTTATTACATAAATGTCCTATTTGACATTTTAGTAATGCTGGCTTGGTGCCAGGCCTATGCTGGGCACTAAATGTCCAGATTTGAACTGGACCCTGTCCCTGCCATAAAATGTCTGTTCAGTTGGAGAGCCAGAGAGGCCAGGCCTCAGGAACTCAGAGGGAGATGGTGATTCAGCCTTTGCACAGGCTTTTGCTTCCTCTGTCCGGAACGTCTCCACTCCTACTCTTGGCCAACTCCTTTCCATCCTTCAAGACCCTATGCTGGTGCAACCTTTCCTGAGCCCCAACCATGGTTTTATTTGCTTTCCTTGTTGGCATTCACACGATAGGTACTCAGTGCGTACTGTGGGAGGAAGGAAGGAGGGTGAAGAGGATTGGAAGCAAGGGTGGCTATAGCTTCCAGGGGGAAGAGACCCCCCCAAAGCCCTGTTTTGGGCAGCCTGACTCCTCTGTGGATCTGGGGATAGGCTGTGTACCCCACTCAACCTGTGGAGAGGCACTTGCTTCCCTGCTTTTGTCTGACACTTCCCATACTGGGTACAGCTGTCCAAAAAGCTGCAGTACCCATCCAGTTGCCAGGGCAACATCAGCCCATGGTGGGACGTCAGGGATGACAGGGGCAGAGTGCTGATCCTGAAAAGTTGCCAAGCAACACAGTGGGTTGGTGACATCATGGGGGCCATGGCTGTTGGACACATAAACAGGCCACTGCAGACAGGATGCACTCTCAGGAGGGTCAGCTCACAGGGTCACTCATCCTCCACTGTGCAATGATCACTGTTATGCCCGTGAGCTGGCAGGTGGACTTCAGTAGTGGGGACCAGGGAGGGACTGCTTTCCCCAGCAGCCCTGGCAGCTCCACCTTATACCTCCACATGTGTGGACAATGGGTGTGACTGCCTCCCTCTCTCCCTGGCAGGAGACTGTGGCTCAGTCTCTGTCTCAGGTGCCCACCCTCTAAAGCCCCCATCTAATTCAATGGTTGGGCATGGGATCAGGCTCTGGTGTCCCTGCCCTGCCTGGAGGCCACCATATCTACTTGTTCCCTGGGAGAAGAACAAGGAGCTGAGCCATGAGACCACCCTGAGCTCCTTGCCCCTCCTATGACAGGAGGGCAGTCTCCTGCCCTGTACAGGCTAAAAAGGAGGTCAGATTTGCTCTTGTTGAAATGAGGGGAGAACAGGTTTCTGCCAGTGCTTGTAGGGGGCAGTTCTCTGTCCATCTCTGGTGGCCCGGAAGCTCAGGGCTTTGGCAGACAGACTGCTGAGGGTGCCCTGCCCCAGACCATGCCTTTCAGGCAAGGGGTGTGAGGGCATCACAGACCCGTGCTCCCTCTCCCCGTGCCTTCTTGCTGGCAATGCTGAGGCAGGAGCACTGCTTCACCGGCCACAGAGATGAAAGGTCCCAAGTGAATGGGAGACAGAACAGACCCTTCACGTGGCTGGCCCACTGGAACAGAGAGCAACAGACATCCAGGCGAGGTGGCTGGAGCTACCTGCTCTCTGCCTGCCCCCAGCAGGCCTGTTGGGGCCCCAGGATCTCTCTCTGGGTTGCTAGGCCAGGGGCTCTAAGCTGCCGCCAAGTGAAACCAAGTCATAGGCATGAGGTGTGTCAGAGAGGGCAGAGTGAGGTCTGGAATTCACTCTCTCCCCCTGCCTCCCCTGACCCTCCCTCATGCTGCCATTGGCCAACTGGCCTCAGCAGCTCTGACCAGAATTTTTCCTGATAAATAAAAATGGAGACAATTGGCCTGCTTTGATCCACATGGCCTGCCTGACAGTCCAGATCACAAGGAGGAGGAGAAGGATTGAGAACCACTGGCCCATGGATGCCCAGTTCTCATGCCGGTCCCCAGCCAAAACCCATTCCCACATGTACTCACGTTCAGCTTCCCGGCTGGAATCTCCTCTCTCTTTCAGTTTTTCTACAGCTTTCCATCCCGTCTCAGGCTACACCTCTTCAGCAAGCCTTCCCTCAGCCCACAGAACACATTCACATTCTCCTCAGGGGTCCCGGAGGACTATGGTTATTAGCATTTGGTAGGCAACCATACAGTGGTCACTGTTGTGTCCCCAACTGGAGGGTAGACTTGAACAATAGGACCAGGGGTTACTGCCTTTCCCAGCAGCCCTGCCAATTCATCAGTCCTAGAAAGGCCCTTAGGAAATGACCAGGAGGCAGAGCACCCACATTGCAACCACTACCTGGAGATGGTGTCTGCTGCACACGCCCCTCTTCCCCAGTCCACCTCCCTCTGACTTGTAATTCCAGACCACGCCAGGGACAGGGCGCAGGATGCCAAGGCTCTGCTCTCCAGAAGCAGCTGCCAGGAAAGGATTCCCACCAGCCCCTTCCTACTTGGGCCAAAGCTCCAGGTGATGTCTTCCGAAAGACATTTCCACGGGGCCTTGAGAAGCCGCACGGAGAGCTGTTCATCATAATTAGGCTCTAAGTGCCTTCGACTTCCCTGCAACCCCAAGGAGCTTGGTGAGCACTGGCTGAGTGATCTCTTGGCAGTGAGCGGCCTCATCATCTCAGCCCTGAGCCCCACCAAGTGCCTCCACGCCTGCACTCCAGGGATCCTAAGTTAACTGGGTCTGGGGGCCAAACTGCCGTTCTGACCTTTTGCCCACCCCTAGAAAGGTCCATGACAAGGCAGGAGGCATGGGTCCTGCTGCCAACTTACTGGGCAAGTCTCTTGCTAGGCCTCAGATTTCCCATCTGCACAGTGGGGAATATAAACCTTGCCTAGCCCTGTACTGGGGCCACCTGTACAGAGTGACCTGAGGGCACCAGGACTGTTACCCTGCCCCAAATACCTCCATATCTAGCAAAAAGCATTGCCCTTGCCAGATTTCTGTGATGGAGGGTGGTTTGTTCAAGAGAAGGATTCTTCATTACCAGAGCTAAGGCAGCTGCAGTGGCCCACGTGCACTAGGCAGGGGCATTCCAACCGCTAGGGCGGCATCTGGAGCTGTCGGTCTCCTTGACAATCTGCTCCCTCACTGCAGGTCAGCAAACTGAGGTGGCGACAAGGTTGCAGCAGAGTAATATCGGAATGTGGGGCTGTTCTGCAGGGTTTAGGAAGCAGAATGTGGGCCACGAGACAGAGACCAGTTCCCACGGGAGTCTCCTTCCTGTTCTAGGAGGATGGCATCTGCCAGGGCCTCCCATTTCTCCTGCCCCTCTGTTTCTTCCCCATCTGGTAGGTGGTGTCAGAGAGCCAGACACTGAGAGTTCCCAGATCAGTTTCCCCACCTGAACGGGACTGTGGGATCACCAGAGATCCCCCCAGGCCACCCTTTCACAGCATTCACTCTCCCTGTGGAAGGCTGGGCGGTGTCCCTGCCCTAGTGTCCTGTTCTTTCCCCCATAGCTTCCCTCAAGAACCTGGCACTGGTGGGTCCCCTGTTCGGTTCCTCTATACAGTGAAGGGGCCTGTAGAAAACGTCATCTCTACCTCCAAGCTGTGACTTTTAGTTGTGCAGGAGGGCATCAGGTTTCCAGGTGGTCTAACAGAGGTGGGCCTGAGACAACCCCTTCCCTCTTCTTTTAACAACCTACCTGCCCACCCTGGACCAGCTTTGGGGACATCCCAAGCAAAGGGAAACTTAGTCTTGGAGGCCCCAAGGGAGGGAATGGCTGCTCCCATCTTAGAGGTTAGGAGACTGAGGCCCTGAAGTACAGACTTTGTCAGGGGCACACACACTGCTGGCCAGGCAGAGCTGGCTTGGCAGCTGGATCCTCTGCTCTGGACTGGGGTCCTCCCCAGCTACCTCTCCTGGTTCCACAGCCCCTCTTGGCTGGCCTTTAAAGCAGGCAGCTGGGCCTGAGGATGGGCAGGGATTGCCTTGGGGAGGGTGCCCGGGCCGGGGAGCAGGTGTGGTGTGGGGGGAGATAGCAGGTGCAGGATAATGGGGCCACCAGGGAGGCCCAGGGAGCAGGTGCTGCTGTGGAGGGGATGAGGTTGTCATTGTATGCCCAGCTCTGGAGGGGGACCCCTATGAGCCCCTGGGCCACCCTGGCTGGTGCTCAAAGGTCGTCCAGATGCCTGGGCTCAGGCACACATCCAAACCCCTCCCCTGGGTCCCAGCAACCGCCAGGTTGTCATGACAACAAGCACTTTCATCCCTGTCCCTTTGTCTGGTCATGGTCCAGCTTTTGTGGACCAGACATAGTTGGGGGGTATGGAGAAGGGGGCCTTGCCTCAGGACACACTCAGCTGGGGTGGAGCTGTGAGCTGTAGCAGAGGGGGCTGGAGGGCAGGTGAAAGAAAACTGGAGAGGCCAAAAAGGCTGGGCTTTGCTGGCCACTGACCCCTGCAGCCTCCTCCTCCAGTGGCTGGGTCTGTGGGCCTGGGAGTGGCCTGGGGCCCAGGCCGTCCTGTTCTTTCTGAATCTCATTTTTCCTCCTGTGAGTGGAGCTGTGAACAGCCCCTCTCCCCTGGTGCCCTGTGGCCCTGGGATGTGAAAGAGCATGGGTCAAACGGGAGTTTGATAACTCCCCTGTACAACAGGGGAAACCGAGGCACAGAGCAAATCTGGGCCTTGGCCTCGATTAGACCACAGTAAACAAGTGGCAGAGCCAGGCCTACAGGGCACCCAGGACCTCAAGGCATCTGACCCTCAAAGCAAATGCAAATCTGGCCCCAAGGTCATCCCTCCTTCTGACACCCCCATTGGGGGGAACCTAGCCTGTTCCGAGTGAGCTTCGGCAAGGTCTGCCCCCACCCATGGGATCTGGGGTTCTGCAGGCCCCTCCGGCTCAGGACAGACTCCCACCTCACGGACAGACCACAGACATGGTGGGCTCTGGTAACAGGCCCCAGAGGTGCCTCCAGGCAGACAGTTCAGTCGGGGTGGGTTTGCATCCCCCCTTCTCAGTCACCACTGGTCCCTCTGAATGAGACCTGAGGAGCAAGGGGCCTCAAGGAAGGGTCTGGGGCTGCACCTGTAACGGGAGGGAATGATGAGCCGAGAACCAATTTAAACAACAGGGCAGGCCCCACATTGAAACACAGCTTGGCCATCTCGAGAAAATGTCGCTTCCTCTTCCTCACAAACATCTCCCTCTGGGATTAGCTCTGCACCTGCGCTGGATGTCAGAGGGGGAAGCAGTGGGGTCTGGTACGTGAGGCCAACAGATGGATGCAGGGTCTGGGCTGAGGCTGCACCACTGGGCAGCTCATGCCAGGAGAAGGACAGTGTCCACCTCTGTAGTTATTCATTCTTGTTATGGGTGAATAACCCATAACTGAGGAGTTAGCCTGTGTTCTTGAGGTTTATACACAACATGTCATTTAATCATCGCACCAGCCCAGACAGGTTAAGCTGTCTTGGGAAAGGAGATCAGCAGACCAACCTGAGGGGTGGGGAAGGTAGGAGGCAGAGCTGAGGCCACTGGTAGGCTCAGGGAACTTTAGCTGAGGGGAAAGCTTTTGTTTTTTTTTTTAAGATTTTATTATCTTTATTTATCCTTAGAGGGGAGGGGAAGGGAAGGGGAGAAGGAGAGAAATATCAATGTATGGTTGCCTCTTGTGTCCCCCACTGGGAACTGGCCTGCAACCCAGGCATATGGCCCCACTGGGAATCGAACCACGATCGAGGGGTTGGCAGGCCCGCGCTCAGTCCACTGAGCTACACCAGCCAGGGTGGGAAAGCTTTTTATAAAGACCCAAGTGAAGGCTTTGCAGGTGGCAGGGAACTCTCTGTTATGAGAGACATGCAAGCTGGCTGGGGTGCCTGTCATTCAAACACCTGAATGGAAATGGAGTACCTGTCCAGAGCATGTAAGACCCTAAGGTATCGATCCCAGCCCCCGCCCAGTCCCCCCTAGTCAGGAAGGGGCTGAAGGACAGAGTAGGGACAGTCTGCCCAGAACTAGCACTTTATTACCCCGTCTCCAGGGGTGGCTTTCACTTTCTGAGATGTCTCTCTTAGTGACAAATCTGAGGGATGGGGCTAGGGCACAGGTGGGAACACAAGGCTGGGAGTAAGCCCCCCCGGAATTTGCATCCTAGGCACTTCACTCCCCGCACCTGGTCCCAGCCCTGGGGGAATGTCTCAGAGCCCAACTGCACTCCCAAGGCTCCTCCCTAGGGGGCTGACATCAGCTCTGCTGCTCATCGCTCACACTCAGCCATTCCTCTCCAGACCCACAGTCCAGCCCTGGCCTCTTAGCTGCTAGTCACCAGTACATTTTCCACCCAGCAGCCCTGCTTAGACTCCTTCTGGCCCCTCAATCCTGCCTGATTTTGCTCCTCATTTCCCCCACTTGGCACCTCATGCTGCCCCTCTGGCCAGAGGGAGGCCCACTTAGTTCCTGTCACATACCAGGGGCCTGCTCCTCCTCTCTCGGATCGTATTCGCTGCAGTCCAGAGATGTCTTTCCTCTCAGGTCTGGGTTAAGCCCCCCTGTGCTCCCATAGCCATGACAAAACTGTGTGTCTGCCTCCTCAGAGAGACCAAAGGCACCATGGGGCAGGGTCCAACCTGTTTCGCCCAGCCTTGTGTCCCAAGCCCTGGTCCTGGCCTGGCACGGAGGAGATGCTCAGTGAGTGACAGCTGAATGGATGAATGAATGGGAGTGTGACCAAGGCAGGGAGGACGGTCCCACACACTGAGGTCATCTGGGCGCAGAAGCTAAGGTAGGAAGCTGGGGCAAGAGACTGACTGGGCCCGCAGGTCCTCTGCAGAGGCCTGGGGCATGTGAGGTCTCAAATCGCCCACTGCCTCTAAGTCACATATTTCCTTTCAGCAAAGTCCTTTTACAGTCTTTCTGAGGACTGCCATGTGATGTGAGGGAATTAGAAGTTCCAGCCATGGTGTGCCCACCCTGCTCACCCAGAGGGGAAAGACGCCTGTTGGTGGCTTTGTACACCCCACACCCCAGCCCCTGACACCCGGACAGAGAGGGAACACATTTGAGAGTGCAGTAGGTTTTCTTGGGCCTGACTGACCTTGAACCTTCAGCTACTGTTCACTCTCCATGTGTGGTCCCTGGCCTGCTTGGCTGCTGCATCCCCCTCCCAGCTGAGTGGCAGTCTCCTGAATTCCCTGGCAGGCTTCCAGACCTCCGGGGAAGCCACCGCCTTTGCCACCACCATTACTGTCTCTGCCACCACGGCTTCTGTGAAAATGCAATTACAGCAAACAGCCGCTGCCTCACTTGAGCCGCGCCATTCACACCTGGAACTAATTAACTTAATTAGGTCTTAATGAGCTACACTGGTTAGAAGGCCTATTTTTACTTAATTATCCCTTAATGTGCTTGCATGGAGGAGCGTGGGTCCTGGAGGATGGCCTTGGCGGTGGCCCTGGCAGCCATCTCCTCTCCCTGTAGAAAGGATCCCCGGGAGTGATGCCCGTCTGCCAAGAAGGAGCAGGCCCCAGAGAGCTGAGAGCCTTGGAGTGGGGGGTGAGGTCAGAGCCAAGGGCCATACCTGTGGGAACAGCATCCCCCCGCCCCAGCCAGCCCCATCACTCTGGCTGCTGTGCTGAGAGTGTGGTGGCCGGCTTTGCATTCACAGACCTCTCACGGGGGAGGACTGGGCTCAGAGAGTTGTTCCTCCAGCTGTCTCTGATGGGGAGCTGGGCTCAGAGAAGTAAGGGGCTTGCCTGAGAACACACAGCTAACTGGTAGTGATGGAGGTCCTCAGACCCTATGAAGGAGCCTTTTAAGCCGATAGGGTCCTGTAAGGATGGGGTCTAGCCCTTTCCAACACTGGGCCGGGTTAGGGTGGGCAGAGGATCACCTGGATGGCTGGTCTCCAGGATTTCCCGGACAACACATTACACTCCTAGTTGGGCCTTGGCTGAGAAAAGCCAAGTTTGTCTAATCAACTTTCTAGCTTTGAGGCAGGGTGGGGTGGTCTTGGCTCACTCAGCAGATAGGAGAGAGGCATTGTGATGGGGTCCTTTCCGATTGGCCCCTGCCTTGACCCTGCTGGAGGGAGCTGTCTTTATTTATTTATTTAATTTAATCTTTATTGTGTTTTTTTCCCCCATTACCAGTTAGTGCCCTTGTATTCCTCCCCCTCACCCCAGCTGCTGGGGGCCTTCAGATGATCTGGCTCCTTTGATCTCTGGGTTTCAGGGGCTGGAGGGATGCTTTGGCTCGTGTGCGTATTTTAAAGATGGAGCAGCCCTCTCTTGGAAACTCCAGGCTTCAATCTGACACCTGTTTCCTTGGTTCCTCCAGTCCAGTCTGGCCCTTGATTTCCTTCTCACCAGCCAGCCATCCCCAGCATTCTCCTCTTCTGAAAATAGCCACACCATTCACTGATACGCTTAAGCCAGGAACTGAAGAGCCATCCCCAGCAACGCTCTCTTACAGCCCGCAGCCAACCATCAGGAGTCCTGATGGTCCTGCTTCCAAACAGCATCCCCAGATGCCAACCTCCCACCACCTCTCAGCAAGCACCCCAGTTGTGGCCACCATCATCTCCCATTCGGACAGCCCTGCCCTCGGTCTTCCAGCCTCCACAATCCAGTCCCCACACAGCTGCCCCAATGGTTTTTAAAAATCACTCCCAGTTCAAAACCTTCCAATGTCCTCCTGTCCCATACAGAAGAAGGCCCATGGGCCTTGCCTGACCTACAGTGCCTGCCTGCCTCTCTGGTCCCATCCCCTCCTTTCTCGTCTCCTGTCCCACTCATATGGCTACTCTCCAGTGCCCCTACGGCTTCAGGGATTTTGCACTTGCTCCTTCTGCCTAGTTTGCTCTCCCCCTGACCTCCAGCTCCCTCAGATCTTGCCTTAAATGTCGTTGCAGACTTCCCGGGCCCCACGGCTGAGTCTCCTTGCATGTCCACCCTGTGAAAATTTTCTGCATGGCACCTGCAGGACATTGTTCTTGTTGTCCTGTCTTCCACGTCTACAGAATAGGCAACATTGGGCCGCGGATTCATCTGTCATGGTCGCTACTGAATCCCTAGCCTAGGACGCCATATGCCTGACACACAATAGGGACTTTTTGTTGAATGGATATTGAGGGAATGCCTTGACCTTCCTTCAAGCAGCCAGAGTCCCTGCCCCCTTCCTTGTGTTCCCCAGGGCCCACTCAAACGCCTCACATTTGAGCGTGGTATCCTCACGTCCTTCTCTGGCCTCCCGACCTCTGCTCACACTGTCCTACCACCTGAAGTGCTCCTTTCCCCATCAGCTGGGGGCTGAAACCCCTGCCTTGCCAGGCCCTGCTGTGCTGATTCTGACCAATGAGGGAGAGGGTGGGGACCTCTGCCTGTTTGAACTTGTGTGCTTGGCTTGGCTGTTGGACTTGGCTTTTGGCCTTGGCTCTTCCTGGTACTATCTCTGCCCATCTTTTGCCCACTCCTTGGGCACTCGTCCGTCTGGACCCTGAGGCCATAGGCCTCTGAAGGCAACACCAGGCTTAAATCTGACAACTGTTTCCCTGGTTCCTCCAGTTCAATCTGGCCCCCGATTTCCTTCTCACCAGCCAGCCATCTCCAGCATTCTCCTCTTCTGAAAATAGCCACACCATTTACTGGAGGCAGTGACCCTCATCTCTGCTCGCCTATCACTCCCCATCCCTGATCCAGCAGCCAGGCCCAAGGCGGCTGGCCCATAGTCAGTGATTAGCAAACAAGTCAGCCTATTCTGACCATGTGGCTCGAGACCTGGGGAAAGGCTCAGATAAGAGGGGGGTCCAGCTAGCTGGGGGTATGGAGTATAAGATGGAGCACTAACTGAGTAGGAAGGTCAGAGCCCGGGCCTCCCAGACAGGAGACAGGGGTTACCCAGTTCAGAAGGGCAAGGGACCCAGACTGGGGCACACAGAATTGCCAGTCAGAGCTATCTCCCCCTAACCCCCAGGGAGGGCACAAGTGAGACACAAAAGTGATGGATAGCCCTGGCCAGTGTGGCTCACTTGATTGGCTCATCATCCCAGAAACAAAGCTCAAAGGTCCTATTCCTGGTCAGGGCACATGCCTCAGTTGCGGGTTCAGGCTCTGGTTGGGGCCTGGTCAGGCGTGTGTGAGAGACAGCTGATTGATGTTTCTCTCTTGCATTGATGTTTCTCTCCCTCTCCCCCTCCCTTCCTTCCTCTCTCTTTAAAATCAATAAGCATGTCCTTGGGTGAGGATAATACAATTTTTTTAAAGGACAGAAAGCTATAATAATATAATTTGGAGGCAGGGAAGATAAATGTCCAGTTCTTTGGGCTCCATTTCTATGGGCTCCTGAAGGACCCAGGACATCAGAGACTATGGATCATAGACTCTCTTTTCACACAGGAAAACCAAGGCCTGTGGGAAGGGATCCGCCCTGGGGACCCAGCCAGGCAAGGAGCAGTGTTGCTGAGGGTTGATACTAGTTTTAACACACCTCTTAGAGGCCTTGGTGCCTCAGTTTCCCCACCTGCACAATAGTGGCAGTGACTCTCATCTTTCAATCCCTGCACCCATTTCCCTCAAAGCTGTGAGGTTCACTGATGGGAAGGCTGTTGGTGGTCTCCAAGGGTCAGGGCCCTGCTTTCAGTTTTGTTGAAACTGGTAAGAAGAAGGGTAGAGAAGGCTGAGTGAGCAGGAATCTGGAGACCACCTTGCCTTCTCCCCACAGTCATTCCAAAGGCAGTCCTGCTCCCTCCATGGGGACAGGAGACTTCCCTAAAGTTGAGGGTGACTTGCCTGGGCTTGAGTCATCTCTTGCCACGTTGGGCTGACTTTTAGGGTCAGCACTGCCATTCTATCACTTTTCTTGCCCAGAGCCTCAGTTTCCCTACTAGTCCAATAAGTAGTCATCCCAAACCTTCCAGTTTGCGGCCTCATAGGGCCACCATGAAGGGCCAGTGACTCCTGTGAACAGCAAAGCCCTGAAGAGACAGCCTGCTAATAGGGGCAGAGGACCTAGAGAACTCAGGCCCCCCCAGCCTCAGCCACCCTAGCTAAGCCAGGGCCCCTGCCCTGCTCCGAAGTTGTGGGGTGTGGCGATGCCCATATGTGATGGGAGAAGCTTTCTCAGGGACTCCATCAGCCCTGGGAACTACCTTTCTGTCTCCAGTGACTCTCCTGTCCTAGACTGGCTGTCAGCTGCCAGCAGTCACCCCACTTCTACGTACACACAGCGGCTGCTTCTGCCCCCCTCCTAACAGAGGCAGCTGCTGCAGCCTCCATGCTGGAACCAAAATTGAATGAGCATTTTCACAATGTTGCCTCCCACTGATGGCTCCTAATTGCATGTTGAAGCCATGTGATGGAGCCCACGTTACACTAATTATGTCATTACCCTAATCAAGTAAATACTGTATGTGCTAATTGGCTGAAATCTGTTCAGGGGGGATGGGCAGGGGAAGAGAAGGCCAGTGTCCCCTGGGTTGTCCCAGGGATGGGTTGGGGTAACAGAGGGAGGAGGGAGGATGCAGAAGGGTTAAGCGGGACTTCTCCCTTAGTTCGGCAGGTCCTGTGGTCACCCAAGTGAGCACCCTTGGCCACTGCCCTGGACAGGGGAGGAAGTGGCCAAGGTGCTGAACAGGTGGTCAGACACCCCAGTTCGAGGCCTGCCTTTGCCCTGACAGACTTGTGGTCTTGAACAAGCCTTTCCTCTCTCAAGTGGGCCTCCTCCCCTCCCCCGACCCCAGCCAGCCCGGCACCAATGACTCTCAGACATACCGGGCACAGCGGCATCAGAGGGACTCAGTATTCTGGCAGGACTAACCGTGCCACTGTCACTCATCTGCGGAACATCAGTTACATATCCTGCTCAGGGGGGTGGGAGGGAAGAAGGCTGATGACTCGAGCAAAGTCCTGGGGCCTGGGGGCAGCATCAGTGTGAACCAGCAAAAGAAACAAGCAGGGCTGGCACTGCCCAGAAGCCATGTGAGGTGGGATGGTCAGAGGAGTCTGGAGGACTTCCTGAAGCAGGAGACTTTACCTACAGGGAAAGAAGAGATCCGGGCTTCAGAGCTCAGGTCATCATTCCAGGTGTAATTTTTATTTATTTATTTTAAAAAATACTTTATTTACTTATTTTCAGAGAGAGGGGAAGGGAGGGAGAGAGGGAGAGAAATATCAATGTGTGGTTGCCTCTCATGTGTTCCCCACTGGAAACTGGCCTGCAACCCAGGCATGTGCCCTGACTGGGAATTGAACCGGTGACCCTTTGCTTCACAGGCCTGCGCTCAATCCACTGAGCTATACCAGCCAGGGCCCAGGTGTAATTTTTAAATGAAAAACTTTTTAACCATCACCTTCAGGTGGGGGTCATAAGGGATAAGGGAGCTTGCCTTCTGAAGGACAGAATCCAGATGGGACTTCAACCCATTTTGGGGAACTGGGGGACACAGAGGAATGCCAGCCCTGTGTCAGAAAATATTATATAAGCTGCAGTATGACTGGAGCCTCCGTCCTGCCCTCTCTGAGCTGATCAGCCTGGACCAGCTGTCAAGCAGCAACCTCCATCCCTGCCCTGCCCCTCACTGGTTTGTGGGAAGGGTCCCAAACATAAGAAGTCCAGTCTTTGGCACTGTGACTGGGGACTTCAGGAACTGGGTCTCCCGACGCCCCCTCAGGGCCAGGCAGTGCCCGGTCTCCCGAGTGCATCTAGGGGCCACCGCGTAGGCATTCCTGCTCTCTCAGCTCCATCTGCTGCCATCTCCGCAGACATATGCTGCAGCTCCACACCCGGCAAACACCACATGCTCACTTAGGTGGGCACCAGCTCCCTGCCTCTCAGGCGGGGGGAGAAAAAAAAAATGATGGATGTGGGACCTAGATCTAAACCGGCCCAACTTCCTAGGTGGCCTTGGCCAAGCCCCTCCAGTTTCCAGGCCTCAAGCGCCCAAAAGATGATGGGCACTCATTCATTGCCTACCACGTGGTCTGGGCTCCCATAGGCTGGCTCTAGGACATGGAAACAGATAAACTGTCTTCAGCTGTGATGTCTGCAACTTACTCTCAAATGGCTCAGGAAAAAAAAATAATGTATGACTGTACACACATAACACACAGCAAATGTGTGTGTGTTTGCAGAGAGAGAAAGCAAGTGAGGCAAAATATTGATAGTTGAATATGGCTAACGGGTATATTGGGTGTCATACTATTCTTATTCTGACAACTTTCCTTTAAGTTAAAAATTATTTCTAAATAGAAGTAGAAGAAAGAAGTGAGAAAAAAAGGGAGGAAAGTCCTTTGCTCTCATAGGTTTCCAGGCTACAGAAGGAGGCAGCTGGCCCTGTGGCAGCTGGGTTGATTTGTCCCCACTTGGTAGGCCCGGAGGGCTTCCCTGAGGAGGCGGTAGGGAGTTGGGCTAGGCAGAGTCCAAGAAGAATACAGCAGGGTGGGATGGGGCTGACTTTCTCTCTTTTCCCTGTCACAACTCCAGGCTCCACCCAAGGCTCACGCCCCTTCTCCTGCTCTCCAGAGACTACAGGTGCCTTGGGGTTTCTATGAGGAGTCTCCAGTGGGGCAATAAGAGAACTTGTCTTAGTCAGAGGCTTAGAAAGTCCTCCTGTGCCTCTGAGGATGAGATGAGACTGGACTAGCTCAGGGCACTGTGCCCCAGAGTAGAAAGGGATGAGGCAGCTACGGGCAAGGCCACCCCACCTCCTCTGCCCCCACCAGTGCTAACACAGACCTGTGCCCAGCTGTCCAGGCTGACTGATCCCGTGCCTTTGCCTGTCACAGCAGCGCCCAGCAGCAGGAGGGCAGCTTCGGGGAAGGGGTTCATTATCCCATCCTTCATTAGGTCTGCATTAGGCAGCCAAGAATTGTGTGGTGTGTATTTGGGGGCTTTGCTTTAGATGGGCTTGTTAAGGGGTTGCAGCTGCGGGTCCACCCCTTGCAGCCTCCTTTCCGCCTCACTCTCTCCCTCTGCCCTGCTTCCTTACTCCTTTCAGTCTCCTCTCCTTGCTCATGGCACTCACCAGCCTTCCCCACTCCCTTGGGGCACCAAATGCCCTGCCCTAAAAGGGGAGTTCCTGTACCCATTTCTCAGTCCAGCTTCAGACACCATCAACCAATCCCTCCCTCAGGAAGACAGTGTCCTGATGTGTGGTCACTCATGATCTGTTCCCAGCTCTCACAGAGAGCTGAATGAAGGAGATCCCTGCCCCTCTCACAGCCCGGCCCCTGTCCCCTTGACCTTAGGCTGACACTTCAGAGCCTGGACTGCCCCAGAGTGGACCTGCCCTCCATTCAGGAGACTGTCTAGGGTGCTCTAGGCTGCAGCACCCAGAGGTCAGCAGAGGCCAGCAGAGGCCGATTCCTCCATTCAGACACCTTTGTTCTTCTCTTGCCTTTGTCCCTGGCCCCTGTCCTTCCAGCCAGCCCACCAGCCCAGTGCCTTACTGCTGGCCTGGCTGCTCACCTCTGTCACTCCCTTTCATGGTCTTTTGTCCACTCAAGTTCCAGGGCCTGGCATGGGACAGTGGTGGGGTGGCTCTGCCCAGCCAGCCCAGCCTAGCCCAGCCCCCAGCCCAACTGCCTGCCCCCCCGCAGTTCTGCCTCTCACCCCTCCCTCTCCTGCCCACGCCCCCTCACTTGCTCTGGGTCTGCCCCTCTAACAATCTCTCATCTCTGGGTCTGGCCCCTCACCTCCTCTCCTCTCTCCCAATTGCCTCATCCCTCTGTTCTTGGCCCTTCTGTCCCTGGGAGTCAGGCTTTATCTCTTGCACACGTTCTCCGCCCCTCCCTCTTCTCTCTCATCCTCTCCTGTCTCTCCCCCTCCAGCCTCCACTCCTTCGCCTGCTCACTCACCCTCTCCCTCTCCCGCTGCCCCCCTCTTTCTCCCCCACCTCTTTGTTTCAGCTGAGAACCAGCTCCTCGGGACAGTTCCCACACCGCAGTGCCTCTGGTGAGGACAGAGCGCCACCGAGGTGAGCCAGGGGATCGGGACGCCAGGCGGGGCAGCCGGAGCTCTGGGGGGCAGGCAGGTGGGGAGAGTGGGCAGTCCAGCTGAGACGCTTCTCTGCCCAGGGCAATAGGAGCCGCAGTCAGAGTGCCAGCTGGAGATGCCCCAGTGGTCAGCAGGAGAGGAGGGCAGAGGGGTAGCCAGTTGGCCTGGGGTGGGGGGCTGGTGGGTGGGCAGAGCTCCTGGGGAGCTAACAGGCTCTGTCCCTGCCCTGGTGCCTGGCTTCTGTGGGTGGTCCTGGGCTGAGGGAGACCCTCAGAGGGAACTGATGGGGTGGGCGGGGGCTGGGCTGCCTGGAACAGCTATTCCTCAAGGTTTGAGTGTATGCCCCGTCCTAGAGTCTGGAGCTCTGAACGCTGCCTCTGGCTGGGCTGTGGCGCTGTCAGCGGGGCTGTACCCCTACAGGTGCTTGTCTCTCATTGAGGTTTTTGTTGCTGAACAGGGATGTGCTGGGCTGCTCCCGCTGCCCAGGTGGCGGGTGTGGGCAGAAGGCAGATCTGCCCCTGCCACAGGCTGGCTGCTTTCACCTCAAGCTACTGTCTACCAGACCCACAGAGCCACAGGAGGGGAGGAGAACTTCTCCCTCCCCCAGGGGTCTCTGATCATCTTCCCCAGACAGGGTCCCAAGGACAGCTTTACCCAGACTGTGAAACAGTAGGGGTTCAGGCCAGAGTCGGAGTATTCCTGGGGTCAGTTTGCTGGGGTGAACTGAACTGGACAGGTCGGAATGGTTGTAGGCTGGGGGACAGGTGGAGACAGAACCCTGGCTCTTGAGTGAGGCTACAAGTGTCGTTGTTGGAGACACCCCAGGGCTGGGAGGAGAGCTGGAGACAGGGAAGCTGGGACAGGTGAGTGGGAAGGGGCTGCAGCCACTGCCAGGAGCCCCGCCCCCCTCTGAGGATGGAGCTAGATGAGGACAGTATGTTGCTCACCTTTCCTCAGAGAAGTGAACAGGATGGCTCTACTGGCCGCCAGAGAAAAGCCAGGGTGTGGGGTGGGACAAGGGATAACTTCCCAATGGGTACATCTTGGGGGGCCAGCCCCTAGCTGCCTCTCAGGGCAGAACTAGGTCCCACAGTTCCCCAACCCTTAGGGAGTCCGCAGTGGACAAGATCATAGTAGGTAGTGACCCCATGAGGTAGAGCTGCTGAGGGCATTTGCTCCCCTGGGACTTGGGGCCTAACTCTCCCTCGCCTTCTTCCCTGGCCAGAGCCTTCTCATCTGAGCAGGCAGCAACCCTTCCCAGGTAGAGGAAGAATCAGAGCTGTGGGCATTGAGTTCCAAGGGCCAAGGTGGTCCATCCCTATCTCTCACATGGCAGCCTGCCTAAGCTATTGGCTTCCCCACCACGTAAGGTGTGTCAGCATCCCTCGACCCCTATACAACTCGTGTTTTCTCCTAGCACACCCCAAATCCTCTAGCTCCCCCTACCCCAAAGATTCCTGGCCTGGGGCAAAGCCAGGTCTCCCTACCTGAGTCATGTTCCTCTCATGACCCATATTCAGAGGGATCACACTGCACTACTTTCCTGAGGCAGGACAGGGGCTGTCTCCCAGACTGGGTCAGCTTACTCTAGTTCCAACTGACCCCCATTGGCTCTGTGACCTCCCAGGGTGCTGTGCACCCCAGAAGCCAATAAAGACTCAAGTACCACCCCTGCTAGTGCCAGTCCAGTATGGAAGGGCAGTAGTAACTCGCTCGGCCTCAGTCAACTGCACCAGGCCTGATTGGCTCCAAGCCTGGCCTTGCCTGGATGAAGGAAGCTTCTCTGAACTGAGACCTCCCTGAGCTTTTCCTTGGAAGAGGTCAGTCTCTCTCCCTCCATTTCATCCCTCCCTGAGTGTCTTCCTGGCACAAGTTTCTTACCCAGATTTACTGGCTGCTGACACCTCCCCAGAGAGGAAAGCAGGATAAGGATGTCATTCCCATTAGACAGAGGAGAAAACTAAGGCCAGGATAAGGCTGGTCCTAAAAGACCTAGAACTTCTAACTGACACCCTAGTGAGTGACTAGATGAGGACAAGGTGCCTATGCTCACAAAAGTGTCCACCAGTTGCCCAGCTTCTCTGCCCCCCAAATCCTCAAGACTCTGACTGCATTCCCAAGGACAGAGGGGCTAGGTTACTCTGGGGTGGGGGTGTTGAGCCAGAGCTTCCAGCCTTGCTCCCAAAGGGAGCACTTAAAGGGTTGCCTAGGCTGGCTGAAGGCTGCTAAGATGAAGCTACAGAGGGGAGGTGGGAGGGGGTTCCTGAGCCTAGTGATGTACCTCTTTCTCACCCGTGACACCTACCTCACCTCTTTGCATGTCCTACCCTCTACCCCTGCAGTAAGGAAGCCCTTGGCATCAAAGTCCTAAAACAGCCTCCTGGCATCATGCCTTGATAAAAACCCTCAAGAGGCTTGTCACCACTGTCAACATGAAGTCCTATCCCCCTGGCCAGATACACAAGGCCCTTTGCCAATTGGCCTCTGCCAACCTTTATGGCCTCCTGGCTCAAATTGGTACACTTTGTCCCCAACAGTATAACCATGCTGAACTGTGTGTCCCTGTGCTGGGATGGAGCAGAGCACAGTGTAGAGGGTGGCTCAGCGCCTGCATTTGGGTTCCACTGGACACAGACCTGCACATGTCCCCCTTCCCACATTGATGCAGACATATGTATTTGTATAAAAGCCCACCACCCACCAGCATGTGGCTTCCCACCAAATCACATGCACAATGGAGATGCGAAGTCTGAGCCGAGAAGGGTCTGACGAATCTGATTTACAGATCCCTAGAGACACCAAGTGTGGTCACATCCCCATCCTCAGGCCTATGAGGAGCAGCAGGGAGACAGGAGTGGATCCCTGGTTCTGGCTAAGCCCTCACTCGGCCCCAGGGTGGGTAGAGGATGGTCAAATAGGCCCCAACCAGGTTCTAATTCTGGCTCTGTGGCAGACTTGCTGACCACCATCAGACCAACCATCTTCTCTGTTTCTCCAGCTATAAAACAAAGGATTAGCTGATATCTAAGGACTATCCAGGCTCAATGTTCAGCTGCTCTCAGTTCATGCTAATTTCAGGGAATGGAAGGGCTTGTGAGAGCAGCAGCAGCAGCAGCAGTCAAGGGTGCCAGGCACCCTACAAAAGCTCCAGTTGGGCCAGGAAGAGTCAGGAAAGGGAGGTGAGGTGGGCAGCAAGAATCTGAACCGGGAGACAGAAGCTAAGAGCCATGAGATGGGAGCAATTATTATGACCCATACTTGACATTTACGGAGCAAATGACTCCTATTGAACACTCACCATGCAGGTTTTAACTCATATTTTCATCTAGATTGAGGCCAAATATATTCTCTGTCATCTTTCGGGTACAAATGAGCAAATCTAATGGGGTAGGCTCAATGCAGCCCCTGGCCTCCCAGCCCCCACACATGGACACAGGGCAGGGGGCAAGGCGGCTCAGAGGGAACCTCTGGCAAGACCCCACCCCCACCCAACCCCTCAGCAGGTGTGTAAACAGTCATGTGCAGAAGCAGCAGCTTATCTCCTGAGTGGAGCACCTATGTGTACACAAACGTGCACCCCCGTTCGTGGTATGTCCGCACCAACATGCACACATATACACATGCTGGGGACATGGCAGGCAGGTCCTCTGCCACAGCCCCAGCCCTCATGTCCTGCTCTTGCCTGGACCTTGACCCCCCAGTGCTAAGACATGAGCTCCTGAGAGCAAGGACTGAAGCAGGCACAGGGCATATCTAGATGCCTGAGGAGCACCGGCATACTGGCACTGCCATGTGGGGACAATATCTCCTAACACTGTGAGCCCCTCAACCCTGGTCAACATTAACTACATGCAGGACAGAAGGAACTGGTGCCTCAGAAGGGTGTAAACTCCCCTATTCCCCAAACCTCCTCAGCCTCAGAAGCCAGCGTACCTTGCTCACCTCCCTCTCAATCCCCAACCTGCCTGATGTGCCGTATCCAGTCCATGAACCACCTGCAAGCTGGGCTGTCAGGGCCCAAGTGGGGAAGGGAGTCTGTTCCTAGAGGGAGGGCACGCCAGCTCTGGCCCAGAGCCCCTCACACCTTCAGGAAGTAGGAGATGGCTGGGGTGGCCAGCAGAAGCAGCCCCAGGCCTCGCTGTTCTCTATGGCTTTTTATTCCTATGTGATTCTACTGCTCACTCATATAGGGATTGGAGCCGTGGCGCACGGCGGGGGCGGCCAGCGGAGGGCTTGGGAACTGAGCGTGGGGGCCCAAGGAGAGTGGGGACAGTGACCCATCCCTCTCTCAGCACAGGCTGCTGGCCTCCTTTGTTGCTTTTCTCCTCACTGGCCCTTTCCCTGCCATCTTTAATAGGGAGAGGCAGGGGGCTGCTGGACCCTATCACTGCTCTGGCCCACCATCACAGCAGCAGAGACCCCCATGACAAGGCTGGTACCAGGAACACAATGGTATCCTGAGTAGTGGCTCAAGGAAGTGGGGGTATTCAGACTAGGAAAAGAGCTGGCACAAGGAAACAAGGTCCAGTGTCCTATGTGGCTAGAGTGGCCCCTAGATACAGGGCAGCTCAGCCACAAAAGGTGTGTCTGTGGCTAAGGGCTATCCAAGGCAGGAGGGGTGTCCCTGGTGAGAGGAAGAAAGCAGGCACCCAGTGAGGCATACGGCAGAGGTTGGAGACCAGGGCAGGGATGCCACTGGGGAGTCATTGTTGGATGGGTGGCCAGTCCCTCCCAGACCTCACAGAGAGCAGTTCTTATGCCTGTCCTCCCTGGGCTCTCTGTTCACCTTCACCGAGTGTGTTGGGAGCCAGGCTCAAACCTCCCAGGCTCCTGCTGAAATGAAACAAGTGCCAAGTGTGTTGTGGAGAGAGGGTGTGGGGAACTCCTACTGGGTCCAGCTGCTGTGGTGCAGCCCCACCCTCCCCTCCCCAGCAGCTCCCCGCAGGGCCTTGCTCTGAAGGAGGATGCATTGAGACCCTGCAGACCTCTTTTTATTTCCAGTCCTTCTTGCTTCACCCCACAGAAAAAAGCAGTCTCAGGAGCTCAGCAGTGGTGCTGCCCAGGGGAAGAGATCCACCATCTTGCCAGTCTGATCTGAGGAATAGACATGAAGCAGAGGCCCTGGGGTGGGAGGTATAAGAGCCAACCATGCAGCCAGGGCCAAGGAGAGGCCTTAAGGCCTGGTGAGACCCTGGGGACCCACCCTGGTCTGCCCCAGGACCCTACCCTGTAGGCTTCCTCTGGACTCTCAAAACATGACCTATGTCATCACCGTGGCTTCAGGAACAGGCAGTGGACATCCATGACATTGGTTCCTGTCAGCCCTGTGTACAGCAGATGGGCCCCACCTTGGAAGCGGTGGAAGAAGGTATGTGAGTCATTGTGGGCTAGAAAGGTGGCCACATCCAGGCCCTCAGCAGTGGCCTGGTGGACAAGCTCAGGCATAATCCAGGCCCCGGCTGCCTCTGTGGGCCCATCCTTCCCATCGGTGCCACCACTCAAAAACAGCACATCAACTGGCCCCAGTGGCTGTCGTCCCAGCTCTGCTGCGACACGAAGGGCCAGTTCCTGGTTCCGGCCACCCTTGCCAGAGCCCTGCAATTGCACTGTGGGCTCGCCACCAGCCAGCATACAGACGGGACCCTTAGCCCCTGCCACGACCTCCAGGGCCTCCTTTAGCTGCAGGTCTGGGAGCTGAAGCTCAGCTGCCAGCTCATGGAGTTGTTTACCCTCCTCCACGGGGGCTCCAGTGCTGGGCAGAGTGAGGTGGGCTCCAGCTACTTGGGCCAGCAGCCCGTAGAACTGGGCCACACTTTTCACGTTCCCCTGCATGGCTGCACTCAGCACCACGGCCTGGTATCCCAGTGTCTCAGCCTGCCGCTGGGCCTCAGCCAGTGCAAGTGCATTGGAGCCAATGATCACATTGAGGACATGACCACAGGTGTGTGGCCCACGAGGGTCAGAGTCAGCCTGAGCCAGCACAGTTTTCACAGAACGTGGCAGGGCAGCACGGAGGCCATAGCGATTAAGGATGTGCAGGCAATCTTGTACGTTGTGAACGCTGGCCACAGTGGGGCCGCTGGCAATCACATCCACAGGGTCTCCCACCACATCTGATAGAATCAGGCTTATCACCTGGGAAAGGGTCAAAGACGCAAGGCTCAGTCCTTCCTGATCCTCATCCCAGAGCTACGAGGACAAACTGCACCCTAATTCTGTGTGTCCACACACCCTACACCATCTGGTACATTTCCTTGCCTATCTGTAACCCTTCTTAAGTGGACACGTGGACTCCCCCTTACCCTCTCTGATAGCCCTGTGACTTCCCATACCGGGCTCCCGACAATCTGCATGCTGTTTTAGGGCTCCATCTGCCCAGCACATGTGGGTCTGGGTAAGAGGTGACTCACACACCTGGGCAGGGTAGGCAGCCTGGGCCAGCCCCCCACCCTTGAGCTGGGACAGGGCTTTCCGGATGGTGTTCAGTTCCTGAATGGTGGCTCCTCGGGCTGCCAGCAGCTTGGTGAGTGTCTGTTTCTCCTCCAGTGTGATGGGTGGGATGGGGGCGGGCAGAAGGGCTGAGCCCCCACCTGCAGAGACAGTGATGACTTCAGGCAGAGGAGGCAACCGAGAACCTTCCCCACTCAGGCACACAAGGGGGCACTGCACACATTAGGGAAGGAGTTGGGGGCTGGAAAGGTGGGGTTAGGGTGCCCCTATATGGACATGCATTGCATGTGTGAATAGTTGCCACACCCTGGGCACCAGAGATCTTCGGGTAGCCCAGGTCCCAGCAGGTACTGGCAAAACTATTCCTTAAGAGCTTGAAATAGGAGGCAGATGGAAGGGTGGACAGTGGACCAAAGAGAGGGCACCAGGGGCTGGAGACTTGGGTTCTGGGCCCAGGTGATACCAGACATTGACAACAGCAGTGACATTTTCCTTGCAAGACTCTGAGTCTGGTGCTGTTTGCCCTCTCATGGGTCTGCCAACAAGTTAGTTGAAGGGAGGGCCTCACAGCTCAGGGGAGGCCAGATAACTGGCACAGGGCCATTTAGGAGTCAGCCATCCAGGCTCCTCATTGCCTCAACTGCCCTGTGACTCTGGGGGCTTAGACCAGTGGTTTTTCACAGACCTGATATTCCGCCACCCAACTGTCCTGAGCCAACCTGGCACCCACACCTGAGATGAGCACGAGCAGCAGGTCATCAGCTGTCAGACCTTCAGCCAGCTGCCGAATAGCTAACGCAGCCTTCAGTGCATCATGGTCTGGCAGGTTGTCCTCTGCACCCTCAAAGACGTGGACACGGCTGTGTGACTTCAGTAGCATCTCCCTGAGGGTAGAGAGAACAGAGAGTAAGGATGGCATGGGCTCTTCTCCCATCTAATTTCCCAACTGTACAGATGATGGGCATGAACAAGGATGCCTGCTGACATCCATCCTGGCACCAGGCCAGACCTAGGAGAAAAGGGAAGCTGGTGAGGAAGGGAGGCCCGATCCAGTCTGAGTCCGGGCTCAAGTTCCCCTCCACATGGACAGTGGGGAGCAGCCCCCCAAACTCCTTACTGCTTGCCAGCATACTCCATGGCAGCACGGATCCCCTTGGGAACGCTGATCACTCCCTGTACCAGATGCTTCCCCAGTAGCTCCTCAGCTGCAGCTGCCATGCCCAGCACAGCCTTGCCGAAGCCCACCAGGTAGAGGTTTTGCCGCAGCTGAAAGCTCCGATCCCGAATCTTCAGCTGTCCACTGCCAGGGTCCAAGGACAGTGCCCGGTGCATCATGGGGCCTGGCAGAACAGCAGCAATAGTGCTCTCAAAAAGCTTCTGAGCATGCTCTGCCAAGGCCATGCTACTGGCGAGCCGTGCCCCTGGGTGCCCCCAGAGGAGTGGGCGTAATGGGGCTCGGGTCAAGCAGGGCAAGACCTGCAGGGCTGCAGCCATGCCCCACTGCTTTCAGCTCCACCTGGCATCCATAGCCACCTAGGGGAAAGAAAGCACTAGTGAGGCAGTTGCAAGGCTAGAGACACAAGCACCTGAGGCCTTAGGGCCAATGGACCCCACAGCTGCTGCAAAAATGGACCATCTGCCAGTCCCAGGAGACTTCCTGAGGCCCACAGCTGCTAGATCTCACTCCAGTCCTTGAAGCCCAGGCTTGTCACTCAGATATGTCCGTCTCTACTGTAGGCTACACGCTGGCCCTCTTGATACTGTGCCTGGAGTCCAAAGGTCCTAGTAGCTGAGCCCTCCTCCAAAGTCACCCACTTCAGCTGAGAGTTAATCATTCACAGAGTGAGCAATTCCTATCAGTGGGTTCCAGTCCCGCCCCTTCACCACCCCTGCACACTCAGCCCTCACCCAGGGGCAACACCCCTTTCTGGCACTACCTCCTTGCCTCTTCTATTGTCAGGAGGCTGCTGGCTGTCCTAGCAACTGACCCAAGCCTGTTGACCTCCAGCTTGATTTTATTAGCTTATGGGTCTGTGTTGGGAGACTGCAGGCTTGGCAGGGCACTGACAAGCCCAGAACACATCCTCCTCAAGGCACACAACTTGAAGAATCCCAGCACTCAGGGCTACTCCAACAAGAGGTTAAATTTTAAATCAGAAGTGGCAGCAAAGTCCGGCTCATGGTGGAACCTCAGAGAAGTCCCTAGATGCCACATGAGGCCATGTATCAGGGGACTCAATCTGTAGGATGGAAATAGACACCCTTCCACCTACATGGTGGGCCAGACCCACCCTTGCCAATAGCATGCCTTTTGGCTCCCACATAACAAGTCTTGTGCCGCCCACAGGGTGAAAGCCAAGTGGCTAGATCAGGCAAAAGCCAGGCTCCCACAGGAGGGCCCAAATAATCATTTTCTCCACTGGGCAAGGTAAAGGCTAAAAAAGCCTTGAAGTGAAGGCCATTAGCCTGTAAAAGCGTTTAGGGACAACCCCCCGCCCCCCAAATACTGATCTCTAAAAAGGCATCTATTTTAATAAATGCCTGCCACAATGCTGCCAGTTTACTGCAGCAGCCAGTGTGGCCAGAGCAGGGGCAGGGGGCTGGGAATCAGGCTCCAGCTCTACTACAGGTTTTTCAGAGTGTCTGTGAAGGCTCTATTTCTCTCACGGGGCCTCATCTGCAAAATGAGAAGTGGGATGAGATTAAATGCTTTCCCTTGACATCACTGGGCTCTCTGAAGTTGTCCACTGTTAACACAGAACACCTGGACCCTAAACACTAAATTATCCCACACTCAAAAAACTTGGCAACTTCTAGCCCTTGGCCACTTAGCCTGCTGTTTTTCAGCTATCCCATGAGACCAACCCTATTCAACCCCAGTTGTGAAAGGGAACACTGAGCCCACCACCACAGGAACTCTGTAAATAGGCCCAGCTTTCGCCAGGGGACTGCTGGGGCTGGCCTCCATTAGGCTTGGAGCTAAAAGTATCTCAGCATCTAGCAATAGTTGATTTCGACAGCCTGGGTGAACGCTGTACTTATTTCCCAGATGGACACAGGCCTAGAGGATCCTAGCCTTGCTGCTAGATACCAGAGCCCAGGGCAGAAGGACGCTCAAAGTTAAGATTGCCAGAGAAAATACAGGATGTCCAGTTAAACTTGAATTTCACATACACAAGGAAATTTTTCTTAACAAACATTTAACTGTGTTTTATTAGTTTTAGGCGTACAACAGCGATTAGGAATTGCTTTAAATAGGTATTTTCCATAGTATATTTGGGACATACCTATACTGAAATATTATTTGTTATTTATCTGAGATTCCAATTTAACCCGACGTCCTGTACTTTTTTTGCTAAACCTAGCAACGCTAGTCAGGATACTTCTCTCAAACTCTGAGGCACTACAGCACAAAACCTGGAGATTCCAAGAAGATCCGCCTTGACTCCTCCCCACCAACAGATGGAGCTAGAGCCACCTCCGGCTCTCGCCCGCTCGCTGAGGCCCGGGAAGTGACGTCATTCTCGGCCCGGGCCTCAGGCCTCTGCGAGGGAAACGGCTGTAGCGTAATCGTCGGTGGTGACACTTGAAATAAGGGCCCGCTGCCGCCTGGACCTGTTGTGGCGTTGCCCAAGGATTGCTCCTGCAGGCTCTCGCAGCGCAGACTTACCGCTCCACAGCTCCCGGCTGCGGCTTGCTGCGCTGGATACCGGAAGTACCCGCGAGCGGGCGGAGTAGGAATCAGGAAGTGTGGAGTGGATGGGGCGGAGTTGGGGTACCGGATGCGAATTGCATTGGTAGCGGCGCTGGGTTAGCCAGAGCGGGTACTGGGGCTTTGGGTGCACTCAGACTGCTTGGAAACGTGTAGGAAGTCACTTCGTGCCTTGGTTTCTTCATCTGTACAATGGGGGTTGTAATTCCCGCATCACTGATAGCAATCATCTGTACCCTCTTTTATCCTCTAAGATCAGTCATCCGTTCCAAGCTCCAGTTGGGTGACAGGCACTGGAATGAGTAAACGGGTTGAGAATCACAACTTCCCAGTAACCCAGCCAGTCCTTCTGGAGCCAGATTAAGTCATCTCCTCCTCTCCCCATCGCTGTAGTCCCACGTGACTCATTGGTGTCCCCTCCTTCTTACCTTTGGGCAACCAAATAAGGGCTGTGACTCAGCAAGAGTTCACTTCCGTGATCCTCCAACATGCAAGCTGCGTGTAAATACGAACGACCCTGAGCCTCCCTCACACTGCCCCTGCTCTCATCTTATGTTGACACTGAGCAGGGCTTGATGTTTTACACATTCAAAAGATACAAAAGAGTACACTGTTTTTACTTATGTTGTCTTGGGGAGATAGAGGAGGCAGTTACATGGCAAATCACAGAGCAGAGTACCTAAAAATCTTAAAACATATTTTTCACACCTATTCCCTATAGTAACTGCCACACTTCTCCGTAAGTCTCCAGACCATGCCTTGCTTTTGTCATGTACTCCTTCCCACTTCCTAGCTGTCTCCCTGGATTTTTCTTTTCCTTTATACCAGAGGACCTTTTAATCCCTATCGATTGCTCCTAAACGCTTCACCCCATCATTCAAACAAAGGCACCTTCAGAAGATCTGCCTTCTTTATTATTTTTTAATTTTATTTTCAGCCCTGGCCATTGTGGCTGTGTTGGTTGGAGTGCTGTCCCATAAACCAAAAGGTTGTGGGTTTGATTCCAGTCAGGGCACATGCCTGGGTGTGGGTTTGGTCCTGGTCAGGGTACATGGGAGAGGCAACCAATCCATGTTTCTCTCATACTGATGTTTCTTTCCCTCTCGTCTCCTCTCTGTTAAGTGGGTATGTTCTTAGGTGAGGGTAAAAATATTTTTTTTGAGTGCTGCTCCATGGTGGGTGCCATGGTCCCTTTGGCCGTGGGGGTGGGGGTGGGAATGGTAAAGAATGGGGGTGGGGCAGTGGAGCCACATGGCTAGACCCCAGGAGCAGGTGGCCTTGCAGGGGCCTGCAGCAGCTAATGGGATCAGCAGCAAATGGGATCAGTGTTCTGATCAAAGCCCTTGTTCATTGATGACAGAGATGGAGCCAGAAAAGGCCAATGTGAGGAAGGGGCTGAATGCAAACACATCCTACCACTGCACTGCACGTGTTGTAAGGATGAGGACATGGTGCTGGGCCACCCCATCTGCAGTAGGCCCAAGTCCCACACTGTCTGCCACGCCTGCCCAGGCAAGCACAAAGGAGTTCTGAAGGACCTGCTCTCTGCAGGGGCCGTGCTCAGTGACTGCTTCTGGACCAACGGCCTGAGTGCTGCAGAACCCCCAGATCATCATGCACATCCAGGACCCTGCCAGCCAGTGGTTGACATGGAGTAAGTCCCCACAGAGTGTTCTTGTTATCAAGATCCAGGACGCCAGCCTGCCATAGCCCTTCAAGGAGGGGCTCCTTGCTCTGCGTGTGCCTGATGGAGAAG
Organism: Sturnira hondurensis; assembly: GCF_014824575.4. NCBI lineage: Eukaryota > Metazoa > Chordata > Mammalia > Chiroptera > Phyllostomidae > Sturnira > Sturnira hondurensis. The sequence goes on along the minus strand of NW_028081354.1, from coordinate 5,210,232 downwards.
AACATGACCGTATGTTGAGAAGAAAGTTCTAGAAGACTCCTCTAGAAGGAGGAGGAGGAGGGATAACTGCATGCCTGCTGCACTCAGTGTTGTCCATGGTCACACACCCATGTGGGCATCACTTCTATCTGTAGCCAGAGAAGGAGCCCAGAATCTGTCTTTTGCTGGCTAGATTAGCTGTTTTTAATATTTTATATCTGACCTTATTTTGCATTTCTAAATAAGCCAAGTAAGCAACAACCAGAGCTCTGAAAGCAATACCACACACACGTGTTGTCCACCAGAGCCCCTCGCCAGGACCTTGAGCTGCCCTGGCTCTTTGTAGTTCCTTATCAGGGAACTTCCATACATCAATCTATTACATTGAGGGGGGGAATCAGAGTGGATGATTTATCCTTTGGTGTTGAAATAAATGTCTCACAGTCAGAAGTCTTCCTTCAGCTATAAGCTTTCCCTAATCCTGCACCTTCTTCTAAATCCCTTCTAAGGGAACATGTGGAAAGTGATTGCAGGCTGGCAAGTGGATGGGTCTCCTCCCTCCCCTGTGGTCCCCAGGCCTTCCTATCTCTGCTTTGGTGTGACAGGTGCTGCAGAGTGTCACATGGTGGCCCATGAGCCTGGTGGCGGCTAGGTGAGAGGTGGTCAGCCCACACACACTTCTCACAAATCAGAGCTGCACCCCCTACAGACTGGAAGGCATTTTCAATCCTGTGTATTATTTTTAGAGATTCTCTCAAACTCTCTGTAGTGCTGAGTCTACATTCTGTCATGCACAATTGGAAAATGATTTCAGAGAGAAGGGTTTGTTTGGGAGTGAAATTGAGCCTTGTTCTGTGTTTGTATGTTCTGTGTGATGTGTGTGAGACCATCTGTCCAGTCTGGAGTGGTAGCCATGGGATCTCTCAGGAAGCCATGTGGCTTCGCAATTGTCACAAGAAGGTTGGGACAAACCAGTTAGTGCAGAGAGGAGGGTGGTGGGGTTTTATATTGGTCCTGGGGTACAAGGGCAGCCAGTTATTCACGCTGTTGGCCCCGCTCAACCGGCCAGCTAGGGCGTGCAAGCATGTGCACATGGGACCAGAGCTGGCGTAGAGTCCAAGATTGTAGCTGAGGCTCAGTTTACATGTGGCCTTGGCTCCCTTCCCCGGCAGGTATCCTAAATCCAGGCCTGTTTCCAGTAATTTATGTCTCTTTGAGTGGTGTGTTCATTTGCTAGATTGGGACAATAGGGAAGGGCTTAGTGCCTTCCCTATCACACAATCAATCACATCTGGAGTGACAAGTGGGGCTGTACCTTACTCACTTGGAGAGACACACACTCCAATCTTGTGCTTGTAAGAAGATGTCCAGGCTACATGCATGGCCACCCCCGGATGGGTCACTAAAGAGCTGGACCTGGAGCCTGAGCACTGTACCCCACTGTCCATGTGTGTGTTGACATGTGTCGATCCCATGCTGTGTCCTCACTCTTGTCCCTGTTGAGGCACCTCAGTGATTGGACCTCAGTGGTGCCTGGCACTTGGCCTGGTGCCGGACATGGTGGTGGGTTTTTACGGAGACCCTTGCACCCACCCAGCGGGCTGGCCACCTGCAGGCTGAGGGAGCCAGACCCAAAACCCCGACTGTAGGTGCAGAAGTGCAGCATTTGAAATTGGATCATTTATTTAGACAGAATAACAAGTGTTAACCCAAGCCGAAGCAGCATGGTGGTGGGGTGGTGGAGAAAGCTTTGAATTTTTTTGAAGTAAATTCTTAATGTTCCATATTGTCAATATTTTTAAAATTTATTAAGTCATTGAAAGCCTTATTACTATCTTCAGATCTTTTCAATAAACAGACTTGTTTTGAGTTGGGTTGAGTGGCAAAAAAAGAACATATATACCTATGTTTTTTTATTTTCCAATTACTGTTTATATTCCATATTATTTTGTATTAGTTTCAGGTGTACAGAATAGTGGTTACACAATCATACTTTACAAACTGTTCCCCCTGCTATTTCTTGTATCCACCTGACACCGTACATAGTTATTACAATATTATTGACTATATTCCCTATGCTATAGTTTACATCCTGGGACTTGTCTTCTTTAGATGTGGAGAAATTGTAAATACTTAAAATTTCAGTTTGTCCTTTGCTCACAGTAAGCTGTCTTCATCCATCCATGCATTTATTCACTCCTCCATCAGTTAACAGACATTTCCTGAGTGTTTTCTATTGGGTCAAATGCTGTAGCTGCTGTGATGAGTAAGAAGTGGTTCTTTCTGGTGGGAAACTTACTCTGTTTTTGTAATTACATTCCCACATGCTGAGAGGAGTATAAATTTGAGGACCTCTCTAATTACGGAGTGCAGAGACTCATCAACAGATACCATTTACTGTGTCAGTGCTGTTCTGTCGAACTGGAAGAAGGGGACTAATTGTACCCATTTTTTAACCTCCCACCACATCCCACAGCTACTCACAAGATGCATTTAACAAAAGCAAAGTTTAGATGCCCACTGGACTGTGAGCTTCTGGAATGTGATGGGTTGGTCTAATTCATATTTGTACTCGTACTGCTTTGTATAGGGCCAAGCAAAAATAGAAACTGGAATTTCCTTTTGTTGTCTTTATTTCATTTTTTTAAATTCTCACTTGAGGCCATGCATATTGATTTTAGAGAGAGGGGAAGGGAGGGAAAGAGAGAAGAGGGACATCGATGGATTAGTTGCCTCTTGTACGTGCCACAACTATGGCGGGCAGAACCCGAAACCTAGGCATGTGCCCTGACTGGGAATTGAATCTGTGACCTTTCAGTTTACGGGATGATGCCCCAATGAACTGAGCCCACTGGCCAGGGCTCTACCTCTCTTCGCCCTCTTCCTTCTCTTCTCTCTCTTCTTCCTTTGCTTCCCCATTGTCTTCTAATGATTTAAAACAGTGAAGTGCTTAGCTACAAACTGCTGTGGACTCTAGGTGGAAAGACCCATTTCTTTTCACAAAAGGAAAAGAGATGGTGTGAGTAGAAGTAGAAGGCTTCATGAAGTGGTGGAGTTTAGGTCTAGGAAAACAATGGTGCTCATCAGAATGATAACTGGACAGTGGGTATGAATACGTACGGTCTTTTTAAGGGTACTTTAGCAATGAATATCAACACCAAGAATGTGACATGGAATTTTGGTCCAGGGAAATACTTGGACATGTGGACAAAGATGGTATAGGACAGGGAAAGCTTTTTCCTTGACAGTGCCAGGCTCAGTGGTTGAGATCCTACCAATTAAACTGACAGAAAACAGATTAACAGGAGACAATGATTTATTTTATTATTATTTTTGTTTTTAAAATATATTTTATTGATTATGCTATTACAGTTGTCCCAAGTTTTCCTCCTTTGTCCTCCTCTGCACAGGACTCCCCTTCCTCCAGCAATCCCCCCTTAGTTCATGTCCATGGGTCATACATATAGGTTCTTTGGCTTCTCCATTTCCTATACTATTAACACCCCCTGTCTATTTTGTACCTACCAATTATGCTTCTTAATCCCTGCACTTTTTACCTCATTCTCCCCCTTCCCCTTACCAGCTGATAACCCTCCAAATGATCATAATATCTATGATTTTGTTTCTGTTTTGGTAGTTTGCTTAGTTTGTTTTTTTTAGATTCAATTGTTGATAGTTGTGCATTTGTTGTCATTTTAATGTTCATAGTTTTGATCTTTTTCTTAAAGTCACTAATATTTCGTGTCATAATGACTTTGTGATGATGAACTCCTTTAACTTTACCTTGTTGGGAAGCACTTTATCTGCCCTTCCATTCTAAGTGATAGATTTGCTGGATAGAATAATCTTGGATGTAGGTCCTTGCTTTTCATCACTTTGAATGCTTCTTGCCAGGTTCTTCTTGCCTGCAAAGTTTCTTTTGAGAAATCAGCTGACAGTCTTATGGGAAGTCCTTTCTAGGTAACTATTTGCTTTTCTCTTGCTGCTTTTAAGATTCTCTCTTTATCTTTAAACTTTGGCATTTTAATCATGATGTGTCTTGGTGTGGTCCTCTTTGGGTCCAACTTGTTTGGAACTCTGTGTTTTCTGGACTTGTAGGTCTATTTCCTGCACCAAATTAGGGAACTTCTCTTTCATTGTTTTTCCAAATAAGTTTTCAATTTCTTGCTTTTCCTCTTCTTCTGGCATCCCTATGATTTGGATGTTGGTACATTTGGAGATGTCCCAGAAGCTCCTTATATTATCCTCGTTTTTGAGTTCTCGTTTCTTCTTGCTGTTCTGGTTGAATGCTTATTTCTTACTTTTGTTCCAAATTGTTGATTTGAATCCTGGCTTCCTCCCCTCCACTGATGGTTCCCTGTAGATTTTTCTTCATTTCATTCAGTGTAACCTTCATTTCTCCCTTTATGTTGTTGCCATACTCAATGAGTTCTTTGAGCATCCTCATCACCAGTGTTTTGAACTCTGCATTTGATAGGTTGGTTATCTGTTTCATTTAGTTCTTTTTCTGGGGTATTGTTCTTTTCTTTCATTTGGGCCATATTTCTTTTTCTCCTCGATTTGACTGCCTCCCAATGTTTACCTTTGTGTATTAGGTAGAGCTACTTTGACTGCCTGTCTTAGTAGCTTGGCCCATTGTAGAAAAGGCACCTATAAATTATGTGGGGTGGAGCCTTACATAATTGCCAGGGTGGGGCAACCTGCTTCACTGTGTTGTGGCTGTGTGGTAGGAGGGCTTGGAGAGGGCACAATGCCACTGCCTGGCTTCTGGATGTTTGCTTGGTACTTGCCTCAATTCCAGTTGCTTCACCCACTTCCTCTATGTGACTGGTGCCCTTCCAGCTCTTGCACTGGTGATGGATCCCAGAGTGGGTAGGTTTGCTTACATTCTAAGTCCGTGTGGGCCCTGTAAGCAGAGTCTCCTGAAAATCCAACAGTTTCTTCTGCTGCCCTAACCTCAGAGAGAAGTTATGGGTATTACAGAGAGAAGTTATGGGTATTTATCTTGCCAGGCTGTGCAGTATGGCCTGGGGCTGGGATCTCTCACTCACGTGGTATCCCTCCTGATTTTCATCCCCCGGAATGTGAATGTGGGATCATCTGTTCTGCCACCACCTCTCCCCACCACTCCGCATCTCCATGACTCTTCCCCTCCTACCTGTCTGGGTGAATGTGGCTTCTTTAAATCCTTGGTTGTCAGACTTCCATACAGCTCAGTGTTCTGATGGTTCTGTGTTCTGATGGTTCTGTTCTATTTGTTTTGAGATCTAGTTGTAATTCTTTCCATGATTGCACAAGGAGGTGAAGTGTGCCTACCTATGCCTCCATCTTGACTGGAAGTCTAAAAAAGGTTTATTTTACATGCATGTGGGGGGAGAGCTCACAGAAATGAAGTTAGAACTCCTAATAAGCCATTAGGCCTGAAAGCTTATATACCATTTTTTAACAAGGGGCAATAAATTATGGAGACAGGACAAGACAGAGGGTGTTGAAGTATTTAGGGGAACTAAATTGTGGGAAAATAAAATGTGGAAAACTGAAGGAAGGTTAGAGTTGTTATATTAAGATCTGTTTGCACAGATTCACCTTGGCATCGGCTCCCTGTCTCCTGGTACCAGGATGGGAAACTTTCTCATGGAAAATTCATATTCTGCTTTTAGGTAGAAAGGAGAAGGACAGGGAGCCCTTTGTGTGTCTGCTGTTTCTCAGATGCCTTCAGCTAAAATAATCCTTTTGCCAGAGTGGCTTATTTTGGGTGGCATACTTTGATCCCCTTCAGTAGATAAGGAGAGATATCCCAGAGATTTTCTGAGTCTAAAGCAATTTAAATATTCACTCATAGGAGAATCTTTACAAGTAAGTTTATAGTTTTTCCACGCAATAATACAATTCTAATATTATTAAGGCTACATATGTGGCATTTTTACATTCATGTTACACTTTGAGATGCTATTTTATGACTTAAGACCACTTAAGTAGATTATAAGCTTTCCCCATTCAAGCAAGCTGAATTACACATACCCTTTGGTTTAAGACCTTCGGCAGAGGGTTTACTGAATTAATTTAAATGTTCCCTTTTAGAGCAAAGGAAGAGGTTGTTCCTGGGTGACGTTGCATAGTCGGTGACGTTGCATAGTCGGTGACCAGGGGAAGGTAGCAAGAGTGGCACCCATTTCCACTAACAGTGCTGAACCTCAGGGATTCATTATGGATAAAGTCCTTGGTCCCTGTAAATCTGAAATCCACCCACCCTTTTAGCTCAAGGGGGTCATGGAGGTAGTGAATGGTGTACAGCCTTGGGCTTTCAGACCTGGAGCTTTGCTGTAAGTAAATCCTGCTTGTTGAAGAAGCTGATCAAAGATGATGTAGAGCCATTCAAGGTTTCAGATTCCGAGGAGGTTTGAGATGTCAGTTTGCGTTGTTCCCACAGCAGAGCCAGCAGTCATACTCTTAAAGAACCCGCTCCTCTATGGACTTTCATCCTGTTGTCCCTCTGAAGTCCAGGTCTCTAGCACTGCCTGGCCCCCTTGTGGTTGAGTGCAGTCAGTCGACCAGTTCTGGCCAATGAGTTGTGAGTAGAAGTGATGGAGGCTGTTTCTGGTCATTTAACTGACTGTGAGACTTCCCTGAGCATTTTTTCCTTTGGACCTGGCAACTGGCAACATTCAAGATATGGCTTCTCTGCCAACCTGAGACCTTGAGTGACTCTGCTAGGAAGAGCCCCCTGCCAACCCATAGTGGACATGTACTGAAAGTAGAAAATAAACATTTGATGTTTAAATTTACGATGTGGGGTTTTGTGTTATTGCGCCATAACCTAGCCCGTCTTGGTTCATATGCTCACTTTATTTTGTTGAAACTTAGTTTCAGAAATGAAGACCTGCATCTCAGAAGGTACTCTTGTTGATGTCAGATCATCTAGAAAATGTTGGTTCTCATTGGCATTGCCAGAGGCACCACCATGCTTCAGGTCACCCGCTGTCCAGGCTTGCACACTTTTCCATGAGGCATATAACAACAATGAAGAGATCAAGAACATTTTGCTGTGTGTACACAAACTTGGAAGAGTCTTGTGCACTAATACGACGGTCAGTTAAATGCCCAGAAATGACCCACATCACTTCCACTCACATCTCATTGACCAGAGCTAGTCAACTAACTGCGCTCAACCACAAGGGGGCCAAGAAATGCTGGAAGGGGAGAGACATGGACTTCAGAGGATAACAGGATGAAAGTCCACAGAGGAGCGGGCGCCTTAGGAGCATGACTGATACCATGAAGCAGGGGCATAAAGCAGGAAGGAGCTTCCACAAAGAAGAATTCTTTGCATCAGTCTCAGTTTCCTATGACAGTGCAGATTTTTATTCCACTAATTCATGTAGCTTCTGTCCTCCCCGCCCCTTTAATTGCACCTTAATTGTGAATGGACAGAGATAAATGATCACAAGAATTCAAAAGCAGCAGGAAATGTAGGATTGATTTAGAACCAGAAATAAAAATAGTGAATACAAATGTGTTCAGTCTTTTCTCCAATGAGGTGACTCATTTTAGTTACTTCAGCCCTGAAAAGTATTGTGAATTATAGTGCATCCATAGGGAACCTGTAAAAAGTTCTGCCACCTTAAAATCCACTGTAAAAATATCACCTGAGGATATGTTTATTGATTTTAGAGGCAGGAGGGTGGGAAGGAGGGAGAGAGAAACATTCATGTGAGAGAGAAACATTGATCAGTTGCTTCCCCTACACTCCCCAACCGAGGATCAAACCCACAACCTAGGTATGTCTCCTGACCAGGGATCGAACCCACAATCTTTTTTGGTGTATGGGATGATGCTCAACCAACTGAGCCTTGCTGGCCAGGGCAGCGATGATACAGTGATTTTTTAAATGTATGCAAAACCTGAGATAAGTCCGAGGGTGTCAGTCATCAACTCTAAACTGGAGGCAGCTGCCTTCTCAGGGTGGCATTCCTGGTCTTCAGGGCCTGCCTCCACTTGTCCTTGACATCCTGGACAACCTTGGGATTCAGCCCGCTGTTCCTAAGCATTCAACCCCTAATGCCTCACGAGAGTCTGCATGAGGGTATAGAAAAGCTCTATAGTGAGCTTTCAGGATCTCCCTCTGCCACCCCGCCTTGGGCTCTGCTCTGCTGGATACTGCGGTCCAAGGGTGACCCAAAGCTCTAGCTCTAGAGTGGTGTTGTGAAGCGTTGCTCAGCGAGAGGGAGAGGGTCAGGTAGTGCTGGAAGCAGGATAGAATAGAGCTGTTTTGCGTAAGGGCCATAAAACCCCTTAAAGCTATTTTTATTGAAAGAAAGGGTAGGGGAGAATACAAGTTACTCAGCTGGGACTGGTAACAGAAGGAGGGACTGCTAAAGCAGTCTGGGCTGGGTTGTCAGAAAGGGTAGTTAAAAGCCTTTTTAAACAGTTGTATACTTTTAGAGACGAGAGATTCTGGGGCTCTAGGCAGCTCTTCCCGGCTCTTGGCAGTCTAGGGACACTTATCTGGGAAGATCCCATCCCTTCCTTCCACAACAAGAAGGCATTGTTTAGCTACAATGGACTCTGTTAAATGTGAACAATTACCTACCCTTTGCCCTGGAAGCAGGCCTGCAGAGTTCCAGTCCAGAAGCAGAGTGCGAATCCAGACTCCAGGGCTTACTGGCTGTGTGACCTTGGAAAAGTTACTTAACCTCACAAGACCCCAGGTGTTAAGAGCATTAAAAAAATATGTTTAGAAAGGCTTGAGTTGTGGCTGTACTGTTTCTGAGCTGGGCCAGTGTGCAGTACACAGGGACCAAAGCCAGAAGGGTCCCACGCTTGGTTTAATATTCTGCTGTTTATGTCTTGCAATTCTTAACAATTTTTTTTGAGGAGGAGCTCATATTTTTATTTTGCACCGGGGTCTGCAAACTATGTAGTGGGTCCTACTACCAGGAGAAGATGACCTCCTTTCATCTAGGCCCTAGTCCTGGAGTGTCCAGGACCTGTCCGAGGAAGTCATTAGTGGGTACACATTAGGAGTGCCTGGGTGGGACAGATGTGGCATTGTGTCTTCCGGGCAGTACTGAGGCTGTAAAGACAAAGTCTGATCTCCCCCACTATGAGAAGCATGTCCTGGACACTGGCCCAGAAGAGCTGTTTAAACAGGGCTAGAAACCCTAGGCTTGGCGTACTCAGGAGCTGAAGGCTACACTGAGTCTCCCACAGGTTGATTTCTCAGGAAAACTAAGTGCAGCATGTAACTCAGGAGTGGCACAAGCTATATGAATTATATGAAGTCAGCCACAGTTTCCTTGCCCCCCCCCAAAAGTTCTAATCTTTTAAAATGCTTTAAAAAAACATTGCTGAGGTTGCCTCTGACTCCACAAAAGGGGTCTGTAATTTTCATTTTGTATAAAATGTTACCTGCAGTCATGGTCATGATAGAACATTTATTTCCTCTTGGTGGTAAGCGAAATGATGTACTTTAGCAAAGCAAGCAATTTGTCAGGTAAGGAGCAGTTATATGTGACTGTGTGTGACAACTAAAACATACTGTTCAAAAATTACCATGGGTTGCAATTGTGTTCCAACATTCTGTCTTTCTTTGTTGACAATTAAGTTTACACACATACTTACATATACACAGAGCCTCCCCAGAGAGTTACCTGAATGTAGTTATTGTGAAGGCATGTGTACAACGTTGACGGGGAGAATAAGCCACCCCAAAATGTGCCACTTTGTCTTGTGGATTGCTTTGTCTTGAGGGAATCAAGGACTAGCAGACTTGGGGAAAGCTTTTTCTCCATTAACTGCCTAAAAGAACTTACACAGGGGGCCTATACCAGGAAGAGAGCTGTTCCAGAGATAAGTTTGTGTATCAGAAACACTTACCTGCAGGTGTGGCAAACATTTGTTTACCAAAGTTTTCCTTTTCTCATCTTGTGAATTGTCTTCCTCCCCTTTGAAACTCCTGGCTGTGCCCCGTTTTCCTTAGCTCAGGATGGGCTAAAAGCCTCAGTGGCCTGACTGCCTCGGAGTCTGTCTTTGTGATGCTCCTGTAGCTGCAGGGTGGGCCGAGAGTGGGTTTACAGTGGTGAGTATGTGAGACACAGAGTTTATTCTTGTATTATTATTTTATTAATTATTGCATTTTTTATACAAACAACTGTAAACCTACTTTTGCCCCACCATGGATGTACATACTTAAACTTGTTTTTATCCTGGTAATCTGTCTTCTGTCAATTTAATTGTTAGATCAGCTAACTAACCTAGAAGGTAAGAAGGAAAATTTTTTCCTCACAAACAAATTGAGTTCCAGAGAAGTCCCACTGGGCACACTAACTGAAATTTTTTCTCAAAGAATTGGAATTTGTAAGGAGACATCCTTTTTGGAAAGAAGGTATATGGTTTAGGACAGATTCCACTTTCAACTGTGTATGATGAATTATGAAAATTTAATGAATGGGCCAGTCCTAACCCTATTGTAGTCATTTCACAATACGTAAGTATATCAAATCATCACATTGTTCACTGTTAAAGAAAACAAAACTTGGCAGCTAAAGGCTGTTCTGAAAGTAAATATTTACTGAGCCTTATGATAGCCCCCAAAAGAACCAGGTCCTGGGACGTGCAATCTAAACCACCTGTGGTAGCGATCGATGGGGAAGAAAAACACGCCTGTTGTCCTGGAGCTGACAGAGTGTGGAAGAAAGATGTACATTGTTTTAAAAGAACTTACATTGGCTATAAATAAAGGGGTGGGGTAAGGTGAGGTGGTGCTGGTTCTGGGACAGGTGCATAGTTAGTGAGGAAGAAGTGTTTGTTCTTTTGGATTGGTAGTGGGCAAGAGTCCAGAAAGTTTACCCATAAGTAGAAAGCTGTGGTATCTGGTGGTCAGCTCTTCTCAAGGTAATCATGAAAATAACCACCTGGAAGTTAATTAGAAGTTTCAACATACATTCAGGAATGTTAGTCTTGCTGGGTTTTGGCCTGTAGCTGTTAACTGATTAACCTCCCTTGTTTCTTCCTCCCACCCTCTGGGCGGCTGTTAATTTAATTTAGGAAACCACAGAATTTTCTCCTTGTCAACACCTTAAACTTACACAATGTTATGTATCAATTATATCACAATAAATCTGGAGAAACAACAAAAACAACCCTACCCAACTAGCTTAAACAATAAGAAAAATTTGTTATTTAACATAACAAGTAATGGGTTCTGTGTTAGCTTCCTAAGGGTACTACAAGAAAGTCACACCCAGTCTACACAGACTGGGTGGTGTAAAACAACAGGATTTTATTGTCTCACAGTTCTGGAGCCTAGTGGTCCAAAATCAAGCAGGGCCACACACCTTCTGAAATCTGTAGGAGAGACACCACAATCTCTGCTTCCACCATCATCATGTGAGCATCTGTGTGTCTCTCTTGTTCAGAGGACACCAGCCATATTGGATTTTGGGCCCACTCACTCCGGTATGACCTTATCTAACTAATTACGTCTGCAGCCAGCCTTTTCCTAAATATGATCACATTCTGGGGTACCTGAGGTGAGGGTGTCTATATATCTTTTGGGAGGACATAGTTCAACCCACAATTTATTTTTCCATCTTTCCGCTTTGCTATTCTCAACCTCTGGCTTGCCTTTAGGCTGCTCTCCTAACGGTAAAACCTGGCTGCAGAAGTCTCAGGTGTCACATCCAACAGTGTCCATCAGAGGGATCATCTCCTCCTTGTATCTCTTTTAGAAGCAAAGAGATGTTTCTAAGACCTCCCCCTGCAGCAGACTTCTTCTCACTTATCATTTTGTTGATGGTTTCCCTTGCTGTGCAAAACCCTTTTTACTTTGATGCAGTCCCGTTTGTTTATTTTTTTCTTTTGATGGTTTCCTTTGTTGGTGGAGATATATCCCCACAAATGTTACTAACAGTACAATCAGAGAATTAATTTCTATGTTTTCTTCCAGGAGTTTTATGGTTTGGAGTCTTATATTTAAGTCTTTAATTCATTTTGAGTTTATTCTTGTATATGGTGTAAGAAAGTGATCTAGTTCCATTTTTTTTTTTTTGCCTGCATTGGTCCAATTTTTCCAGTACTATTTATTGAAGAGACTGTCCTTACCACATTGTATATCTTTGCCTCCTTTGTCATGGATTTATTGATCATGTATTTGTGGGTTTATTTGTGGGCTATTCTCTTCCATTGATCTATGTGGCTATTTTTATGCCAGTACTATGCTGCTTTGATTACTAGAGCCTTGTAGTATAGTTTGGTATCAGGTTGACATCTCTGACTTTGTTCTTCTTTCTCAAGTTGCTGAGGGTGTTCTGGGTCTTTTGTGGTTCCATATATTTTTTTAGGGTTATTTGTTCTAGTTCTGTGAAAAATGCCATTTGTATTTTCATAGGGATTGCATTGAATCTTTAGATTGCTTTGGGTAGTATGGACATTTTAACAATGCTAATTCTTCCTATACATGAAGATGGTATATGCTTTAATTTATTTGTATTTTCTTCAATATCTTAAAATTTTCTTAGCACAGATACTTTACCTCTTTGGTTAAATTTATTCCTACGTATTTGATGCACTTGCAAATAGGATTGTTTTCTTAATTTATCTCTCTCTTTTTTGTACTTATTGATTTTTAGAGAGAGAGTGAGAGAGGTGGACTTGTTCGTCCACTTATTTATGGATTCATTGGTTGATTCCTGTATGTTCCTTGACTGGGGATTGAACCCACAACCTTGCCATATACAGATGACACTCTAACAAACTGAGTTACCCAGCTAGGGCTTAGTTTCTCTTTTTTATAATTTGTTATTGGTGTATAAAAATACAGTTGATTTCTGAGTAGTAATTTTGTATCCTGCTACTTAAATGAATTCATTTATCAGTTCTAGTAGTTTTTTGATGGACTCTTTAGGTTTTTCTATATAGTAACATGTCACCTGACCATTTTTATTTTATTAGAGGTGTTTTAATCAAGTACAATAGGAGGTCTTAAGAATAGATCAAACCTCACATTCTTCTGCTAGGATGTGGTCAAGAGCAATTCATTTGTATAATATAACTTGTGTAAGGGAATTAAAAGATTTTTCCTGATTGGCTGTTGCAGTGTGGTCATTGTAATAACTGTCCAAGGGAAAACTATTCTTTCATTTATCTATCTATTTATTTATTTATTTATTGTTCAAGTACAGTTTTCTGTCTTTTACTCCCATCCCAGCCCACCCCCCTCAGTGCTCCCCACCTTCCTCCCATTTCCAACCCCCCTTAGTTGTTGTCCATGTATCCTTTATACTAGTTCCTGTAAATCCTTCCCCTTTTCCCCTGAAATTCCCTCCCCTCTCCCCTCTGGTCACTGTCCCTCTGTTCTCTATTTCAGTGTCTTTGGTTATATTTTGCTTGCTTGTTTGTTTTGTTGTTTAGCTTCCTGTTAAAGGTGAGATCATATGGTATTTGTCTTTCACCACCTGGCTTATTGCACTCAGCATAATGCTTTCCAGTTCCATCCATGCTGTTGCAAAGGGTAGGAGCTCCTTCTTTCTTTCTGGTGCATAGAATTCCATTGTGTATATGTATCATAGTTTTTTGATCCATTCATTTACTGATAGGCACCTAGGTTGCTTCCGGTACTTGGCTATTGTAAATTGTGCTGCTATGAACATTGGGGTGCATAGGTTCTTTTGGATTGGTGTTTTAGGGTTCTTAGGGAATAATCCTAGCAGTGGAATTGTTGGGTTAAAAGGCAGGTCCATTTTTAGTTTTCTGAGAAAATTCCATACTGATTTCCATAGTGGTTGTACCAGTCTGCAATCCCACCAACAATGGATTAGGGTCCCCTCTTCTCTACAACCTCTCCAACATTTGTTGTTTGTTGCTTTGCTTATGATGGCCATTCTAACCAGTGTAAAAGTGGTATCTCATTGTGGTTTTAATTTGCATCTCTCTGATAGCTAGCGATATGGAGCATCTTTTCATGTGTCTCTGGATCCTCTGTATGTCCTCCTCGGAGAAATGTCTGTTCAAGTCCTTTGCCCACTTTCTCATTGGGTTGCTTGTCTTCTTAGAGTGGAGTTGTGTAAGTTCTTCGTATATTTTGGAGATTAAACCCTTGTCTGAGGTATCATTGGCAAATATGTTTTCCCATATAGTTGGTTCTCTTTTTATTTTAATACTATTTTTTTTAGCCATGCAGAAGCTTTTAATTTTGATGAGATCCCATTTGTTTATTCTTTCCTTTATGTCCCTTGCTTTAGGGGACATATCAGTAAAAATGTTGCTGCGTGAAATATCTGAGATTTTCTTGCCAATGTTCTCCTCTAGGATTTTAATGTTGTCATGGCTTATATTTAAGTCTTTTATCCACCTTGAATTTATTTTGGTGTATGGTGTAAGTTGGTGCTCAAGTTTCATTTTTTTTCACGTAGCTGTCCAGTTCTCCCAACACCATTTGTTGAAGAGGCTATTTTTAGTCCATTTTATGTTGCTGCCCCCTTTGTCGAATATTAATTGACTGTAGAGACTTGGGTTTATTTCTGGGCTCTCTTTTCTGTTCCATTGGTCTATATGCCTGTTTTTATACCAGTACCAGGCTGTTTTGTTTGCAGTGATCTTGTAATAGTTTGGTACCAGGTATTGTGATCCCTCCTACTTTGTTCTTCTTTCTCAAAATTGCAGCTACTATTCAGGATCATTTATGGTTCTATATAAATTTTTGAAGTGTTTGTTCTATGTCTGCGAAGTATGTCATTGGTACTTTAATAGGTATTGCATTGAATCTGTAAATTGCTTTGGGTAGTAAGGACATTTTGATGATGTTCATTCTTCCAGTCCATGAACATGGTATATGTTTCCATTTGTTTGTGTCTTCCTTGATTTCTTTCTTCAGTGTTGTGTAGTTTTCTGCATATGGGTCTTTTACCTCCTTGGTTAGGTTTATCCCTAGGTATTTTTTCTTTTTGCTATATCAAATGAAATTTTTTTCTTGATTTCTGCTTCTGCTGTCATTGTTGGTATACAAAAATGCCTTTGATTTCTGGATATTGACTTTGTATCCCACTGTTCTGCCAAATTCATTTATTAGGTCAAGCAGTTTTTGGATGGAGTCTATAGGATTTTCTATGTACACTATCATGTCATCTGCAAACAGTGACAGTTTTGTTAAAACTATTCTTTTAAATCTGGTAAGTTTACTGGGGTTGATATGTCCAGGCATTAAACATCCTTGAAAATGTATGTAACCAGTTGCATGTTTTGACCTATGAAATAGGTTTAGCCCTGGTGGGGTGGCTCAGTTGGTTGGAGTGTTGTCCTGTATACCAAAAGGTTGCATTCTTCTCCGATCTGGGAGCATATGGGAGACAACTGATCCATGATATTTCTCTCTCACATTGATATTTCTCTCTCTCCTCTCTCTCTCTTCCCCACTTCCTCTCTATGTAAAATGAATAAACATACCCTCTGGTGAGGATTAAAAATGGGTTTAATGATGTCTGATGTTATCTTTCCAGTCAGAAGTTAAGGGGGAAAAAAGTTAACAGTAACTATTATAGAGAGTGCTTGGCCTTTTGTATTATTTGTGAGATGGGAAGAAACTGAAATTAGGAAAAATGAAGGTATGGATTATACAGGCCTGGTCCAGAGTCTTGGGTTAGTTGCCCATAACAGATATTGTCTATTTCATTTCTTAGCAATTTTAAATTTTAAATCTTCTGTTGGTCAAGCAGTTCAATTAGGTGTAAGAGCTTTCTTTAAATTGGAAAACATGGCCCTAGCTGGTGTAGTTCAGTGGACTGAGCGTGGGCTTGTAAACCAAAGGGTCAACGGTTTGATTCCCATTTGGGGCATATGCCTGGGTTGCATATGAGCCAGGTCCCTAACTGGGGGCATGTGAGGAGCAACCACACATTGATGTTTTTATCCCTGTCTTTCTCTGTAAAAAAATAAATAAATTGGAAAACATGAATTCAAGAGTCAACACCTGTAGATTTAGCCATACATGGTGTAGTTAAGAGTACCTGAAATTTTGGAGAGATGAAGTAAGGGAGAAAAGATACGTTTTAATTTTCTCTATAAAGGTATAACTTACTGAATTGATATAGGCCATAGGTAGCTTAAGAGAAAAAATGTTTTTTAAAATTATATTTTATTGATTATGCTATTACAGTTGTCCCAATTTTTCCCCTTTTGCCCCTCCTCCACTGAGCATACCTCATTCCCTCAGGCAATCCCCACACCTTCATTTGTGTCCATGAGTTATGTGTAAAAGTTTTTTGGCTACGCTGTTTCCTACGCTGTACTTTATATACCCATGGCTGCTCTGTAACTACCTATTTGTACTTCTTAATCCCCTCACCTCTTCTCCCATTCCCCCATACCCCCTCTCATTTGGAAACCATCAAAACTCTCTCTGTATATTTTGGAGATTAAACCCTGTCTGAGGTATCACTGGCAAATATGTTTTCCCATACAGTTGGTTCTCTTTTTATTTTAATACTGTTTTCTTTAGCCGTGCAAAAGCTTTTAATTTTGATGAGACCCCATTTGTTTATTCTTTCCTTTATGTCCCTTGCTTTAGGGGACATATCAGTAAAAATATTGCTGTGTGAAATATCTGAGATTTTCTTGCCAATGTTTTCCTCTAGGACTTTAATGGTGAATTGATATTTTCCTCCTAATTATCTCATTAATTTTAGTCATCCAATTTGGTGACTTTTTAAAACCCCCAATAAAGCGCTTCTTATACTACAAAAAGAAAACAAACAAACAAAAACCCCTCTCTCTGTATCCATGATTCTGTCTGTGTCCTTCTTGTTTGCTTAGTTTGTTTTTTAGGTTCAATTGTTGATAGACTTATATTTTTTTGCCATTTTATTGTTCAGAGTTTTGATGTTTTTCTTAAACAAGTTCCTTTAACATTTCATATAATAATAGTTTGTTGATGATGAAGCACTTCAACTTGACCTTATCTGAGAAGCACTTTATCTGCCAGTTCCATGTTATGTTTTTAAAATTATCAGAAACCTGTGGTTTAGAGTAGTTGTCAGGTATTTTTAAAGAATCTCTTTGAAGATAAAAATGTTCTTTCCTAAAGCATCAGAATAAAACAATAATTGTCTATAAATGATAACAGACTTAAAAATGGCCATGGTTAAAAATCTGATGAGAGTTTACACATATACACATATAAATAATACAATTGACTTAGCTATCCCTTCCAATCTAGTTAGCTTGACCGTATTCAGGATGGGGAAAGAGTAGTTTCACCTGGGAAGGGGTGTGGTGGGGGGGAAGGTTTCGGGGTGATTCAAGTGCATTACATGCAAGCTCACCTCGTGCTGTTTCTATAAAAATAATACAATAATTAATAAATAATAACGCAAGAATAAATTCTGTGCTTTGCATACTGACAACCGTAAACCTACTTTTGCCCAACCCTGTATGAAATTCTCAAGACCCCTTTACCATGAATCTTCTATAATTTCTATAAACTATTTACAACATCCATAATCCTTTTGTAACACTTGTACATTTTCCTGCTTTTTTCCTATCTTTTTCTTCCTAATTTTGAAACAATTTTTAGGACAATTTTTTTTAACTAAAACAAAAACCCAAACAAAAAAAACCCCTAACCAAGCAAACAAATAAACTAATGTCCTTTATAACTTCCCTTATCCAAAAAATATATTTTGTTTTTCTTTAATAAAAGTGTACCTCTATGCTTTATATCTTTTAAAATTGAAAACATAGCCCTGGCTGGTACAGCTCAGTGGATTGAGCATGGGCCTGCGAACCACACGATTGCGGTTCGATTCCCAGTCCGGGCACATGCCTGGGTTGCAGGCGAGTTCCTGGTTCCTGGCGGGGGACGCACGAGAGGCAACCATACATTGATATTTCTCTGTCTCTCTCTCTCTCCTTCCCTTCCCCTCTAAGATAAATAAATGAAATCTTTAAAAAAATAAAATAAAATTGAAAACATATATCTTATTTTCATATTTAGTCCTTTTTTATCCTTATTATTTTCTAGTAGATTAAAAAAAATCCCATAGTTCTGTGTTTTAAAAAGGCCTCTTTCCCCCCCCACTCAGTTTCTATGAACAATGTTTTGGTTAGTTCTTGGATGTTAACAGTTTAAAGGCATGATAAGATTTACAACTTTCATAAATAGAGAAAAAATGTTAAGTTTTTTAGCATTATACCAGGACTTGTCGGAATTTTAGAAACTTTATATAACTTCTAGAAAAATCATATTAATAATAATCTGTATAAATATAATCAAAAGTTTAATATTACTTGACAATGCTTACCATGTAATTAAAATACCAAATAATTCTAACTATGTTAATATTTTTCTTTTATAAAGAGGAAGAACAAATTCTTTGAGGTGTTTCAGAGCCCTCTGGAACACCCCAAAGTTATTCTTAGGTCATTAAGACTTTATTTAAAATCTTATTTTGGGAAGTTTGTTAAATATATTAAATGTTTAAAAATACTTGATCAAAAAGATCACAGCTCATTAGGAAGTAATATTTAATTATCCTCTTAACCAAATGATAATAAAAGATTTTAAAGACAAGTAGATTACAATTGTAAACAACATTTTAGTTCTTATTATTGAGAAGATTCTGTTTTCTTAAGGACCTGATTACATAAAATACAGACCTTGTTTTTTATGCGACAAACTTTATAAAATCTTATCAGGAACAGACCAATGACATAGGAAACTGTCCTTTTAGTAGATGAAAGAACTTAAGTTTTAGCTTTATATAAACACACCATTGATAGTAAAGATCAATTAATTTTTTTAAACACTCATAATAATAACTTAATGTTAGCCAGCTTAATTATAAAAAATAGTGTTTTCTCATCCTGTCTTCTCATTCTGAAGACAAAATTAAGAAGACAAAATTATTTTTATTTCCCTTAAGGAAAACATATCTCCATACCTTATAGCATCTTTTATTAAAAACATATTAATTTCTTTTATGTTAACTATAATTTTTAACCCATAAAATCTTAATTTTAGTGACAACTAAAAAAAGCAATTTGCATTCTTTAGATTCATAAATTTATGAGTACATTTCATTCCAAATGATTATATAGCTCTGTATTATTGACCTGGAAGATGTTCCTAGTATGAAAAGGGTAGGTTATAAATAACATTATATTATGAAACCATTAAAAATATTTTAGGAGAAAACCTGAAAAGTTCCACATCAAAATGATAAAAATTATGTCATATATATTTTACCATAATAAAAACAACTGTAACAGTAGCTACTTTTGGATGCTATTTTCAGAAACTACTTATTTGCATATTTTTAAGTTTTCTGGAATGGATGTTTATCCTTGTGTGAATACTAAGCAAATAAATGAAGTAATGATTTAAATGAATAGGAAAAAAATTAAGTCTGATGCTCTTTAAGGCAATCTGGTTCACTTCTGACTGCAAGCCTTCCCCTTTATACCGCCACCCCCCACCAAAGAGCTGGCCTTTCTGAGTCAGCTTATAAAAGCCAACCTTTTCGGCACCGGGGACCAGTTTTGTGGAAGACCTGGGGAGGGGTGTGGCGTGGGGGATGGTTTCGGGGCAATTCAAGCGTAAGCTCACCTCGTGCTGTATTGCTAGGTCCCCAAGGGTACCTACCGGTCAGCTGCCCTGAGGTTGGGGACCTCTGCTTTAAGGCACCCTTGAACTGGAAGCCAGGAGAGCCAAACTCTAGTAGGGCTGGGAGCCAGGCTAGGAATGTAAAACAGGCTGAACCATTTCAAGACACTCTTAAAACATGAAAAAAAACGACCTTTATCATTCCAGAAATAATTCAGGAAATCAAGTCTTGGAAGAAAGCTTTAGTCTAAACAACGAAATCTGTGAAAGGTATAGGAAGTACAAAACTTGAAAGAGATCCTGCAAAGATTTCTTTTGACTGACAGCATTCAGTAGATTATGGCTGTTTCTGTGGTTATTTTTGTAGGTTAAGAGGAACCAAAAACACGTTATCTCAGTGGGTGCGTTCATTTCCCAGCATTTATGGGACGTGGCACCAGATTCGTCCTTGTGCCATCTAACAATTCAAAGCCAATTCTACATTAGCCTTTCTAGCTTGTGAAATAAAGAAGCAGAGATTGCAGGGAAGTGAGTGCTCTGGGCCATGTAGGGCTTTTCTTCCATTGCTTTGCAGTTTGGAAAGTTGCCATCCATTCGTGTTTCAGTCAAACAGGCTTTTTCCAGACCCCAGAACAAATTGTAGCCAGAAGCTCTGCTCTTTGTCAAGGAGGCAAATTGTAGCCCAGACTGAGCCAGAATCTTCCCTTCTCCCCTCAGAGAACCACCTTTCATTATGTGTAGGAATCCTGGCTCTTCCTTACCTAGGGGATGGCACACAGCCCCAAGTTCTTTCCAAAAAGACCCCAATTGTCCCAGGGTTTCTGTAGTGTTTTTACTGTTGTCCAGGTTATATCTGGATCTCTGGATAACACATCTTCCTAATATCAGTGATTTCAATGTTTCATTCTTTCCTCTTCAGCCACTGCAGTTTAGTGAAAACCGTATTTTGCCGAGTATAATGCACTTCCACGTTTTTGGCCCAAACTTTCAGGGAAAAAAAAAATCTTTTGATTTTTCAATTCAATATTTTATTTATTTATATTTAGAAACAAAGCCAATTATTGTATTCCAAGGTATTATTTTACACACAGATACCGTGTTTGCTTTCTAGAGTTACATTTTTAACGCATAAGCATAAATAAAAGAATTAAAAACATTTATATAGATACTGAAGTAGTACTACCTATGTATAATGTACATCCTTATTTTTCCTTCAGAAATTTGGGCAGGAAAAGTGCGCATTACATTCAGCAAAATACGGTGAAATAAATCGGCTCCATCTCCATCGTTGGAGACCCCAGACAGTTAACCGTTTGAGAAGCTGAGCATAAGTTAAACATCTGTGAACCCTCACAGGCTGCACCAAGTTTAACCCCTTGCACAGAAAGTTAAAACTAGAATTAGTGGTACCTATTTTGTGATTAGATATGCTTTCCTTTGTTAAGGGTCAATTTTCTCTCCTTTTAAGGCAAAGAATCCCTTTTAGGAACCATTGGAACAACCCTGTTGACTACAAAGAGGGTAATTCTATTATTGTTCAGTATCTTGAATGTGGTGGTGGTTGCACAGCTGTATATGGGTGTTAAAACTATCAATGAAAAAGTTCGATTTTTACTGTACATAAATTATACTTTGATTAAGAACATAATCAACAATTAGTTTGGTTACATGAAAAATGTGTACAATAAAGTCCTAAAGCAGGGAAAAAATGGTTGCATCTATAAAGCTTATGAGTATATATACATAAATAATGAGGAGGAAATCAGGAGAATTTAAAACTGCATTTTGTTGAATGAGGAAATAACTTTCCCTTTAAAAAATTTCTCTGTAATTGATGCTATGAGTTGTTGGAGCTGTAAATATGTTTCGTTTTATTTTTATTTTTCTACATATTTCTTTTTAAAAATTTTTATTGAATTTATGGGAGTGACATTGGTTAATAAAATTTTATAGATTTCAGGTGTACAATTCTAAATACACCATCTGTATATTGTATTGTGTGTTCACCACCCGAAGTCAAGATTCCTCCCATCACCACTTATCCCCACTACCCTCTTCTACCTTCTGCTACCCTTTTCCTCCAGTAATCACCATACTCTTGTCTGTGTCTATGAGGTTTTCTTTCCTTTTTGTTTTTTTGCTTATTCCCTTCACTTTTTTTCACCTAGCCCCCAACCCCCACTCTGACAGTTGTCAGTCTGTTCTCTTTGTCTATGAGTGTTTCTATTTTGTTAGTTCATTTTGTTCCTTAGGCTCATGTAAGTGAAATCATATATTTGTCTTCTCTGAATGACTTATTTCCCTTGGTGTAATATGATCCAGGGCCATCCATACAGTCTCAAAAGCTAAGATGTCCTTCCTTTTTATGCCCAGGTAGCATTCCCTTGTGTAAATGTACCATAACTTTTTTACCCACTCATTTACTGAAGGGCACTTGGGCTGTTTCCAAATCTTGGCTATTGTTAAACAATGCTGCAATAAACACAGGGGTGCATATATCCTTTACCTTTAGTGTTTCAGGTTTCTTAGGATATATTCCCAGAAATGGGATTGCTGGGTCAAAATGCAGTTCTATTTTTAATTTTTTGAGGTAATTGCTTTCCACAGTGGCTGCACTAATTTGCATTTCTACCAACAGTACATGAGGGTTTCCTTTTCTGCACATCCTAACCTACACTTGTTGTTTATTGATTTATTGATGATAACCATTCTGACAGGTATGAGGTGATATTTCATTGTGGTTTTAATTTGCATGTCTCTGACAATGAATGACATCGAGCATCTTTTCATACGTCTACTGGCTATCTGTATGTCCTCTTTGGAGAAGGGTCTGTTGAGGTCCTTTGCCCACTTTTAAATCGAATTATTTGGGTTTTTTTGGTGTTGACTTGTGTAAGTTCTTTATGAGTTTGGGATATTAACTCCTTATCAGATGTATCATTGACAAATATGTTCTCCCATTCAGTGGGGTATTTTTCCATTTTGTTTATGGTTTCCTTTGCTGTGCAAAACCTTTTTACTTTAATGTAGTCCCATTTAAAAATTTATTTCCTTTGTTTCCCTTGCCTGAGGAGATATATCAGAAAAAATATTACTATAAGGTATGTCTGGGCTCTAGCTGGTATGGTTCAGTGGGTTGAGTGCTAGCCTGCAAAATCTTTAAACGTTCCAACATCTGGATTATAGGGGTACCAGAAGGGGGAAAGAAACAGCCACGAGTGGAAAGCTTATTTGAACAAATAGTAAAGGAGAACTTCCCCAGTGTAGCAAAGGAAATAGACTTTCAGGGAATCCAGGAAGCTCAGAGAGTGCCAAAGAAGTTGGAGCCAATAAGGAACACACCAAGGCACATCATAATTACATTAGCCAAGACTAAAATGAAGGAGAGAATCCTAGAAGCAGCAAGAGATAAGGGACAGTCACCTACAAAGGAGTACCCATCAGACTGTCAGCTGATTTCTCAAAAGAGACCTTACAGGCAAGAAGGGGCTGGAAAGAAGTATTCCAAGTCATGAAATCCAAAGACCTACAGCCAAGATTGCTTTATCCAGCAAAGCTTTCATTTAGAATGGAAGGGCAGATAAAGTGCTTCTCAGATAAGGTCAAGTTCAAGGAGTTCATCATCACCAAGCCCTTATTATATGAAATGCTAAAGAGACTTATATAAGAAAAAGAAGATGAAAAATATTAACAGTGAAAGGAGAGCAAACTCACAGTTATTAACAACCACACCTAAAACAAAAGCAAACCAAGAGGGCAGCTAGATGAGGAGTGGAACCATAGAAATGAAGAACACATGGAGGGTTAGCAACAGGGGAGTGGGAGGAGGAGAAGGGGGGAGAAGGCACAGAAAATAGCATAGATGGTAGGTAGAAAATAGATGGGGGGAGGGCGAGAATAGTAGGGGAAATGTAGAATCTAGAGAACTTGAGACACGTGGTCATAAACTAAGGGGGGGGAGAATGGTGGGGGAGGGAGTGTTCGGGTGGAGGGGAATGAAGGGGGGGAATAGAACTGTAATGGTATAATCAATAAAATATTTATAAAAAAAGGTATGTCTGAAATTTTACTGCATATGATTTCTTTTCAGATTTTTTATGGTTTTGAGTGTAACATTTAAGTCTTTCATCAACTTTGAGTTTATTCCTGTGTATGGTTTAAGAAGGTGGTCTAGTTTCATTTTTTTGGCACATACCCATCCAATTTTCCCACACCACTTACTGAATGTATTGTTTTAACCTCATTGTATGTTCTTGCTTCCTTTGTCAAATATTAATTCACTATAAAGGTCTTATTTCTGGGCTCTCAAAACATACATTAATGGTAATGTATGTTTTTATGCCAGTATCATGCTGTTTGATGATTACAGCCTTGTAGTGTAGTTTGATATCAGATAGCATGATTTTCCAACTTTGTTCTTCTTTCTCAAGTTTGTGAGGCTATCCCAGGCCTTTTGTGGTTTCATGTATGTTCTTGGAATATTCTAATTCTTTGAAATATGCCATTGATATCTTGATAGGTATTGTCTTGACTCTTTAGATGGCTTTGGAGAATATGGACATTTTAATGATGTTAATTTTTCCTGTCCATGAACACGGTATATGCTTCTACTTATTTGTGTCTTTTTCAGTTTATTTCTTTAGTGTCTTATAATTTTCTGAATACAGGTCTTTTACATCCTTGGTTAAATTTATTCCTTGGTGCTTTTATTTTTGATGGAATTATGAATGGGATTATTTCCTTAACTTCCCTTTCTGATGGTTAGTTATTGGTTTAAAAATGCAACTGATTTCTGGATATTTATTTTGTATCCTGCTACTTTACTGAATTCATTTTTCAGTTTTCATAGTTTACTGGTGGAATATTTACAGTTCTCCGTAGAGTATCATGTCATCTGCTATAAGTATTTTTTATAAGTTAGATGAATGTTTATTAAGATTTGTGTATCTGTACACTCAAAATTAGTTCACTTTGTGCACTTTTATACACTTAAGTTTTAAAAGAAGGCTTAAAGTTCTGGCTCGTGATCACAAGAGTGTACACTCAAATTAAAAAATATGCATCCACTAAAATTTTGTGCAGTCTTCCATGTTATACCTTAATAAGAAAAATACATAAATTGAAACTCTGTGCTGGCTCTGTCCTGGACTAGCGGCCAAAGCGGGCCCGGATCCGTTCACTGACCCTAGAAAGGCTCCAGGGCCACAGCAGAACCCCAAAGGACCTGCTTCCCTATGGCATGCGGTCGGGGCGCCTACGTCCCTCTCCGCGGGTTTTAAGATCCTGAACTAAGGCCCATAGCTCTTGGGCACTTAGAAGTCTTCCAGCCCATGGGAGAAAGCCATTGGCAACTCCACTTCTCCCGGGCCCCACAAACGGGTGGAAAAGCTGGGCGGAGAGCCATCCCGCCACTCCATTCCTCGCTAGCTGTACTGACGTTACCGCCCCGCCTCCCGGCCTCACTCCGCCGTTCCCGCCCCGCCCCCTTTCCCGGCGTGCACCGCGGTGAAGTCCCTCGTCTTCGGCTTCTGCCTGTCGCCCCAAGATGGCGGACACAATGAGGCGGTACCGCGCCGGTTGCTTGTGATCCTACCCTGAGGAGAAACGGTCGGCAAGGCCTTCACAGTCTAGGCAGGAGAACGTTGCACGAACAGGAGGCGGGAGAGGAGAAGGCGGCCCGACTGTCGGCCGCTCTCCCGTTCGCCGCCAGTGCGGCACCCGCTCCTTCAGGGTCGGCCCCTCGGCTGCCCGCCCGCTCGCCCGCTCGTCGCGGGGCTCCGCCCCGGCCCCGCTCCGCTGC
This sequence comes from Sturnira hondurensis, assembly GCF_014824575.4. Classification (NCBI taxonomy): domain Eukaryota; kingdom Metazoa; phylum Chordata; class Mammalia; order Chiroptera; family Phyllostomidae; genus Sturnira; species Sturnira hondurensis. Next base: position 5,184,859 of record NW_028081354.1, on the reverse strand, counting down.
TGCCTCCTCCAGCAGCCGCCGCCATGAAGCTGACAGACGGCGTGCTGCGGAGCTTCCGCGTCGCCAAGGTGTTCCGTGAGAACTCGGACAAGATTAACTGCTTCGACTTCAGCCCTAACGGCGAGACGGTCATCTCAAGCAGCGACGACGACTCCATCGTGCTCTATGATTGCCAGGAGGGCAAGTGAGTGCGGTGGTGGCCCTGGGCCGGGATCTGAGTTCCTCCCTCCCTCTCGTGGTTCGCCCCGCTGCCGGCTCCCCGCCTCGACTCCTGCCCCCGCCTTTTTGGCACTGGCTCATGCCCAGGCCGCTTCCACTCCAAAGCCGTCCCGGAGACCTTTTCTTTTCTTTTTTAAAATACAGCAGTGACAGCATGACTAGTTTGTATGTCTTCGGTCTTTCCAGAGAGCGCTCATACATCTCTTGCCCAACCCCACCTTGACCTTGACCTTTAAGCGTCGGGTTCGCCCACCCCCTCCCCGGGTGGTAGCTTTTCCGCCCCTGGTACTCTATCCGAGGTGCCTGTCGGCAGTGCCTCTAGCGCTGAAGCGCGGAGGCTGCTCTCCTGCCTCATCCGACCGCTCTCCGAGCCCCGTCGTAGGTGACCTCGATTCAGCCCTGGCGCTCTGCCCATCCCCTGTCCCTCGGCTTCCCGCGGCCTTTCTGCCGGGGGGCCGCGTGGGTTGCAGTTCTTAGGATTTATTTGTTGTGTTTCTTCGGGCTCCGTGTCCTTTCGTTTCTGTTCCAAATCATGTTCTTACTCCTGAAGACGCGACGGACCCCACTTATAAGTGAACTTTTTAGCAACCTCTGAAACTTTTCCTTTTTGTCAGATGAAAACGAATTTGGCTGTCCCATCCCGACCTGAATGTGAACCTACCATTAGAACAAAGAAAACACCGTATAACAATTTCGTGTTTCCTCTTATGCTTAAAAAAATTACACTTGTTGGTCTACTTGGAATTATTAAAATTCCGAGTCTAGTCTGATCGTGAAATTTCTACGTTGTCCCAAGTCCTCTGGAGACGCACCACACCTGCATCTCTGCAGTCTTGTAAGCATAGCATTTTTCGCCTTTTCCCCTGGGGACCTTGTCAGCTTCACCTCCCTCCTGCAGACTTGCTTTCTGTAAACCCTTGCTGAATTGTGAGTTTCTCTGGAGCAGAAACTGGTTTACACTAAATTTGATTTCCCTCCAGCCACCTTTTCCAAGCTGCCTTGCAGATGTTAGGTTTTCTCAGACTTCATTTTGTTGCCTAGTTCCAGATCTTATTTTTTGAATCTTTGGGTTTTTCCTCTATCTGCTCCAACTGTCCTTTTTGCGTTAAAAAAAGCCAATGTCTTCTATAAACTTTCTTTTGGAACTGTTCTAGTCGTTTGTGAGTTTAGTTATCTAAAGTAATTCTGTTTTGGGCTGAGCCATAATGTTCTCATTTTCCCCCCTGGGGCTATGAAACAGTATTATGTAACTGGCTCTGGCTCTGCCTGCAGTATGTGGGAGGGTTGCCTGTAGTGGTGGTCCCCGGGGGAAGAGAGAATTTGTTGGTTGGATCAATGCTGAGTTACTTGAGTCAATTTAATTCATTTAGTGTATGGTTTGCTCTGCACATCTGGCTACTTTAATCAGCTTAGGAGAGAGAGTGACGTGTAAAGCTCTGGGTGATGGTCAGTTGTGGGGCTCTGGAACTAGAAGTAATTTGAGGCTGGTTTACATGAAATGTTTAGTGCTGTGCACAGATTAGAACCTCTCCCTGGAACCTGAGGATGGAGATGTATAGCCTCATTCAAAGGAAATAAAGGTTGTGATAGTATTTCTTCCTGGTTTGTCTCATAATTTCCACTTGTTGAAAGGGATGACAGTGACTTTAAATCCTGTCTTGTTAAAAGTAAAATGTTAATTTTATGACATACTGTCATTCATTCACTTATGTAGTGTCATTACCTAATTATAAATTTACAGGAAAGGGGGGAGGGAGGGTGCGGGGGGAGGGGAATGAAGGGGGGGAATAGAACAACTGTAATGGTATAATCAATAAAATATATTTAAAAAAACAAAAAAAATAAATTTACAGGAAAGTTTAGTGTTCCAAAGAACTCCCATATGATCAAATAATTGGCTACATTTTGCCCCATTTGCTTATTCTCTGTGTACATTATTTATACATATGCATTTGTTCTATTTTTTTTAAATACGCATTTTTTCTAAAAGTTGGAGATACCAGGCCCCTTTATCCTTAAACATAGATCCCTACAACATGGTTTTCTTATGCACAAGGACATTCTCTTACATGAGTATAACCAGAACACAGTTATCCAAGGTAGGAAATTTAATTTTGATATGATAATTTAGGGCATGCTTTAAATGTTTTTATTTTATCAGATAATTTTGATCTTGTTTTGTTGTGATCTGTGGCAGGAGAATGGTTTCATAGTTAGGACACCTTAGTTCTAGTTTGGTCTTGTTACCAGGTGTGTGACATTGGTCAGATCACTTCTCTGGATGTTAGATGACCTCTTACCCTCTAGGAGTCCATGGTCCAAAGTGGTAGTGTGAAGAAAAAATTTGCCACTGGTGTAGGTCAAACCAATATTGGAAGAAAAGTTATTTCCTTGTAAGGCATAGTATCTTTATTAGCTGGTACTAATGATAGGATTTGGAAGTTTGAAAATGGCTAAAATAATATTCTTAATGTTTTCTAGTTTACTATTCACTTAAACTTTCTTTATAATGGAGTTCATCCACTGAGTGATTTTTTAGCTTGATAATATGAAGGATATTATCTGTGGTAGGTGATGCAAATTATTCCAAGAAAAGGCTTGAATATTATATATTCATACTTGATTACCAGAATCATAGTTGGTGGAGAAAAGCCTATTAAAATATTTGTGAAAAAATGTTCTAGGGCTTTGCAAAGATCCTCTGAAATGGACGCAATACATTAGAAACTTGCTTTCAAACTAGGAAATGGTATGTGGTAAAAGATTCTTTTTATTAACAAAAACCCAGGTTAGTGTTACTGATAAATTTGAGAAAATAGACTATATCCAAGTAGAGCTGAAAATTTTCCTCACACCACACACACTTTAACATTGGCTCTTTAGGTTCTTCTGTTGTAATTAGACTGAAATACTGGAATAAGTAAGCTTCTTCTTTCACTGCTAGAGACAAAGTTAATTTGAGAGGAAGCATATATACATGCTTATACTCATTTACTTACTCACTGGTTACCACCATACAGTACGTAACCCCAATGCACAACCCTGGTCAAAGGACTCTACTAGGTAGCCTCTGAGCTGAACTGTTTAGTAGTAATGGTAAGAATGTGGAAAATCCAGTGCATTTGGAATGAGAAGTCTTGTTTGGAAATAGGCTTTATGTAGGAAAACCCGTAACCTCACTGACATTAACAAACACTGAAAATGCAAATGATTGAATTCTTAAAGCTACCAGAGTGATCTGATTGTTTAGCATCTATGTGCCAAGATGATTTTGCATTGATGATGCAGTGAACTTCATAAATTGGAACTCTTGGCAAATACTGGTAAAGAATTTATGAAATCTGCCTACACCTAAGTAAGTGTAGAACAGGGGCGTCTTATTCACTGGGGGCCACATCAGCTTCACAGTTGCTTTCAAAGGGCCGAGATAATTTTCGGACTGTATAAATGTAACTCCTTCACTATTAAGGAGTTGAAATTATGTTTGGCTCTTTGAAGACAACTGTGAGGCTGATGTAGCTCCTGGTAAAAATGAGTTTGACATCTCTGGTGTAGAACAACATTACGAAGTTTTTGGTTAATGATTTTGCTGAGTTAGGTTTGAGCTTGATCTTCAAGCTTCTATAGAGGAAGACATTTAAGGAACTTCATTGAATGGATTGATGTCCTCTAGCTTGGAAATAAGTGATTTTACATTAAAAAGAAAACCAATGACTAGTTTTGCTAGGGAGAGTTAGGCTTGCCTTTCAAAAGGCTCAGTAATTGCTTTTGACCTGTAGGATAGGGAGAATGGATAGCTTCTGCAACAGCAGGTTGTATTAGGAATGGTAATCAGTAAGTTCTGGCCTCACTGGTTTGATGTATTTTCATATCCCTCTTTGTCATCAGGTTGACTTGTGTTGTTTTTGTGTGCCTTGTGATGACTTGTGTGCCTTTCTTCTCAAATAGATGTACTTTTTCTCAAAGCTGACTTTTGAACATTGTCGTAAAGACTGAATTGAGCCCTCAAATTTATTCTACATCCTAACAATGGCATTTGGTGTTCAGAGGTTAAAGGCTGTTGCACTTAATTGATTCCATTTGTGTTCTTCCCTTTTGGGAGAAATTCTGTGTTTTTTTTTTTTTCCTCCGTGTTAGAGCTTACCAAGAATCCTCACCCTTGCCACTTATTCAGATGCTTTTCTCTCTATGAAAATCCCAGATTTTTCTGATGGAGGATTTTGATGGTTTTCTTTCTTTGTCCATTTCCTTGTCAGACCAAAGAGAACCCTGTACAGTAAGAAATATGGTGTGGACCTCATCAGATACACTCATGCAGCAAACACAGTTGTTTACAGCTCTAACAAAATAGACGGTAAGCAAGCCCTCTTTTTAGGAGTTATAGTCATGGTTTCCTTCGTTGAATAATAGTTCACAGAATCTTTGTGACTACTTCTGTTTTGGTTATAGTTACTTTAAGTTAAATATTTTCCTGTGATATTAGCAATGCTAACATTGTTATGACTGCAGAGATGCTGGAGGCAAGACATTAATGCTTTTGAAGGACGTGAAACTGAGTATGAAAGGTTTTCTTCAGTTTAGAGTGGAAAGTGAAAATGGGAAGCAACAAATATGTATTTCTGGTTTGTATTTCTTGAAACTTAAAAGAATACTTTCAGAACAAATAAAAGGAAAGAATACTTGACGCGCAGCAAGAGGTAAACAGTAGTATCTCCTGTTCAAAATATTGAGGTTTGAGAAAAGTTTTCACAGATACTTGAGCTGTGATAGTTTAGGGTGTGTTAGAAGAGTTTTGGTGTATGGCAATCTTTTATGATCTGTGTCATAAAGGACAGTGTACTAACCTTGGTTCTCTTTGATTATGGGGGCATTTTTTAATCTGAATTTTATCCTTTTTTCTTTTTCCTTTTAAGTAAAGCTGATGTTTTTGAAGAGTAAAGAGTTATTTTTAGAAATTAAACTTGTGAATTTCTTTCTCTAATAAATGGTCTCTGTTTTTAACCTGCATTTCACCTGGGATAAAACAATCACACTTATTTTCATGTTAGAACTCCTTTTTTATTATTTATTTATTTTAAAAGATTTTATTTATTTATCTTAGAGGGGAAGGGAAGGAGAGAGAGAGAGAAACATCAATGTATGGTTGCCTCTCATGCGTCCCCTGCTGGGAACCGGGAACTGGCCTGCAACCCAGGCATGTGCCCTGACTGGGAATCGAACTGCGATACTCTGGTTCGCAGGCCCACGCTCAATCCACTGAGCTACACCAGCCAGGGCTTAGAACTCCTTTTTTAAAAAATTTAACTTAATCTCACTGATTTATTGATTGTTTCACTTTTTTGTGGTAAGATTTTCCTAATGTCATTCAACAAAGATTGTTTAGACTGCTATTTTGGCTATGCCTGGCTCAGCCGATGGGCAGAAATTTTTTTTTAATGTGACTTTTCTGCCTGCACTTGACTTTGAGTAAGTATATTAATTCTACTTTTCATGCCTCTGTTTCAAAAGTGGTTTTCTAAGTTACCATGCATTTGATGCTTTTGGACAAGAACATAAAACGCTAGGTTCCTGAGGAACCATATCTGTTTGAGCATCTGCATGACTGGTATATTTCTTTTGTTGGGGTGTTTATTGGGTGATTGAGGATTGTCCAAATATAGTTCAAGAAGAGGCAATTGTGTGGCACTTGCAGCTTTGCTGCCAGGCCTCTGCTGTGAGGATGTTGCCTTTCCTGCCTCGAGTGCATCCTGAAGAGTTCTTCCAACGCTTCGTTTCCTTTTGCCTGATTCCAGGCTGAGGTAGTAGTTTGTACAGTTTGAGGGTCTATGATACCACCCGGTACAGGAGATAACTGTACAGGCCACTGCCTTGCCAGGAACAGCGCGCCAGCTACTGAGTGGGGCGGAGAGGATGGCGACGCCCTGCTCATCTCTGGGAAACCAGGTAATGGGGAGGAAGCCTTTTTGCTGCTTAGGGCAGGTGAGTAGCTCTTAGCAATGCAACAACTAGAAAGACTTCGTAGTTGTCATTTGAGAACTCTGAAGATGTATTCAAGGAAATCTATGTAGAGTTCAGTTTTGGAACAACTTTCTCCCAGGTTAAATGCCCTCTCATTAGAAAGTAAAGTACTGGGGTGACTTGGTGCTTCAGTTTCTTTGTTCTTATGTTCTTTTTGCCTCCAGAATGTTCTTTATGCTTTCCGTTTTGTGTTTTGTCAACATTTCCTATTACCCCTTTCTCAACAGTTGTTCCTTGTTCATAGTGTTTTTTGGGGCATTGTACTTTCTACTTCTGTTCTTTATGGCATTTCATTTCCTTCACACCAGTATTTTTTGTTTATTTTTTTTAGATGGAATCATTTGGTTTTTAAGAGACTCCTGTTTTACCCAAGCACAAATTTCTACAATTATTCCTTTTCTTGATATAGTCAAAATGTCACTGTTATGATTGTTGGTATAGTTCATGAGTTTTGTTTTGAAATCTCTTGAGATTTTTTTTTAAAAAATATTTTATTTATTTATTTTTAGAGAGGGGGAAGGGAAGGAGAAAGAGTGGGAGAAAAACATCAATGTGTGCTTGCCTCTTGCGCGCCCCCTATTGGGGACCTGGCTTACAACCCAGGCATATGCCCTGACTGGGAATTGAACCTGTGACCCTTTAGTTCTTCAACTGAGCCATTCCAGCCTGAGTTGTTGAGATCTTTTAAACCCAAATTTTCCTACTTCTTTTGGCCACTTTATTTTGTAATTTACTGCTCTGATGCACAAGGGACCAGTGGGTAGTTGATTAGTTAGAAAGGAAGAAGAATATTCTCTTTCCATTTTGTTTAGTTTTAGTGTAAATTGTGTATCCCGTTAACATTCAGGTGAGGTTATTGGTCTATAGGCTGTCAACTTAAGAACTCTGCTTTTGAATTATGTCACATTTGTAGTACCCTCTCTTCACCTGTGGAAGGAATCATTCACTATTTATTCACACTTTGCTTGGGTTATGGACAGCAATGAATTCTTTCACCTTATCTTTTCAAGATGAAAATGCAAAGTAAATTTCTTTGAAAAGAGTGGGGTATCATCATGCCTTATTTGTCTTCTTACAGATACTATTCGTTACCTGTCCTTGCATGACAACAAATACATCAGATATTTTCCTGGACATAGCAAAAGGTAAGACACAAGTGTTACAGAAGTAGATAGTTCTTTTATCCCCAAGGTTCCAGACAATAGAAGAATGGAGAGATTTTATCAGCGAACTAAAGCATTCCTCACTGCTGTTTGGCATTCCTCTTAGTCTTTTGTTAACCCCCACCCAGTCAGCTCTTGATTAACCGGTTGTAGAGGCAGGGGTAGGACTTCATACATAAACTGAAACCACAATTAAAACATAATTAGGAAAAAAGGTTGATTTAAGATATTCAGTGGAAACCTATGTAGTAAACAAATGCAGTTAGCATTTAGGAACCCTAAATATCAGATGTCTCCTAATGAAAGGCTCTCGTTACATACATGAGGTCGTCTGGTATAGGTGGCCCCCATTTCATCATGTTCCTGCTCTGTGCAAAAAAGTAAATTTTCTCATTCTCTATTCGTAGCATAGATTTAATTTTTTCTATGTGAGGATCATAATGATGATGCAAAAAAGTGAATGATTGTCCTTTGTGACTTTTGAAAATCAAGAAGCTTTTTTCCTTATTCTATTTTGTAATGTAGGGTTGCTTCTCTCTGTCTCCTACCCCAATTTCCACATTATTTTTTCTCTGTAGTTTTTCCAGTTTTGTTTGAAAGTTAAACACTTTTTCCCTTGGATGATATATTAATCACTGGGAGGGGGGTATATCTTCCTGCTTTTATTTGCAAATGTACAGAAACCAAGTAAGGCTTGGAGTGGTAGAGAACCCTGACAGGAGGTGGACTGAGAGCCAGGCTGTATTTCTAATTGGTCAGGGTCTTTCTATGTTGCTAAAGGTAAGAGGTGGCAGCTCTTGGTTACTGTATTTTCAGACAAAGAATGGCATGTGACAGGTAGATGTTTTTTGCTTGCTTGTAATCAAATTAATGTTCACAAATATACTGTTTATACTTGAGTTGATTGCAGTCAAAATTCGTGCTAGTCTTCCCAATTATCCAACCTCTTGACCTCCTGATTCTTAGTAGATGACGTTACCTCTCTCTCTCTCTTTTTTAAAGATCTTATTTTATTTATTTTATAGAGAAGGGAAAAGAGGGAGAAAGAGGGAGAGAAACATCAATGTGTGGTTGACTCTTGTGTACCCTACACTGGGGACCTGGCCTGCAACTCAGACATGTGCCCTCACTGGGAATCAAACCAGCAACTCTTTTTTTTTTGACAAAATCAAGGCCATCCAAATGAGTTCTTTACAAATTCTCTTCCACCAATATTCCTGTCTTCCACCTAAATTCCTCTCTTCCTTGGAACCCTTTTCTTGAGAAAGAAATAACCTTACTTCCTTGACGGAACCAACCTTTCTATTTGCTTTCATGTCAACTGGACTTTTCCTTGCTGTCTATAAACTTATTTGGTCTTCCTCATCTTAAATCTATTTCTTGAGCCTATCACCCACTCTTTTTTTACTGTCAAACACGAATAATCTCAATACTCCCATCTTTACCTTTTTAAAAAAAATTTATTTTTATTTAATTCTTGTTCAAGTACAGTTTTCTGTCTTATATTCCCAGCTCTGCCCCCCCCAGTGCTCCCCACCTCCCTCCCATTTCCGCCCCCCACCTTAGTTATTGTCCACGTGTCCTTTATATTTGTTCATGTGAGTCCTTCCCCTTTTCCCCTGTGATTCTCTCCCCTCTCCCCTCTGGATCTTTACCTTTTCACAGTTATTCACTGTTTAAATTGCTCTCAGTCTAGTTCCAAAGTCATTTCTGGGGCTTTTTTCGAGTTGTTTTGCTTCCTTTTCCTTTTTTTCCTTTTTTAGGGGGTGCTCATCCTCTCAGTAAAACATTTTTTTCCCCTTTGGCAGCTGACTTTTCCCATCTTGGTTCTATTCTTGCTATTCTTGGCTTCTTGCTCTCCTTTTGACTCTGAAATAAAGAAGGTTTTGTTCTAGCCTTTTCCCCTTCTTGGTGTTTTTACAAATTATGCCACTGATTTCATTCATTCAGGTGGCTTCCCAAATCAGTATTTTTAGCTCATGTTTGTCATGATTTCCAGACTTAACATCCACTTACAGATTTTATACACAATCTACACAGATGTGTCTTCTATGCCCCCACCTGACAGGTCTAATACTCCATCCAACATTGTTCTATTCCTTGGGCTATATCCTGTCTACCTGATGTTTCTTCATCTCTGTGCCTTTCAGTTCTCTGGACTCACAGCCTCTGTCTCTTCACTCCCTTTCCCTTCCTTTCACATCCAGTGAGACGTTAAATCCTATTGATTCTACTGAGCTTTAGCCTCCTGTGTCATTCTTTTCCCAACTCCTTTCTTTGGGTCTGTCCTGGCGTGTGCCCTGTCAGGGTGAATTATTGCCATCCTAATTTACCTCCCCATCCCCCATCTTCCTGCTTCATCACTCTGTATTACAGTTTTGACTACTTCACAGCTCCCTCAGGAAACCTTGGGTTCTCCACATCTGCCTGTTCCTTTCCCTTGGAGTCCAGTTCTCCTCTCTCTGGTTCTGACCTGTTTCCCAGCATTATCTCTCAGTTGAGGTGAACTGAACATGTGCCTCATGCTTCCCTAGTTGGCATCTTCTGGAAAAGCATCTCCCATTGAAACCCTGGTTACCACAGGCACTGCTTTTTTCCAGAAAGCTGCCTCTGCCCCTGTTTTGGAGTTGTCTGGACTAGATAGTTAAGCCTCCACAGAGTTGAGGTATTATTTCTCCTTGTATTCCCTGTTCCTTTCAGTGTAGAATCGTGTGCCAAGATAGACTTACCTTGAATTATTGACCTGAATAACATGGCATAAAATTACATGTGTAATTTTGCTCACTGTGAGCATTACATGAGCATTTTGCTCACTGTGTTTTAATATTACCTCAGCATTCCCAGGAAGTTTTGGCTTACAGTATATTTTAAATTTTTAGGTTGGGGAGCTAGTGTAAATATTAGTTGAGTTATATGGGAAGAATTATTATTTTTTTGGAAAGAATTCTTTAAAGAAAAAAATAAAGTAAATTTGAGGAAAAGTAAATTTTCTGATTCTCTATTCATAGCATAGATTTAATTCTTTCTAGTGGAACCAAAACCTCCTGAACCTGTTTCAGTACCATGCAAAACTTGAACTTCCTCTGTTTCTAAATTTTAAAACAAAAATCTATTCACAAATGAGTTTTGCAATTCAGTCACTTTTTTTACTTCAAACTTTTTTTGTCAAAGTGAAACAGTACAACACGTACATTTCCTCTTCAATGTTTTTTTAAAAAATATTTATTTTATATATAGAGAGACATCACTTCGTTGTTCCACTTATTTATGTGTATGGATTCATTGGTTGCTTGTTGTATGTCCCCTGAATGGAGATTGAACTCACAACCTTGGCATTGTGGGATGATCCTCTAACTAGCTGAGCTGCCTGGCCAGGGCTCCTCTATAATCTTGATCTGTGATACCAGCTGCCATATCTGTGAAATGTTTTGTCACCAAGCCAGAATGTGGAACTACTTACTCATAACACCCAGAAGGAAGAGCCATCCGAATATCCATTTCATAAGGGCTTTCTCCATAGGTGGTACTGTAGAGTCACAGACATTGTATAGGTTTGTACCTCGCTCTTCAAGGACCTCATGGTTGGGACCATAGTGTGCTCTGTGGTCCCTCTCTGTAGGCCAGTGCTGGAGTGGTGGAGGGTGTCTTCAGAGCAGGGCATAGCAGAGTGAGGACATCGGCAGAGGGAACAAGAGAGCTCAGGATGAGCACTTGGAAGAAATGTTTTTATGTGAGTGATTCTTAATGGTAAAACCATAAAAGGGACCCGTGTCAGAAATATAGTTGCTGTTAGCATATGCCTGTGGTTTTGTAATTTTAGTGCCCAAACCAGCAGTTTTTGCCATCACCTAGAGCTTGTTAGAAATACAGACCCTATTGCAGGGGTGTCAAACTCATTTTCACTGGGGGCCACATCGGCCTTGAAGTTGCCTTCAAAGGCCCGAATGTAATTTTAGGACTGTATAAATGTAACTACTCCTTGACAGTTAAGCAAAGGCTCAGCTCTGCCACCAGGTAGAATACCAAGGTGGAGGGCCGGATTCAGCCCTCGGGCCTTGTATTTGCCACCTGTGCCCTATTGGACTAGTTCTGGTAGAGGATCCCAGCAATCTTTGTTCTAATCCATCCTCCAGGTGATGCTGATGCCGCTCAGGTTTAGAATATTTAGTCCACAAACCTGTAGTTAAGTTATCATGCTTTAAAAAAAATTACATATAGGTGAGTACCAGCAGGGTCAGTACCCTTTTAAAGTATACTGTTCCGTGGTTTTTATTATTTACAGAGTTGGGCAACCATCACCACTGTGTCATTCTAGAACATTTTCATCACCCCAAAGAGAAATCTTTTATCCATTAGCAGTCAATTTCCAGTCTCTGGCAACCACTAATGGACTTTGTCTCTATAGCTTTACCTGTTACAGGCATTTTGTATAAATGGAATCAGACAATGTGTGGGCTTTTGTGTTTGACACTACATTTCTGGAGTTCATACATATTGTAATGTGAATCAATACTTCATTTTTTAATTCTGAATGATATGGCACTGTATGGGATACACACATTTTGCATATCCATCCATTCATTAGTCGATGGACATTTGGGTTTCCAGTTTTTGGCTATTATGAATAATGTGGCTATTAGTATATGTGTAGTTTTTTTTGTGTGGACATATATTTTTATTTTTATTGTATTAAATTCCTCTAATTTTTTTAGGAACTGTGAAACTGTTCCAAAGGAATTATGCCATTTTACATTCCCACCAGCAATGTGTGAAGGTTCCAACTTTTCCACATCCTTACCAACACTTGTCGTCTCTCTCATCTCTCTTTTAGATTATAGCTATGCTAATGTTGTAAAGTGGTATCTCACTGTGGTTTGATTTGTATTGGAATCATATATCTTTGTGCTATAGCTTTAAGTTGCTTTTTTCCATTATACTAGTTGCCTTTGATTATTCCTGATTGTTTATGTAGTGTATTCCTTAAAGTGGAAGTTTGGGGAGAACAGGTATAGGTAGGTTGGTAGAGTGGTTTAGAGTTCACATCAGTTTTTCTTTAATCCTTGCCCAAGGATATGTTCATTGATTTTAGAGAGAGGAAAGGGAGATAGAGAGAAATATCAATTGGTTGCCTCCTATACATGCCCCAATGAGGGATTGAACCCGTATCCTAGGTATGTGCCCTGACCACAGGTGAGACCTGCAACCTTTTGGTGCAGGGGACAGTGCTCCAATCAACTGATCCCCCTGGCCAGGGCCGCATCCAGTTTTTGCAAATATTTTGCTTCAACTCCTATTTATCTCTGCATTTCAGGGTGGTGGCCTTGTCCATGTCACCTGTGGATGACACTTTCATTTCTGGGTCTCTTGATAAGACCATTCGACTCTGGGATCTCCGGTCTCCTAACTGCCAGGTAATGGCACCTCACAGTTACACAGTGTTTTCTATGATAGGCACTATCATCAGTTCCCTCTCAAGGAAGGGGAAAAGCAGTGGTTCCATTCTGGAATCCCAGTCTTTTAAAACTTTGGAGAAAATCAGATTTCCTGGTAGGTAGCTGGTAATTAAGCAAATGCCCTTAATCCATTGCATGTTGCATTTTGCTCTGTGGCTTATTGGTATAAAAAACAGTTTTCTGAGAGCCTTTTAGGCTCAAGGGATTTTTTTAATTAGAATTCATTATGTATAAAATTACACAGTTGGGGTTGATCTGAAATCAGTTGTAAGGAGATGTTTTTAAAAGCCTCATTTTAGTTTTACTTTTTCAGTCTTGTATGTAGGCTGGTGTCTGTGTCCCTTAGTTTTCTCTGGGAAAAGTAAATTTTGTAGGTGTAGAATCCTAGGTTCGTTAACTTTTTTTCTTACTTCTTTTTCCTTAGGGCCTCATGCATCTACAAGGCAAACCGGTTTGTTCTTTTGATCCAGAAGGGTTAATTTTTGCTGCAGGTGTCAATTCTGAAATGGTCAAACTTTATGACCTTCGCTCTTTTGATAAGGTGAATTTTTGAATTTTTAAGCTATCTTGATATTATGGAAGTTTTGAAGGGTGCAGAAGAGATATATGATAGCTATTGAAAAGGGTCCTGTCAGTAGTTAATTCTCTGTTTTCCCTAGTGAGAAAGGAATCTAAAGGGATGGAATAAGAATTGGCTCTGGTAGAAGGAATTATTGATGTGCCTTGGGCCTGGGGTTGCTACGTTTATCTTTTGCAGGGGCCGTTTGCAACATTTAAGATGCAGTATGATCGGACTTGTGAGTGGACAGGACTTAAATTCAGCAATGATGGCAAACTCATCCTCATCTCCACCAATGGCAGCTTTATCCGTCTCATCGATGCATTTAAGGGAGTGGTGATGCACACGTTTGGGGTGAGCTGACAGCATTTCAGCATGGCTGTTTCCATGTTCCTACCTCAGGTGTTGAGAATTGTGTTACCTGGTTAGTGGAGATGAGCAGTGTTATCCTTGACTCACTGATCAAGGTATGGGCTTGCATTTTCTCCCTGCACATGAACACATTTCTCTTGGATTCTAAGACATTCACTTTCTTACCTAGTGACCCAAGTTTTAGATATAAAATAATTCCTGACCATAAATATTTTCTTGCCCTCTTGAATTTGGTTGGGGGTATGGAGTGAATTATATAGGGTGGTGGCAAACTATTTGCCAAAATAAAACCTTGGTAGCATGAGGAGAGGGCTTCATGAGGAGAGGGCTTCATGGAAATGGAGGTGATGAGTCTGTTGGGTCAGTGTTTCTAGGCAGTTATTTTTTGTTAATGACACTTTGACAAGGGAACTGTTCTCCTTTTTTTAGGGTTATGCCAACAGCAAAGCTGTCACATTGGAGGCCTCATTTACACCAGATTCGCAGTTTATTATGATTGGTAAGTGTCCTTTATCCCCCCCTTGGGAGTTATTTTTCTGGTACTGAGATTTCATTTATATTATTTTTGTTAGTTTTTTTTTTCTTCCCCCATTATTTATTTATTTTTTAGAGAGGGGAAGGGAGGGAGAAAGAGAGGGAGAGAAACATCAGTGTGTGGTTGGAAACATCCCATGCACTCCTTACTAGGGACTGGGCCTACAACCCTGGCCTACAACCCATCATGTGCCCTAGATGGGGAATTGAACCTGCAACCTTTTGAGTCACAGGCTGGCACTCAATCCACTGAGCCACACCAGCTGGGTCTATTTTTGTTAGTTTTAACTAAGCTATTATTTACTATCCTTTTGTTAGAAATTCTTAGATTTCTGTGTTGCACAGTATGCTAAAAGTACAGTGTCTAAACTATTGTGACTTTTTAGTTCTTCACTGGGAACTGGCATTAATGTTGGTCTTTCCTGGACTAGCTTTAGAGTTAAAACTCTATGAGCACTATCTTACTACTAATACTAACTTCCTGATATCCTGCTTTCTGTCATCTTGAAGGCTACATGTTGGTAGTGTAATGATATTCAGCCCTCATTTTCAATGAGAAAACTGAAGTCAGAGGGGAAGTTACTCGTCCAGGAACAAATAACTAGGGTCAAGATCATTCCCCAAAGTGTCTTTTTTTCACTACCTTTCCTTCCTCTCAATTTCTGCTAAGGACTGGGTTCTGAAACATAGCCTCTTTCCAGATGTCAGTCTTTCTTTGTCTTTTTCCCTCTTGTCATTATATTGTGTTCTTGAGCTGTTGTGTGTTCCTTGATCATTCTCTTCAGGTTCAGAGGATGGCAAGATCCATGTCTGGAACGGAGAGAGTGGTATAAAAGTAGCTGTGTTGGATGGCAAACATACAGGCCCCATTACCTGTTTACAGTTCAACCCCAAGTTCATGACCTTTGCCAGTGCATGTTCCAACATGGTATGTGAACAATGGGAGATGTCCTTCATTTGGGTAGTGGGTATTTCAATGAGCACGGCAAGCTGTGTTCTAAATAGGTACGTCATAAGCACCCAACTTCATGTTTCTCAACTGGGTGCTTCAATGTTTCACCTCTTATTCTCTGATCTTTGGTTGGGCTGGCCTTTCACTTTTACTCTTAGATCTGAGATCACCTCTGAACTCCTGGGAGATCATAGGCCAATTTTAGCTCTGGCTTCTGGTTTTATGCTCAAACTGTATGGTCTACAGTTGACAGCTTTTTGGCTTCTTAAAATACTTTGAGTAAGCTGTTTGTGGCTGCAACCTTTCAGTTTTCCATTTTGTCAGTTTGTGCTGAATTCCTCAGAATTTATTATGGTTGATCATAACTCACTGCTTAGAATTTTCTCCAGACCTGGTCTCTTTCTTAGATAGCACTAGGAGAACAAAGCATCATGAGTCTCAGCTTCCAGTTTCCTCTTGGCATCTTCTAAACCTACATGGGTATTTGGAGTTGAGGCACTTTACAACTAGCCTACCCAAAACGCACCTTCCCTTCCCCCTGTACCTCTAACTAAGAAAAGTGTCAGAAAAAAAATGCAGCAAAACCATTCAGTCCAAATTCCTTTCATTTTTTTACAGCTTAGGAAGGTGAGGGCCTGTTTGAGGTCCCCTGGTGTATTAGTATTGAGGCCAAGTTACGCACACCCCCAGCTCCTGGACAGCACTCCTTTTTTTCCTTTACCACTGGGCCCTGTGGTAGAAAGTAGACAGTGTTGGAGGGAAACAACTAGTTTGCTTTCACATGAAGCAGTGTTTCTCTATAGATTACCTGAGTCAGGCAGTCTGTTGGTTGGTTGGCAGGGAGGGCCACCAGCTATAATTGTTCCACCATTGGGGTTGGGCAACCTGATGTTGTGAGAAGGGGTAAAGAATTCTCAGCAGTTAAGAGAGAGGCTTGGCTAAAGTTGACTTGTCTTGTTCTTTTTCCAGGCCTTCTGGTTGCCCACCATTGATGACTGACCCTGATGCTGTTCGGCTGTTCCTGTACAGTGAGGGTGGCCAGCAGGAAAAGAACCAGACTGAGATAATAGTGCTATTGGATTATTTCACTGGGCTGGAGAGCATCCTTCCACATGGCCTTCCCATGGATGTGCTGTACCTCTGCTCAAAAGAAAAAATACTTTGCCAAGCTTCTTCAAAAGGATTCTTGGTGCGGCAGATTCAACTGGGACAGATTTTCTAGTTGTTAACTGCACTGAGCTCCTCCAGAGGAATGACCAGACTCATGATTAGGGTATAGTGAGGCCTTTAAGGCACCTTCAGTTTTGAATGTATTTGCTGCCGAGGAGCCAGTAAAGTTATTAATTCTGCACATCCCTTCTCCCACCCCTGTAAATGCATGGGAAGCCACAGTTTTGTTTTTGAAATGCTAGAGCAGCTCAGTGCCCCTTGCCCTCACCCTGCATGTCTTGTTCCTGGGTTTCCCTGTGTCATTATGGTAATAATCCACACCATCATGTTACTTAGGTGCCAAACATTTACAGAAGTAAGTTTTCATGTATCTTTGGGTCAGAAAGGGACAGATGCAGAAAGATCTTGCTTGCCAGGAAGACTTGCAAGTTAGTCATTTCAGTGTGGGTGATCTAGACATGCCTCAGGCTCTGGGTTTGGGGTGAGAAAATGCTCAAGAGCTTGAAAGGGAGGACAAGTAGCATGTGAGTTCCTAGGGCTGGGGTCTTTAGCAGTAACCTAGTGTGGTCCTTTTTCATCAAGACAAATCGATGGTCCTGGGTGCCTACCCAGTATGGTGGTGTACAAAAAGCAAGATGGGAGTCTATTTTTGTACGAGATACATCACACTTTCCTGTGGGCCAGTATTGTGGAGTGAGTCCGAGTTGTTTACACTGATGCCTTCCCTGCCCACCACAAATTGTGTACATAGTCTCCTGATGATACTACCCCCTTCCCCAGCTCCCAACCATGAGCTGGCTCTAGGCCTGTGTTATATGTTATATTTAGTCTTTTTATATATGACCTGGGATTTCTGTTGTTTGTATTTTAGCACAGTGTGTATGCCTTCATTTAAATATATCTGTGTATGTGCATACATATATATATGTGTGTGTGTATGCATATATATATATATATATATAAAATACCTGTTGTTTTCAGAGTTTAGCTGAAGGACATGGAGTTCTGCAGCCTGGGGGAAAGACTGCATTCTTGCTAATAGTGTTTGCCATACGCGTTAGTAAGTCTTCCCTATGACATTTTTTTTTTTCCTTCAGGAGACTGAATGAAGCAAAGCTTCAAGTGTTTGCTAATCCCATGGCAGCTAAGTGAGGGTCTTGGGATGACTCTCGTATTCCTCAAGCCGCACTTTGGGGCCCTCTCTGCAGTATTAGCCCCCTTTTTTGCCTGGTGATGCTCTGTCTACACCTATATATGTGTGACAGTCACTTTTGCATGCTTTCTGTATCTGGCTTACAGTATTTGGGGACAGAATGCTGGAACCAGGCCATTTTCAGTTTGTCTGAGGCTTCTTTACCAATTATAGGTCACTCCTGTTTACCTCTTATGTCTGCTTTCTTCTTTTCCTTGCCTCCTCTTGGGAGAAGGATGGGTACTGATCAGGGTTGAGTTGAGCTGCAGCTGGCTTATGGCTTTTTCCTCCCCTGCATGGCCTTCTTAGAGTAGGATGAATCGCATGTCTTTCCACTAAATTCCCAAACATTTAAGCAGGTTCCCTGCACATCCAGAAACAGCCTAAACAAGGTTATAACTTGTCTAAGAAGACTTGCCCAAGTGTATAGCTGCTAGGGGGAAAGTAAGGCTTTACTGCTTCTGTTCAGCAGCAGGAATAGGCCATTGATTGCAAGCAATTTGTTTTAGTAATTACTTTTTATTTTTAAGCCTCACTCAAGGAAATGTTTATTGATTTTAGAGAGAGGAAGGGAGAAAGAGAAACATGAATTTGTTGCCTTTTGTAGGTACCCCGACTGGGGATCAAACCTGCAACCTTTTGGTGTACAGGATTGTGCTGCAACCAACTTGAGCCACCTGGCAAAGGCAGCAATTATTTTTTGACTTCTTCCTCAAACTTGAAGGTCAAAGGGCATGCATGCATCTTTCCCAACATGACTAGAACCTGTAGCTTCTGTGATATCCACAGTTCATAGCTCTGCCATCTCAGAGTAATGGAACTCACTCTGATGTTGTAGAAAACAACTACTGGCCTGAGCTGTTACTCCCACTCCTGGCTTTCCAGGATAGAAAATTCATTGTAGGGAAACTGTTTAGAGTACTTGGAACTGAGTTAACAAGAAAACCTGCCTAATTAACATCTATGATGAGGGCTGCCACCAAGCATGACTTGTCTGTTAGCAAGAAAATGATCTGTATTGAGCTGTGTGTTCAAAGCTGAGATACCATGTCCTTTAAAAATATGCACTGCATGACCTCTGTTTATGGGGACCCGTGGCTGCAGAGTTGGGAAGGAAAGGGAAAAGATGTAGCTGGAAGTGAGTGGAGATGATGAGATGGTGGGAATAAGTCAGAATAAAGGGAGAAAAAAGGCTGTGGGCCAGAGAGGCTGAGGGCTGGGGCTGCAGAGATGCTCTCAGTGGGAGCCAGAGGTGCTTCAGTGCTCGGTGGAGAGGAGCTCACCACTCTAGTCAGGGCCAAAGCCACTGACTTGTATGTGACAGTAACACTGCACTACTCAGCCACCAGCCAGTGGGTTATTTTTTTAAGGAAAAACTTCCCTGTTGCAATTATAATTAATGCTTATTAAAGAAAATTTGAGAATTTTAAAAAGAATCAGTTTGCCACCCAAATGCTACCACTGTTAATCTTTTGGTGTTAAATGTTCCTCTAGACATCTCTGTGTGTAGATTTTTGGTGTGTTTACATAGTTGTTATTCTACTGTATATACAATTTTATGTTCCTTTTGTACTTAACATAAACATTTTTTCCATGTTATCTGTCTTAAACAGAATTTTATGGCTGCAGCCTCTTCCATTGAGTTTCTGTAGCATTGTTTGCTTGGTTCCAAGAGTTGAAGGGAAAGATGGATTGTCTCATGGCTCACCCTGGGACTTGTTGTAATGCTGTGTGGGTGTGGATGTTGGGATCCCTGGGACTGTTACTGACTGGCCCATGACTAAGGTTTATGGGCTGGTGGGAGAAACCCCTAGACTCATCCCTCAACTCGTAGCAGCCTGGGTCACTTCAACCCCAGCCTCCAATAAGCAACCGTATAGACAGAAATGAGTGACTGGGAAAGGCCAGCCTGAGCCAACCTTGATACTCAAAGACGGCACCTGGCATGTACCTCAGGCCACCTGTCATCCCCACTGTTACCTCAGTCCTCGATCAGATTGGCAGCCTCTAGCGGGGATAAGTTAAGAGTTGTCCTAGGCCCTGGCTTCTGCGGGGGCAAGGATAGTGGTACCTCTTTCAGGGTCCTATGCCAGTTCTGGCAGAAGGTCCAGCCAGTTGCTTGGTTGCCCATTGCCTGGCTTGTGAGTTGGTAACTCCTAAAGCCAATGATCTAGCTCTGTCCTGAAAGCTACAAGGACCTGATGTCTGCCTCATTACTGGCTTTAGGCCCATCACTTTGTCCACTCTCATTGGAGGTTGGCCAAGGGCTCTGAAGGGCAGCAGAGGGAACATGCCAACTTGTGATAGACCATGCATAGGCTCTCCTGACACATTGTTCAAGGAGGAAGAGACCTCACATCACAGCCTGGTGGCAGGGCTGCCACAGCACTTGGCTCTGCTGAGACTTGAATACATAGGTGAGTGTAGCTGCCCCCGCTGCAGTCATTTCTGCCAGTTTGGCTTGGTTGCAGTTGAGAGACCCTCTGCACCCACTCACTGGGCTTCACCCTTTGTTATGAGGAGCAAACTCTGGGGATGAACTGGCTCAGCTGTTAATGTGGGTGAGGGGCAGGTACAGGATGCTGCCCATGCTTTTGGGGGAGGTGTGGGGAGATGGCTGAGGAAAGAGGAAGTGAAACTCCTGCAGGCTGTTTGGGCATACTCCTGTGTTTGCTAGTTGCCTAACCAGGGGAGTCCTGGGCAGGCTGTCAGGGCTGCTGGGGCTGACCATAGTTTGTCAGAATCCAGCTGTGGACAGGTGTAGGTCCACTAGTGCTGGGCTGTGGAATGTGACTGAAAAATGAGAAATTGTAGTTTTTTTCTATCTCTTTCCTAAAGAATGTACCGAATAAAGTAAGGGTAGGAAAGGGCACCTGAGAGTGTCTCCTCAATGAGTTTACCATCAATTCTGGGGCCTACTGGTCCTTGTCCTCCCTAGCTGCAATCTAGGACTGTCAGTTAACCTGGTAAGAACTAATCTCAACTGTAAACTAAAGTAGTGAATCAGGGAGAAATTGAGTAAGGCTGAGGTCATGAAAGTGATTACTTTGTAAATGAATAAACACTTTCCAAGCACTTGAGCCTTGGCAAGTGCTAGATGGTGAAATAGTCTTGTGGGGAAGGTGAGGAACTAAGCTGCTCATCAAAATGCAAGCCCTGGAGCTTTGTATTCAAAAACAAGTTAAAAGGCAGTTTTTTTGGCACCTCAAGCCCAGAACTCCCAGAGGGCTGTGGTGACCTTTCTGTTCCTCAGGAAACAATCATCTCATTGGGGCTCACCCCAAGCTAGGAACCAGGGAGGCCACAGAAAAAACATGGTGCTGACTATAAGCTTGCAAGGTAGAGCTAAGACTGATTCTGTGCAAAGCAGAAGAGCAAAAGGTATACTGTAATGCCAAGCTGTACAGCAACTCACAATTCACAAGTGCTTTTCTGCACACAAACATTTAATCAATCATAGGGAGGAGATGGGGAGCAACAGAACAAAGGCATTATTAGGGCATCAACCTAGGGTGGAGCTAGGGCCTGGAAGGAGCAATTGGTATGCAAGTCCAGAGGCAGGATCAATTGTAGGGAATTCCCCACTCAGCCAACTGGGGCTCCTCTTGCCCCTTTTCTCCAACTTTAGCCTCAGGACCTGCTTCAGGATGGCTAGCCGTTCAGCAAATGAGGTTGCCCACGACTTCCCATGTTTCCCTGGATGAGTTTTGGCATTGTTAAGTAGATACTCTGACATTCATGGAATGGAGACTTGGATCCAAACACAGGCTATCTGACCCTCCCGGTATCCTTGGTCAATGCCCTTAGTCTAGCTGTCCCCACTTGGGAATAGTATATTAGACTGCTAAGGATACTCTCTGAAGAGCCTCCTGTGGATGTTCTAAGTTATAAACAGCCTGTCAGAAGGACGTTATTGACATAAGCACTTTCCCTGCCTGCCAAAGGAGGAACCCGGGGAGCTGGGTTCTCTGCACTCATCAGCTTTGACTGCCTGGTATAAACGTTCCCCTTGACACAGGTTGGGATGGAGGACAAAAGCTCTGGGTTGTGTCTGGTGGCGGGGCAGGCAGGCCTGCTATTGTCCACAGTGGGGAGATGCCCAAACTTCACCTGGTCCTGAGTGGTTCAGGGGTGCGGTGTCAGAATCCTCAGTGGCCACTGTTCCTTTGGCCCTGGCTGTTCAGGGGAATCACGAACACAGAGATGTCGTCGTAGGACACCTGCCCTTCTGTGAGACCGTTGTCCTTCCCCTGTGTGCTGTGTATCAGCGTTTGGGCCAGCTCTGAGAACCTGTGGGGACCATCCTGCAGATGTACTCCTAGGGCCACGGCAAAGAGGCAAGGCCAGCCCTTAGAGAACTCAACACTGGGCTAGACACTTGGGGACCCAAGCAATTCAACTGTGGGGCCAGGCAAACCACAAGCCTGGGAGGGCTACAGAGTGCATCACAGGAGTCTGGGCCCAGAGATTTATGGGACCCACGATCACATCCACCTCAGGAACCTTGAGAGCACACTAATCCTGACCACCTGCCCTTAGCTGAGCTCATCGTCAGCGCTGCCTTCTCAGCCATAACTTGACTTGGTGTTGCTGCTGGCACCCACACCCAGACAGGTCCCCAGAAGTTACAGTACCTATGTGGGTCCTCTTGATTGCCAGGGAGGAAGCTCCGCACTATTCGTGCCACCTGTTCATTGGACAGGACATCCCAGAGCCCATCAGTTGCCATGACAACCACATCCTCCTCCTGCAGCTCCAACTGGTTCATATCCAGCACTGTCACCTGTAAAATTAAGTCTGAGGATCCCTCAGTGTTCCCTTCCCAGCTCCCACCAGCCTCACTGCCTTTCTGGGCAGATGGAAGCTGAGGTGGGCTATTGCCCTCTCACCTGTGGGACAGAGAGCAAGAAAGGCTTGAGCTGAATGTTTGTGTCCAAGACTCTGAGCTGATGGTCTCCCAGGCCCCGGGAGACGGCCAGTGTTCCCAATAATCGAGCCTGGGGACAAGGGAGATGTGAGGTGACAGCAAATAACCCCAGCAAATGCACAAGTAAAGCATAGAGGTGGACTTTGGCCTTCAAGCACCCTGGGCCTTGGAGCAGTCCCCAAGACACCAGCCATAGCCACAAGACAAAGAAGCTCCTACCTCTGCAGGGGGTAACTGAAGAGGGATTACTGAAGAGGGGCCATTCACTGACCTGCCTGCCCTGTCCATGGATCAGTGGGTACTTGAGGTCCGACTTCTCCACGCACTTGTAACTCCTACCAGGAGCAGACAGCATCAACTCAGGCCCTACTTTCCACCTCAACACAGGGCCCACCCTGCTCCGGCGGAAGGGGACTGTCCCGGGCCACACAGATGGGCTTGTGCCCCATGGTTCTCCCCACTATATCCTTCCACCCCCACCTTGCTCACCAGCCGCTCATGTGGTGATCCCTGAACAAAACCTTCTGCCCCAAGTCATCCCCCTTCAGTCTCCGAGGGAACTCCAGACGGGTGAATTCACCAGCCAGAAGCTCAGGATAGACAAAGGCCTGGGGTAGGGATGCCATACTCAGATCAGGTTCTCTCTGGTGGCCCTGGACCAAGGAGTTGGGGCTCCACAGCCTCTGCCAAGGGCACCTACCAGCTGCTGGATGCGCTGTCGCTCAGTCTCTGGGGTGAACTCAGAGCTCAGAGGCCGTACTTCATCTCTCTGCACCAAGATAGCCCTGGATGGGATTGCGGAGGAGAGGGAGAGGTCTGTGGTGTGGCCTGTCTCCTGCTGGTCCCTCCTCCAACCACCAGGTGCCAGCTCTGCCCATGTCAATCCCTTGTTCAAAGCCCTCCATTACTGTCTGCAGGGTAAAGGCTCAGTTCCTTCCGATGTGAAGGGACTTGTGCCCTCCCTGGCATCTGCTGTCCACTCAATGCTCCATACACGCCAGGTATACAAATAGCTCAGCCAGTCAAGCCTCATTTCCATCCTTCCACTCACAGCCCCTTTCGCTGTCCCCACTGCCCCTGGTGCCTGCCCGCCCACCTGCCCCACTCTTCAAATCTCACTCACCTGCTATCTCCAGCATTGGCCACATACAGCTTTCCCTGCAGGGACACAGCCACCAGGGCTGTGCAGCCGCCCTCCTGGCCTGAGGCCTCCAGCTCCCGCCCGATCACCTCATCCTGGAGCAAACCGAGGTCACTTTAGCTGCTGCTTTTGCTACCACAATATCACTCTGTCCCCGATCCCCACCCTGTAGTTCATTTCCCCACCAACAAGCCCAGCCCAAAGTCTAGCTATGACTCCAGGACGCAATCATCAGATCTGGATGTAACCCTTGGGAGGGAGGAAGTCCTTTTCAAAACAGTGAGGAAGGGGAACCAGCCCCTGCACCAAGGAACAACAGGGTGTGCAATGAGACGATACAGGCAAAAGCACATAGCGCATAGTAGGCACTGGATAAATGAGAGGGTTTATGATGACAATGATGGTTGCTAGTAAAGAACAAACCAATCCAATCTTGTCTTGCCATTTCAAACATTAAGGGTGACCACCACTGTGTACAGAAATGCCTCACAACCCAGAATCCCTCAGGGCCCTGGTAACAAAAACCTTCATTCCTTTCTCAGTCAAAGGCCACACTTAACTTACACATTCCTGGAAGGCACTCTCCAGAGCTCCAATCACCAAGTCTTCTGTCCTAATGCCCTTTTCCTCCACAAATTGGGGATCACTGGGACAGACACAGTGGCCACTAAGGTGCATGGGGGGCTGAGTGGCCACCAAGCTCTCTGCTATGGCCTCCAACTGCCGCCGCAGGCAGGAGTGCAGGGTGTTGGCAGCCAGGATGGCTGCAGCTGGACCGCCGTGCCCATCAAACAGTGCCCAGTAATGACCCGTCAGGAACTGTACAGGAAAGGGTTGGTGTCAGGTTCGTCTTGGCTTCCCCAGTTGACCCCTGGCCCAGCATAGGGCACTAGGGCAAGAACTTCAGCCTGAAGTCCTGGCCCCAGTTCTGGCCTGTAAGAGCGGCTAAGACCCAGTTGCTCTTACCTCTTCTGGGCACAAGGTCACCCACTCTTGGTCCTCTTCAGCCCCAAACTCACATCGCCGGATGCACAGCTTCCCACAGGCGGCCTGATCCTCATTGAACTCAGATTTCTCTGCGTTGATGATCCTGAGGCCAGGAAGTGATCAGTGACCCTTCAGGGACACACCCATGTCCCTGTGGGCACAGAGACCAGAGCTGGTGCACAGGAGGAGGAGCCCTTCTTCTGGGGCAGTAGCCTCCACACTCCTTATACCTGGACAAAGATGGTGAAGTTTCCCAACTGTTCAGTGACCTCCTGGCCTTCTGGGCCTTGAGGCAGTGGGATTTGTTATTTCCTATTTTTGCCTTTCTCTGAAGGCAAAACTCAGGGCTCAGGCCCTCTGGAGCCTGCCCGCCTGCCCACCTGGCCTGGAAAGTAAGGGTGGGGCTGCCTGGGGAGATCTGGGGCTTCCTTGCCTATTCCCCAAGCATCCCTGTCCCATACTGCATAGGCCATGACACACGGAGAGGGGGAAAGGGTGGAGTGTGTGTATGTGTGTGTATGGTGGAGTGGGGGTGGGTGGGCAGTGGAGTGAGGGATGTGGTGGTTATCTGCAAAGCCCGGAATTCCAGCACTCTAACCAGTGTCCCGGTCTCCCGTTGGAAGCTCTCGGGGTGTAGGTCCTTCCCAACTTGCAATTCTCTCTAAGGGAGGCTGGAGTCCCAAAGAAAAGTCAGAGGTGGGATAGGGGGGCTCTGTCAAGAATTCAGAGTTGACAACAAAGAATTATCCACGAGGTTGGGGGAGAGTGGTCACTCACTCAGTTTAACCCATTTTCTAGCTCAGCGCAGTTCCCCAGGCTGGATCAACAAGGGTCTGGGGTCTGGAGTCCCGGTACAGGGGTCGCGGGAGTGGGGAGTGTCGGAAGGGGGATCGCTGTCGGGGTGTGGGGGGCGGACACTCACTCTGCGTAGCCTGCGTTCCAGGGCAGCTCGCGGCCCCGCGCTGGGCAGCGCACCGGTCGGGCTTCCGGGCGGCGTCGGGCGTCGGTTGTGCCGGGGCCGGAGACCGAGCCGCGCAGGAAGCGGGGCCGCCGGTAGAGCACGGGGCTGGCGCGCGGCCTGGGGGGCCGCGGCGCGGGGAGTGGACCTCCCGGCAGGAAGCGGCGCCGGAACCAGCCGGCGGACATGGTGCTGCGGTGACAGGGGGCTGCCCGCAGAGAGCTGGGTGGGAGAGCTGGACCGGACACCACCCGACCGCCGGCCCCCGGGGCAGGAAGCGTGCCACGGGGCGGGGCGGACAGGGGCGGGGCGGCGACTCCCCCAAACCCCAGTCTCTCTGCTGAGTGTGTGCGCGCGCGCGGCCTGGTGCCGTCGGGCTTGTCCAGCCTCCTAACAACCGTAAGGAGTAAACGCTGTTACCAGTCCCACTTTGCAAGCCAGAAAATTGTAGCCTGGAGAGGGAAGTAGCTTGCCCCGTGTCACCCAGTATCCTGAGCAGGCTGATCGTTCACCTACATGTGTGGGGCATGAGCATCGGAGAGG
Source organism: Sturnira hondurensis (assembly GCF_014824575.4). NCBI lineage: Eukaryota > Metazoa > Chordata > Mammalia > Chiroptera > Phyllostomidae > Sturnira > Sturnira hondurensis. The sequence goes on along the minus strand of NW_028081354.1, from coordinate 5,158,671 downwards.
GAAATGTCCCCCCTCCCCACCCAAGGAGGCCCAGTAGGGGTCAGAGCACACCTTGGGCCTCCTGGATGGATCTGTGTCTACAGCAGAGCATCAGACCCTCTCCTGCTGGGCCCGGACCTTATGCAAGGGTAAGATGGGAACAGGATGTTCTTAGAGGTGTGAGACTGGCCATTGAGTAAGAGTCTCAGAGCCCAGTGTTCCCCTCAGGTGGCCTCAATTCCTCACCCGTTCAGCCTGGCGACTCTTCACCTTAAGATGGCTTTATTCATTCTGGCACACCACTCGCACCCTTAGGCCAGTCTCTCCTCTCTGGGCAGAAAGCAGGATCCTCACTAGTGTGAGTGACTGACAGGCAGTAGTAATCCGTGGTCCCCCCAAAGCTCCAACTGGTCAGAGTTCAGACCTGGGACTAAAGTAAGTGAAAGAATTTCATCTGGGTTGGAGGCAAGATGTTGCAGCCTGAGCCCCTGGCTAGCTGTCACTGTAGGGTCTGTGGCAGTGTCCGTGTTCACATCTGCATGTTAACAGAATGCTTTGTCACCCTCTGTCACTTAAGCCAGACTCCCTGTGCAGGTCTGTTATTTCCATCTCATAACGGGAGCTCTGAGGCCTATGCAGAGGAAGTATCCTGATGTCCAATCCTGTGCTGTTTCCATTATGACAGTGCAATTGACTAAAAACCCACTCCCGAGGGGATTTCTCTTCCCCTTTCCTCCTCCAGGAAGGCAGGCTAGCGAACTGAAAGCCGGGAGGCCCACAGCCCAGGGCCTCCAAGCAGGGCTACAGGAAAAGTCTCTACCTCTGCTCCTAAACCCAGCACATACTCACTAGGTCTTACTTCCTCCAGGTTAGCCAGCCCTGCCCCATCGGGAGTTCCTCCTACCCCCAAAGGAAGATTCTTGGGGCAGGGAGCTGTCTCCATACCTCCTTCCTCTGATGATTCAGTTCCAGAGAGCCTAGGGGCTAATTTACTGAGCCCACTGTGTATGGTAGGCCCCATGCTGGGTGCAGGAGTGTACAAGGCATTAAAGGACAGGAGGTCACCTGCAGTGACGGTGAAGTCCTGGTAGATGGTGCTTGTTGCAGCTGGCAAGGGGGTAGCAGTAGGAGAAAGCTTCCCAAAGGATATCTAAGCCTGTCATTGGACAGAATTGGACCAGGGACCCAGAGTTGGGCAGACCCAATTCAGTTTCCGGGGTTACCCCACCAGCTAATGGTGCAGAGATTTTTAAAGTCTAAAATTAGAGGAAATAACACAGACACAGTTTATTCCTCCAGCCCACTGTCTGGACTCTCCTGGATGGGATGAAGCTCCTGTTCTCTAAGGTGTATTCAGAGAAGCTGGCCAGATGTCACAGGTGGTTTGTTAACCTGCTAAGATATTTTAAGTTTTCAAAGGCATGTGGAGCCCTATGACAATCCCATTCTCCCTGTTCCAACGTGCCCTGAGTGTTCCTTCAGTGATACCCAGGATCCTCTGGATCCCTAGGCTCCTGTTCTTGCCTGGATCCTGAGCCTGGCTCTCTTGCTTTAGTCCCTCATTTTGATGAAGCACATCCTCTAACAACTTTCCAAGAAAGGATGACTGGAAGATAATTTCCTGGGTCCTTGCAAATCTGAAAAAGTTTGTATTCTGCCTTTGCTGCTGCTTCTTCTTTTTAAAAAAATCCTCACCTGAGGACATGCTTATTGATTGTAGAGAGAGGGGAAGGGAGGGAGAGAAAGACACATACACATTGATGTGAGAGAGAAACATTGATCAGTTGCTTCTTATATGTGCCTGTACTGGGGCTTGAACTTCCAACCCAGGTGTGTGCCCTGACCAGGAATCGAACCCGCAACCTTTTGGCGCATGGGACAATGCGTAACAAATTGAGCCACCAGGTCAGGGCTGTGCCTTTGCATTTGGCTCAGAATTCCGATTTCTCTGTTTATTAACTTTTACTGTTGCTGCTGCTGAAATCCAGTGTCCATCTTATTCCCAGACCTTTGGATTGGCTTGTCATTGCCTTTTTCTCTCTTCAGAAACTTTCTGGTTCTTCCGTCTCTGGTGTCTGAAATTGTAGGTGAGGGGTGGGTGTGTCTCATTCCTGGGCTGGCTCTCCCTCCAGGTCATTCAATTCCTCACTCCCCAGTGACAACACTTTCCAGCTGCTTGAATGTACTCAAATCAAGTGCGCCCTCTCCTGGTAGGAGGCCTTTTCTCAGCTAACAGCTATAGTGTGAAGGATGGAGGTTGGGAGAGGAACATTCTTAGAAAAAAAGAGGAAAGTTTTTATGCTACATTTTTTTCACTCAATGAAAATGGCTTTTGTTGAGTCCCACATCTGCCCTTAACAAAATTTAATTTTTTAAATTTAATACTTTCACATAATTCCAAATGAAAAGAGTGTAATACTGTATTTAACAACACTCCTTCACAACTCCTTCCACTGGCCACCCAGTTTCCCTCCCTGGAGGCATCCAAAGTTACTACTTTCTTGTGGATAGGGTTCCAGTGAGATGGAGGGACATCTCCATCTTAGAGATGTCGGGAAATTCCATAGAAATTCAAGCAAAAAAGTACACATAAGACAAGAAATAACAAGTGCTGGCGAGGATGTGGAGAAGAGGAAGCTGTTATGCACTGTTGGTGGGAATGTAAACTGGTGCAGTCGCTGTGGAAAGCAGGATGGAGATTGCTGAAAAAAGTAAGGGGATCAGAGTGCTAGCAGAGAGTTGGAAAGAAGTGGTTGGATTTGGGTAGAAAGTGAATCGGAGGGCTGGAGAAATTAACTAACTTGACCAAAGTCATATAGTGACTACTTAAACTTATATTTATTAAAATAACATAAAATTAAACATTCCATTTTCCACTGGCATGAGCCAGATTACAAGTGCTCATTAGACGCATATTGCTACCTCACTGAGCAGGCTGATTATGTAATATTTTCACTGTCGCAGAAAGTGCAGTCGGACAGCACTCACTTAGAATCTGGGTCTCCTGAAGTTCGTTCCTAAGGCTCAGGCAGATTCTCTGCTCAGTTTGGAGTCTCTGAGTGTTGGGGGGCTGAGGTCAGCAACTCTAGATTGTGCTTGGCCTGGAGGTGCTCCCTAGCCCTTAAAAAGAGCTGAGTTCAGAGCAGCAGAATTATTCCCGCCCCTTTACTACAATACAAGGTATTTCTACTGAGAAGTAGAAAGCAGCCGTCACTAATGTGTTCGTGTGAATTTGATCACAGGGCCCCCAGGACTGCCTGGAGACTCAGGGGCCAAGTGCAGACCCTTCTTCATGCGCGACAGCATGGAATACTCAGGGACTTGCCCGGCTTCTGAAAATATTGGCCGACAGCACTGACACTTCACGGCCGGAATCGCGCATTTCTGAATTAGATGCCAGAAGAATAATAGTTACTTTTGGTAAGTACATGTTATCTGGAACGAAATAAAGTGGGGATTGCCCCAACTACAACTCAGTCTTCCGTGTCAGAGGTTTATGGGCTTGAATTCCACTAGAATCAGGAGCAGGATCAGAGAGTGTAATAAAATGGACTCATTTTTCATAATTTTTCCTCTACAAATTTTTTTCTAAAAATGAACACTTGTTTGCATTTCCCCTGCTAATTTGTTATTTTTGTGGTGAGTCTGGTCCTGTTGGTTCAGACAGTGGCTCCACCTCGCCGGAGTCCAGGGCCAGGACAGCGCGTCTGTGCGCGGGTCTCCGCCCTCTCCCTTGCAGATGCCGTCCTGCCAGCCTCGGTTACCGAACTCTTTCCCCAAACTCCAGATACGGCCTTAGGATCCTTCTCTGCCCAGGAGACCAAGTCAAGGAGAGAACAGGTTAGAAACCAAGTTGTTAACCTTGGATTAGGGACAGGCATTTTATCTGAAGTGGAGCAAGATACAATTCAGTTCTCAGAACAGCAATAGAAAATTGTTCAGAGCTGTCTACTTATGGGAAAAAGGGGAACAGTCTTGCTATTTGGGGCTGTGACAGCACATCTTGTGATTCTCCAAAAGGGTCATTTAATATACTATGTTTCAAACTTATTTGATGACAGGATAGTTTACTATTTTTTAAATCTATGAAATGTCTTGCAAAATTAGTATCCTAAGAAATATTTTGGGAAACACTATGCTGGTCCAAACTCCTCATTTTGTAGGTGATGAGAAATGTGTCCTAAAGAGGTTAGCATAATTTTTTCAAGGTCTTGTAGGAAGGTGGTTCAGCTGGGATTCAAACTGGTCTGAGGCCAGTGCTTGGACCTCTACATCAGGTCACTTCCTGGAGAACTGGAAGTACCTTGCGGGTCTTCCTTTCACAAGAGATCCTGGGATAAAGCTGTCCCTTCTGGGCAGACTATTTAGTGTGTAATAAGTAGCACTGGCTGAAGTGAAGTCTCAGGAACATGGTCCCAGGTCTGTTTGGCTCATGGTTGTCACCAAAAGGGGCTGCAGGTGAGAGGTCTTTGTTGTCCTTGCTAGTGTCACTATGGGAAATGAGCACCATTGTTTTTGTTTCTAAATAAAAGTGCACAAACTCTTAAATTGATCCAAAGCTTTTCCATGGATCCTGGTTATTCTCCTTCTTGGTGACAAGGAGTGTCTTGAATTGTGAGTTCCATGAAGGCACAGAGGTGATTTGACCTAATAAAATTAGGTCCTCTTGGACCTAATAAAATTATTGCAGATGCTTATTTAAACTATTAATATATGCAAGTGTTGTGGCAGCCCCTCAGAAAAGTCCCTTACCTAGACCTCAGGACCCCTGACAACACTGTGTAATGGCTTTTTCATTTCTTGGGCAACTGATAGAAATAATGAACTGTAGCTAGTTTGTAATAGTCATTTTGTGGGGTCCTCTAAGTTTTCTGAGTCTTTTTTTGAAGTGGACTCCTTATCTATTTGCCTAAAGTAAGAGAATTTTTAGTGTTTGCAAACCCTCTGCTGAACACCCCTTCATTTAAAATCACCTTTCTTGTTATACTTATTCTTAGACATGCTCTCATTCATACTAGGTGGGGGGAGGCTTTTATTTTGTATTTCAAAAATGGCCCAAAGGAATTGGGTTTAGGATAGCACCACAGCCTCACAATTTCTTTCTGGGGAAAATCATTAAAAGGCATCAGCCTATCCTTCTCCTTGGGGAATAACAGCCCATTTTTTTCTGAGACCCAGAGATGTTCAGACTATGGAAGGAACCAGACTTTCCCAGAGGATAGAAGCAGTGTGGGAAAACCTGGGTATGGCTTAGCGTGGGGGCTAGTAGGCCATAATGAGAGAGGAACGTCCTTTTTGCTGGTTGCTGGTTCTTTGTGTCTGCAATTTCTGTCTTGGTGTGATCAAGTGGGGTTGAATTACTGTTTAGACCAGAGAGGGAAGCAGCCCAAGTCTGGTTGATTTCAGGACATGCAATTGGCCTTGCTTACATCATTTTGTTCTCCAGGCCTTGATAGAAATCGCTGGGCTCTCACCAGTTTACTATAAAAAGGAAACTGGTGGCCTTCAGGTGGCCTTCTGTTCTCTTGCTCCAGGTATAACGGCTGTGTAACAAATTACCTCAACACAGAAGGAGTTATACCCATGGATTCTGTGGGTCAGGAAATCAGTCAGAGCATGGTGGGGATTGCATGTCAGTGTTCTAGGATGTCAGAGTCTCAGGTGGGAAGACTCAAAATTTGGTGGTGATGCAATAGCAGGGAACTGGAATCTCTTGAAGGTTTATTCCTACACATACCTGGTACCTGGACTATGAAGACCCAGAGTCATCTGACCTCTCCATTCAGCAGGGTTACCTCACAGCAGGGTCACCTCAGGGTAGTTACACTTGAGGTAAAAGCTGCCTTACCTGTTATAACCCAGCCTCCAAAGCCGGTTGCGTCAACTCTGCCCTTCTGTACTGGCTGAAGCACCTGCAACCCTGCCTGGCTTCTAGGTTAGAGAATCATGTAACAGTAGAGCATATGGCAGACATTTTTGGCAAACACAGTACTCCGCCTCTCTCAGGAGTTCAGTGTGAGAAGGGCCAAGCCAAAGAAGGGGTGCCAGCTTCCAGGCTATGCACTAGACAAGTGCCCGTGACATCTGCTAGTGCTCTGAATTTCCTGGAGTGGTGTTCTTTCTGTCACACGGAGCTCTCTGTGCGGCACACTTGTTAGCATGTAACATTTTTTCCCCAAATGCCAACCCTCTGAGGCAGCTGTGGCATGTAGGGGGCCTTTATATAAATTAGATAAAGATGCCCTGTGGATATGAGGAAGTGGCAAGCAGAGGGCAGTCCCTCCCTGCTTGGATGAGCCCCCTTTTTAGGGCATATATTGCACAATGAAATATAGCAATCCTAGTCTCTATTATTGTTGTAATTGGTTTTACCATTAAAAAAATCAAAGCAGTTAGCAGTTCTCATGCCTAGGGCCCTCCTGGTTGCCTTCTACAGGGTCCATCCCTAAGTGTCCTGTTCACTGGACCCATGTCCTTTCCTTTTTTAAAACTCCCACTTTTTCCCAGAAACATGATGCTCTCATGAACTTGGTGACAAGGGGCACATTTCCAGGAATGCTGATGGCTTAGCAAGACTAAATATGTATTTAAAATATTTCTGAGCAGTTTTTAAATTTCTAACTTCAGATGTAGTGCATTTGTGTTATAAAATTCAAGCCGGCGATCTAGAAAGTTAAAAAAAGGTAGTGACTCAGAACTTTCTTTTCCTATGGGGATTTTTAGCAATATGGTTGCCCTGTATGCATGTCGGGTAGAGGGGTGTGTGAGACAGACAGGCAGGCAGGGAGGGTGGGAGGAAGGAACATGTAGCTTTCACCTAATGACACTGCTTCTGTACTGACATTAGGCGTAGGGGATTTTAATTGGCGGAATGAATTCTTCCAAAAATAAAAATTTATGGAGAAAGAAACCATGGGGTAGAAGAAAAGTAGCCTTTGATTCTTTGAGTTTAAAGTTCTTGAGGTTAAAAGTTCTTGTAGATTTTTCTCTGTGGCTTGCCCTTCAAAAAGACCAATTCAAAACAACACAATTGTGGTTACTCATAAGAAAGTTAACCCTGTGAATATAGTAAAAACTATTGAATTATATACTTTGGGTGAATTGTATGGCATGTGAATTATATCTCGACAAAGCTGTTACACATAAATAAAAATTTGAAAGGGCTAAATTACATACTAAGCTTTCTGAGAACCAAGTCACTTTCCTGGGAAATTAACAGATAAATCTTAGGGCAATTCATCTTGCAGACTTCCTGAGGAAGATTTTGTAATCAGAGTACATGATAAAATGTTTTAAATGGCAACAAGATGAATGGTACTATCTAAAATACTATAAGGTAGATTTTTAAGACAGCATTAATAGGGAAGAAATGTTAAGTTGTTCATTATCATCTTTCTTTTGTTATCTATGTTTAATTTATTATATGCTGCTCATTTGAGCTTGGTGGGTAGGGGCAAGGGTGGCTAGGAATGAGAAATATTGGCCAGTTGGCTTCTGTTAAATTTTCATAAATCTTATTAACTGAAATCTGTAATTTGAACATGGCTCTTCTTTGAAATGCTCTGGAGTTCAATCAACTTCTTAATCATGTCACAACAGTGGGAGCCACTGAAAAAGAGACCTGGGCTACGGAAGACTACACATGTTCCCTTTCACAGGGTCCCAAACAGGGAATTTGATGTCTCCTTCACTGAACCTTATCTACTAACATTGCACCTCTGAGTGACTTGAGGAGGGAAATAAAATGTATTTTTAAATGAGAAAAAAGGAAGTCAGAAATCATCGTTGTTAGATGAACAACCTCCCCCAAATCAAGATCTCAACAGCACTTGATGAAATGCAAATTATTCTTCACATTGATTGCTTTTTCTCCCCCTTTTCAAGTGATGTATTATCCTTTGATGTTCCGTTCAGTTAGCTAGCTTGCTGCAGCATGAATATTTGATCTTGGTATAATGCTTTTCACAACTACTTTTTGCTATAGCCAGGCATTCTTATTTTTTGGCTCCATCTTTCCTTTATTAAAGTGAGGAGGCAAATACAAGTAGTAGGTGAGCAAAAAGAATAGAAACATTGATCTGTAAATTATCCAAGTGAGGAAAAGCTCTAGGGGATAATACAATTTTGGCAGGGAGAAAGTCTACAACTGCATTTCTTGGGGGCCACATTCGGTTGTCCTCTTTCAGTTTGCTTTGTGTTTGCTTGCGGGGGACAATCAGGACACTATGGAATTAATTTTGTCTTCAAAGCAGTCTTTTTGCTCTTTAATTATTATTAAAGTGAACTGTACAAGAAGAGGGGCTGGATTTTTAGACAGTCCTTTTACATGTCAAAATTCAGTCGAGTAGTGTCGCTGGGACAGAGCAAACATTCAGTTGCCTTGTGGTACAAAAATCCCGAGTAGAATTTCTCCAGAAAAGGGTGTCTCTGTGAGAATTTAGAAGCCAGCATTTCCAGCAACTTGGGTTTGTCAGGTTAGTCTAGTAAGGGGGATCTGGGTGGGCTGAGCCTCTACTACAACCATTGATTTGAGTTCTGCTTTTTTCTTAAATTTTAAATTATATTTTATTGATTATGCTATTATAGGTGTCCCAATATTTCCCCTTTGCCGCACTCAACCCAGCACCCCAACTCCCTCAGGCAATCCCCACACCCTTGTTCATGTCCTTAGGTCATGTGAACGTTCTTTGGCTACTCCATTTTCTATACTGTACTTTACATCCCCATGGCTATTCTGTAACTATCTATTTGTACTTCTTTTTTTAATAATGTTTTTTTAAAGATTTTACTTATTTATCTTTAGAGGGGAAGGGAAGGAGAGAAGGAGAGAAATATCAATGTATGGTTGCCTCTCATGAGTCCCCTGCTGGGAACTGGCCTGCAACCCAGGTATGTGCCCTGACTGGGAATTGAACCGTGATCATGTGGTTCGCAGGCCCGAGCTCAATCCACTGAGCTACACCAGCCAGGGCTATTTGTACTTCTTAATGTCCTCACCTCTTCTCCCATTCCCCTATGCCATCTGGCAACCACCAGAAAGCTCTCTGTATCCATGATTCTGCTTCTGTTCTTCTTGTTTGCTTAGTTTGTTTTTTAGATTCAATTGTTGGTAGATATGTATTTGTTGCCATTTTATTGTTCATAGTTTGGATCTTCCTCTTCCAAATTTCATATAATAATGACTTGGTGATGATGAATTCCTGAAGTTTTTTTCTTCTCTGGGAGCTTTTTATCTGCCTTTCAATTCTAAATGATTGCTTTGCTGGGAAGAGAAATCTTGGCTGTAGGTCCTTGGTTTTCATGACTTTGAATATTTCTTGCCAATCCCTTCTAGCCTGCAAAGTTTCTTTTGAGAAATCAGCCAACAATCTTATGGGAACTCCCCTGTAGGTAACTAACTTTTTTTCTCTTGTTGCTTTTCAGATTCTCTCTTTATCTTTAACTTTTGACATTTTAATTATGATGTGCCTTGGAGTAGGCCTCTTTGCATCCATCTGTTTGGGACTCTCTGCGCTTCCTGGACTTGTATGTCTATTTTCTTCACTAACTTAGGGAAGTTTTCTTTCATTATCTTTTCAAATATATATCTAATTTCTTGCTCTTTCTCATCTCTTTCTAGCACCCCTATGATGTGAATGTTAGACCTCTTGAAGTTGGCCCAGAGGCTCCTTTTACTATCCTCATTTTTTGGATTATTTTTTCATCTTGTTGTTCTGATTGGTTGTTTTTTGCTTCCTTATGTTCCACTTCATTGATTTCATTTTCAGCTTCATGCACTTTACTGTTTTTTTCTCTTGTAAATTGTTCTTTATTCCAAATAGTGTATCCTTTGTTTCTGACTGGATCTTTTTTATGCTGTGGAGGTCGCCACTAAGTTTCTGGAGCATCCTAATAACCAGTGTTTTAAACTCTGCATCTGATAGATTGCTTACCTCCATTTTGCTTAGTTCTTTTTCTAGATTTTTGTTCTGTTTTTTTTTTTTTTTCCATTTGGGCCATGTTTCTTTGTCTTCTCATTTTGGCAGCCTCCTGTGTTTGTTTCTATCGATGAGGTAGAGCTGCTTTGACTCCCTGTCTTGGTAGCATGGCCTAATGTAGTAGGTGTTCTGCAGGGTCCAGTGGCACAACCTCCCCTATCACCTAAGCTGGGTATTTAAGGAGTGCCCTTTGTGTGGCCCAAGTACATCCTCCTCTTGTAGCTGAGCCTTGATTATGATTGGAAGGTGAATGGGAGGGATTTACTCAGGCCAATCAGCTGCAAACACTGGCCGTGACCACTGACCACCAGCATTCGCTTCTGTGGAGGATCATCTGTGCAGCGGCAGGGGGTTGGTGCTTCATTGTGGTCTGTAGTTGTCCACTGGGGCAAAGGCTCTGGGGTGTCCCTGGTGGTGCAGGCCAAGGTCAGCCCCCACCTGTATTCTGCCTGGGGTCACCCTGAATGAGCTATACAGCAATCTGAGGTGGCTGCTACTTGTGCTAGGCTTGGAGATTTCCAGGTGAATCAAGATTGTGAATCTGGGCTAGTTGTTGCTAGTGCCATGCCTGGGGCCCCTTAGCAATAGGTATGGGGGTTTGGGTGCTCTCTGAGGTTGGATGTTACTTGTTTGAGAGGATTTATGAAGTTATGAAGCAAGAGCCAAGACCAGCCATTCATATGGAAAAACCACCTTGGGTGGGCCTGTATGTTGTTTGAGATGGAGTCTCTGGGGATCTCCAGGTAAGGGCAAAGAGTGGAGCCAGGTTTATGGAGCCTCAGATATGGCACCAGACTGCCAGCTCTGTGGCTTTGTCAGAGGAAGGTTCAGAAAAGGGACAATAGCCTGACTTTCTGTCTGGAAGAAGGCTGTCTCCCAGCTCTTGTCTTGATGCCAGACACTTCACTTTCTTCCTGTATGCCACTGGTATCTTTCAGGAATGGCTTGGAGCTCCAGAAGTCTCTTCCACTGACTTAATTCCCACTGGTTTTTGCAGCCAGAAGTTATAGGGTCTTATCTTCCTGGCACTGGAACCCTGGGCTGGGGTGCCTTGGTGTGGGGCTGGGACTCCTCACTCCTGAGGTATCCCTCCAAATTTTTATCCACCACACACGGATGTGGGACCAGCCTGTTCCACATCTCCAACTCTCTTACTAGGCTGGATGGATGTGTTTTCCTTAATCTGTAGTTGTCAGACTTTCATTCAACTTTATTTCTGATGGTTCTGTGTGATAGTTGTTCTATATTTTAGTTTTAATTTTGATGTGGTTGTTCAAGGAGGTGAGCTGTGTTTACCTATGCTGCCATCTTTATCAGAAGTCTGTGTTCTGCTTTCTAAGATGAACAAATGTAGTTCAGCTTCAGTAACATATTACCTTCTAAATCCAGTGTCTTATCTATGGCTCTCTGTTGCACTCTTCTCCAGGTTAACATTGCTGTTTTTTAAATTTTTTTAAATTAAATTTATTGGGGGTGACATTTGTTAATAAGATTATATAAGTTTCATGTGTACAGTTCCATGATACATTGTATTGTATATTGCAATTTGTATATTGCATTGTATGCCCACCACCCAAATTCATTAGCAAAGATATGTATACTCTGATGTTCACTGAAGCATTATTCATGGTGGCCAAAACATGGAAACACTGAAGTGTCCTTTGATAGAGGGTTGGATAAAGAAGATACGGTACATATATGCAGTGGAATGGTACTGAGCCACAAAGAAAAGATGAAATATTGCCATTTGTGAAAACATGAATGGATCTTGAGAACATCATGCTAAGTGAAATAAGTCAGACAGAAAAAGTTAAGAACCATATGATTTCACTTATATGTAGGATAATAAACTGAAAGCAAGAAATGAACAAACAAAAAAACCAAACAAGAACTCACAGACATAGTTTAATTTTGTTTTAAATAATGCTTGTATGACATAGTTCAAAAACTTACAGTTCCTTTCATCACTTGTCCTTGGAGTCAGTATGCCAGATTGAAGTCTTGGCTTTTGCTTGGGTTTGTGTGTGACCTGGCAGTAGGGAGAAGTGAGTGCAGAGAGGGGTGGTAGGTCCCTTTCTTTATGCTTCTTACCTCATACAGTGTTGGGAGGGGGACATGAGTGATGCTAGGGCTTATAACCATGCCTGGCTCAAGACCATCACTCAGAACATGGTGGCTCTTGGCCTACCTCCTGGACTGGAAGCTGAGTGTGTGTGTGTGTGTGTGTGTGTGTGTTCTTACTGATTTTGGTCCATTTCCTGGCTCTGGCTGTGGATTTCTGAAACATGCATGCTGATATGGCCCAGGATTAGTGTTGTCACTTGCTCTGGGAGATTTACTTGAGCTCTCTGAGCCTCAGTTAACTCCTGAAAAAATAGCTCCTTCTTCACAGAGTTGCGGGATTAAAGGGATGACCTGCAAAGGGGCTGGCATACAGCAGCTTGAAACATGGGAAAGGATTATTATTATTTTCCCTACCGTTGATTCTTCTTCTGCTTTACTTCCATTCTTTGTTGGTTTGTTTATCCTCATTTGCTTCAAATCTCAGTTGAAGGAAGTCTTCTTTGATCACTCTGTCTGAAAGAGATTATTTCCTGTTATTTATACCACCTTTTAGACTGTAGTGATTTATTTACATTGTACACATAGTCATTACCTGTCTTCCCTACCAGACTGTTAAGATGCTTGAGGGCAGGCACTTTGCTTTGCTTTTTCAGTGTATCTAGTGCCTGTACAGAGTACACACTCTATATAGTTATCGAATGAAGATGTGATAATTGTCATCACAAATGATGGAGAAGGCCAAAGCAGGGCTAAAGTGAATTTACCGTCACTGGAATCTTCACATACAGTATGCTCCTCCTTAAATGGCTTTAATCAAACTTCCAAGTGCCACAATCTATGTTTCTGTGACCACAAGTCTGAATCAATGCTCATGAAATGGAGTCCATGGCACAGTGACTTTTGCATGTAAACAGGATTATGAAATTCTTTTTCCACATTTGGACATTGTCTCTTTTCCTACCAGTACACCCCTCTGAGTTTCATCTTTACCTTTTTCACCCATCCACCAGCTTTCCTACTAAAAATGCTGACATTTGTTCAGCACTTATCATGTGCCAACTATGCACACAGTGCTTTAAATGCATTGTCTTCCAAATCATTACTATCACCCTTTGTGATCAAAACACAAATATTCCTAGTTTACAGAATTTGTAGTTATAGTTTATTGCAAGAGCATTGGGCTCTGACCATGGATTTTTTTAATGTATTGATTTTTAGAGAGAGAGTGAGAGAAAGCAGGGGAGAGAGAAGGAGAGGGAGAGAGAGAGAGAGACAGAGAGACAGAGAGAAAGATTTGTTTGTTATTCCACCTATTTGTGCACTCATTGGTTGATTCTTGTATGTGCCCTGTCCAGGGATTGAACCTATAACCTTGATGTATCGGGACAATGCTCTAACTACCTGAGCTACCTGGTCACAGCCTGACTGTGGATTTTGGCGAGAGAAAGCAGGAAGCCAGTAGACAGCAAATATGAACAAGGATGGAAATGGAAGATAAGAATCTCCCAAAACTGAGAGGGGAGAGAATCATAGGGGAAAGGGGGATGGACTCACATGAACAAGTATAAAGGACACATGGACAATAACTAAGGGTGGGGGGCGGAAATGGGAGGGCGGTGGGGAGCACGGGACGGGAGGCGGGCAGGGTTGGGAATATAAGACAGCTGTACTTGAACAAGAATTAAATAAAAAAAATATTTAAAAAAAAAGAATCTCCCAAAACTGGTAGTTGGGCTAAAACTGATCAGAAACCAACCAAGAAACTATGTCACCAATCCCAAATTCAGGAAGCTCAACCAGCTTCAGGAGATCACCATTCCCAGGGAGCAGACAATCAGAGACAATCAGAGAACCACTGGTCCAGACAGCGGACACTCAAAGGCATCTTCCATAAGCACCACATGACATGGAGATATTGGTGGCTTCCTGCTGAGGTACCCTCCTACAATGAGGGCCCCCTGGCATGTCCTGCCTCTGGTTCTCAGGTGAAAATGAGGGTGGGGAACACCTGTTTTGGAGAAGTCAGGTAGAGGATATGAACAGATTCTGCCTGGGTGTGTGTGTGTGGGGGGGGCATTGGTAAAGGCATTGCAGATACAAAAGACATTTTTAGAGGCATGTTCATCAGGACTGTTTTTTGAAAAAGGGACAGAAACCTCTTAAATGTCAAGAGATAGGGTTTTTGCCAAGGCCACAGAATACTGAGGACTACAAGGAAAGATTCTTATTACATAAAGGTGCTACATTCTGAGGTGTTTCTGACTTGGTGTGTGTGTGTGGGCTCTGGCCTCTCTCTCTCGGTTGCTATTATTATCTCATGGGTATACAGTTAATTTTTTCCTACGATGGGTTTCCTTAGTCATCTTTTCAGTCCTTTAGCTCCCTCTGAGAGGCAGTTTCTGGCAAATCACTCAACTGCCAACAAAAGCTGTGCCTGAATTGCTGACTACTAGCAGTCATTTCCTGGCCATGGCCAATCATCAAGTTTAATCACACATTAATCATTTGCCCAGATGGCATGGGGAAAGCTTTAGATATTCCTGGTGCTGAGTCTGTTGGCAAGGATGTGGAGAAAAGGGAACCTTTTTGCACTGTTGGTGGGAATGCAGACTGGTGCAGCCATTGTGGGAAATAGTCTGGAGTTTCCTCAAAAAATTAAAAATGGAACTGTCCTTTGACCCAGCAATTCCACTTTGGAAATATATCCAAAGAAACCTGAAACGTTATTTTGAAAGGATATGTACACCCCTTTGTTCACCGCAGTGCTATTTACAATAGTCAAGATTTGGAAGCAGCCCACCAAGAGCCCATCAGCAGATGAGCGGATCAAAAAGCTGTCGTACATTTACACAATGGAATACTACTTGGCTGTAAAAAAGAAGGACATCTTACCTTTTGCAGCAGCGTGGATGGACCTAGAGAGTATTATGATAAGTGAAATACACCAGTCAGAGAAAGACAAATACCCTATGAGTTCACTTATATGTGGAATCTAATGAACAAGATAAAGAACAAAATAGAAACAGACTGACAGCTGTCAGAGGGGTGGGGTGCTAGAAGGCTTGGTGAAAAAGGTGAATGAGCAAAAAACCCCCCCACAAAAAGCAAAACAACAAAACTCATAGACAGACAACAGTATGGTGATTACCAGAGGGAAAGGGGGGTGAGGGGAGGTAGAAGGTAAAAGGGGATAAATGGTGACAGAGACTTGACTTTGTGTGGTGAACATACAGTACAACATACAGATGATGTGTGATAGAATTGTACATCTGAAACTATGTAATTTTATTAATCAATGTCACCCTAATAAAATTTGATTGAAATAAATTACTAAGTTATTTTTTAAAAACCCATCAACTAAAAAAATAAACAATAAAAGAGGATTTGCCAGTGCCACTGGAGGTCATTGGGAATCCTATCAGTGAGTTGCTTTCTCAAGCATTGCTGAGCACTCAGGAGCAAGTCAAGGCCATGTTTGCTCTGCTCAGACCTTCCAGGGGTGTCCTGTCTCATTCACTGGAAATTCAGTGGCCTGACCAAGGTACAGAAACCATTGCATTTTCTGCTTTTGGGCTAGCTCTCAGATGTTATCTTCTCAAAAACTCCCCTTACTTACTTCTCTCCTGCCAGCTTTACCTTCCTGTTATTTCTATTGGTATTCTGTTGCTACATAATAAATTACTGTGTAGCAGCTCAAACCGCCCCCACTCTGTTTTATGATTATCTCACAGCTTTGTAGGTCAGAAGTATGGGATGGCTTAGCCATGTTTTCTGCTTAGGCCAACATCAGCTTTCTGAACGACTGGACGCTTGTCTGGGGGCTCTGGAAAAAAGTCTACCCCCAAATTCATTCAGGTTGTTGATAGAACTCAGTACCTTGTTTTCGTAAGACTGAGGTTCTTGTTTCCTTGCTGGCTGTCAGCTGAGTGCTACTCTCTGCTCCTGGAGGCCACCCACATTCTTTGCCATGAGGTCTCCTCCATCTCCAAGTTCACAGGTTGCACTGGATCCTTATCATGCTTTGAATTTCTTTGAGTTCCCCTTTTGCAGGTAGCCAGAGAAAACTTTTTGCTTATAAAGGACTCACGTGATTGGTTAGGCCCATCTGGACAATCTTCCTATCTAAAGGTCAATTGATTAGTCATCTTAATCACAACAGCATAATTCCTTTAACATATATAATCATGGGAGTTCATGGGAACCCTCATAGAATTCTGTCTCCCACACTATTCCTCTAACGTGCTGTGGTAGGTCTTACCTCAGGACCTTTGCACTTGCAGTTCCCTCTGTCCGGGACTCCTCCCCAGACACTCACATGATTTGAACAACTGACGTATTATGTGTACTTACATGTTGGTTATTTCTTTTTCCTCAGTGGAATAGAGGACCCCTGAAGATGGGGGCATTGCCTGCTTTATTTACAACTACATCCTCAGCTCCTAAAATAACTCCTGACACAGAGCAGATGCTCTACCCCTGTAATTTTTAACCAGTGAGCTGCAAGAATTTTTAAAACATACATTACCTGACTATTTAGTTAGGGGCACTGACCTCTTTTCCCTTAGGTTGTCAAATAAAAAAATGACAACAGTCAACACAACAGTAGCCATATGGTATGAATGAGTCAAAATTATACCTAATTTTTTTGTCAGATTGGCAAAAAGTATATATTTTTGGTGTGCCACAGAATTTTAGTGGTTAGTTAATGTGTGCCATGAGATGAAAAAGGTTGAAAATCACTGCTCTACATGTATAAATCAATGCATGCATAAATGAATCTTTACCTTTCTCACTCCTCCTCTTCCTTCTGTCTCCCACTAAGATGTCTCTGAATTTTAGAATTCCCATAAAGTGATTTTTATAAATGGGTTTCCCTCTCTGAATACAAGCTTGAGTGATAGAAAGAGTCAAGAACCTCTGCTTTTCCATCGAATCTAAACAAGTACAGATTTTGAAGAGGAAGGCTCCTTTATCTGTGTCAGTCTTACCTTTGACACATTTGTCTCTTCTTTGCCTGGCGTGTACCTCATGCATTCCTGTTTTATGCCTCAGGGCTGGAAAAGCCTTGAATATGTTTGATTGTAATTTCCCGTTTGATGAGTGACTCTTCTAAACTGGAATGTTTTCCCTCTCCATGTCGAGAATATTTCCCACTTTGTAAGGTCCAGCTCAGTATTTATGGGTTATGTGGCACTCTTTGATTAGTATAGTAAGTTCACAAGGAGATCTTTCTCTTTTGAATTAATTTACTATCTGAGCCAGAGGCCCTGAGGCACATGTGTTGGATTAAGTGCACTGGTCTATTTTTGGGTTTATATAGTCATTTTTAAATGTTAGTCTTCATTTAAAGATCACAGTAAAAAAACCCGTAGAATTCTCATTACTTTTAAAAATAGAAACTCTGGAAACACCTGTTCTCATTTCCATGTTATGATGGGAAGTCATGTTCTAAGGCCTGTGTGATAGAGTAATCTGTACCTTGAATGAGCCCTGTCCATTATTACTATTTTTTAATTAAATTTTATTGATTATGCTATTACAGTTGTCTCAGTTACTCCTCCTTTCCCTCCATCCCCCTGGCACCCCCTACTCCCTCAGGCAATCCCACACCGTTGTCCATGTCCATGGGTCATGCATATATATGTTCTTTGGCTACTCTGTTTTCTATGCTGTACTTTACATCCCCATGACTCTTCTGTAACTACCAATTTGTAGTTCTTAATTCCTTCACCTTTTTTGCTCATCCTCCTGACCCCCATCTCATATAGCAACCATGAAAACATTCTTTGTATCTATGATTCTGTTTCTGTTCTGCTTGTTTGTGTATTTTGTTTTTTAGATTCCATTACTGATAGATATGTATTTATTGCCTTTTTTGTTCATATTTTTTATCTTTTTCTTATGGAACACCCTGTAACATTTCATGTAATAATGGTTTGGTGGTGATGAACTCCTTTAGCTTTTTCTTATCTGGGAAGCTCTTTATCTGTCCTTCTATTTTAAATGATAGCTTTGCTGGGTAGAGTTATCTTGGTTGTAGGCCCTTGCCTTTCATTAATTTGAGTATTTCTTGTCTATCCCTTGTGGCCTGCAAAGTTTTTTTTTTTTTGAGAAATCAGCTGACAGTGTTATGGGAATTCCCCTGTAAGTAAGTAACTTCTTTTCTCTTGCTGCTTTTAAGATTCTCTCTTTGTCTTTAACCTTTGGCATTTTAATTATGATGTGTCTTAGAGCTGGGCCTCTGGGTCCAACTAGTTTGGAACTCTTTTTGCTTCCCGGACTTGCATGTCTATTCCCTCCAAGTTAGGGAAGTTTTGTCATTATTTTTTCAAATAGGTTTCCCATTTCTTGCTCTCTCTTTCTCCTTCTGGCACCACCATGATGCAAATGTTGGTATGCTTGAAGTTGTCCCAGAGGCTCCTTACTCTATCCTTATTGTTTTGGATTCTTTTTTATTCTTGCTGTCCTGATTGATTATTTTTGCTTGCTTACATTCCAGATTTGATTCTTGGCTTCATCCACTCTACTGTTAATTCCCTGTAATTGTCCTTTATTTTAATTAGAGTATTTTTCATTTCTGATTGGCTCTTTTTTTATGCTGTTAAAGTTTTCACTAAGTTCTTTGAGCATCTTTTTAACCAGTATTTTGGGACCAAGTAGCTTGCTTGTCTCCATTTTCCTTAGTTCTTTTTCTGGAGTTTTGATCTGTTCTTTCATTTGGACCATGTTTCTATATCTACTCATTTTGGCTGCCTTCTGTGTTTGTTTCTATGTATAGGTAGAGCTACTATATTTCCCAAGCTTGATAGTATGGCCTGATGTAGTAGGTGTCCTACAGGGTCCAGTGGCACAGCCTCTCCTTCCACCCAAGCTGGGTACCTGAGGTGCACTTACTGTGTGGGCTGTGTACACTCTCCTTCTGTAGTTGAGACTTGACTGCTGTTGGCACATCCAAGGTCAGCCACCACCTGTGCTTTGTCTGGGGCCTCACATCATAGGCTACAAAGTAATCTGCAGATGGCTGCTACTTGTGCTGGGCTTGGAGGTGCTAGGGTGAGGCCAAACTGTGAACCGAGGCTGACTGCTGCTAGTTTTAGGCCTGGGGACTCTTTTTTTTTAAAAAAAAAATTATTGTTCAAGTACAGTTTTCTGTCTTTTACTCCCATCCCAGCCCACCCCCCTCAGTGCTCCCCACCTCACTCCCATTTCCACCCCCCTTAGTTGTTGTCCATGTGTCCTTTATACTAGTTCCTGTAAATCCTTCCCCTTTTCCCCCTGAAATTCCCTCCTCTCTCCCCTCTGGTCACTGTCTCCCTGTTCTCTATTTCAGTGTCTTTGTTTTTATTTTGCTTCCTTGTTTGTTTTGTTGTTTAGATTCCTGTTAAAGGTGAGATCACATAGTATTTGTCTTTTAATACCTGGCTTATTTCACTCAGCATAATACTTTCTAGTTCCATCCATGCTGTTGCAAAGGGTAGGAGCTCCTTCTTTCTTTCTGCTGCATAGAATTCCATTGTGTATATGTACCATAGTTTTTTGATCCATTCATTTACTGATGGGCACCTAGGTTGCTTCCAGCTCTTGGCTATTGTTAATTGTGCTGCTATGAACATTGGGGTGCATAGGTTCTCTTGGATTGGTGTTTTAGGGTTCTTAGGGAATAATCCTAGCAGTGGAATTGCTGGGTCAAAAGGCAGGTCCATTTTTAGTTTTCTGAGAAAATTCCATACTGATTTCCATAGTGGTTGTACCAGTCTGCAATCCCACCAACAATGGATTAGCATCCCCTCTTCTCCACAACCTCTCCAACATTTGTTGTTTGTTGCTTTGTTTATGATAGCCATTCTGCCTGGTGTAAAGTGGTATCTCATTGTGGCTTTCATTTGCATCTCTCTGATAGCTAGCGATATGGAGCATCTTTTCATGTGTCTCTGGATCCTCTGTATGTCCTCCTTGGAGAAATGTCTGTTCAAGTCCTTTGCCCACTTTCTCATTGGGTTGCTTGTCTTCTTAGAGTGGAGTTGTGTAAATTCTTTGTATATTTTGGAGATTAAACCCTTGTCTGAGATATCATTGGCAAATATGTTTTCCCATACAGTTGATTCTCTTTTTATATTAATACTGTTTTCTTTAGCCATGCAAAAGCTTTTACTTTTGATGAGATCCCATTTGTTTATTCTTTCCTTTATGTCCCTTGCTTTAGGGGACATATCAGTAAAAATGTTGCTGCATGAAATATCTGACATTTTCTTGCCAATGTTCTCTTCTAGGACTTTAATGGTGTCACGGCTTATATTTAAGTCTTTTATCCACCTTGAATTTATTTTGGTGTATGGTGTAAGTTGGTGCTCGAGTTTCATTTTTTTGCACATAGCTGTCTAGTTCTCCCAACACCATTTGTTGAAGAGGCTATTATTAGTCCATTTTATGTTGCTACCCACTTTGTTAAATATTAATTGGCCATAGAGATTTGGGTTTATTTATGGGCTCTCTGTTCTGTTCCACTGGTCTATGTGCCTGTTTTTTTTTGTGCCAGTACCAGGCTGTTTTGATTACAGTGGGCTTGTAATACAGTTTGGTACCAGGTATTGTGATCCCTCCTACTTTGTTCTTCTTTCTCAAAATTGTGGCTGCTATTCAGGGTCATTTATGGTTCCATATAAATTTTTGAAGTGTTTGTTGTATGTCTGCGAAGTATGTCATTGGTACTTTAATAGGTATTGCATTGAATCTATAAATTGCTTTGGGTAGTAAGGACATTTTGATGATGTTCATTCTTCCAGTCCATGAACATAGTATATGTTTCCATTTGTTTATGTCTTCCTTGATTTCTTTCTTCAGTGTTGTGTAGTTTTCTGCATACAGATCTTTTACCTCCTTGGTTAGGTTTATTCCTAGGTATTTTATTTTTCTTTTTGCTATATTGAATGAGATTTTTTTCTTGATTTCTGCTTCTGCTGTCATTGTTGGTATACAAAAATGCTTTTGATTACTGGATATTGACTTTGTATCCTGCTGTTTTACCAAATTCATTAATTAGGTTAAGCAGTTTTTGGGTAGAGGCTATAGGATTTCCATGTACACTATCATGTCATCTGCAAACAGTGACAGTTTTGTTTCCTCCTTTCCGATTTGAATTAGGCCTGGGGACTCTTAATGAGAAGTATGGGGCTTGCTGAAGCCAGATGCTGCTGTTTGAAAGAATTTAGAAAAGTCTGAAGCATGGGCCAAGACAAACCATTTGTATGGAATAGCCACTATAGGCTGGAAACAGCGTGAGTGGACCCGAAAGCTGGGTGGGGCAGGGCCTTGGGGAATCACCAGGGCAGAGTATGCAGTGTGAGTCAGGTTGAGCACACAGTGTGAGATGTAGTTCCAGATATGGCACCCACCTGCGGGCTCTGTGGCTCTGTGGGGAAGGAATGAGAATAGGAACAGTGGCCTCTGCCAGCACTTCTGTCTGGGAGAAAGCTGCTCCCCAGCTCTCGCTCTGATGCCCAACAACTGAGTTCCTCCCTAAATCTCTGGTGCCTTTTAATCTGCTCCCAGACACTGGAGCTCAGAGGGAGTGATTCTGAAGTCTGTGTTTGGCCCTTTAAGAGGAACTGCCAAGGAGTCCAGCAGTTCTTGTCTTCCACAGCCTCTATCCCTGCTGATTTTTATAGCCAGAAGGTATGGCAACGTCTCTTTATGGCACTGAAACCCTGGGCTGGGGGTTCTGGTGTGGGGCTGGGACTCTTCACTCCTGAGATATCCCTGATTTTTATCCACCACACAAGGGTGTGGGACCAGCCCTATCTAAATCCTCACCCCTCCTAGCAGTCTCAGTGTGGTTTCTTCTTTGTCTTTTTTGATTGTTGTTCAAGTACAGTTGTGATTATTTTCATTACACCATGCTCCTCCCCCATCTCTGCCTCCCACCCTCGAACCTACCCCCTTGGGCTTTGTCCATGTGTCCTTTATACACGTTCCTTGGTGGTCCTTTCCCTATTATCCCCCACTATCCCTCTCACCCCTCCTTTCTGGTTACTGCCAGTTTATTCTTTATTTCAATGTCTCTGGTTATATTTTGCTTGCTTGTTTGCTTTGTTGATTAGGTTTCACTTATAGTTGAGATCAAATGGTATTTGTCTTTCACTGCCTGGCTTATTTCACTAGCATGATATTCTCCAGTTTCATCCATGCTGTCATGAAGTGTAGGAGAGCCTTCATTCTTTCTGCTGTGTAGCATCCCATTGTGTAAATGTACCACTGTTTTCCCCCCATTCATTTATTGATGGGCATCTAGGTTGCTTCCAGCACTTGGATATCATAAGTTGTTCTGCTATGAACATTGGGGTGCATAGATTCTTTGAATTAATGTTTCAGGATTCTTAGGGAATAATCCCAACAGTGGAATTGCTGGGTCAAAAGGCAGGTCCATTTTTAGTTTGCTGAGGAAATTCCGTACTGTTTTCCATAGTGGTTGTACCAGTCTGCAATCCCACCAACAGTGCACTAGGGTTCCCTTTTCTCTACAACTTTGCCAGTGCTCATTGTTTGTTGATTTGGTTATGATGGCAATACTGACTGGTGTGAAGTGGTGTCTCATTGTGGCTTTAATTTGCATCTCTCTGATGGCTAGTGATGCTGAGCATCTTCTAATATGTCTCTGGATCCTCTGTATGTCCTCCTTGAAGAAGTGTCTGTTCAGGTCCTTTAACCATTTTTCAGTTGGGTTGTTTGCCTTCCTGGAGTGGTGTCATGTGAGTTCTTTATATCTTGGAGATCAAACCCTGGTTTGAGGTATCATTTGCAAATATGTTTTCCAATACGTTTGGTTCTCTTTTTGTTTTAAAGCTCTTTTCTTTAGCAGTGCAGAAGCTTTTTATTTGGATGAAGTCCCATTTGTTTATTCTTTCCTTTATGTCCATTGATCTAGGGGACATATCAATAAAAATATTGCTGTGTGGAATATCTGAGATATTCCTGTCTGTGTTCTCTTCTAGGAGTTTTATGGTGTCATGACTTACATTCAAGTCTTTTATCCACCTTGAATTTATTTTTGTGTATGGTGTGAGTTGGTGATTAAGTTTCATTTTTTGCATGTAGCTATCCAGATCCAGATCTCTCAATTTGTTGAAGAAGCTATTTTTATTCCATTTTATGCTTCTACCCCTTTGTTGAAGATTAATTGACCCTAGACTTGGGTTTATTTCTAGGCTATTTTGCTCCATTGTTCCATTGTTCCATATGTCTGTTTTTATGCCAGTACCAGACTGTTTTGATTACAGTGGCCTTGTAATACAGTTTGATATCAGGTATTGTGATCCCCCCTACTTTGCTCTTCTTTTTCAAAATTGTTGCGACTATTTGGGGTTGTTCGTGGCTCCATATAAATTTTTGAAATGTTTGTTCTATATCTGTGAAATATGTCACTGGTATTTTAATAGGGATTGCATTGAATCTATAAATTGCTTTGGGTAATATGGACATTTAGATAATGTTAATTCTTCCAATCCATGAACATGGTGTATACTTCCATTTGTTTGTGTCATCTTTAATTTGTTTCTTCAGCGTTGTGTAGTTTTTTGAGTACAGGTCTTTCACCTACTTGGTAAAGCTTATTCCTAGGCACTTTATTTTTCTTGCTGCTATAGCAAATGGGATTTTTTTTCCTGATTTCTGATTCTGATCTTTCATTGTTGGTGTGTAAAAATGCCTTTGATTCCTGAATATTGACTTTGAACCCACTGTTTTGCCAAATTTGATTATTAGGTTGAGTAGCTTTTTGGTGGAGTCTATAGAGTTTTCTACATACACTGTCAAATGATCTGCAGTGACAGTTTTGCTTCCTCCTTTCTGATTTGGATGCCTTTTATTTCTTGTCATGGCTAGGACTTTCAAAACAATATTGAATAGAAGTGGTGAAAGCGGACATCCTTCTCTTGTTCCTGATCTTAGTGGGAAAGCTTTTAACTTTTGCCTGTTGAGTATGATGTTGGCTGTAGGTTTCTCATTTATGGCATTTATTATATTTAGGAATGCTCCTTCTACTCCCACTTTGCTGAGTGTTTTTTACCATAAATGGGTGCTGTACCTTATCAAATGCTTTTTCCGCATCTAATCTTGTGATTTTTGTCTTTCCTTTTGTTTATGTTGATGTGTTATGTTTATTGATTTGCAAATATTGTACCATCCTGGCATCCCTGGGATAAATCCCACTTGATTGTGGTGTATGATCTTTTTAATGTGTTAGTAAATGGGGTTTGCCAATATTTTGTTGAGGATTTTGGTGTTGACATTAATCAGTGATATTGGCCTGTAGTTTTCTTTCTTTGTTGTGTCTTTATTTGGTCTTGGGATTAGGATGATGCTGCCTTTGTATAAAGAGCTTGGAAGTCTTTCCTCTTCTTGGGTTTTTGGAAATAGTCTGAGAAGGATGGGGGTTAGCTCCTCCTTAAATGTTTTGTAAAATTCTCCTGTGAAACTTTCTGGTCCAGGGCTTTTGTGTGCTAGGGGTTTTTTGGTTACTGCTTTGATTTCATTAGCTGTTATTGGTCTGCTCAGGCTTTCTGCTTCTTCATTCAGTTTTGGGAGATTATATTTTTGTAGAAAAATGTCCATTTTACCCTGATTTACAAATTTCTTGGCATATAGTTGATTGTAGCAATTTCTCACAGTCCTTTGTATCTCTGTGGTGTCAGTTGTAATGTCTCCTCTTTCATTTCTGATTGTGTTTATTTGGGTCCTCTGTCTTTTTTTCTTAATTAGCCTGCTGAAAGGTTTGTTGATTTTCTTTATCTTTTCAAAGAACCAGCTCCTGGATTTATTGATTCTTTGGATTGTTGTTTTAGTCTCTTTGTCGTTAATTCTGCTCTAATCTTTGTTATTTCGTTCCTTCTACTCACTCTAGGCTTTGTTTGTTGTTGTTCCTCCAATTCTTATATAGGTAGGGTTGTTTTTGGTTTGAAATGTTTCTGTCTTTTTTAGGTAGACCTGTATCACTATGAACTCCCCTCTCAGGACTGCCTTCGCTGTGTTCCATAAGTTTTGGACTGTTATGTATTCATTTTTATTTGCTTCCAGAAAGTTTTTGATTTCTTCCTTGATCTCATTATTAACCCATTCATTGTTTAATAGCATGCTATTCAATCTCCATGAATTTGGGTATTTTTGAATTTTTACCTTGAGGTTGGTTTCTAGTTTCAGTTCCTTTTGGTCTGAGAAAATGCTTGAGTTGATTTAAATTTTCTTGAATTTGTTGAGGCTTGTTTTGTATTCCAGTATGTGGTCTATCTTTGAAAATGTTCTATGTGCATCTGAAAAGAATGTGTACTTTGCTTCTTTGGAATGACAGGTTCTATATATATATATCTGTTAAGTCCATTTTATCTAGGGCATTGTTCAATGCCGCAATATCCTTGTTGATGTCTTGTTTGGAAGATCTATCCATTTTTGTCAGTGGGTTGTTAAAATCTCATAGTATTAGTGTGTTGCTGTCTATATCCTTCTTGAAGTCCTCTATGATTTTCCTTATGTATTTGGGTGCTCCTATGTTGGGTGCATATATGTTTACAGTCTGTATGTCTTCTTGATGGATTCTTCCCTTGAGTACTATGAAGTGTCCTTCAGTGTCTCTTCTTATGGCTTTTGTTTTGAAGTCTATTTTGTCTGATATAAGTATTGCTACCCAAGCTTTTTTTTCTTGTCCATTTGTTTGGAATATTTTTTTCCAACCCTTTAAGTTTGTGTAGGTCTTGTTTTCTGAGGTGGGTCTCTTGTAGGCAGCATATGTGTGGATCATGTTTTCTTATCTATTCAGTTACCCTATGTCTTTTGGTTGGAACATTTAATACATTAACATTTAAGGTTATTATTGATAGGTACTTACTCCTTTCCCCCCCTTTGTAGTATCCTCATTTGTGTCCTTCTCTTTCTTACTCTTTTTCTTTCTCTTCTTATAGTAGTCTCTTTAGCATCTCTTTCAGAGCTGGTTTGGTGGAGGAGTATTCTTTTAGCCTTCTTTTGTCTAGGAAGCTCATTATTTTGTCTTCCATTTTAATTGACAGCCTCGCTGGGTAGAGTAGTCTTGGTTGCAGGCCTTTGCTTTTCATTACTTGGAATATTGATTGCCATTCTGACCTGTAGTGTGTCTGTGGAGAAACCATCTGCTAGCCTTATCAGAGCTCCTTTGTATGTTACTTCTTGTTTCTCACTGCTTTTAAGATTCTTTCTTTGTCTTTAAAACTTGGTATTTTAATTATCATGCACCTTGGAGTGGGCCTGTTGGGGTTCATCTTGATCGGCACCCTCTGTTCTTCCTGAACTTGCATGGTTTTTTTCCCTCTGGGTTTGGAAAGTGTTCTGTCATTATTTTTTCAAATAGGGTTTTCTATTCTCTGCTCCTTTTCTTCTCCTTCTGGTATTCCTGTGATTTGAATGTTGTTGTATTTTATGTTGTCTTCAGTTTCCTTAAGCTATCTTTATATTTTCTGAGTCTTTTTTTTGTGCCTCTGCTCTGCCTGGGTGTTACTTTCTACTTTGTCTTCCAGCTCACTAACTCGGGCCTCTGCTTCATCCAGCCTGCTTGTAATTCCTTCTAGTGTGTTTTCTTTTTCATAAATTGTATTAATTTCTTCCTGGGTCTTGTTTATAGTTTCTATTTCCTTTTTCATACTATTGTAGTTCTCACTCAGTTACTTGTGGTTGTCTGTGAGTTCCTTGAGCACCCTTATAACCATTCTTTTGAATTCTATATCTGATAGTTGGCTTGCCTCCATTTCATTTAGCTCTTTTAGTGGGGAATCTCCCATTCCTTTCAATTGCAGGTTCTTTCTTTGTCTCCCCATTTTAGGTGACTCTTTATGTTTGTTTCTGTGCTCCCTGATGCTCTGCTTTGGAAGCAGAGGGTGAACTGTAGGGTGAACTTCTATGGGAGTAGTTCTATGGGACTCACTGGTGTGGTCCCTTTGATCTCCTTGTCTGGATGCTCTGGGGTTGTCCTTTTTCCCATTTGTGTGGGCTCTCCTGTTGTACTTGGGCTTTACCTGTTGGTGGTTCCTTTGTTGGTGAGTTCTCTCTTCCAGTGGGTTTGCTGGTGTTCACAACTCCCATCTTGTATGTGATCTGTGACAGGGTAAAGGCGAAATGGAATAAGACAGCAGGAGAGTATTCCATGGGATTTATAGTACCAACAAGTAGAGACCAGGTAGGAGATCCTTTGGAGAAGTATAACAATAACCATATATAACTATCACCCAACTAGCCACTTTTTATAAACGGTGAAAGATAAGACTCTTATTAGAGGGGAGAAAGAATGTGAGCTGAATCCAGAAGACAGAGGGCTTGTGCAAGGTTGGATGGTAAGATACAGTGACAGTATGGGATAGAAAATTGGCACAGTGTGTGAGAGAGTAGAGTTAACCACAATAGTAATAAAGCTCAGGGAGATAGTGAAATGGGCCAAGGCCAGGGAGCAGTGCTGTGTAGTATTTACAATAATATGGAACAACGATTATTTACAATAATACTGGGACAACAAAAATATGACAAGAAATATATGATCTGAATAAAAAAAAAGGAAAGTAAAAGACCAAGAGCAGTGTGTGACTGTGAGAGAAGAAAAACTAAAATGCAGTGTGAAAGGGAGAACAAAGACCAGTCAAACAATGCAATTAAACAAACCAACAAAACAAAGAAAACTAAACAGAAAGAAGAGAAATAAAAAAATTATAAAATAAAAGAAATAAAAATAATGAAAGAAATAATAATAAAAATAAAAAATAAAATGTAAGTTCTGTAGGATAGCAAAGTGAAATTTTTCTCAGTCTCTCAGTTGGCATTAGCCTTCTGATTTCTGGATCAGTCTTTGTTTTTTTCACAGCTCTGGGTCTTATTGTCTCATGCTTGGGGGAGGAAAAACCCTCCTGCTGACTTTAAATCTGCCAAGCAAGTTCTGCTGGTCTTCCTGGATGCCGCAGGCAGAGCGGGGCTGGGCTTTGCTTTTTCCCTTTCCTGTGGTTTTGGCTAGTCTGGGCTGTAATATTCATAGATACCCAGCCTTCAGCCCCAAGCCTTCAGAGTGCTGCACTGCACTGCCTTTAATCCACCAAGTTGTGCAGCGTGTGAGGTGCACTGATTAGGAGCAATTCATACCCCTTCTTCTCCCTCTGTGCTGGCCTGGGTGCTGCGGACTCTCAAAGTCCCTTCCCCTATTAAATTAAGTCTCTCTGGGGACTGCTATCTCTCTGAACTCCTGCCGCTCTCTTCTAATCAGTATGTGGGGCGCCCCTCAGCGCCTCCCTTTTTGTTGGCCTGGCTACTTTGTGGTAGAGGTCCTTGCACAATGGCTGTGCACCTTTTTTGGGGGGGGGGGTTGCAAATTTCCCTTGGTTGCAGGCTGCCTTTCTTGACAAGGACTTGGCTTTTACACAGCCCAACTCTCTGACCAGCCCCGAGACTCTCTGGGTCATGGCCAGTCATGGCCAACTCTTCTCCCATCTTCAGGTGTCTCCCTGCTCCCCGATTTCTCTGGTACTGTCCCAGCCTGCCACCACAGTCCAAGGTGGGGAACGCCCCCTGCTGCGCACATCTCCCACTGCATCTTTATCCCCCCCAACAACTTCAAGCATCCAGATCTCTCCTAGGCAGGACTGGCTTCCCTGCTCTGCGAGGGGAGGGAGCTGTGAGGTTAGGATCGCTGCCCTGGCTCTCCTCCAAAGGTCCCAAGGGCTGCAGCTGCTATGCTGTGATCCCAGGCACAGGGCCTGGTGACCTTCCGGTCTGCCTACACAATTTCCTTATTGTCCATTTTTATTGTCCTCTGCAATCTTTGACTTCCAAACTTCATATAAGATGGAATTCCATTTGCTGTTCACGCTGTTCTTCAGAAGATCAGCTAGGTGTCCCAGCTGGGTGTACGAGCAAGTGGGTTCAGCTCCCACCTACCTCTCCGCCATCCTCCAACCTCAATGTGGTTTCTTCTTTAATTCCGTAGTTGTAGGACTTCCATCCCATTTGATTTCTGACATTTCTGAGTGTTGGTTGTTTGATAGTTTAATTGTAATTTTGGTGTGGTTGTGTGAGGAGGTGAGCTGTGTTTACCTGTGCTGCCATCTTGACCAGAAGTTCCTGTCCATCATTTGTGTGCATCTAGAATAATGTACTCACAATGCCGAATGATCTCTTCTTCAGACTCCAAAAATAACTAGGCGAGACAACTCCAGCATTCCTCATTGTTATCTTTCACCCACACAGCCCTGTAAACTGTGTGTGTTAGATGTTAACTCTCCTGCATACACCAATGTGATAGAAACATGTATTTCTATTTTACTTTTCCCACTTTGTTTTCTCCCACATCCTTAATCTGCCACCAATGGATTTCATGTAACTTGTTTTACATCTTCTCCTTTGATGTTAATGTATAAAACAAACTGCAACACTGCTATTCCCCAGAGTGTTCTCTCAATTCCTGGAGGTTTTGCCTCTGGGACTAATCCCCAAATTCCTGGCTCATAATACACTTTTAAACCTTTCTTCAGGTTTGAAATTTCTTTCACACACATTTGCTGTGGCAACTATGGACTCCAAAGACGCCTACCCAAAACAACAACTCTGCTGGGTGCCAGCAGGGACCTTGTGCCCCAGTGGCTCCCCGCTTTGCACTGGGTAAACTTGGGTGAGTTTGTGCTTGGAATTCCAAGCCTTCGCGCTTTGTTGAAGGTCTTGACTTTATTTGAGCTGTTCTTAGAAAATCCTCGAGGTGGCACCAAAGGATAAGGAAAAGGAGAAAAAGGCAGCTGTTTTATTTTATTTTTTTATAATTTGGTCTTTGAATTGCAGCTGTGCTCCAACCTTTAGTTCCCAGGTCAACACTGACATCAGTCAGTAAGGTGGTTTCTTTTACCACGCTCTTCAGGGTGAAAAGGGAAGATGTACAATAAGTGCTAATAAGTCAGAACAGCTATTATTTTTAAACTTTAATGAGGTACCAGACAAGAAAGGCAGTGGATTTCTACCTAGCAGCCTATGTGGTCCTTGGAGTCATGCTTTTACTGAACAGGGCTGTTGGTGTTGTCTGGCCATGTGTCCAGTGAAAAGCCACTGCCTCGATTCTGGGATGCGGAAAGACATGGTTTACATAGTCATTCTATAGCACTCAGTTTCTAAACTACGGGAAAAGAATAGGAAAAACACAATGATTTATTTATTATTATTTTTAACAGGAGATAAGTCAAAATTTTAGTATGTATGCACAGTTAATTCACATAAGCATAGAAATTTCCCAATGATTTGTTTTAAGTCTACAGGACCCCGTATTCCTAGGCAGTCTCCTGTCCAAATACTAACCAGGCCTGGCCCTGCTTAGCTTCTGAGATCAGATGAGATTGGGTTCAGGGTAGTATGGCTGTAGACCCAATGATTCATTTTTAAAGAGAAATAAGATTGGGTAAAGCTAATTCTGTGGAACTTGGATATGAACAATAAATATGCAAGCATGTTATAGGTTTCTTACACAGTTGCCTAGGGAAAAACCCTAGATCACTTTTCTGATTAGTGGCCCATTGTGGAAGGACACTAATATCTACTATAATTTCTTTAATGCCATCAGTTATCCCGGGCATCAAAAATATTTTTATTGGCTATATATAATAAAACATACTAGGTAACTCTAGATGAAACTTTTGAACAACTGTGACTTTTGGAAGAATGAAGCAGGATGGCACACAGGCTGCCACTCCTAATTGTACTACTGAGCAGACATTACTAATTGATTGCTGCACATTCCCATCATCTCCAGACATGGCCTCAAAATTGTTTTCAACACTGTGGTTCAGACAGAACTACCACCTGACTGGAGTTGTCATGTGAGATGAAGCCTTTTGCCATCCGTGATCTAGATCATAAGATAAAGTTCTCTTTCTTGTGTTTTCTTGCTGAGTTTTTTTTTAAGCCTTGTGGAAAGGTTTATGGATAAACAGCTTGGGCTTTGTATTTCCAGCTGAATCACTAAGTGGCTCATTGATTGTTATGTCACTTTGAAAAGTGGGCCATTTTAGAAGTTCCACTGGAGAATTTGACAGGATTGCTGAGGCAAGGCTTCATTTGATTTTTTGAGCTTTTTATTCCACGCCAGACATTGATGGGAGTCAGCTCCTGGAACAGATGGGAAATTGTGTATTTCAGGAGGGAAAGCAAATGGGTTGTACCAAGTGTGAATCCAATGCTTTAGGGTAAGAAAGTTTTCTCTGATGGCAAGTCAATACCAAATGACCCTGAATGTTCGTGTCTATGTACTTGATTTCTTCCCTGTATCTTGAAGTTGCCAGCAGAGGCAGGCAAATGACTACCCTAAACAAAAGAATGTGATAGGAAGGAACACTTAGGCTATAGTTTTCAAACTTGAGAAGTAAAATGGTTTCATTAAAAATGCATTAGACATAGAATGAAAAAGCAAAGCCCTCATCTTTGGTTGGCACATAATTATTAGACTCTTTAGGATTACATGAATTTGTTTTGCAACTGATACAACACAAATGACATCAGAACTTTTTGAACCAAGAAAGTAATTTCAAAACTCAATATTTCAGGGAAGGAAAACAAATGGGCCCTGTCTGTTAGTATACAGTGGCCCTAAAATACACACCTACAATTTCATGGCTGACCTGTGTTGTAATGTACTCCTAGTGGTTCACTTACTGAAATTTTAATTCCTGGGGCTCTACATTTGGTCCAAAATGATGGAGACGTAAAAGCCATTACATAGCCTTTCTCCGTAAGGAAAAGTAAGGCAAGGTGATTGGCATAACTTTAATTTTTATGGTGTATCTCAGGAGAGAAAAGGCTATAGAGTGGTTGAATCCTGGCTGTGCAGCTTTGGACAAGGCTTGAGTATTCCTCTGACCTTTAGTTTCTTCATCTACAACTGGAGTAATCATATATGTCTTAGACTTTTAGGAGGAGAGATGAGTTAGTGCATATGGAGTGTCTAGCACAGGTGCTGATATATTGAATGGTCTCAGTATGTTTTATTTGTTATTTTTTTATTGCTTTGAATGGCAGTGTTCTTTTTGGTTTATATAGTCTTTAGAAAAAATAATCTTGGGGTTGTGAAATGGAAAAGCTTCCAAGATAATTTTCCTGTGTTTGGATTTTAAGCTTCTACCTGTGGCACTTTTTGTTCATACTTTTTATGGTAGATTATAAAAATGGCCAAATTCTTTCTCCCTTCCTCTCCACACCATTTACCATGAGACTTGAAGCTCCAGCCATCAAGAAGGAGCTCTGTTTGTTTTTCCCTTCTTTCTTAATTTATCATGTGATTTTCTTTGGCCAATGAAATGTTAGCAGACATCATACCAAGAAAAGCTTGACAAAATCATTGAATGTTTCTGTTGGTTCTGTGACTCATTTCATACTGAAATTCAGGATTATTTACATACTTGTTAGGATTCCTTTGAAGGTCATTTCCAGTTGGTGAAAGTTTTATGAAGTCTAGCATAGCAGTGAGTCACCTTTCAAGTTGTCCCTTGCAGTATCTGCAGCCTGCCTTGAGCTTCAAAGCCAAGGACATCACCAAGAAGTGTTGCTGATTGAGGAAGCAGGATATCACAGTTCATATATTGTAAAACAAACCTGAATCACAAGACAGATGTTGTTCCTTTTATCTTTCTGCAGAATTGTATTATTTCCTTGGGGAAATGGTTTTACCTTATGAAGAGAAAAAGTAAATTTAAGTAAGCATTCTGTAGTAAAAATATGACTCATCTGCCGTCCCCATGAGAATGCCCAGAGCAGTGTGCTGAAGGATAGAGACTCATGGAGATGAGCCAGTCATTCCAGCCAAGAGCACATAGCTTCCAGTCAGCTCCCAGATATTGATCAAGTCCAGTGAAGAACAGCAAAGTGACTCAGATGACCACCCTGGATTCATGAACAAGTAATGACTGTAGCATGACACTGAGGTTCTGTGGTTGTTTGTTATGCAGCGTTATTAAAGCAATAGATAATGGTTACACTTCTATGATAGCTCACATTCTCCTATGTTGCAATTATGGCTTATTTATCAGGCTTTCCAGACATATTAGAAGCTCCTTGAGGGTAGGGATGATATCTTATTTACCTTGTATCCACAGGCCCTAACACAGTACCTGATGGGCAATAAATGTTTATTACCTGAAGTTCTCCCCAACTCATTGGTTTATTTGTTTTTACTTTCATGATTTCATTATTGAATGCCTACTACATGCTAGACACCATGCTGGGTGCTAGAATTACAAATGTGAGTGAAGGTGACATTAGAAGAGTCCCATAATTAGGGATGAAAACTCTGTCAGCATACATGATTTCAAATGGGAATGAATGAATAGATAGATAAAACAATTACCAAATTTCTGTTGAGAGAAGCTAAGGAGGAAAGATCTATTAGAGAGTTAATGAAGGTGGAATGGAAGGGGTAAGGCTGGGGAGTAGTGGGATAAAATTTTAAAATACAGTTCTGGAGGGCTTAGCTGATCGCCTAAGGGGCTTTGATCAGAGTTGAAAGCTGGAATGTTTACATAGGCCAGGAAAGTAATGGAAATAAGTCAAGAAGATCAGATGTGAAGGTAGACTGGTGGGGACCATACAAGTTTGGAGAGCACATGTCTATCTAAAGGCCTTGTCTAGACCTGACTCAGTGATTCTCAGACTTGCAGGTACATGGGGACCACCTGAGCACCTGTCTCTGGGGCTGCCGTTTCAGGAGAGGGTGGTGAGGACTGAGAGTCTGTATTTCTAACAGTCTCTGAGATGATGACATGCTCCTGGTTTCCTCATCCACTATCCGAGAAGTAGGAATCTAGTTGATTGTTGCCATGTGACAGTATAGGTCTAGGTTTGCCAGTTCATTGGACCTTTTCAAGAAAACCCATGCATCTCTGTTTTATCTAAAATTTTCTGATTTTTTATAGTAGTAACTAATGTTTGTAAAGATACCTATAAAATGGGGAACCTCTCTTTGACTACTTCATGGCTTTATGAACATGAACTATTCTCATTCTAAATGCTGAGACATCACCCCTACTGATTTCACTGTACTTTGGACTTTGCATTTCATGAGTTTGCCCTTGTGGTTATATTTTACATTTCTCTAAAAAAATTTTAAGCTTCTCAGGGGCATGAATCTCCTTAAAATTTTTAAGAATTAGGATCTTCTTAAATTTTTTTATCTGCTAAAATAGGTGGCTGAATGTTTCATACCAAGTGGGAGGTCAATAGATACTAGTAAACTAACTAATGGAGCTAAATGGGTATTTCATAAAGTTGGAATGGATTTTCATATGTTATCAATAGGAGTTTTATTTTGGTGTGGTCAAGGGGAAAGAATTACTTAATTCTATTAATCACCTTCATTTTAGAGAAAACATTAACAGTTTTAGGGAGTTTTGGTCTGTGTGGGAAAAAATTTACCACACAAGGTGGTTATGCTGGCATCATAGTGGGCTGTACTCTCCTTGTGGAGTAGTTAAAACACAAATGAAAGTCAATACAGGAAAGGGCTCAATATTCTTAAGAATTTGTGAGCCAGTCCTGAAGTAGAGATGTGCGAAATTTCTCCACAAACCTAGAGAGACTGAAGATGGCACGGTGGAGCAGAATTCATGGGGTCAAATGCATTTTACTTCAGGTTTCTGAGTATTTTTGGAGAATCAACCTTGGGCAGATGTCATTGTGAACTTGTCAGACCCTAGAGGATTACTTCTGAAAACCAACACCCCCTCATTTAAGGCACAGCATCCCTTTGCACATGTATGGCACTCTAGAGTTTACTGCTTTATTAGATAAATTGATCCTCACAATTGTTCTGGTAGCTCGTACGGAAGATGGTAACAAGAAAATTATCTAAAACTTAAAAATAGGCAAAAAGGAGGATGCTTTGCTACCAGCAAAAATAATCCTTCAGGGATTATTTAAGTCTATACGGGTGTAGGGATGTCCAACCTTTTGGTGTCTCTGGGCCACACTGGAAGAGGAGGTGTCTTGGGCCCCACATTAAATGCACAAACACTAGCAAAAGCTGATGAGCAAAAAAGGTTTTAAGTACAACACAAAATTTACGATTTTGTGTTGGGCTGCATTCATAGCCATCTTGGGCCACATGTGGCCCATGGGGCTGTGGGTTGGACACCCCTGGTAGACTGTCTATTGAGAACTCTTTAAAGCACAAGATAGTAAATATTTTAGGTTTTGCATAATATGTATATTGCCTGTTGAATATTTTCCTTCCTTCCTCCCTCCCTTCCTCCCTCCCTCCCTTCTTTTCCTTCCTTCCTTCTTTTCTTTCTTTCTCTGTGTTTCTCTCTTTTCCCTCCTTCCCTTCCTTCCATCTTCCCCGTCCTTCCTTCCTTCCCTCCCTCCCTCCCCCCCTTCCTCCCTCCCTCCTTCCTTCCTTCCTTCCTTCCTCAGCTCTTTAAAACTGTGAAAGCCATGCTTTGTGGGCTGTATAAAAACAGACTGTGGTCTGGATTGGACCCATGGGCAGTAGTTTGTCTTGCCAGCTTCTGAACTAGGCTATTCCAGATCTCTATAGGGATGGAAATTAACATGTAAAAAAGGAATAGCATTGCAAATGATTCTTGTCTGAGAGGAATATAAATAATTCCTCTTCACAAGGATGCCAATGAATTTTTCCCAGGAGAGATATAGTTGATTTCTATGTGGTAGAAAAAGAAACCCAAAATATTACCATTTATTGCCTTGTAGGTTATCAACCAGTTTTGCATATATGAGCAAAGTTATTTTGGCATTACTTTGACTGACTGAATATATTTCTGTTCCTCATATTCTCCTTTGAACCGGTTGTAATATCTTACCAACTCACTCTATGATTAATGATGATTTCATATGAAATCTTTAACATATGTTTTTTATATTTGCATGAGTATCATATTTTTAACTGTTTGAAATTGATTCTGTGGCAATAATGTTATCTTCTTTTAACAGATTAGAAAACTAACTAAGGGATTTGCCCACATCACACCAGGACATGGCTCAACTGGGACTTCACCATGTCTTTGGATTCTTAGTGAAGAAGAGAAAAAAAGCAATTCTGCCATTTTGCCCTCCGTTTAGCTCTGACAGCTGGAGAATTTAATTTCCCTTATCCCAGGATAGGAAAACATTTCTAAAAGAAATGTAGTAAGTTAAGCAATTTATGTTACTCATTTTCATATTTAATGAGCTCCTTAAAAATACATCCAGCTCCTTTTTATGCAGGTAAAAACTCTCACACCCCAGTTATGGGGTCTCCTTTCTGATTACCCCCACACAGCCAGACCTAGTGGCCACACGCCTTTGATTTCCCCACTTCTCTCTTTACTTCGGACGGAGGTTGAGGCAAACATGACACCGCAGTGTGTGAGCTCTTGAGCTATAAGGGAGGAGTCAGATGATACAATTCAGGGGAGTAGGGGAGTTACTGCCTAAGGAGAAAATGCCGGTTATCCAAGTAGGGACAACAGAAGTAAGTTTTCTTTCCTTCTTTCTTCCTACGGAAGGCTTAAAGTGTGGTTTGTTCACAGAGTTTGTCTGAAGATGTCCCGAACTGCTGAGTGACAGTCTTTCCATGTATCATTGTGAAGTAGTGAGCAGTAGGGCAGTGCATCACTTTGCTGTTTTTTACACCCTTCCTCAGTTCACATCCCTTTGCCTCACTCACTGTTTTGGGACTCCACCTGCAAATAATCAGCAGCACTTAATCCTTGCCTCAGGCTCTGTTTCCTGGTGCACTCAGGTGAGCGCAGGAGTTCGTTCCTTCAGGTGTTCTTTCTTAGGACTGGAGGCTTTAATGGCCCTTTTGATTTTAAGCAACAAAAAAGAGAAAACCATGAAACTACAAATATAGTACTCTTTGTATTGATTAGGCTTAAATTTAGTTCTTAGTAATAACAGCAGCAACAACAACAAAACACAAAAATTAAATGGTGTAAACAAGATAGAAATTTATTGCTCTTTCACATAAAAGTCTGGAATTATGCAGGGCAGGCTACTTAGTGGTTATTCTCTGTGAAGTGGTTAGGGATGCAGCCTATTTCCAGCTCACTGGACACTCTTTTAAGGCACAGTCTTCAGCCTTGTCCCCCAAGGCCATGTGTGCTTCCCAGGTAGCAGGGTGAAGCAGAGAAAAAGAGAATGGCCAATGCTGTGCACCAGCTGTCTTTGGGGGAAATTCCTGAAAGCTGCCAGAATCTAGTTCTACAATCTACAATCTTAGCACCTAAAATCTGCTGCAAGAAAGGCTGGGAAATGTAATCTTTATTTTGGGTGGGCATGTCCTAAGAATTCTGTTTCTTTTGAAGAAAGAGAAATGTATTCAGAAACAACTAGGAGTTTGCCACATACATCTGTATCAGTTCTGCTCTTTTGTCCTGTCTGTCTAGGATCTATTTGACAGTGGTGGGGGTTTTCAGAAGAAGGTGTACAGGATGCAAGTTAGGACAGATGGTCTGAAAGCGATATGCATTCTGTAGAAACCGTACTTGGAATTTTGATAATTTCTGGGCTAACAGTAGGCACTACAATACTCTTTTGATGCCAGGCAGGGGCAGTGAACTGATTTTGCCCAACAACAGGCTAGTGTTACGTAATCTTGGTCTATTAAGTGCATTTTAAATTATGGTATTTTCAACATCCAGTTGGTTTATTGGGACATAACCCCGTCATAAGTCAAGGAGCATCTGTGTTTCCTAATTTAAAAAAGTTTCCTTTGCAATGTACCATCATCCAGCATTTAAAAAAATGTCCATTTATAAAAAATCAATTTAAAATGGGATGGGAAAAAGGGTCACATCATCTCACTTGCATTTGCTTCTCAATTTATTTTTATTAATATTGTGATCTTTTTTGATTTATGTGACTAATGTTCCTCACATGGTTGGGAAATGTATCAATTATGGGGTTAATTAATGTTGATGTTTAAACTCAGAATGGGTTCATACTAATCAAATGCTTCTATTTGACGGGGGTTAATTAATTAGGTTTGGAAAACCTCTTCTGATAAATTTCACTGCATGCTAGTGAACCCCATGCATCCCCTTATTAAGTGCTGACTGTTGCTCCTTTCTCCCTGCACTGTTAAGTCACATTTAATTTGTCCCCACTGTTCCCACTGTCAATAACAGGGCTGTTATTTTTACACCGTGTAATTGGGGTTAGGAATATGTACTTTAATTCAGTGCTGTGCCTGCAT
Organism: Sturnira hondurensis; assembly: GCF_014824575.4. NCBI lineage: Eukaryota > Metazoa > Chordata > Mammalia > Chiroptera > Phyllostomidae > Sturnira > Sturnira hondurensis. The sequence continues at coordinate 5,120,442 of NW_028081354.1, read as the reverse complement.
AATGCATGTTATGGAAAAAGATGCTTAGCTAGAGAGTTTTTAAGCACTAAAAGAAAAGTAATCAAATTGGCAGTAATGAAGTGTGGGAATAATGTAAAGCTAAATGGCATTTATGAAAAGAGTCAATAAAGCTTTCAGTTTAAAAATGTTTGCAATAAAGTAGCACAAATATAGAAAATACAAGTTTTAAATGGTATTTATCTATTCTTCTGCATTTTTAAAAAATTTAATATATATTTATTTATTGGGATTTAATTGACATACAGTAAAATTTACAGAACTTACCTGTACAGTTTCATGGGGTTTAAAACATGTTGTGTCCAGATAATTATGGCTCCAGTCAAGATAGAAAACATTTCCAAAACTGCAGAATGTTTGAAATCTCAGAGAATGTACTTTGTTTATTCTGACTTCCTGGATCCAACATGTTTCTGAGATTTGTCCCTATATAATTTATTAGTAGTTCTATTTTTTTTTGCTAAGTAGTAGTCTGTTGTATTCATATGTCACAATTTGCTTATCTATTCTCTTATTCATGAACATTTAGATCATCCCCCCCACTCCATCCCCAACTTTTATAAATAAAATTGTTATGAATATTCTTGTATAAATCTTTTTGTGGGTATATACCTAGGAGTGAAATTGCTAGGCCATGGTGTAGGTGTATAGTTAACATTATTAAAAAATGTTGAACAACTTGGTAAATTTTAGCCATCCAAGTAGGTGTATAGTGGTATCTCACAGTATTTTTAATATTTTGTTTTTGTAATGACTAATGATGAACACTTTTTTTTTTTGCTTATTGGCCATTTGCACATACTCCTTTGTGGTGAGCTTGTTCAGCTCTTCTCCTCCCCTTCATTTTTTTGCTGGAAGAAAAAAACCTGTCGGATACAATTTCTCTAGCCTGCGTGCAGGGAAATCAGAGTATAGATTTGTTGTAACCACTAACTTCAGTGGGCTGGGATTTACAAAATGGCTCCTCGTACAGGTTTAGAGTTAGGAGTACACAGCAGAGAGTTGGTTTATTATCTTCCTGTTTAAACAAGGAACAACTAACACCTAACGTGAAAACTTATTTGACATGCTAGTCACCGGGCCTGCCTTTGTCCTGTGCTTATGTGCTGGTCTGATGTGAATCTGTGGTTTCTTTTACTTTTTCAGTATGTACTATAATGTAATTCTCTCTCAGTTTTAATTTTATGAAATAATGGAGCGGAAGAAGATATAATGAGGCTATTAAGTTTTTCTCCAGCCTTGAGATAGTCTTAATTCTTACTCTTCTTAAATCATCAAAGTGATTTAGCTGTGATTTCCCAGATAATTCAGGCAAAATACCTATTCTCTTGCTTTCACTGTATAGACCTGTCTATTACTGCCTTTTTAATGAAAGGCAGTTAAGTTTAATGATTCCATTACATTTAGCACCTTATAAAACACACAGGACTTGGGAGGCATGAGTATTTAATAACAGGGACTAAGGCTTTATGGCATTTCACAATTTATAAAGCACTTTTTATTATCTTATTGAAGCTTTGTGAGGGTGGTGACATATCCATTTTAAAGATGAAATAAGTGAGGGTCAGAGTAGTGGGTTGGACACCTAATAGGTATTGACATCTATGATGACAGAGCCAGTTAGTGCTAAAGCCAGGACTTGAACCTAATCCTCCTCTTTTCTTTTCTTTTATGTAGTGTAGGTTCTTTTAATCCTAAAAGTTAAAAGCAAGGACCATGGGTATCTGATTTGTTCCAGCTGTGGAATTTTAAATCTGGCTGGGACCTTACAGATCATGTAGTTGTATCAGTTCATTTTATATAATAAGATTGGAGATAATATTGTTTCTCAGAGTCCTTTGAGCACTTCAGGCTTAGTCAGGGAGACCCCACCTTACAAAGACAAAAACTCCAGCCTCTTTTACAGGGAGATGAAGATGCTGGAGTTCAGAGAATGTAAGAGACTTGCTCAAGGTCATACAGCTGGCTTGTGGTAGAGCTGGGAGTTTGGATCCAGATCTCATAACACTCAGTCCCATGCCTTGTCGGATTTTTTTATGTAGGGAGAATTTAACTTACCAGTTTACCATAGCATTCATACAGGCTTTGCAAAAGAGACATTTTAAAAAATGCTGATTAAAAAGCAAGAATAGGCATGGATTTCTCTACAACTCATGGAGTGATCCCCAGAACTATGAAGTCATATCCTCTGTGATTCTCTCAGAAGTAATTAAATATCATTAGAGGGATATAAATAATTGATATCATATCCACTGACACAGAGACTCTCAATGAAGTCTCAAAAGTAGAAATAGGTTGGGTAATATTTTCTGAAAAATAAACCTAGAAAAAAGTAATAAATAGACTTCTGGCCAAGACGGAGGTGTAGATAGATATACTTCGCCTGCCCACTCAACAAAAAGAAGGACAACAACAAATTTAAAACCAAAAAATAACCAGAACTGCCAGAAAATCAAACTGTATGGAAGTCCGACAACCAAGGAGTTAAAGAAGAAACATTCATCTAGACTGGTAGGAGGAGCATAGATAGGCAATGGGTGTGGAGAGGATGCACTGAGAGGCGGTGGCTGGAGGACCAGGCGATCCACATTTGTGTGTGGGAGGAACAACTGGGGAGCAAGACAGACCATGCAACCCAGGGTTCTAGCGTGGGGAAATAAAACCTCAAAACCTCTGACTATAAAAATCTGTGGGGGTTGCTATGGTGGGAGAGACTCCGAGCCTCACAGGAGAGTTCATTGGAGAGACACACAGGGTCCTAGAACATACACAAACCCACTCACCCAGGAATCAGCACCAGAAGGGCCCAATTTGCTTGTGGGTAGTGGAGGAAGTGAGTGCCATTGTTCTTTCTCTGACCCTTCCCCAATGTACAGCACCACAGTGAAGCTGTTGGTTGGCTCTCCTTGGCAAATACCTAAGGTTCTGCCTGTTAAAACATAACAGGCATGTGGAGACAAAGAAACATAGCTCAAGTGAAAGCACAGATCAAAGATCCAAAAATAGAACTAAGTGATGAAGAGATAGCCAACCTGTCAGATGCACAGTTCAAAACAACCAAAGAAATGGCTGAGTATGGTCACACAAATGGAGGAAAAAGTGAAGGCTACACAAAATGAAATAAAGAAAAATACACAGGGAACCAACAGTGAAGGGAAGGAAACTGGGACTCAAATCAATGATTTGGAACAGAAGGAAGAAGTAAACATCTAACCAGAACAGAATGAAGAAAAAAGAATTTTAAAAAAATGAGGAGAGGCTTAGGAACTTCTGGGACAACCTTGAACATTCCAACATCTGAATCATTGCAGTGCCAGAAGGAGAAGAGGAAGAGCAAGAAATTGAAAACTTATTTGAAAAATCAGTGGAGTACTTCCCCAACCTGGCAAAGGAAATAGACTTCCAGGAAGTCCAGGAAGCTCAGAGAGTCCCAAAGAAGTTGGACCCAAGGAAGCACACACCAAGGCACATCATAATTACACTAGCCAAGATTAACAATAAGGAGAGAATCTTAAAAGCAGTAAGAGAAAAGGAGACAGTTACCTACAAAGGAGTTCCCATTAGACTATTAGTGGATTTCTCAAAAGAAACCTTGCAGGTAAGAAGGGGCTGGGAAGAAATATTCCAAGTCAGTTCGGAGGAGTGCTTGTTGTATGTTTTATAGAATGCTCCTCAATTGGGATTTGTCTGTGTTTTTCTCATGACTAGGCTAAAGTTATAGGTTTGAAGGTGGAAGACTACAGAGGAAAAGTGCCATACTCATCACATCAAATCAAGGGGATATGCTAATAATATGACTTACCAATGTTCACGTTAACCTTGATAACCTGACTGAAGCCCTGTTTGTCAGGTTTCTGCACTGTAAAGTCACCGCCCACCCCTGGTCCTTGTCATATGGAACGTTTTTGGAGGAAGACCCTGTGTACAGTTTACCCCTAAAGAGTAGAATGTTGTTCTCCCCCACCTTGAAGGTGGGGTATCTATATAATGTAATTTGAAATTCTTCTGCATGGAGGTTTTGTCTCTTTCCCCTCACTTATTTATTTATTCAATCATTTATTTGTATTAGTATGGACTCATGGATATTTATTTTATACTTCAGGTTATAATCCAATACTGTTTTACTTATTTCATTGCTGTAATTGTTCCAGCTTTGGCCACTGGAAGTCCTTTCAGATGGCTCTTGTGTCCTTCTGACATATCCCTGTCATTGTGGGTCTTTTGGGAACAATTTTTTAAAAAAAATTTTCTGGTGCTACAAGAACTTCTAGGCATCTCTCATCTATTTCCTTCTCCAGGCCTACAATCAACTGTTCTCCAAGGAGCCCTGGCTTCTTTTTTGGAGAATGATTAGAAACCAAGATCTGGGTGCTTGATGTGCTTGCGGCTGCAAGGATGTTGTTGCTTCTGGGCCCTTCCAGCTGAGATAGAAAAGAAATGCCTGTGTGTGTACTAGCCTGTATATATACACATAGCTATGAACACTTCTATAAGTAAACACCTGTATATATATTAATACAATATGAGTCCCTACTGATGTCTCTAACTCTAATCTGTTACCACATGGCTCATTCTAGTCACCTTCCCTTGCTGATCTTTAATCTCCCACTACAACAGTGAAAAACTTGGTTCCCACCATTTGCTTAACTGTTCAACTCCAGGATGTGTGTGAAGCAGAATCAGAATTGTTAACCCATATTCCTATGGGAAACAACTTTACCAATTCAGGATTGTGCTTATATAAAGTTCCTTTCGCTTTTAGTCTTATAGACTTAACTTGTTTCTAGTTAAACATTTTCTCTCTCCCCTTTCAGTGAAGTTGTTTCATGGATTCTTTTGTCACATTCTGCACTCCACCCTGGGATCCCTTGATTTCTTAAATAATTTTAAAAAATTGCACTCAATAATGCCCACTCTTTGTACTATACGTTTCCATTATTAGTGTCAAGCACTTGATACTTGATTATTAGTGTCAAGTATCCACCTTTCCAGGGTCACAGAGAATATTTTTCTTACTCTACAGAACCCCTGGTTACACCGTTTGTTCTTTCTTCAACTTCTCTAAAATCCCTGATGGCCACTGATGTTTTTACCATCCTTGTAGTTTTGGCTTTTCCATAACATCATATAACTGAACTCACATGGTATGTCATTTTTTAAGACTGCCTTCTTTCCTTCCCGCCAAGATGGAGGTGTAGGTAGACACACTGTGCTTCCTTAAACAACCAAAATAAGGACAACAACAATTCAGAAACAAAGTAACAACCCAACCTGAAAGAAAATTAAAGTGTATGGCAGTCTGACAACCAAGGAGTTAAAATAGACACATTCATCCAGACCAGTATGCTGGGCGCAGTCGGGTGGCCTAGTGGAGAGGGGTCGCAGCACAGGAAGTGGTGACACGGGGCATGCAAGGAGGCATCGGGCAGACCCTGGGCATTGTGGGGTGGCAACGGGCAGACCCAGCGAGGCGGCGATTGAGAAGTGGGGCACCGTGCACAAGGTGGCTGGCTGACCGTGCAGCAGTCCCACATTCACACGCAGATAACTGGGGAGTGAGACAGACCACGCTACCCAGGGTCCTAGAGCCAGGAAATAAAGCCTCAAAACACCGATTGAAAACACTTGTGGGGGTTGAGGCTCAGGGAGAGACTCCCACCCTCGCAGAAAAGTTTGTTGGAGAAACCCACGGGGTCCTAGAACGCACACAAGCCCACCCACACAGGAATAAGCATCAGAAAGGCCCAATTTGCTTGGGGGAAGCGGTGGAAGAGACTGAGGTACAACAGAGAGCGGAGCAAAGCGCCATTTTTTTCCTCTCTGACCCTGCCCCCGCATATAGCATCACAACCCAGCGGCTTGGGTTGCCCTGCCCTGGTGAACACCTAAGGCTCTGCCCCTCATATGTAACAGGTGCTTCCTGACCAAAAATGGCTCAAACAGAAGAACAGATCAAAGCCCCAGAGCCAATACTTCTAAATGACAAAGAAATAGCCAACCTATCAGATGCACAGTTCAAAATACTAGTGATAAGGATGCTCACAGAACTGGTCGATTTTAGTCACAAATTAGAGGAACAAATGAAGGCTAAACTAAGTGAAATGAAGGGAAATGCATAGGGAACCAATAGTGATGGGAAGGAAACTGGGACTCAAATCAAGGGAGTGGACCAGAAGGAAGAAAGAAACAACCAAACAGAAAAGAATGAAGAAATGAGAATTCAAAAAAATGAGGAGAGGTTTAGGAACCTCCAGGACAACTTTAAATATTCCAACATCTGAATTATAGGTGTACCAGAAGGGGAAGAGGAAGAAAAACAAGTGGAAAACTTATTTGAACAAATAATAAAGGAGAACTTCCCCAATCTGGCAAAGGCAATAGACTTCCAGAAAGTCCAGGAAGAGAGTCCTAAAGAAGTTGGACCCAAGGGGGAACACACCAGGGCACATCATAATTACATTAGCCAAGATTATAATGAAGGAGAGAATCCTAGAAGCAGCAAGAGATGAGGAGACAGTAACCTAGAAAGGAGTTCCCATCAGACTGTCAGCTGATTTCTCAAAAGAGACCTTATAGGCAAGAAGGGGCTGGAAAGAAGTATTCCAAGTCATGAAATCCAAAGACCTACATCCAAGAGTGCTCTATCCAGCAAAACTTTCATTTAGAATGAAAGGACAGATAAAGTGCTTCTCAGATAAGGTCAAGTTCAAGGAGTTCATCATCACCAAGCCCTTATTATATGAAATGCTAAAGGGACTTATCTAAGAAAAAGAAGATAAAAAACATGTATACTAAAATGACAGCAAACTCACAATTACTAACAACCACACCTAAAATAAAAACAAACTGGGGAAACAACTAGAACAGGAACAGAACCACAGAAATGGAGATCACATGGAGGGTTAGCAACAGGGGAGTGGGAGGAGTGGGGGGGGGAAGGTACAGAGAATAAGTAGCATAGATGGCAGGCAGAAAATTGTGGAGGCAACTTCTCTCCCGATTCCCCCCAAGTGCCATGGACAAAGAGTGACTAATGGCCGAGTCATGACATGATCTGCTTGGGGAGGAGGAGTGGGCTGTGGTCAGTTTCTCTGGGGAGACAAAGGCCAGCAGTGGCCAGTTTCTCCAAGGAGAAAAAGGCCCTGAGCCCCTTGATCCATAGTCTTTTATTGTGTTGTAATACACAGGAATACAGGGCGGCAAGGATCAAACAGTAGATAACATTTCAAAGATATCTGAGGGCTTCAGAGTCTGAGTCAGTGTCTGTCAGGAAGAGAGTTGCAGAAACTTTGGGAGACATACTCATTTCCTCTTGGACCCTTATCATATGAATGAAATCACTCTTAGCAGAGCAGATTTTACAGGTTTATCAGGAAGTCTTTGTGGTGCCAGATTTTCCCCCAGGACACACTCTAGCAAGACAAGGAGCTGCACCTCTCCACAACAGGTATTCAGGCTTAAACGGATTAGAGCCAGGAAGCACTTCTCCCAGAGAACATGGGGACTGGGGCTTTGACAAAGCTGGTGGGGGGGAGGGGGGTGAGAGTCCACTGCTCTTTGTTACAGCCCCCTCCCTCCAGTCCTTCCATGAAGGCCTCCCAAGTGATCGAGTCTGGCTTAGGTTGCCCCCCACTGTGAGGAGTCATTGACTCCTCATTACCTGTCATTGACTTCTGACCACGCTTTGGGGGCAGGGAGAGGAACTGAAACAGCGTTTGCTACCAGAGACAAGCTTTGTCTCCTGTGGCTGGCACTCCAACTGGTCGTCCCTTGCTCTTAGCCACAAGGGGTACAGATACAATTCCTAAAACCAGGCAGAGTGGTCTACAACAGAAAATAGATGGGAGGGAGGGTAAGAATAGTATGGAAAATGTAAAAGCTAAGCTAAAGAACTTAAGACACATGAACATGAACTGAAGGGGGGGAATGTGGGAGGAAGAAGGTGTGCAGTGTGGAGGGGAATGAAGGGGGAAACGGGGCAGCTGCAATAACATAGTCAATGAAATATATTACAAAATAAACTTAAGAAAAAAAAGACTGCCTTCTTTCACTTAACAGTATAAATTTAAGGTTCATTCACATCTTTTCTTGGTTCAATAGCTTATTCCTTTTTAGTGCTCAGTAGAATTTTATCGTCCAGAGGTACCACAGTTTTTTAAAGTATATTTTATTGATTATGCTTATTACAATTTTCTCACTTTTCCCCCCTTTGTCTCTCCCTACCTAGTACCCCCTTCCCTCCAGCACCTCCTCCCCGCCAGTTCATGTCCATGGGTCATGCATATAAGTTCTTTGTCTTCTCTATTTCCTATAGTATTCTTAATATCCCCCATATATTTTATACCTACCAATTATGCTTCTTAATGCCTGCACCTTTTCCCCTATTCTTCTTCCCCCACAGCTGATAATCCTCCAAATGATATCCACATGTATGAATCTGTTTCTGTTCTACTTGTTTGCTTTGTTTTTTATGTTCATTTGTTGATAGTTGTGCATTTGTCACAATTTTAATGTTCATAGTTTTTATCTTCTTTTTCTTAAATTTAAGTCCCTTTAACATTTCACGTAATAACAATGGCTCGGTGATGATGAATTCCTTTAACTTCACCTCGTCTGGGAAGTACTTGATCTGCCCTTCCATTCTAAATGATAGCTTTGATGGACAGAGTGATCTAGCTAACCTTCCTGAGGCTGGGATCGCTTGCTCCTGTCCACCACATGTGAATGTGGGACCGCCTGCTCCACGAACCCTACTGCCGCCCCCTCTCTGCACCACACCACGTCCTCTCTGCCCTTACTCCGCTGCTCTGCCCTGCCTGCAATCCTTGGTTGTCAGACTTCCATACGGTTCGATTTTCTGAAAGTTCTGTGTGTTTTTGTTTTGAGGTTAGTTGTAATACTTCTTGTGGTTGCGTGAGGAGGTGAAGCGTGTCTACCTACATCTTCATTTTGACCTGAAATCCTAAAGGTCTTGACCAGTTTGTTTACTTATTCACTTATTGAAGGGCATCTTGGTTGTTTCCAGTTTTGGGCATCTTTATTTAAAGATGCTATAAAAGCACTAAAATGTGAGCTTTTATCTGGGGGTAATTTTTCACATCAGTTGAGCAAATAACTAAGAATGTAATTGCTAGGTTGCATGATAAGACTATGTTTAGCTTTGGAAGAAACTGCTAAACTTTCTTCCAAAGTGACTGTACCATTTTGCATTCCCACCAACCATGAAGGAGAGCTCCTGCAATTCAGCATCCCCACCATCCTTTAGTATTGTCAGTGTTTCAGATTTTAACAATTCTTATAGGTATGTATGGTATCTTGTTTTAATTTGTAATTGTCTGATGGTGAATGACATTGAACATCTTTCTATGCTTATTTGTCATATGTATATATTCTTTAGTGAGATGTCTATTCACATCTTTTGCCTATTTTTAAATTGGATTGCTTGTTTTCTTATTGTTGAGTTTTAAAATTGCTTTGTATATTTTGATTTCAAGTTGTCTGTCAGGTTTGTGGTTTGTCTTTTGATACTTGTAATAGCATCTTCTTTAGAGAAGAAGTTTTTAATTTTAATAAAGTCCATCTTAACAATTTTTTTGTGGATTATGATTTTGGTGTCCTGCCTAAAAACTCATCACTGAACCTAAGCTCAACTAGATTTTCTCCTATGCTTTCTTTGTGAATTTATAGTTTTGTGTCTATGATCTGTTTGAGTTAAATTTTGTGAAAGTTGTATGGTCTGTGTGTAGGTTCATTTGTTTTTGCATACGGACATCCAATTGTTTTAGCACCATTTGTTGAAGGCTATCCTTTCTCTATTGAATTTTGTCTTCTCCTTTGTCAAAGAACAGTTGACTACAGACGTGTGGGTCTGTTTCTGAGGTCTCTATTTTATTGCACTTATCTATGTGCCTATTCTTCTCTCAACGCCATGCTGTCCTGATCACTTTAGCTTTGTTAGTAAGTCTTGAGATCAGATCATATCAATCTTCCAAATTTGTTCCTACTTCCATATTGAGTTGACTATTCTAGATTGTTTGTTTTTCCACATACACCTTAGAATCAGTTTGTTGGTACCTTTATAATTAGTTTGTTGTGTTGAAGCTATAGGCCAAAGTGGAAAGAATTGACTTTTTAACAATATTGAATCTTCCATTCTATGAACATGGAATTTTTCTTTAGTTACTTAAATCTTCCTTGATATTTTTCATTAGAATTTTGTAGTTTTCTGTTTATAGAGATTATACATATTTTGTTAGATTCTGTATACATGTAGATGTGAACAAAACTGATTCCATCTCTGTGTCCTGGATTTCGTTCCATTTTTAAATTTCATGACCTTTGATCAATCTCACTGTTCTTAGCAAGCATATCAAACCTTTTCAGCTGATGATTAAAATGTGTTCCTGTTCCTTAAAATGTAGCCATTAATATTTTTGTTAATGACAGCTGGAATGGCATGAAAACAGAGATAAATGTCAAACTGATAACAGTATCAACTATAAACAATCATCTATCACAAGACTACCAGGAAGTGTGGTCCCTGGTGCTACTACATTCTTTTTTCCTTTGTCCTGCCAGTCAATAATACCTAAGTTATATTATAAAAACTGTACTGTAACAGGGACTGTTAGTGGAGAATAAAATGCACAGAGTTGTTGGGTCATCTGTTCTGCTCTGATCCAATTTTTCTGTAAGTAAATTACCCTATGATAAATTCAGTTGTGCCCTTGCTGGTGTTGGCTCAGTGGATTGAGCATCAGACTATGAAGAAAAGTGTTGCTAGTTTGATTCCCAGTCAGGGCACATGCATGGGTTGCAGGCCAGGTCCCAGTAGGGGGCGTGTGAGGAGCTTTCACACATTGATGTTTCTCTCCCTCTCTTTCTCTCTCCCTTCCCCTCTGTCTAAAAGTAAATAAACAAATATTTTTAAAAATTAGAAAAATAAATTCAGTTGTATTCTATGGAGTTGCTGTTTGTTCTGAAGATACCTTCTCATTATGGTGGTCATTCTGTCTTTGCCCGACCATTGGGCATTTTTTTGTGCTATTGTAAATAATATTTTTAAAAATTAAAAATTTTACCTGTTCATTCATGGTATATGCGAAAGCAGTTGACATAGCACTAACTTTTTATTCTGTGACCTTTTTGTGCTTGCTTGTTAGTTCCAGGACTATTTTGTTGGTTAGTTGGGATTTCCAACATAGATAATCATGTCATTTGTGAACAAAGACAGTGTATTTCTTCATTTCTAACCTGTAAACATTTTATTTTTTTCCTAGTCCTTTGAACTAGCTAGGACTTATGGTATGGCATTTAATATGATCAGCAAAACAGGACATCCTTGCCTTGTTCCTGATTTTGAGAGGAAAATCATCCAGTCTCACACCATTGGGCATGATATTAGCTGCAGGAGGCTTTTTGTAGAAATTCCTTAAGTTGAGGAAGTTACCTTTTATTTTTAGTCTGCTGAGAGTTTTTAACATGGATGAATGTTAGATTTTGTCAAATGCTTTTCTCTTTGTCAATAGATAAAGTCAAATAGTTTTTTTTCTTTAGTTTTTCTTTCATCAGTATGGTGGATTACATATATTTTCCAATGTTCAATCAACTTCACATACTTGGAATAAATCCCACTAGGTTGTGTTATATAAAACTTTTTAACCAATTCTGTGAGCATCCTGATCACCAGTTTTTTGAACTGTGCATCTGAAAGGCTGGCTATTTCTTGGTCACTTAGAATTATAGGCTCTGGGGCTTTGAGCTGTTCTTGAGTCATAATGTTTGGTCTGTTTGCACCTGTTATGCTTGAGGGGCGGAGCCTTAGGTGTTCACCAGAGCCATCAACCCATTTGCTGGGGCGGGGTCAGAGAGGGGGAAAAAATGGCGCTTTGCTCCACTCTGCTCTCTCAGATTTCTGTCCCCTCTGTGGCTTCCCACAAGCAAATCGGGCCCCTCTCGTGCTGGTTCTTGAGTGTGTGGGCCCGTGTACTCTCTGGGACCCTGTGGGTCTCTCCAGTGAACTCTCTGTGAGCCTGGGAGCCTCTCCCGGCCCCTCAACCCCGAGAAAGTCTTTCTAGTTGGTGCTTTCAGGCTCTAATTCCCTCTGGGGCCCTAGCTGGAGACATCTGTCCCACTGTTGGCTCCTTCATTTGGTTTATCTGTGCGCAAATGTGTGACCGTAGTCAGCCAGCTGCTCTGCGCCCTCACTGGGTCCACCTGTCGCCACCCCACATCTGGGATCCACCAACCACCTCCACCTTCACTTCTGGGTCGGTGGGACCAAATGGTCTTTTCAGCCTGACCCCACTCCGCCGCCGACTCCGCCCCTCTTACCAGTCTGGCTGAGTGGTTTGTTGTTGTTGGACTTCTGTACAGTTCAATTTTCACTGTTTTTAGCCACAAATTAGAGGAACATATGAAGGCTAAACTAAATGAAATGAAGAGAAATGCACAGGAAACCAATAGTGATGGAAAGGAAAATGGGACTCAAATCAAGGGAGTGGACCAGAAGGAAGAAAAAAATAACCAAACAGAAAAGAATGAAGAAACAAGAATTCAAAAAAATGAGGAGAGGCTTAGGAACCTCCAGAACATCTTTAAACGTTCCAACATCCGAATTATAGGGGTACCAGAAGAGGAAGAGGAAGAACAACAAGTGGAAAACTTATTTGAACAAATAATAAAGGAGAACTTCCCCAGTCTGGCAAAGGAAATAGACTTCCAGGAAATCCAGGAAGCTCAGAGAGTCCCAAAGAAGTTGGACCCAAGAAGGAACACACCAAGGCACACCATAATTACATTAGCCAAGACTAAAATGAAGGAGAGAATCCTAGAAGCAGCAAGAGATAAGGGACAGTCACCTACAAAGGAGTGCCCATCAGACTGTCAGCTGATTTCTCAAAAGAGACTTTATAGGCAAGAAGGGGCTGGGAAGAGGTATTCCAAGTCATGAAATCCAAAGACCTATAGCCAAGATTGCTCTATCCAGCAAAGCTTTCATTTAGAATGGAAGGGCAGATAAAGTGCTTCTCAGATAAGGTCAAGTTAAGGGAGTTCATCATCACCAAGCCCTTATTATATGAAATGTTAAAGAGACTTATCTAAGAAAAAGAAGATGAAAAATATGAACAGTGAAAGGACAGCAAACTCGCAGTTATTAACCACACCTAAAACAAAAGCAAACTAAGAGGACAGCTAGATCGTGGCAAAACCATAGAAATGGAGATCACATGGAGGGTTAGCAACAGGGGAGTGGGAGGAGGAGAAGGGGGGAGAAGGTACAGAGAATAAGTAGCATAGACAGTAGGTAGAAAATAGGGGGGAGGGCAGGAATGCTATGGGAAATACAGAATCTAAAGAATTTGTGAACATGGACATGAAGGAAAGGGAGGAATGGTGGGGGAGGGGTGTGCAGGATGGAGGGGAGTGAAGAGGGGAATGGGACAACTGTAATGGCATAATCAATAAAATATATTAAAAAAACCTTTTTGTATATCTTCACCATGAGAACCTGGTGGGATTTCTGGATTTAAAGCTCACATAAATATGCCCCCTCCCCCCAGGACTGTGGGTGGGAGGAGTTTATCACTTTCGTATTAATCCACATTCAGCCTCTAGCAACTCATCTAAAGTAACCACGTAAGTGTTTGTGGTAGTTTATGGTTTCAGTGGTTTTTGCTCCAGCTTTGTCTTTCTGGATGTGTCTGTCTCTCCAGATTGCCTACAAGCTTAGTTCTTCAATGTGTTGGTTTTTTATTTTTCTACCTTTTTATTCTTGTTGTAAGGACAGGAGAGACAAAGTTCTAAAGTTCCCTTGTCCCAGTTTATGGAAACATGCATTTATTATACCAAGAAGTATTTTTAGGTTCGATGTTATATTTAAATCACACATCTACCTGGAATTGGTTTTACTGTGAACAGTGAAATTGGAAGACAGCTTAGTTTTTTTCCCCATGTAAAAAAAATCAGTTTCATACCAATTATTGAACACTTTCCTCCATTAATTTGAACTGACTTTTGAATCTAACACTATATTATTACATCTCATTATTTACTCTACTTAATTCTATGCCATTAGCATAATAGTTCAATTATGAAGCTTTTTACATGTCAGAACTGAAACCCACTGATTTTTTAACTAGTTTGTTACACAGAATTATTACAACCATAGATGACTAATCTGAAAGATATAAGGTATAGTTTCATTTCATAAGCCCTGGCTTAACTTTAACATGCATTTCTGACATAACTTCTTAAGTGAAATGGCTATAGGGAGCACCTTCCTCATCAGTATTTTAAACTGACAATAGAATCCTGTCTAATTTTAAAGCACCAGAATCTTTCCTTATCTCAGAAGTGAGACCAGATGCCTGTTCTGACCCCTGCTTTTGAGCATTTTTCTGACAGTGCTATTCAGAAAAATGGTTACAGAAGAGAAATAAGTAAGAGGAATTGGCTTTGGAAAAAAAAAGAGAAAAAATATATTATCGTATAATCTTATAATGTAAAACAATAATGATCGAAATCAACTAACAACTTTAGAAACAATAAATACAGTCAGGTATACAATAAACAAAAGTGCATGAAAAATAACTTTCTTTTAAACATAAACAGTAGCCAGTAAGAGAATGTATTGGATAAAAGATTCTTTTCCTAATGGTGTTTAAAACAGAAATACTTAGGCATAAACTTCACAAGAAATGCTCAAGATATAGATAAAGAAAACAATTAGACTCTGCTGAGTGACCATAAAGGACACCTTCATAAATTAAGAGAATGATCTTTTTTGGGGGGATATGAAAATTTAATATTACAAAGAACTAAATTGTTCTTAATGTAATCCTGTAAACACAAAATTCACTAGCAGTATCATGAAACTTTTTACCCCCTGTATTTGAGAAAGTGATTTCAAAGTCTATTTGAAGAAAATGAACAAATAAGTTTTGATAGGTAGTTGATAAAAAGGAAGAGGAATGAGGGAAGAACATGTTCTGTAAGACATTAAAATATATTGTAAAGCTAAAGTAATTGAACTATTATGCTAATGGCTTAGAATTAAGTAGAGTAAATAATGAGATGTAATAATATAGTGTTAGATTCAAAAGTCAGTTCAAATTAATGGAGGAAAGTGTTCAATAATTGGTATGAAACTGATTTTTTTTACATGGGGAAAAAATTAAGCTGTCTTCCAATTTCACTGTTCACAGTAAAACCAATTCCAGGTAGATGTGTGATTTAAATATAACATCGAACCTAAAAATACTTCTTGGTATAATAAATGCATGTTTCCATAAACTGGAACAAGGGAACTTTAGTAATCAAAATAAATAAAGAAACACTGTAGAAAGATTCATAGATCTGATTATGTGACAAAGCCTCCCCCCCCCACACGCACACACACTTTTGTACTGAGAAAATAGTCATAGACAACCTAGAAAAACAAGTTATAAACACCAAAAGAAATATTTATAGAAATCCTTTTAATGTTTACATTATGGGGCATTTCGATGAGAACTCTTGGTGCTGCATGAGTCACACCATATGTAGATTAGGTATGGCAAATGGGTGCTGATGTTTGGGTGTTCTTTGGCAGACACCAGTAATCAATCATAGCTCTCTTCCTCGCTGAGCCAGATGTGTTCTCAGAATCCTTCTGGTTCTTCACAGAGCTATTGCCAACTGATCAGGGGTGACACATGTAGGAGGCCCATTCTGTGCTCTTGGAGTCCGGTTATGATTAACCTGGTGGAGAGTGCAGGACACATAAATTTCATCCCCTTGGTGGAACCAGCATAGGTTTTCTCAGCAACGAGTTGGAGAGACCTGCAACAGCAGATGTGCATTGCTAGTAGGAAATCATAGCAAATATTTGAACTAGGCTTAGGAGCAACATTTAAGAAGGATTAGCATCTCAGTGACTTGATGAATGCTTTGGAGCAGAGAGATACTAGATAAATGAAATAAGGGAGGGAAGGAAGTTCCAATGGAAGGCACTGTCAACTTAACACACATTCATTGAGGGTCTAGTGTGTGTAAGGCTTTGTCCTAGGTATATTGAGAGACACATAAATGAATATGTAATGGAGTCCAGGTGCACAGCTTAGACCTGAGTGCAAGTAAGAAAAGTTTCATTTAGTCCTTCACAACCCTCATGGGCTGTGAGGACTCCAGTGGGTTTATTAAATCCTGTGGTTGAGCCCTCAGATTTATAACTTCCTGAAACTCTATGGTGTTTATTTTCTTTTCATACTTGGGCTGGCTCAGGAGGCCTGTACATGCTAACCAGTAAAGACTTATGGTTAATCTGGAAAATAACTGCAGACACATCATGTTTCATCAAATGTAAGAAACTATCCATTTTGAGATATGCCATTATTTCATGTACTACCAAATAAATTCTGATACCAATTACAGTGTGTGTGTGTGAGTGTGTGTATGTGTGTGTGGTGTGGGGGTGGGGGTGGTGGCAGTCCTCTCACACCACAAACAATTCTCTGATACCAGCTGGGCGTCCTACAGTTCACCTCAATTTAACACTGTCTACCTAGAGATAGTGTTAGATCTCACAGATATTCTCAGTGCTGCAAGACTGCTCCCTCTCCCCAGTTGTGATTCCAGTCACAATCCAGGTCATTTCCTGCGCTTATGACCAACTGGGTACAGATTGGAGGTTCTAATGATCCCTCCCATGGTTTGGATTAATTTGCTAGAGCAGCTCACAGAACTCAGAGAAACATTTTACTTATTAGATCATTGGTTTATTACAAAAGAATGTAACCCAGGAAAAGCTAGATGAAAAAGATGTATAGGGCAAGGTGTGGACAAAGTGAGGCAGGTTAGTAAGAAACTAGAAAAATTCCCTAGCAAGTACAAGGAGGAAACTGAGACAAATGGTTGAACAAATGGCCAGAACAGCTGAGTAATTAACAGCCAGGTCATAAATCAAGAATTCTGTCCTACCTAACCAAAGATATCTAAGAGTAGGTACTTTAAATCACCTTGGGAAGACAGACAACACAAAATTGGTAATTTGTGTCTAATTGGTATTAAAGCCAGACTGGTCCAAGATAAAGGTAACACTAACCAGGAAGTGACCCCTGACTCCATGATATGCTCATTTTGACATATTGGCGCACTAAATGCCACATCTGGAAATCTAATGAATATTTAGTTGAGGTTCTCTCCTGGGACCTCCCCTAAGCTTCCTGCCTACGGAAAATAGATAAAAACCCTCAAGACAAATGATACCACTGCATGCTCTTCCTTGAGCACACCTGGGCCCCTTTCCTCAGGCTTGTACTTTTGCTTTATCATAAGCTTTAAGGGTTCCAACAAGAATTGCTACCGGGGGAGCAGCAGGCAGCAGCAGCTTGTCCTGAGCTAACCTTCAAGGGCCCTTTTTTGCCTCACTGACCTAAGCTTTAAAAACTTATTCACACTTTCACCTGGAATTGTGTCTTGAATTTTTTCCTGCCTGATGCCAGAATTTGCTTTTCTGAGATCATGCTGGGGTAGCACTCTCCTCAGCTCGGAACCTGTTCTGTGACAAAAGAGCATGGAGCTTCCATGAGTCCTCAGAGCTCACCACTGTCCCCAAATCTCCACATGTTCACCAACCTGAAATCTCTTCAAACACGGTCATTTGGGTATTCTATGGAAGCTTCATCACATAGGTGTGATTGGTTAAACCATTGGCTATTGGTGACTGATGGAATCTTCAGTCCCTCTCTCCTACCTGGAGGGCAGGGGGTGAGACTGAAGTCCAACCTTCGAATCATATGGTTGGTCCTCCTGGCAACCAGCTCCATCCCTAGGTGCTTTCAAAAGTCACCTCACTGACATAACAAAAGACACCTTTATGGCTCTCATTACTGAGGAGTCTGTTTCAGGAACAGTGGATGAAGACCAAATGTGTATTTCTTATTATAAATCACAATATCACAACTATGAAGAAAGAAAAACTGCAAATTAAACTAGGACTTGATGCTTTAAATTTTTTTCTAGAGTTTCTATTTTATATTTATTCAAAGAGAGCATTTATAATAGACATAGTATTTAAAAAATCATACATTGGAAAAGAGCAGTGAAATAGAATACTTAAGGTTTTCTTCATACTTCTTATTGGGAGTTTGACTCCTTAGAACTACTTTTTGACCCAAAGGCAGTACTGTCTTTGTTTCTCTACTGTGCCTCTAAGTGTGTGGGTGACAAAGCATTGTGCAAGAATCAGAAAAAAATCTGAGCCTTTAGTGATGGACTCTTAAGCTAGACCTACAGTTAGGTAGAACGAGGTGGCTGTTGACTTCAGTTTCAGGAAGTTGCTAAATTCATTGCCTCCTGTCTCTAACCACCCTTCCCAAATATTGGGTTTGGGAGGATGGGGTTGAAAGAGCTCCAACTATGACTTCTGGTGTTTCTTCCAAGTCTCTAACCCCTTCTGCAAGTTTTGATGCTCCAGCGATGGAGAGTATCATGATGACTGCCTTGTCAAAAGAGATCAGAAGGTGCATCTGATTTCAGGGTTTTTAAAATGTGCCAAAAATATGGCACTGAACTGGAGGTACCAAGGATCTAGAAGAGCACTGATACTGTCCAGAATATTTCTCCCTGAAATTAAAATGGGCAGCAGCTAGAGCCCATTTCTTAGTGAGTACTTGGGAACATAGTGATCATCGTAATGACCAGGTTTGCAAAGACGGGAGGTCTCGACTCACCTCCTGGGCAGGGATAAAGTAGTTTAGGGAATCAGTGCTGCTAATGTGACCTGAGAAGGGTTAATAGTTACAGTGCTGGAGAAACCTTGATGAAGTTTACTAGTCAGCACCTTTTAAAAAACTTCATATGTTTTAACCCCTGGCTGATGTAGCTCAGTGGATTGAGTGTGGACTTGCAAACCAGGGGATCACTGGTTTAATTCCCAGTTGGGGCATGTGCCTGGGTTGTGGGCCAGGTCCCCAGTAGCAGAGGTACTCGCATACCAATGTGTGCGAGAGGTATCCACACATTGATGTTTCTCTCTTTCTCCTTCCCTTCTTTTCTCTCAAAAAATAAATGTATAAAGTCTTTAAAAAAATAAAAGTCCTCCTCAGAAAGGGAAAAAATTTCATACATTTTAGAAATATTATATCCAAGACTTGATTTAATACTTAGTAAATATGGAAAAGTTGAGAGAATGGTGAGCTACCATTTTGTCTGTACTGGATGCTCACTGGGAACCTGAAGGGGCGCAGAGGGAAGGTAGGATTCCAAAGCAGATAGGTGCCCATCCTAGAGCCTTGAATGCCCAGCTCAGTGTTTTGGCTTTTATTTGACAAGGTGATGGTGAGGCTCAGGGGAGAGGAAGAATGCTGTGAGTCCTTTTCCTATGTAAATTGCACTTTCACAAGGAAAGGTTTCAGTTGAATCAGTACATGGATCCAAGTTTAGAGATAAGCCTTCTTATTTTGGAAAGAGAAAAATATTGTTGCCTAAGAGGAGTTATTTTAAATTTGAGAGCTAATATTGTGACCCCATTGAAATAAGATGCTTGGCATAATTCAACACTACAGATTTCATTAATGAGATCATTTTTCAAAGTAAGAATAGAAGATTTATCTCGGTTCTGTGACAATGTGGGATCTGCTCCACTGTTAGTAAAGGAAAGTAACTCTGGGACAATGGGACATGGCATTTGAAAGTTGTTTATAACGGGGCATTGTATACTGGGACATGTTAGCTGGCAGATTAAACATGGAAGCAGATAAAACTGAGATGAAGGAAGGTCTTGTCTTTTAGACAACCTGTATTTAGAATGTTCAAATTGGAGAGGGAAATTCTTTAGGATGCATTTCTTTTGCTGCAGCATTACTTACTGCTGTAGAGATCATAGAGAAAAGTGCCTTATTTATTCAGCAAATACTTCATGAGCATAAACACTACAGCAGTTACTGAGGGCAGAGTAGAGAGCGTGTTTGTAAATGCATCACATGAGTAAATGAATTTGTTAGTATTCTAAATACTGTGGATAAGAGTTACATAGTGCAATGGAAGCTTCAAATAGGGGAATCTGATCTAGCTAGGGAAGCAAAGAAGGGTTTTCCTGAGCAGGTGATGCTTAGACCGAGATTTCTTTAGAAGCCAAGTAGTTGATGAGGGGAAGGGAAAGGTATTCATGCCAGAGGAAATAGTACGTTCAAAGGCCCTTTGGTGAGAGGGAGCTAGGGGCAGAGAAGGAACTGAGAGAAACCCAATTTGGCTGGAACGAGAAGAGTATAGGAATAAGAAATCTGAGATGATGTTTTGGAAACAAGGAGAGGCTAAACCATCCATGCCTTGTGGGCTAAAGAAAGGATTTAAAAATGCTGTCCTCTGTCATTGAGAAAACCATAGGGAGTTCACATTATCAGATTTATGTTTGGAGAAGATTTCCCATATGTACTCTGGAGGTCCAATGGGAGGAAGTTAAGAGTGTGTCAGGGGTCAACTAGTTAAAAAGGTTACTTTAACTTTGACCAGTGTCACTCAATGGGTTGGGTGTCCTTCCCCAAGTCAAAAGGTCACCAGTTCAATTCCTGGTCAGGGCATATGTCTAGGTTGTGGGCCAGGTACCCGATTGGGGGCACGTGGTTGGGATCATGAGAGAGGAAACCAATTGATGTTTCTCTTATGCTTCAATGTTTCTCTCCCTCCCTTCCTTTCTCTCTAAAAATAAATAAATAAAATATAATAAAAAGGCTACTTTATACTTGAAGGCATCAGGATCCTAAATATCACCTATGTGTGCAGAGCCAGAACTTTACCTTCATAGTTACTTTGGGTCAGGGGTGTCAAACTCATTTTCACCGGGGGCCACATCAGCCTTTTGGTTGCCTTCAAAAGGCCAAGTGTGATTTTAGGACTGTGTAAGTGTAACTGCTCCTTAACAGTTAAGCGAGGGCTCGGCGCTGCTGCTGCTGGGTAGAAACAAGGTTCCAGACTGAATAAAACAAGGTGGAGGGCTGGATTTTTCCGCAGGCCTTGTGTTTGCCACCTGTGTAGTTTCACCTTCTAGATGAAACCTCTAGAAGTTACTATTGTTACTATTATTACTATTGTGTAGCAGAATTCATCTTTCAAACAAAATCTTAAGTTTCATGAAAACCGTTAAACAGTGAGCTGCTCCTGGTCAGGTGGAGATGGGGTGGTAATGGACAGAATCTGTCTACGATGATTGATTTATGTGTCATCCTGGCTGGGCTTCAGTGCCTGCATATTTAGTCAAACATTATTCTGGATATTTCTGTGAGGGTGTTTTTGATCCAGGTTAACTTTTAACTTGGTGGACTTTGAGTAAGCAGATTGGTCTCCATGGTGTGGGTGGGCCCCATTTGATCAGGCGAAGGCCAATATAGAACTAAAATACTCCCCTAAGCATGAAGAAAATCTGTGGCAGGCAGCATTCTGACCTGAACTGAAGCATGAGTTCTTCTCTGGGTCTCCAGCCTGCTAGCCTACCCTGCAGATTTTTGACCCACCAGCCTCAATAATGGTGGGAATCAGCTCCTTAAAATAAGTCTGTTTGTCTGTGTGTTTGTCTCACTGGCTCTTTTATTGGTTGTGTTTCTTGGAGCACCCAGACTATTATATCATCAATCATTTCCCAACCCCAGTACACCCCTACAGGGGGTACAGTCCTTAAATTCCTTAGAGCTGATTTGAAAACCATTGAGTTAAGGCCTTGAGAGGATGTGGAGAAAAATATGGAAAATGTACTGAGAATGTACACGAGACTATAGTACCCCTTTTAGATCTGTGCTATTTGACCATCTCCCTCTCCTAGTTTTAAAATACAATAAAGAATGATGATTAAAGGATGAAAAATATTTTTAAATAGGAGTCAAAGCAATTTTACTCCTGATTTTCAATTTAAATCTAAGCAGGAAATTGTACAACAGAGATCAGCTAAGTATGAAGAGAGGAAATTGACCTGTCTGGAATGTTAACGAGACTCTTCACCTTCCTGGATTGGAAGAAGAGGAGCGAATACCTCATCACTTACATTAACAGTGCTTCTTAACAATATTGGGTCTTGGTATCTTTAATAATCTGATGAGTATTAAATGCACGGACCCTTTCTTTCCCAAAATATCTGATTCAAAATCATCCACTTAACATTTTGTTGTGCTTTCAGATGTTTGTGGATGCACCTTAGAAACTCTTGCATTGGGGAATATCATTTTTAACAACATTTAGGTGGTGGCACTGTGGTGAGAGTAGAGAGAACTCTACACATGGAATTCCAAGAGCTGGTTCAAGCTTTAGTTTTGTCACAAACTGGCTGAGTGATTTTGACTAAATGGCTTCCAATTTACCATGCTGCCTGCCACAGGTTTAATTTCTCCAGCTGTGGAATCAGATGACAATACTTGGTACAGAGGACCACCATGCTATTAAATTAGATTATACACGGGGTCTGTCTGGGAAAAGTCCAGCCTTTATTAATATAATGAGAATGGTGTGTGTGACATTGGTGTAACTTGGCAGCCAAGGAGAGTGGACTGGAATGCACATGAGTGAACAATGATGACTTCACTGTATTAGTCAGTGGGGCCCGTAGACATCATTGAGTGAGTGTGTGTGCTGTGTGGCTGCTGCATTAAAAATGACTGAGTGAGGAGAGCAGTGAATCTGCTTCAAATCTTGCATTAAGTTTGAACATTCCTCTGTGGAAACTATTCAAATGATTCAGAAGGCCACAGCTATGGGCAACTGGTAATTGGCAGCTTCATCATGACAGCACGCTTGCTCAGGCATCACATCTCATGAAGAGTTTTTTGTTGAAACATCAAATCACCCAGGTGACTCAACCCTGCTATAGCCCAGATTTGGTGCTCTGTAACTTCTGGCTTTTCCCAAAACCAAAACCACCTTTGAAAAGGAAGAGATGTCAGACTAGATGAAATTCAGGAAAATACGATGGGAGAGATGATGACAATTGGGAGAATTGTGTGAAGTCCAAAGGTGTGTACTTTGAAGGTGAGTGAGGCGTCTTTGTCTTATGTACAACGTTTCTTGTGTCTTGAATCTCCTTCAATAAATGTCTCTGCTTTTCATATTACATGGTTGGATACCTTCTGGATAGACCTTGATCTAAAGATCTTTGCAAATTTTAAAGGGCTGTGTGGATGTAAGATAATGGTATCTGCTCATTAAACAAACCTGCCAGTCACTTAGGCAGACTTTGCTTGAATCATGGGACACAGGAAAGATGAGTGCTGATGGGGAGAACACAAATGCTTGGAGTCTGTGCTACAGAGGCAGATGGTGTACAGGAAGTTATGGGAGTGGAAGCAGTCAGGAAGAAAAGGAGAAAATGCATGGGTACAGACAGGAGGATGTAAAGATGCTAAAAAATATCGTCTTTTCACTATTTGACATGAAGTTGCCATGGTTCACCTCTTTGCAAGAGGCTGTTTGGTTGGAGAGGCCTGGGTGGGATCAGACATGAGCAGTTTGGGAATTCCTGGTTCCATTGGGTGGAAAGGCTTAAAGATGGGTAAGTCTGGAAATCTCCTTGTGTCTAAAACTTTGAAAGGTCAATTGAGAAAACTCAGTCAGTAGGTATTCCATCTGTTTCCCTGTACTTCCTGAGGGTTGGAGAATAGATATATCAAGTAAAACAGCAATTCTTATGGGGGATTGCAATGTTCCTTTGAGAAACCTCCTTGTAGCTTTTTAGGGCTTGAGCTGGTGTTCAGTTGGAAATCACAGTGACGGTACCATTTTACAAGGGATATTTACTTCTCAAGGAGCTTGCAGACTGATGATCATGTTTGAAGTACTTGGCACTGGTTACTGTTATGGTTACTTCATGATTGAGAAGACTAAATATGAGATGGGATGACTTGTCTGAGATGGCATTGCCAGCTTTTGGGAGGTATCTGTCTGAATTCTAGTTTTGTGCCTTTTGTACTGTGCTGAGACATACCCTTTAGAGGGAGCATGGTTCAGGATCAAGAGCTCAGGCTCCAGCAGAAGACATATCGAATGCCAGCTTCCCATTTACTAGACGTCAGATCATGGGCAAATCACTCAGACTCTGGGTGCCTCAGTTTCCTCTTCCATAAAGCAGGATGGGGGGGTGGGTGGACACTGGCTTATACCTACTCACAAAGTTATTGTGAGGAATAAAGTGTACATAGGCCTGAAGTGTTTAGGACCTGTGCTGTCCTATAATTGGCAATTAATCATACCAGTGAGAGGAAAGAGAAAATGTGAACTCAGAGGATCTCTGGTGGAAAGCTAGTGGAGAGTGCAGAGTAGTTGGAACTGAGGATAGTCCTAGGCATTTAAGAAGCACAGTGGATTTCCGCTTAACATTCATAGGAATGTTGCTTATGGCTCATCTCACATGGTTTGACCTCATCCTTCAGCTCAAATGTCACCTCCTCCAAGTGGTCATCCCTGATTGTTGATAGCTTCCCTTCACCCCCCTGCCCAGTCATTCTACATTGCATAATCTTAATTCTTTCCCTCATAGCCCTTATCACTTGCTTGAAGTCTCATTTTATTTACTTATCTATTTGTTCATAAGATGTCTGCCTCACAAGAATGTCAGCTTAATGAGGGCAGGAGTCTTCTCTGTCTTCTACTTTTTTAAAAATTATATTTTATTAATTATGCTATTATGAATGTCCTGATTTCCCCCCCTTCACCGCCCCACCACCCAGCACCCCATACTCCCTCAGGCAATACCCCCACCATTGTTCATGTCCATGGGTCATGTATATAAGTTCTTTGGCTACACCATTTCCTATACTGTAATTTTCATCCCCATGGCTCTTCTGTAACTACCTATTTGTACTTCTTAATCCCCTCACCTCTACACCCATTTCCCCACAATCTCTTCCCATCTGGCTATCATCAGAATGCTCTACGTATCAATGATTCTGTCTCTGTTCTGGTGTGCTTAGCTTGTTTTTTAGATTCAATTGTTGATAGATCTGTATTTTTTGTCATTTTATTGTTCATACTTTTGATCTTCTTCTTTTTCTTAAATAAATCCTTTTAACATTTCATATAATAATGGTTTGGTGATGATGAACTCCTTTAGTTTTTTCCTGTCTGGGTAGCTCTTTATCTGCCCTTCAAATCTAAATGATATCTTTGTTGGGTAGAGCAATCTTGGCTGTAGGTCCCTGCTTTTCATGGCTTTGAATACTTCTCGCCAGTCCCTCATAGCCTGCAAAGTTTCTTTTGAGAAATCAGTTGATGGTCTTATGGGAATTCCCCTGTAGATAAGGAACTTCTTTTCTCTGCTGCTTTTAAGATTCTCTTTATCTTTAACCTTTGTCATTTTAATTATGGTGTGTTTTGGAGTGGGCCTCTTTTCACCTATATTGTTTGGGGCACTCTTTTTTTCCTGGACTTACAGGTCTGGTTCCTCCATGAAGTTAGGGAAATTTTCTTTCATTATTTTTTCAAATAGATTTCCGATTTCTTGCTCTTTCTCTTCTCCTTCTGGCACTCCTATGATACGAATGTTGAACCTCTTGAAGTCTTCCCTTAGGCTGCTTATACCGTCCTCATTTTTTTGGATTCTTTATTCTTCTTGTTGCTCCAATTGGTTCCTTTAAACTTCCTAATATTTCAAATCATTGATTTGATTCTCAGCTTCATGTGCTCTACTGCTGTTTCCCTGTATATTGTTGTTTATTTCAGTTGGTGTATCCTTCATTTCTGACTGGATCCTTTTTATTGTTGAGGTCCTCACTGAGTTCTTTGAGCATCCTTATAACTAGTGTTTTAAAATCTGCATGTGATAAATTGCTTATCTCCATTTCATTTAGCTCTTTCTCCAGAGTTTTGATCTGTTCTTTCATTTGGGCCATGTTTTTTTTCTCCTTGTTTTGGCAGCCTCCCTGTGTTTGTTTCTATGTATTAGGTAGAGCTGCTTTGACTTTGTGTGTTGATATATGGCCTAATGTAGTAGGTGTCCTATAGGATCCAGTGGCACAGCCTCCCCTATCACCCAAGCTGGGTACTTGAGGTTTGCCCTTTGTGTGGACTAAGTTCACTCTCCTTTTGTAGTTGAGCCTTGGTTGCTATTGGCAGAATCAATGGGAGAGATTTTTCCAGGCCAGTCAACTGCAAGGATTGGCTGCGACCACATACCACCAATCTCTGACCTCTGTGGAGGATCAGCTGTGCAGGGGTCAAGTGGTAGTGCTCCAACATGTGGCTGACTGTAGCTGTCTACTGGGTGCACTGGCCCCATGGTTTCCTGGGTGGCACAGGCCAAGATCAGCCCCCATCTGTGTCCTGCTTGGGGCCACCCTGCCTGAGCTTTAAAGCAGTCTGAGATGGCTGCTACTTGTGATGGGCTTGGAGATTCCCAGGTGAAGCCAAGCTGTGAATCTAGGCTGGCTGCTGCTAGTACTTGGCCTGGGGCTCACTGAGGCCAGCTGTTGATTGTTTGATAGGATTTAGGAAGTTGTGAAGCATGAGCCAAGATCAGACATTCATATGGAAAAGCAGCTTGGGTGGGCTGGTAAGTTGAATGAGGTGGAGTCTCTGGGGATCTCCAAGGTGGCTCAAACAGTGTTAGCCAGGTTGATGAAGTCTCTGATATGGTACCACCTTGCCAGCTCTGCCTGGGGAGGGTTGAGAAAAGGGACAATGGCCTCTGCTCATCTTGATGCCAGACACTTTAGTTCATCCCCATATGCCACTGGTGCCTTTCAGGCTGCCACTCCAGTGCTTGAGCTCAGAGGGAGTTAGTCTGAGTAGGTGAGTCCTTGTGTGGGTTCTTTAAGAGGAACTGCTTGGGGCTCCAGAATTTTCTTCCATTGGCTCATCCCTGCTGGTTGTTGCAGCCGAAATTTGTGGGGATTTATCTTCCTGGCCCTGGAACCAGGGCTGGGGGGCTTGGTGTGGGGCTGGGACTCCTCACTTCCGAGATAGCCTTCCTGAATTTTTATCTACTGCACATTGGTGAGGGACCAGCCTATTCAGGATCTACGCTCCTCCTACCTACCTGGATGGATGTAGCTTCTTTAATCTTGTAGTTGTAAGACTTCCATTCAACTAGATTTCTGATGGTTCTGAGTGATTGCTGTTTTATATTTTAGTTGTAATTTTGATATGATTGTGTGAAGAGGTGAGCCATGTCTACCTACACTGCCATCCTAATTGGGAGTTGTTTGTCTTCTCTTCCAGTTTCACATTGCCTCGCACAGTTCCAAGTGTATAAAGAAGTCCAGTACATAAATAATCTTGTGTGTGGTGCACATCAGGGAACTTCCAGCTTATCTAGAAATTCAAGTGATGGGGAACAGGGCTGGGATAAAACTTTAAAATTCATAGCCCTCATGTACCTCTATCTACCATATCTCTGTGACTTTCCCTCCTGAAACAGCAACTTCATTAGCAGGTTTCTCCACACCCTTCAAGCCCTTGATAATCACCCCTGTGCATCCTCCATTACAGCCATGGCAGCACTTAGCATCCAGCTGCCCCATGTCATGGTCTCTGAATGGAAGCTTTTCCTCTCTGCCACAGGCATGG
Organism: Sturnira hondurensis; assembly: GCF_014824575.4. Classification (NCBI taxonomy): domain Eukaryota; kingdom Metazoa; phylum Chordata; class Mammalia; order Chiroptera; family Phyllostomidae; genus Sturnira; species Sturnira hondurensis. Next base: position 5,092,902 of record NW_028081354.1, on the reverse strand, counting down.
GTGATTTTAGTGCCTTTGTTTTTCTGATAGATGAAAGTAGCCAAAGCTGAAAGTTCTAGACAGATCTATTGGTGGCTGCCTCATCTTCCATTTCAAATTCTGTTTGCAAACACCATCATTCTTACCTTCTGTTTATAAACTGATTGACACAGCACATAAACACAATGCAGAGGGAACCACAGATCATGGCAACATGAGCTCATTTGCTTGAAGAGAGATTACACTGGTTTCTACACTACAAAAGGAACAGGCACAATAAATTACGGCACTATTCCCAAATTAAAATTTTTATTTAAATAGAAACCAGTGGTGCTGAGGAAAAAGCACCTGAGAAACAAGTATAAGGTGATAAAATGTGTGGACATTTAATTGATTTGGTGGTTGACTCAGTTTGCCGTATTAATTTTGATTCTGTGGCTCTGCAAAGGCATCACATACATCCTGTGCTTTGCTGAGAGACTTTGTGGGTGTGCTGGCTGGCTGCAGGTGGCTGGCCTTCACTGTTTAGGGATGCTGTAGAAGGCTTGCCTGATAAATGTAATTGTCTTTGTGGCAGAGAGGATGGCAAACCACCAACCAAAGCCATAGGTAATTATTCTGTCTGGGACTTCAATAGGATTATCAAATGGAGCTCCAAGTTGTTACACAACTTTAAAAAGAGTATTTTGCTTGGACTGGAGCCTTAGGGAAGATGAAGGAGTAGTAGAAATGTGCAGTCTTAGGAATCAGGCGATCCTGGGTCCAAACTGAGCTATTTTCTCACCAGCTTCCTTAGCTCAAGCCAATTATTTTCCATTGCCTGTCTGTGAGCTCATCTGCAAAAGGAAGAGGGTAGGGCTGGGTGATTTCTGAATTCCATCTAGCTCTTTCTTTCTAGGGCCCTGTGCAGTGTGTTCTGTTCCATGGTCATCTAAAAACAGTCCTTATTTTATCTGAAACATGTTTAAATTGGGAAGGTGAAAATAGGGACTGATTTTTAAACATTTTATTGAATTGATTAGGGTGACTTTGGTTAATAAAATTATGCAGGTTTCAAGTGTACTCTTTTGTAACATATCATCTGTATGTTGTATTGTATGTTTGCCACTCCAATTCAAGTCTCCTTCTGTCACCATTTATCCCCCCTTTACCCTCTTCTAGTTTCCCCCATTCCCCTTTCCTTCTGGTAATCACCATACTATTGTCTTTGTGTATGAACTTTTTTTTCCTGCTTACTCTCTTCACCTATTTCAGATAGGGACTGATTTTTCACTTTACCAATCTACTACAAAGATCGTTTTGTAGTAGGTGTGGGGTACAGTATCCTATCATGGGAGCGTGTAACTTTCCATTACCATTTATGGCAGTTGGGGAACCGTGGGGTAACTGTTGGATGAGATTAAAATATATCCATTGAGCTAGATGGAATTTTCCAGGCAATACATTCCAAACTCTTAATAACACAAATCTCTTTACAGGCTGTGGAGACAAATTCCTAGCAAATTCTTGGTCACTGTGGGGGGTAATGAAAGCTGTATGAGGTCAAGGATCTTGTTGGTCTTGTTTATCACGATCTCCTGCAGGCATATAGTAGAGGTGCTTAATAATTATTTGTTAATTTAACAAACAAATAGAAAATTGGGCAAAATACACAGGGAAAAAAGAAGGAGGAGGGCTTGGGTGTCTTCTTATTTTATTTTTCATTTGAATTCATCAATTCCTTTCTGTTATGGCCTCTGAGAGATCCTGAAAGTGCTTTGGTAGCTCCCAAATTCCCATTTTTCTGAGGGGGACAGTCAGCCAATGCAGGGAGGTTCTGTGGTGAAATTAGATCTTTTCATTTTCCTCCATGATCCACTTGGAAATTACCCAATAGAGATGTTGGATTAGAAGTGAGCATTAAGAAATAATCCAGGAATAGTAAGGATAGACTTATATCTGTCACCCATCATTTCTTCCTCTCACTTCAGAAAACCTTCCCTGAACCCCAAGGCTACTATCTATTTTAGGTCCCTCTAGGAGGTTTCTCTGTTATTGTGCCACAGAATGTCTATTTATTTGTGCATCTGTATTCCCAGTTTCACTACGACCTTCTCAAGGACAGGGTCTTATCCTTTTGTGTGTGTGTGTACTTCTTAGCACGGCCCCTTTATCCATGTTTGCTGAGAAAAAGATTCTTTAGAGACATCTGTGGCTTTTTGGTCAATGAACCAGGAGGAAGCAAATCTTCAAATATCAGTGCTGATGCCTTGGTAGCATCTATTGAATGCCTAGGACAAGCTGGGAAGGCACAAAGTGAAGAACAGATGCAGTTCCTTCTCACAGTTGAGTTAGGAAGTGAAGATCTACACGTAAAATATAAGTTGAGTTATATAAAAAAAGATTAAAGTCAAGTGCTAGGTTGTGTGGATCCAGGCAATTTCGTCTTCTTGGCATTTAGAGGAGTCAGACAGTTAAGGATGACATCTTATTTTCTAAAGTCTCTGTAATGCACCTTTAAAAAGCCTAGTGTAGATACAACCTCATTCTAGAAACAAATACTTTCAAGCAAAACAGCCAGGCAGTTAGTTTCTCCTCTAGCTTAAGTTCACAGATCATAGGGTATTTATGGCCTGTGCCTGTTGGGTAGTCTCACCCTTGCCTTTGTGAGAACACAAAGAAGGAATAAAGTATCTTTCACCTCATTCCTAATCCCCAGGGCTTAGTTTCTTAGGCAAATGCATTCAGATTTCTTTTCTGCTTGTAAGGGGACCTGACTCACAGCTAGTACAGTGGAATTCCTGATATTCCTCAGAACAAATACATCAGAAAATTATTTGATGGTTTGTGTACTAAACCATCACAAGCATATATATCTTCCTTATCTCTGTGGGTGCATCTTGCTTCCTTGTAACTAGGAAATTCAACATGTACTGAGTGCCACCAGTATGCCCAGCCCTAGTGGCTAGATGCTGAGAATGTAGTAGTGAAAGTGCATGTACCTTTCTGGACTTTATAGTCTACTCAGGGGAAACATACTATGAATTATGAACACAGTAAACAGTTCAGTGATAGAGAATGTTAGAAGGCAATCAGGGTTATGGGGAAATATAGGGCAAACTAAGGACATTGGGGGTGACAGTGGAATGAGGAGTGTGCCATTTTACATAAGGTGGGTAGGAGGGATCTCAGTGACAGGCAGTCATTTAGCAATGACTTCAAGGAGGTGAGGGAGTGAGCCATGCAGGTATTTGGGGAAGGGTATCCTGGGCGGCGGGGACAGCCAGTGCAAAGGCCTGAGGTAGAGTGTGCTGCATGTGAGTGAGGAGGCCCCTAAGGATGCTGGTGTGGCTGCAGTGGGGAGCTTGCAGGGATGGCGTCAGAGAGGGTTGTGTAGAGCCTGGTCGATCACAGGAAATACCTTGGCTTTGATGCTGATGAATAGGGAAAGAAGACTCATTTTTTTTCTTTCTTTCTTTATTTTTTATTGTATTTTTCCATTACCATTTATCTTCCCTATACCCTCTTCCACCCCCACCCATCCCATAATCACCACACTGTTGACTGTGTCCACGAGTTCTTTTTTTTTTTCTTTTTGCTTGATCCCTCCACCTACAACCCTCCCGCAGAGATGTCAGCCTGTTCTCCGAGTCTGTCCCCATTTTGCTTGTTAGTTCAGTTTGTTCATTAGATTCCACATATGAATGAAATCATATAGTACTTTGTCTTTCTTCGACTGGCTTATTTCACTTAGCATGATGTTCTCCAGGTCAATCCATGCTGTCACACACGGTGAATTTTTCTTTTTTTTATGGCTGAATAGTATTCTTTTGTGTAAAGATACTATAGCTGTTTTTTTCTTGTTTGTTCTGCATAGTTTTTTGTGGAGTCTTTCTTGTTTTATCTACATAGAATTATGTCATCTACAAATAGTGATAGTGCTTTTTAAAAGATTTTATTTATTTGATAGAGAGAGGGGAAGGGAGAGAGAATGAGAAGAAGAGAAACACCGGTGGGAGAGAGAAACACTGATGGGCCACCACCCATCCACCCCGCCCCCCATCCACCCCCTGGCCCTGACTGGTGACTGAACCTGCAACCCAGGCATGTTCCCTGACTGGGAATTGAACCAGTGACCTTTAACTTTGTAGGATGATGTCCAACCCACTGAACAACACTGGTCAGGGTGATGTACCATAGCTGTTTTATCCACTCATCTATTAATGGGCACTTGGGCTGTTTCCAAATCTTAGCTATAGTAAATAATGCTGCAATGCACATGGGAGTGTTCCTTCCACCAGAGTGCATGGTAAGTGGCCGCAAACAAAATTCCATGCATTGGCTCTTTAAGAGGGTAGTTGCATCTTTAGTTGTCTCTCCTTGGTTGATAGAAACCTCACTGCTTTTCATAGCTAGCTGTTATGTGAGCACCTTTCTTGGTTCTGGTCCTCCAGTCTGGAGAGCCTGGCTTGGAGTTTAGACATCCCACTTCTCTGGGGGAATCATTCCGACACCACCCCTCACCCACCCCACAGCTGAGATAGCCCACTGGAACTTCAGCTGCCACCTATGGTAGCCCAGCCAGCCCTCTGATGCCTCTGCACTTCCTACCATCCTTGATGTGGCTTCTTCTGTAAGACCTTGGTTATAATGCTTCTTCCAGCTAGTTTTCAGTTAGTTATTCAGGTTGATTTTTCTATAATTAGTTGTAATTCCACTTTGGTCCTGGGAGGAGGTTAGTGTAGCTTCTGCCTAATCTGCCATCATCTTAGATCCCTTCATGTGCTTTATGATCATATTTTGGGGGGATGTACTTACCAGACTCTCAGCGAACTATTTGTCTCACAATGTAATTGTCTGCTTCATTCTGATCTGTGAGAACCTCTGTTTTAAGGTCGGTCATCTGTCAGTAGGGTGTAATGAAAAGAACCAGCCTGGGTATAGTTCTCAGATTCACTCTGAACTGGGTCACTTCTTTCTAGTGTCCAGTGTCCTTGACTATAATAAAGTAAAGGTGTTAAGCTAAGACAGGAGGGGAAACATTTATTTTTTTGTACCAACTCTAGTTCCTTGGTAGTGGTTGCTTAAAGTGTCCAGAGGAGTCTGCATTCAGCTTTGGGCTGTGCAGTGAAATCTTTGTGATTGATCAGCAGTGCCTACCTGGGGCATAGACAGGGGGTGGTGGTGAGTGTGCTGTGAGCTAAGAGGGTGGGAAAGTGCTGTTATTGTTCATAGTTAGTTTTCAAGACAAGAACTACAGAATTTTGCCTCTCTGGACTTTTATCTGTACTCATCACAAAATGTGTGAAAACTGTGGCCAGAGGAGAAAAAATTTGTAAGAAATGAGCTGAAAAAAATTAGGGCCCCTTTATTCTTTTATGTAACAGTGAGACTCCTCAGTTATACAATATGAATTTTCTTTTATAGTCATAATAAGATAAAAATAACACTTTAGGCTCTTCTTCGTAAGTCAGTGAGATATATGGGACAGGTATTTTCCAGTTTTATAGGAAATTGAAGCATAAAGCCAAACTAATTGCATAATTAACAAATTAACTATAGTTAACTAGTGCTATTAATAATTACTCCTTGACAACAGGTATCCAGCTGGGCTGGAAATGGAGATGAATGATCCTCCTAGCTTTATTTGAAAGCCTGTGGTTGGTGCTTGGGTTAGGCAGAACTGGAACTCAGATTTTTTTCTTTTCTTTTTTTTTTATTGTTGTTCAAGTTCAGTTGTCTCCATTCCCTCCTCCCCACACACAACTCCCCCGCCCTCCCTGGACTCCAGCCATCCCCACCTCCCACCCTCCATCCTAATCCCCTTTGGTTTTGGTCCATGTCTCCTTTTTACATGTTTCTGTAAACCCTTCCCCCATTATCCCTTCCCACCTCCCCTCTGGTTACTATAGTGAAAATGCAGCATGGAGATGTCACCAGTTGGTTTGACATGACCACCTGTAGGTAATTATTCAAAGCCATTTCCTTTTACACAAAATTTGGAAACATTAGATAGAGTGTAAGACTATGATAATCGTAGCTACCAGTTTTTCTTTGCTTACCGTGTGCTCAGTCATGCACAAAACACTTATTGCATACATCTTAATTTAGTTCTCCTAACACTTTAGGGTCAATATTATTCTTTGTATTTTATAGATAATGAAATGAAGGATGAGAGAAGTGAATTTAATTTCACTGTTAAGGTCACAGAGTTAGTAAGGACTATCTATATTCAAGTCTGTCACTGTGTAATCCAATGTTCAAATTTAATCACAACTTTATGAATTAAAAATATTTGTATTAAAAATTCAGTTTTTTTAAAAGGAATTATTTACCATTAATTGAAACATTTTATATTTAAAATGGGTTTTAAGTAAAACCAAAGGTTCTGAGCTCAGTGTTATGTTTAGATTTAATCACTTTTTGAAGAAGGGAGTTGGGGAAGATGCTGGGATTGATGTTGGGGTGAGTTCCCATACAAATAATATGATGGGGGAAATACCACATTTTGCCTTGGGGAAAGAAGGGCTTGCTTGAAGAGAGAGATGTTTTGTTTCTTTTTCTGCTCCAAAGGGAAAAACTATGTAGGGTGTGTCCTGGGAAAGAGCCAGAGGGAGTCAGATGAGCCTTTCTGGTTGTTATCAGACGTGTGTCAGAACTACAAAGTAAGGATTTTTCTTTGATTAACTCAAACTGCTTAGGAAGGTGAAGAGTTTACCTGTAGGTGGGACTTGGCAGTGCAAGCTAGCCATGAAGAGAAAGGACTTGGGAGTTCTTGAAACTAAGAGCTGCCGTTAATCCCCAGGTGATGTGTAGGGTCTGGGGTTCTGACTGTGGATCAGGGTGAATTCAAAGGAAATGTTTTAGTCAAAGACTAAATGCATAAAGGAAAGTTACTAACTTATACTTTAGAGTTGCTCTAGAAAGAGTGATTTAATATATGTTTCATCAAGATTTGATATATAAGGAATATTTATTTGAATATCATTTTAAATAATTATTTGAAAATATGTATATAAGTTTTTGAGTACATACACACATATATTCAATTTCATTGTCAAAGCAGATGACTTTAACAAAGAGTTTTCATTGTAATTCCATGTCCCAAATAATGGAGTTTAGATGTCTGTCTCTGGTAGATTACCAGAACCTGCTAACAGAATACCTAAATTATAGGATTATTTACAAGGAGGGAAAAAAATAGGGGTTAATTAAAACACCGAACAGTGAAAGTAAGGAAGTGGAAGTCCAGTAGTGATGATCCATAAGGAAAAAGAAATGATCTCTGTCCTTTTGCCGTTTAGAATCTATTGTTGTCATTCTCAAGATCCTTCAGTCCATTTGTGTGCTCAGTGATGGTCATAATTTTGACAGTGTCTCAAACCCTTTACCTATTTTTCTCTTTGCTCATTCCTCCTCTTTCTTTATTTTCTACCACAATTATCATAGTGTATAAAGGAAATAGAATTTTCACATTTAGACCTTAGATAGATGATTGATAATTCTTTTTTTGTATTCTAATGTATTTTTTATTAAAATATTGAATGTCCTATTACTGTTGTCCCAATTTTTCCCCTTTTGCTCCCCTGTGCCCGATATCCCTATTCTCTCCAGCAATCCCCCCACCTTAGTTCATGTCCTAGAGTTGTGCATATAAATTCTTTGGATTCTCCGTTTCCTATACTATTTTTAACATCCCCCTGTCTATTTTGTACCTACCAATTAATCTCTGCACCTTTCCCCTCATTCTCTCCCTTCCCTGTCTCAGCTGATAACCCTCCAAATGATCTCCATATCTATGAATCTGTTCCTGTTCTACTTGTTTGGTTAGTTCGTTTTTTTAGATTCAGTTGTTGATAGTTGTGAATTTGTCACCATTTTAACGTTCAGAGTTTTGATCTTCTTTTTCATAAATAAGTCCCTTTAACAATTCATGTAACAATGACTTGGTGATGATGAACTTCTTTAACTTTACCTTATCTGGGAAGTACTTTATCTGCCCTTCTGTTGTATGTTTTTTTATTTTTTAAAAATATATTTTATTGATTACGCCATTATAGTTGGCGTAATTACCCCATTTCCCCACTTCTTTCCCCTCCACCCTACACACCCCCTTCCCCCCATTCCCTCCTTTTAGTTCATGTCCATGTGTCACAAGTTCTTTAGATTCTGTATTTCCCATACTATTCTTGCCCTCCCCCCGTCTATTTTCTACCTACCATCTATGCTACTTATTCTCTGTACCTTCTCCCACCTTCTCCTCCTCCCACTCCCCTGTTGCTAACCCTCCATGTGATCTCCATTTCTATGTTTCTGCTCCCAATCTAGCTGTCCTCTTGGTTTGCTTTTGTTTTAGGTGTGGTTGTTAATAACTGTGAGTTTGCTGTCCTTTCACTGATCACATTTTTTATCTTCTTTTTCTTATATAAGTTCCTTTAACATTTCATATAATAAGGGCTTGGTGATGATGAACTCCTTGAATTTGACCTTATCTGAGAAGCACTTTATCTGCCCTTCCATTTTAAATGAAAGCTTTGCTGGATAAAGCAATCTTGGCTGTAGGTCTTTGGATTTCATGACTTGGAATACTTCTTTCCAGCCCCTTCTTGCCTGTAAGGTCTCTTTTGAGAAATCCGCTGACAGTCTGATGGGTACTCCTTTGTAGGTGACTGTCCCCTTATCCCTTGCTGCTTCTAGGATTCTCTCCTTCATTTTAGTCTTGGCTAATGTAATTATGATGTGCCTTGGTGTGTTCCTTCTTGGGTCCAACTTCTTTGGGACTCTCTGAGCTTCCTGGATTTCCTGGAAGTCTATTTCCTTTGCCAGACTGGGAAAGTTCTCCTTTATTATTTGTTCAAATAAGTTTTCCACTCATGGCTGTTCCTCTTCCCCTTCTGGTACCCCTATAAATCAGATGTTGGAATGTTTAAAGATGTCCTGGAGGTTCCTAAGCCTCTCTTCATTTTTTGAATTCTTGTTTCTTCATTCTTTTCTTTTCTCCTGGAGCAGGGTGCTTTACTCCAGATATATTTCCTTCTCCACAAAAGCCAGCAACAACATCAAAAGCATTCAAGGTAAAATGCATAATAACCTAACCAAATCAATAATTTAAGGCCACTGAGGATGTAGCTCTGTGTGTTCCTTACTGCTCAGTTTGTTTTACTGTATTTCTATTGTTCTTGTTTTACTTCTAAGACTATGGGCATGCTCACGCAATGTCAAGATCTCAGAAGCACAGTTAGAGTGAATGGTGGTGCTGCTGGTCAGTGGAGCAATCAAAGCAGAACTCCAGAGGGACAGAATATTGTCAAGACAGAGGTTCAGCCCTGGCTGGCGTAGCTCAGTGGATTGAGCGCGTGCCTGCGAACCAGACGATTGTGGTTCGATTCCCAGTCAGGGCACATGCCTGGGTTGCAAACCGGTTCCTTGCAGGCTAACTACCAGCAGGGGATGCACAAAAGGCAACCATACATTGATGTTTCTCTCTCTCTCTCCTTCCCCTCTAAAAATAAATAAATAAATAAAATCTTTAAAAAAATTTAAAAAAAAGACAGAGGTTCAGTGATAAAATCGGAGTGATGAGGTAGGATCTTGGTCTTTGATTAAGACTGGAATATAAAGTCAGAACATGAATAGCAGGAAGAAGAGCTTCATGTCCAATCTCATGACTGATTAAATCAGAGATTTAAAAATTGGTCAGGGAAAGAATTGGCTTTTAGCCTTTGGAGTAGCTGAGCCTTCTGGTGATGGGCAAATGCCCTCAGCCATGGGGAGGTGTGTGATACAGGGAACCAGATAGATCCTGGCTACGTCACAGAAGAGAATACGTGTGTGTGTGAGAGTGTGTTTGTGTATGGGGTATGGGGACCCACTTCCAAGCAGTATTTCAGGACAGAGGTTCAGAGCAGGCAATGAATCTTGGGATTTTGGGTAGGGTCACCATGTGGGTCCCCAAGATCTGTTGATTTGTTAGAAGAACTCCTAAGGACTCAGCACAACATTTTATTTACAACTAAGATTAAGTACAGGGAAAGAATACAAAGCAAAATCAGCAAAACGAAAAGGTGCATGGAGTGTGGTGGAAACCAGGTGCAAGCTCCCAAGAGTCCTCTCCCCGTGGAGTGTCCCAGGACATGCTTAATTCCTCCAACATTGAGTGGTGACCCATGTATGGACATTATTTATCAGGAAAGCACATCGGCAAAAAGTTTCAGGCTCCTAGAAGGAGAACAGTGTACAGCATAAACTACATGGTTTGTACAGGCTTTTTAGGCACATTGAGCTCCTCTCATCAGTTAGGGAATGGTGGGAACATTCCTGACATCCATGTTCTCAGATGATAGCTAAGGGCCAACTTTGAAGCAGGTCTTTCTTTTTATTTTCATCCATAGTTTTTTTAAAAATTGAATTTATTGGGGTGGCATTGGTTAATAAAACCATACAGGTTTCAAGCGTACAACTCTATAACATATCATCTGCATATCACATTGTGTGCTCCCCACCCAAAGTCAAGTCTCCTTCTGCCGCCTTTTATCCCCCACCCACTTTCCCTTTGGCAATCACCATACTGTTGTGTGTGTCTTTTTCTTTCTTTCTCATAATCCCTTCATGTTTTTCACCCAGCCTCCCACAGCCTCTTCTCTGACAGCTGTCAGTCTGTTCTCAGTAGCTCTGAGTCTGTTTTTACTTTGTTTGTTCATTAGATTCCATATATGTGAAATCATATGGTATTTGTCCTTCCCTGACTGGCTTATTTCACTTAATATTATACCCTCCAGTCCATCTATACTATTGTAAAAAGTGAGATTTCCTTCTTTTTTGTGGCTGAATAGTATTCTATCATGTAAATATAGCACAGTTTTTTTATCCACTCATCTACTGATGGGCACTTGGGCTGCTTCAAGTCTTGGTCATTGTAAATAACACGGCAATGAACACAGGGGTTCATATATCCTTTTGAATTAGTATTTTGTGTTTCTTTGGATATATTTTCAGAAGTAGAATCAATGGGTCGTAAGGCAGTTCCATTTTTAACTTTTTGAGGAAACTGTATGTTGTTTTCCACTGTGGCTGCACCAATCTGCATTTCCACCAAAAGTGCATAAGGCTTCCCTTTTCTCCACAACCTTGCCAATACTATTGATGATAACCATTCTGACAGGTGTGAGGTGATAGTTCATTGTGGTTTTAATTTGCATTTCTCTGATGATTAGTGACATTGAGTATCTTTTCTAATGTCTATTGGCATCTGTATGTTCTCTTTGGAGAAGTGTCTATTCAGGTCTTTTGTTCATATTTTTAAAAATTGGATTATTATTTTATAGTGTTGAGTTGTTTGAGTTCTTCATAAATTTTGGATATTAACCTTTTATCAGATGTATAATTGGCAAATATATTTTCCTATTGAGTGGGTTATCTTTTCATTTTGTTAATGGTTTTTAAAACATTTTAAGGTTTTTTAGTTTGTACAAAAAGTTTTTAGTTTGATAAAGTTCCATTTGTTTTTCTTTTGTTTCCCTTGCCTAAGGAGATATATCAGAAAAAAATATTACTATGAGAAATGTCTGAGATTTTACTGCCTGTATTTTTTTCTAGGATTTTTATGGTTTCAAGTCTTACACTTCTGTGTTTAATTCATTTTAAGTTTATTGTTGTATATGGTGTAAGAAGGTGGTCTAGTTTCTGTTTTTGCATGTATCCAATTTTCCCAACAGTATTTATTGGATAGACTGTCTCTGTTCCATTGTATGTTCTTGCCTCCTGTGGCAAATACTTAGTGACCATAAAAATGTGGGTTTATTTCTGGGTTCTCCATTCTGTTCCATTGATCTATATGCCCACTTTTATGCCAGTACCATGTTGTTTTGATTACTATGGCCTTGTAGTATAGTTTGATATCAGGAAGCATGATACATCCTACTTTGTTCTTCTTTACCAAGATTACTGAGGCTATTTGGGGTCTTTACAGCAGGTCTTTCTAAGGATAGCAGTCCCAGGTCTGCTATATTAAGCTCTTTTCTGCATAGCCACCTAAACCGTAATTATGTCAAAAACTGGCATGTCCCCCCTATCCTGCTCCATGTCTTAGGGAGTCTTTCAGAATGGGGGGATTCTTATTTTGGGTGTCTACAAAGACTACCTTAAGGTTATTTCCGCATGATGCTTCCTGGTGGGGAAAGAACCTCAGGCATTCTGGGTGTTGTGGACCCAGATCACATGCCTCCTGGAGTAGTACACCATGGGTTTCCCTTTAATGTCATTGATTATCCTCCACGAAGATTGTCTCTCACTAACCACATTCATGGAGGCTGTAGTGCGGAGGTTTGCAGCCTGATTGGAGCGAGGCCTATTGAATTCCTCCCCACTTGCCCACCATCTTTGCTTTTGTCTTTAAAGGCAGAATCCATATGAGATTCCTGTTTTTCGTTTTTGTTTTTATTTTTAATTATATTTTATTGTTTATGCTATTACAGTTCCAAATTTTTCCTCTTTGTCTCCTTCTACCCAGCTCCACCCCCTGACCCTTTATCATATTCATTCTTGAAAGTTCTAGAGATCCTAAGCAAGTACTTGTACAGGATACATAGTAGGTGCTTAGTAAATGTTTACTGAGTCACAAAAAGGCTTCCAGGTATCAAACACAAAGGTCTCACATGAAGAGACTGCCAGGCTTCAAATTTTGTGCCCAAAGGCCCGATTGTTTTTGTGAATTTAAGACCACAAAGGAGAGAAAACCTTCAGCTGAATATGTAATGAAAATGTAAGCAAGGAGAGCTAAAAATAAATAGCAATGTGAGATTCCTCAATTCAGGCAGTTTGTGACAGTGCTAAGTGTCATAAAACTCTAAACAGTGAAGAAGAGGAATGAATTTAGAAGGTTTAATGAGGGGAGATTTTATAACTGCCTGAAAAACATAGCAAAAAATTGGAATGTCATTTTTCTAGATGGCAATATGATATTCCCTTCCCCCATCCTTCAAATTCCTGGGCAACATGACATTCTTTCTTGCCTCCTTAATACAGCCATGTTACCCATCCCTGAGAGAGTGAAGTCCAGTGCATGGGAAGCAGTCTCAATCCAGTGAGCCACACCAGCTAGGGCTCGGGAAGCAGTCTCTGACCCTAAACCCAGAGTGGCTGTTGGGAGTGGCCCCATCTGCCTGGATTTCTGTTTTCAGGACATAGAGTCATCTAACAGCGGTATTAATGATGAAATCAACTTTTGAGTTATTAGTGGTTTTCAAAGCTATTTAGCTATAGTAACCTCACAAAATTGGATGCATAAATGTGAGATATGAGGCATATGAAGCAAAATTTCTGATTAAATCCAAGGTAGCTAACTGATTTTCTCCTTTTCCCAATGGCCCTAAGTTATTTCCAAGGAAGCCCTGGGAGTCCTGCAGGGCAGGGCTGCCACATGCAGTTGTGCAGTTTATGCATGTAGACAACCTGCACTCTGCGTCAGAACACAGTTTGAAAAGATTGATAAGCTCTAGTCCTCCCATTCATAGATAAGGAAATCGAGGCCTGGGGTGACATGCACAATATCAAGAAATTAGTAACAGAGGTGGGATTTGAACGCAGGTGCAGTGACTCCCAATGTATTGCTGTTTAACAGTCTTCCTAGCTGTTAGGGTCTCTCTAGTCTAGCCATACAAAAATAGTGTTAGGGCAGAAATCCTGGGTCAGGTGTCACATACTTCTGCTTAAGAGAAGAAGTAAGAGGAGACATCCTTGTGGTCAGGGTCAGCTTTCAGAGGCTCCTGCTTGGTTGGGCAACCAGCTATTCTTCAATCTTTTCTTTAAGCATTGATTGTAAAAGAAAAACTTAGCATCTCTCTCACTATTGGAGCATTAGCTTTCTAATAAGGATACTATTAATAAAACACTAATGCTTTCTAATAAGGTTACTATTAATAAAAGACTATGAGCATGACATCAACTGTGGCTTTACTTGCTCCTACAGCTTTGTTTATGACTATGATAACCAGTTGCCAAGTACTGTATTAGGTATTATTTTTGGGTTTTCCACCAAACTTTAGGATCCAAGAGGGCAGGATCTTTGCCTTTTCTGCTGTGCATTGCATCTTCAGTCCTACATACATGGTTGATGCCGAGTAAATATTGGGAACTGTTATGAGCTGTATTGTGCCCCTTCCCCGAGCCTGTATGTTGAAGTCCTAATGCCCAGCACCTTAGAATGTGACAGCATTTAGAATTAGGCCCTCTAAAGACGCGATTGAGGTAAATGAGGTCATATGGTCGAGCCCTAATCCAATACGACTGGAGTCCTTACACAAAGAGGGGGTCACAACATGAGCATAGGCAGAGGGATGACCATGTGAAGACGAAGATGAGAAAGTGGCCATCCACCAGCCAAGTAGAGGGAAACTTCAGAAGAAACCAACCTAGCTGGTATTTGATCTTGGGTTTCTAGTCTCTAGAACTATAAGGAAATAAATTTCTTTTTTTAAAAAATATATTTTATTGATTATACCATTACAGTTGTTCTATTCCTCCCCTTCATTCCACTCCACCTGCACCCTCCCTCCCCCATTATTCTCCCCCCCCTTAGTTTATAACCACGTGTCTCAATTTCTTTAGGTTCTATATTTCCCCCACTATTCTCACCCTCCCCCCTATTTTCTACCTACCATCTATGATATTTTCTGTGCCTTCTCCCCCCCTTCTCCTCCTCCCACCCCCCTGTTTCTAACCCTCCATGTGTTTTTCATTTCTATGGTTCCACTCCTGATCTAGCTGTCCTCTTGGTTTGCTTTTGTTTTAGGCGTGGTTGTTAATAACTGTGAGTTTGCTGTCCTTTCACTGTTAATATTTTTCATCATCTCTTTCTTATATAAGTCCCTTTAGCATTTCATATAATAAGGGCTTGGTGATGATGAACTCCTTGAACTTGACCTTATCTGAGAAGCACTTTATCTGCCCTTCCATTCTAAATGAAAGTTTTGCTGGATAAAGCAATCTTGGCTGTAGGTCTTTGGATTTCATGACTTGGAATACTTCTTTCCAGCCCCTTCTTGCCTGTAAGGTCTCTTTTGAGAAATCCACTGACAGTCTGATGGGTACTCCTTTGTAGGTGACTGTCCCCTTATCCCTTGCTGCTTCTAGGATTCTCTCCTTCATTTTGGTCTTGGCTAATGTAATTATGATGTGCCTTGGTGTGTTCCTTCTTGGGTCCAACTTCTTTGGCACTCTCTGAGCTTCCTGGATTTCCTGGAAGTCT